>NC_135921.1:5236054-5888998 GCF_964058835.1 Carex rostrata
TTAATGAAGGAAAACTTGCAAAAGAGAGGCTGCCCGGTAGAGGGAGTGTGTGTGATGTGCATAAATAATGCACTGGAATCAACATACCACTTATTTTGGGAGTGTACTGCGGCATGTGCGTTCTGGTGGGGTTTCTTGACATCAATCAACCTGCCAATCCCGGCGGGGAATGGAGCCACTGAAGAAATCTGGTGGGAACATAGAAAATCCTTGCAGGGAGCAATGAGAAAGACTTGGGATGAGGCGTGGTCACTGAGAGTTTGGACGTTATGGAAAGAGAGAAATCAAAGGATTTTCTCTCAAAAAAATAAACAGGTGCATAGGCTAATAGATGAAACGGTCCAAGAAATTACGCTATGGAAAAATAATCTCTAATAGGAGGTTAGGAGGGGGCAAAATGGCCACAAGGGACCATGCACGGTCCTTCACCGGGTGGCTTAATGTGTTATTTACTAGTTAGTAGTACAATGATTGAGCAAAACACTATGTAAATATTCTTTTTTATTAATATATTGCCAGCCGGCTACTTGCCAGCTGTCTTTCAAAAAAATAATAATTTTGAATTTAATGACAACAACTGCGTTATCAAACAACGTCCAATATTATTACCGATTGTAAAATAATTTAATATGCAAGATTAATTTCCATTATGTAATAATGTGTTTTTCTTACATAATAAGCTAATTTTGATTTTTTTTTTTTTTGATGCAATGCTTTATTTGTTGTTATAGGAGCTTTGCAGCAGTTGAGGTTGATCTAGTGAAGTAACCCATTCTTTGGGTTTTAAATTGGGATCATCCGATTTGAATCCGTGATAATCTATCCGAAGTGGAGAGCACACATCTCAAGAGATGTATTTGAATCGCGAAACAATTTCGAGCGACAGATTCAAATCGAACGGTCTCAATCTAAAATCCAAAGATTGAATTACTTTTGGGGGTCCGAACTTACGCAGCTGTCTGAGGTTGATGGCATTGACCTTTTTGAAATAAAAATCAATGAGGTGAGCCATTTTTTCAATAAAAATCTTGTGCAATTTATTGCATTAGTTTATGCCAAACTTGAAAATATCATGCATTCCTATAATTACAAGAGAAACATTCCCCATGCATTCTAAACATGAATTATGGGCAAATACATAAATACCCATACTTTGTATCAGAATTACAAGAGAAACATTTAAAATTTTTTTTTTCTATCCAGCTGTGGTACCGCCCATCTCAATTTTGATTCTTTAATTGTACCAGAGGTATCACAATTAATTGCAGAGTTTTAAGACCCCTTTTTTCTAGCCAACTGTACTACCGTCTCATTTTAATTTTTAATTCTTTGCATCAGAGACATCACAATAAATTGCAGAATTCTAGAATTCTTTTTCCTAACCAACTGTGCTACCGGCCATCTCAATTTTAATTTTTGTTTATTAACATTTTTCTCCGGTATTAATTAGTCGTTGCATCATTATGTTTCAACTAATATGAATTCAACAACAAATGGAGAGAACCTCACAAGAATACTCGCTATGTTTGGTTGATTTTTTTTGTGCACATGCCCAAGAAAATATATATATAGAGGATGGCTAAGCTCAAATCGTTTGTTTCTGGACTCAAGAACAAACAATTCAGTTCTCTAATTTCTGAAGTTCAAATGGTCAATCTAAACCGTTAGATGTTTAATCTATATTAAAATGTGCTTGGAGACAAAATTTTATATTTTTTTACTATTTATTAAGAGGGTTTGAAAGTCGCTGTTTTTATTAAAATTCTGCACCATAAAAAAACAGCAACTTTCAAACCATCTTAATAAATAGTAAAAAAATTCCAAAAAATATAAAATTTTGTCTCCAAGCACATTTTAATATAGATTAAACATCTAACGGTTTGGATCGGCCATTTGAACTTCGGAAATCAGAGAACTGAATCGTTTGTTCCTGAGTCTAGGAACAAACGATTTGAGCTTAGCCATCCTCTATATATATATATATATATATATATATAAAATCCACTGTACTGTTTATTAAAAAAAAATAAACAAATGAACTAAGTTTTCGATAGAATTCGCCTTTAGTGAATTATTTATTCCTTGAGAAATTAAGAATTTGTAAAACCTCAACATGAAGATACTGAGTACATTTTGGCACCTTGTTACTGAGGTTGGTAAAAATTGTACTTTTATTCTCCATGGTTATTGGAGAGCAGCATTTCCTTGACAACCACTTTTTGACAATTCTCTCTAAGTTATTCTACCACGGCGTTCCAACTTCCAACAATATATATATATATATATATATATATATATATATATATATATATATATATATATATATATATATATATATGTATATGTATTCATGCATCTCCAATTTTATGTAGGTCAAAATATTATATGATGCATGCATAATTAAAGACTAGTAAAATATGTCTGCTTATTATACTGTCGGTTGTGTAACTGTGCATTTGTATTTGTATTTGTATGTAGTATAAGTTGTTGGGCCGTGTCATTTAATTAATTTGTTCTGATCTCAACCTATTTTCAAACTTTGTTGAATTCGAACCGTTCAATTTAAATCAACAATACCAAATAATTATTGAATAGATTAAATAATGGTAACATTATATTGATTTCTAAAATAATTATATATAAATAAATATAATTAAAATCAAACATGTCTTTTTGAGTTGATATCTTCATGTACAAAAGAGAAATTTAATTGTTCAATAAATTTCTAATTGATATTTTATAAATATGATATTAGAGTTTTAGAACCTTCTAATTAAGACAAACCAAGTAATCAGGAACTTTTAATTATAAGATCTCAACTAATGATTGTTATCAAAATTTAATTAATTTTTTTTATGTTTATCATCATGACAGTAAATTATTTAACTTTTTACATGTTTATCAATTAATATGTGACGTATACATAATTCAATATATGAAAATTAATTAATTGAAATAATATTGATCTCAATTAATTTTTTTTATACCTACTTTTATTTCTGAATCAAACTTGAAAAAAAAAATGATGCAGTCAATGTTGGGTTAATTCGAGTCGACATGAAATTACGAGAGCTACAAATTTCACCTACCTTCTGGGATCCAGTCAATAAATTTTGAGATGAACCAGTAACTTTTTATTACATTTTAAATATTGTAATATCATGGGTCAACTTAAAATGTATTATTTATTATGCACGTAAGAGGATGTGAATTCGAATTTGCCATTCTACACTTAATTTCTGTAAACTTAATTATGGTACTACTCGAAGGACATTAAACAGCCATTTATTATATTAGGTATATATATATATATATTTTTTTTTTTTTAATTAAGAAAAATTTCTGTAATCGCAAGTCTCTGTCGAAGACTCGAAGTTAGGCATGTTTTCTAATTTAATTCTAGCTCATGGAAAATATGCACATAAAATTGTACAAGTCAGTTTAATTTGTTGCTTCATGTTTAAAATATATAGAGGCGCGTATTGGAAGGGGGTCAAATATATTTAAAACTTATAAGGGGTAACAGTATATATAACATATATATAAGAATATTGCCACGTTGCTGGATTCTCAGTATTAATTAAAATAAACAAAAAGTTAATTTTCTCTTCCCAATTTAAATTCTTTGACTATGGATTTTAATATTTTTCGAGTGAGGTTATCGTAATATGCATACTACAGATTGTCCCTTGCTATGGATTCATATATTTGAAAATAAAGTTTAAACAGTGAATCCGATACCGTTAAATATGATCTTTATATTAAAAAAAAAAATACTTGGAGATCAAATTTTATATTTAAAAAAAAAATATTTTTCACGTATTATTTTTTAAATAGGTTAAAAAACAATATTTTTAATTATTCAGAATTTTACATTAAGGATTTTTTCATAAATATATTTATTTATACGTTGAAAAGTGTATGTTAGCATAGTGGTTTCAAAATTATTTGAGATGAATACCATGGGCTAACATAAGCTTCCTTGAATATCTTTCTTAAGATATAAGATTATTAAAAGATGACCAAATATCTTCCCTTTTCCCAATTTAGATTCCTTGGCTATATACGTATGGTTTTAATATTTTTTTCTTTTCTGTTAAGCAAGAAAATTAAGGAAAACTTCTTAAATTATTTTACATCAACGTACTTTTTTCTTAAAATCTTTGTTGCTTCTGTTGGACAGAAATTATAGTCTTTTTACCTTATTTTTTTTTTCATGAATTATAATTAATGAGATTTAAATGAAGATAGTTCAGAAAAGTGGAAAGTCACAAAAAATCAATTTATAAGTGTGCCTATTCCGTTTCTTTTTTATTTTTTTTGTTGGTCTTATACTATTCAGCAATGGAATGAGCTTCATGCCTCTTTTTTTTTTTTGGTTGGTCATGTTTTCTTAATTTAATTCATGGAATGGAATTTTCTTGTGAGACTTTATTAATAAATAAATTAATTAAACAACATTCTGCTGGAACACTGATGTGAATAAATTGTTGCTTATGAGTGTTTATAGCAATCAAATTTATTTTCTATGTTGAAAAGTGCATATTAACATGGTGGATTCAAATTATTTGTGATGAATACCATGGGCTATATATATACCATACGCTTCCTTGAATATATCTTTCTTAGGATATCTGATTATTAAAAAAAAATAAAAAAAAAGACCAAATAGCTTATTGAATTTTTTTCGAACAAGTTGAAAATTATTGACAAAGTCCAAGACACATTAATTTTCAGTATTTTTTTAAGTGTAATATTTCCAAAAAGACTTTCGTAGTTTTCAATTATTAGTTTCTCTCTCTCTCATTTCTCTGTACTCTGTAGACAACATCTCAATATAATAAAAAACAAATATTCAGAGTTCTGATATAACAACTCTATCCTGCAATCTAGTTATATTTTGAAGACATTCTTTCGTATATTTTACACTGGATGAAAGTAGTTTATAATTTACGTGACTTACGTCTGAAAGTTCATATGTTTGTCATTAGAAGTGTTTATTCAATGCATAGTATTGGAGAAAAAAAATGACATGCATGTCCAACTAGAGGTGTCAACGGGTACGGTAAGGATCCGGTGGAAGCATTTTCATACCTGTATCCGTCACAAATTATCTTTACCCGTATTCTACCCTTACCTGTTACATAACTGTTCAAGTTAGAAAATTTAATAAATTTTATTTTCCAGGATCAAGAGTAGTTGCCAGTTGGATTGTTGGAGATGGATAATAATTCAATGCTCATTAAGATAATATAATATATATAATTTTTTTTATATAATTACCTACTTGGATAATGAGTACGAAATAGGCTTTATCCATACCTTTACCCGTTTTGAAACGAGAAAAAAATATTTATCTGTACCTGTACCTGATAAGTTTATGAAAAAAAATCTTACTTTTATCGAATACGATATGGGGCGGGTAAACGGATAAAAGGGTGCCATTCACACTCCTATATATGTCCAACCATCAAAACTTCAAAAGTGTTTATACTTCCGTAAAATTGTTTTTATCTAACACTGACATTAATTTATTATTACATCTCATCAGAAATAATTAAATTATAACAGATGCCGAGCCCAAAAGAGCCTAAGGCCTCAAGCCTAGATTTCACACTACAACAATGTAGATACTTTTTGCGAGAGAAAAAACAAATTTATGACGGTACTCCCTCGCGAAAAGTACCGTCGCAAAAAGAAAAACCTGAAGAATGAGAGTAGTCCGTCGCAAAAAGTCACTTTTTTATCCTCGCGAAAGGTGTCTCATTCTTGTTGTGTCAATTTTTATTTTTAGTTTTGCTTTCATTGACGACCTGGAATTCTGGAAACAAGCCCAACACACCGACATATTTGTAATTAAGCCCCTTCTGACATGGAGAAATTACTAATAGTATACAAAATATACCTCTAAATCTAGAAAATTTTAAAAAAGTCCTTAGAATCACAACATAACACAACACGTGTTGACATGGTTAAGTACACCGTGCTAAGCCCGTATCGTGCCATTTTCTCACACTGTGCAGTATGACATGGCATAACACATTAAATTTTAGACGAACCGGCACATCACAACATGTATGATGAGCACGAGACAAGAACTTCATGTATATTCATCCTTGTATTTTTTTTTTATATTAAAATAGATTTCAAACGACTAATTTAAACCGTTCAAACTAATTTACTTTATGAGTGATGTGTTTGTATTAGGGGTGAAAACGGAGCGGATAATGCTGATACCATATCCGCATCCGTCGGATAATGAGCGGATACGAATACGGATACGGATAGTAAACGGATATCAAAATTCAAAACCAAATCCGCCTTAAACGGATACGGATACGGAACGGATAGTTCACGGATACGGATTCGAATACGGATATAAAACGAATAATAGTCGGATAATTGAACTTTAAGATACAAATAATAATCAACAAAATTCAAATATGAAAATAAATAATGTATATTAATTTATTTAAGTTTATAATTTAAATCTATAGAAAAAACAAACTAAAATAAAAATTATAATTGTTTTAAAGTAGATTAGAACAAATGTTAAGTTTTAGTTTATTTAAGTTTATATTAATTTATTTTAAAGTTTCGGAGGTTCAGATGTAAATCCAGTCCAGCAGCATTTGTTTTAAAGTTTCTTCATTTGTTTATTTGGGCTAAGCAACAGCCGGCCCAGTCCAGCGCTCAACGTCCCATTCAAATCAAAAATTCCGGTTAATATTTCATTTGTCCCACAACTTCAAAAGAAAACTTTCAATCCGCTGAATTCCTTATAAAAGAAGCTAGGAAGGCATAACTTTTAACCGGACAAGTCCGGGACTTACATTAATTTTACAATCTTCTTTTATAATTAAAATCCGTTTAGAACAGAAAGTGAAAAGCCAGCTCTCTGATCGAGCTTGATATGGATCTTTATTAATTGTTGTACAACTTATCTCAATATATAGGTGTGTGCATATTTCACAACCAAAAAGAACTTGTTGCGATAAAACTTTTACGGTATATATTAAGTATAAATATGTGCATATTTCTTTCCAATTTGTATATCCATGGAATCAGGGCGTTCAACAAGTTAACATATACAAGTGCTTAAAAATATCGATATTAATTAATTAATTAATTCCGTCAGTAATAGTAATAGTGATATTCTCAGAAATAACAATTCTATCGACTTACCGCTCAACAATAGTCATTTTTTACCCTCGTAGATATATAAAACATATTCTTGTAGTTTTAAAGACTACTTCTACAATGCATATACACACACTATATTATGACTTCATCAACTTATCTCTATAAGATTTTATCTTGTACGTATAAGAAATGTAAATTATGTAATTCATCAAAGTTAATCATTAATATTAAATCTAATCAATTTAATGCCATACAAACAGCAATTTATTATTGTGTAGGCGGTATCAATTTTAATCACTACTACTGGTGAAGTGGTACGTACGTGATGTTGTTGAGCATGGGTTTGCTTAGGAGCTGTAAATTAGTGCTGTCTATAGATATAATCGGCTACATTTTCAAGATAGATAACAAAATGCAATCCTAGGTTACTTAATATCAACCTATCTGCATTTTCCAAGTAGATATCTTAATTACTAATATATATAGAAGTAAACCATCATATTCACCAGTAGGCAAATGACTTTGATTAATTGAAATAACTTTATTGATAAATTTCTCACAGTTACAAGTTACATATATAGATTTGCAAGGCTAATTAGAGACGTTGATGATATATATTTCGTAATAAATCATAAACTGGCTGTTTTATTATGCTATTGTTGGTAATATCAGGAAAAGAGGAGAAATTAAGGTGGAAAATGTGAAGGTATAATACTAATATAATTGGTTAAATTATTGCCGAGTTTGCCATGTGTCCTGCGATTTTGTATCTACAACGTTTACTGTCTAAGAACCTCAATGTATAGTTGACAGTTAGCATGCCTGTTTCAGATTATTCATTGAAAATTATCTATTGATTCATTTACGATTTCGCTTGGGGAGAGCCTGTATTGTTTGATGATTACAATGATACATGTACCAGACAAAAAGCATACAGTACTATCTGGTATGGGCAGTTCAATTGTTACTTTTCGACTGCTTATGATGCCGCTGATCAAAATGCACATTGGACTAATCTGCTTAATAACATAGAACAAGGGGATGATTTGAAAATGCATGAAGTGCTGGTATGTTACTGTTTCCGATGTCATATTGATTATCTGGTTCTGACTTTTTACTGATGCCTTGTTTTTTTGCATGTACCATCAGGAGCGTAGCTAGGGTTTTTATCAAGGGTAGGCCAAAAATGTTACTGGTACGACTAAAAAGTTGGAGATTGCCGTGAATTAACCAATTCAATATATGGACCGTTCACGAGTAGACAAATTTTCTTCAAGAGTAGGCAACAACTTGATTATAAATAAACTTATATCCATCCGGTTTTCAAAATTCAGGAGTAGGCAATATCCCTGGTTCAATGTGGCTTTGCCACTGTGTACCGCCTTCTGAGCCTGGACTGGATGCTGGTAAATGACTGGATCTAGCATAATGTGGTGCCATTTGAACATAATTTAGATAAGAGGGGGTTCAGGGGTTAGGTGTTTTTCGAGTTTTGTAGAGATTATGAGCAGGTGCTTTAATTGTAGAGATCGAACATTATCCCGGCCCCTTGCCCGACCTCTGTGCGTTACCTCTCGCCTCTCCCAGACACTCCCCTACCTTATTCCTCTCGCCCCATGTGCGTTCCCTATATATGTATTTGGATTAAGTCATGTCGTTGAACAAGCAAATCCATATATATATGGTGAGTGGCTGATGTCAAAACATTTTTTTCTAGACTGTGGAACAAACGCTTTAGTTTTTGCATTTTCATAGTCCAAACAGTCAATTCAAATCATTCAACATCCAATCTATATTAAGATGTGCTTGAAGACCAAATTTTATATTTTTTTGAAAGTTTTCTACTATTTATTTAGTCAGTACACACATACATGTATATGTATATATGTATATGTATGTGTGTGGACTGACTTAATAAACAGTAAAAAGATTTTAGAAAATATAAAAATATGTATTTTCATATAGAGATCATATAAAGCATTTGTTCCACACATACATGTATGTTTTTTTTTTTTTTTTTTAAATTAGGAGCACTTCAAAATCCAAAACATAATTAAAACTCAAATTTAGAAATTTAAATCGCCTTGGGGAATATAATAATTTTGTATAATTATGGATCCCCTAAGTATAGACCTAACTGCTTTGATGGAAAACAAATTCTTTGCAAAAATATCTTCTGCTCCTATATTCAATACTAATCATAGACGTTGGTGATTTGTTGTCTATATTTATTAAAAAAATTTCCACGACTATATATAGTTCGATATTATTGTCTATTAGTTGTTTCTATTTTTTTAAATCATTTGTAATCAGGTCATGCTTATATACGCTTTTAGGCTATACATACAACAAATTATATTTCCCGTCCAGTACCAGTAAATTCTGATATCATGTTATCCACCCCATACATTAGAAAAGAGAGAAGAATGATTGGGGATGACAAAAGTGTATCACCACCATCAAACTGGTCTGATCTACCCCCCGATTTGGTCCGCCTCATTTACAGAAAGCTCTACGACACCTTTGACTTCATATACTTCCGTGCTGTGTGCAAATCATGGCTGGCAGCTGCTCCGCTCTCTGACCACCCTCCTCAATTACCATTCATTCTCGGGCGCAAAAATTGCCTCAGCTCGGAGATGAAATTATATTCACTTCACACCGGCAAGACTTGTAGAATTCAAGTGCCCAACGCTCGCAATGCAATTTTCTTTGGACAGTCACAGGGGTATTTGGTCATAGATAAAAGACATAAAACTGGATGCAACGACACCTCCCTGACTCTACTTAATCCATTCACAAGGGCTGAGGTCCCCTTCCCATTCCCCCGGTTCATATTCTGTAGGCCCATCCATGTAATTAGTGCCGATCGTATCCGAAATTCAGCTGATGTGCGAATATATATGAGCATGGGCATTGGATCTCGATTTGTGGGGTTTTGGAAATATGATCAGAACAATGAATGGGCTTTAAAAGGATGTTTTTCGAGCCGTGTAGAAGCGTACGATAGTGCAAGCCTAATTTTTCCAAACTTCATAACTTATAGCACAACAATTATTGACTATACCACTGGAAACAAGTTCCTCCCTATAACGACTTTAGAAAACGTGATTTCTATTGCCTAGGTGATGGAACTGGTGCTTTCATTGGAATTCAGCGACACTTTCATTCAGGCACTGAATTCTCGTTTGAGGTGTACCGGCTTGATGAAGAGGTGAAGCCTCCGTGTTGGGTAAAGCTGAGCAACATGGGTGATCTGGTCATATTCTTGAATCCTGATAGTACTGGTTTTTGCTTATCGGCTAGTGCTTTTAATGGAATTAGTGGGAATTCCATCTACTTTCTCGAGATGGTTGATGGAGGTAGATCATTAGTCGGTGTTTATGAGTTGGCGAAGGACGTGTCTGAAGTGATAGGCCAACTTGAGTCAAAAGCGATCTGGATAGTGCCTAATGTGTACTAGCTAGTGTCTTGTCTCTAATTAGAAAAGAGAAGTTACTTTGTTTTGAATTACAAGCTTAAATTTCTATAAAAAACATAGGTTATTTAGAAATATATATAAAAACCCTTTACATTCTACAGTAAACAGAATTTGAGACTGATTAAAGAGGGATTTTGGAAGTTGGTTGTATGACCTATGAATTTAAAGGTCTTTAAGTCTAGTGTTTAACGGTTCATTTGGAGTTTCCCAGTAGTATTTTGTTGTTATGTAAGAGAATATTAAGAATTGATAATATAAAGAAATTTGTTTGTTACTCTCTTTTCTCAATCTAAAGAAAGTTGTTGTATCCACTATTTATTTAAATTTAACACTTAATTTGGAGGAGGAGCTGCTGTAAGAATAAATTTCATGTCCTTCTTTTTAATTCCATGATAAATTGGTCTGCTAGGGGCGTTCAATTGCGTGCATGTGTACTTTGTTTCTTTTGAATAAATTTTTTTCTTAACAGTCTGTTTTGAATCTTATAAAACTGTGTTCTTATCAAAAGATGGATGCTATTTTTGCTATCTATTATCTACAGTAAGGCTACGGTACTATGCATAGCACATATTAATCCGCACTATGGATTATTATCTCTATTTTTAAAATTCAAATAATCGATCTAAACTGTTTACATGAAAATGTACTTGTAGATTAAGGTTTACATTTACATTTTTTTTTTAATTTATAGAATTTTTTGAAAAACACTGATTTTGAAAAATTCTTAAAAAATAGTAAAAAATTTCCAAAAAATATAAAATTTGGTCTCCAAGCACAATTTAATATGGATTACTTGAACGGTTCGGATCGACGTTTTGAACTTTGAAACTAGAGATATGAGGGCAAATTAAAACACCCACTTTAATTTGCAAAGCATATTAGCCTTACTCTATATATATATACTTAATAAATAGTAAAAAAATTCAGAAAAATGTAAAATTTGGTCTCCAAGCAGATATTAATATGGAGAATAAGATGAACGGTTCGGATCGACCGTTTGGATTTTGAAAACTCGAATATTGAGCCGTAGCACGGGTGGCCACTATGCTATCCATAGCACCCCAGCCTAACTCTATATATATATACTAGTATTGTTCCCGTGCGTTGCAACGGAATATATTATAAGATTTAATATAAAGGTTGAACAGAGAAGCAAATAATAATTAACAATACAAGAAATAATAACAAATAAATGTTTTAGTTCAATAATTTTTTTTTAAGAATTATTTACAACACAAATAAAATGAACTATAACCTTCTGTACAGAGTCTAATTATTTTTAAAGCTTAGTAGCGGCTACAGAGATTGAATTAATAGATTATAGAGATTTGCTTACAACAACAATAGATTTAAATTATTACATGAAAGATTGAAAATAAATAATTCCCCTTGGTACTAATCCTCCTGACATCAATACCTCACGTCTTGCCTCTATCAAGCCTTTAGTTGCCACATACTAAGCCATAATCGTGCTTCTGATGTCATATTAATTATCTGGTACTGACTTCTTACTGATGCCTTGTTTTTTTTGCATGTACTGTCAAGGGCGTAGTCAGGATTTTTATCAAGAGCAAGCCAAAAATGTTAAAAGGTTGGAGACCGTCGTGAATTAACCAATTCAATATAAGCATTGTGGAGGAGTAGACAAATTTTCTTCAAGAGTAGGCAACAACTCAATTATAAATAAATTTATATCCGGTTTTCAAAATTAAGAATTAGACAATACCCGTAGTTTAATGTGGTTCCGCCACTGTGTACCATCTTCTGAGCTTGGACTGGATGCTGGTAAGTGACTGGATCTAGCATAATGTGGTGCCATTTGATAGCTCGGATCGGTATAATTTTGTTTTTTAGACTCTGTATTGATGATTGAACATAATTTAGATAAGAGGGGGGTTCATGGGTTAGGTATTTTTCGATTTTTGTAGAGATTATGAGCAGGTGCTTTAATTGTAACCAATTCTATACAGGGAAGGGTAGTATTCTGTATATATTACCATATATGTTTTCTTTGAAACTTATGTTTCTTCTTATAGTCCTAGTTCTATATATCACATACGATTTTATTGATTTTATCAGCGCCAAAATTTGCTGCCAAGTACGTACTTTTGTCAATAAAATCAATAAAAAATTGTGGGTAACATTAATAAAAAAAAAGTGGTGAAACAGAGAAAAAGTAAGGAAAAATAAAATGTGGAATAGAGCTATATTTCGTACTATTTTAGTTGTGGTTCGTTGAAAATAAAAAATTGAATAAAATGAAAAAGTGAAAGTTAAATTTTTCTATTTCATCATTCTCATAAATAGAAAATTAAGTCATAGGAAAATAGATGAGTGACTTACTTGTAATACGGTGAAAATTTAATTGTAAAAGTTTGAACTCAATTCCACTTTCTTTATTTCTAAAATTTTCACTCAGCTATTTTCTTGTTTAGTTGAAATAAAACTCTTTTCTTATTAAGGAGAGCACATGTTCATGCTCCACATGCATCCATTACTCTATATTGTACCGTGTTGTCTTCCGTTTCTCCTTATTAAGTTATTTTTTAGTAGCTACTATAATTACAAATGAATTATTCGGATTTGATTCGGCAAGATTACAAATTTCTGATTCGGAAATAATTCGAGTATAATTTGGAAATTATTCAGAATTATCCGGACCAGAGATTTTAGTCGCACAATGGAGAAAAAAAAACCAAAAAGGACCAAAAAAAAGATTTTGCTAATAATTCGGTCAACTAAATAATTCGACATTCGATTCGCCATAACAATCGGTCAAAAATTTTTGAATGTTTTTTGACCGCTTGACTTAATACTAAATTAATTCAAATATTTAAAATTTTCACATGTAGACTCATCACTCGTAAGGTAGACGAGTTTCAACGGTTTGGATTCGTTATTTGAAACATATTTAATGAGTTTTGAAGTTAAGCTCACCAAAAATCCTAGTTGAGCTTCTTAGTTCTACTCCTTTTTTTATTATTATATTTTTCATTCGGCAAGTTGGTAATTAATTGGCACTTTCTACCATCATCTTTATTTGGAAACTTAATCACGTTAACTATGTAGTTGTTCAAATTTATTAAACAACCATACATATGTTTTAATATTCACCGCACAATTAATTGATACTCTAAAATTAAAAGTTAATTGAGATTTATGGCTTCTTAGAACACAAATGATGAATTATTTTCAATCATCTTAGTTATTGTGAAATTTAATTATATGATTGAAATTATTTAACTTTTTAATAATATATATTTATCAATATGTGAGATATATCTAATTAAATGTAAGAAATTAATTACATTATTGATTAATCACCCATTTAAATTTCTATATATATATTTCTCAATTAATTTGATAATATTTTTAGAAAAATACTTCTAATATCCTAGAATTGCTAGTTGATCAACGAACTAGCATTTCTACAAATTTCTCTACGCCGTAAGCAACATAAAGTAATATACTTTGGAAGAGATGACTAAAATAAAGTTATATTTTTCAAAGACAATTCTCCGCAAAAAGTTTCCCTTTCATGAAAAAAAAAAGTTTCTCTATTGTGAAAGTGAAGTATATATCTTATATACTTTCAAACATACTCATGTTTTGATGTGATTAATTTGTTCAATTTTCACACAACCTGAATTAATTTAATGTATTATTCAAACATACTCATGTTTTGATGTGATTAATTTGTTAATACATAGTTTAAACCTTATAAAGTAAGGGCTGACGCTTCTTAATTTTCTTTTGAATATACAAAAATTTTAAACAATTTTAAAATGGATTTTTTTTTTCAACTTATGTGTTGAAGGTTTTTGTTAAGAGCTCCTAATTATATAAATAATGGTTTACACCTTTCATTCTAATTGAGGCCATATTTTAGCCTCCCCTACTGACACTTTAAACTTTCTCTTATTTATAATCAATGCACAATAAATCTATTTTTTTTTTTACAAATCATGTATAAATAGCTAATATGGAAAAAAAACTCTTTTCCTCTTCAAGAAAAACTATTGATTTTAATAAATTCTTTCAAAAATTGCAATCTAATGATGACATTAAATCGTAGTCGTAACACAGATAGTGATGAGTCTCATCTTTTTAGGGAGAAATTAACACAAATTTATTTTTTCATAAGATATATATAAATAAATGGACAGCCCGGCTAGTATAACATTGGTGTTGTATGACACAAACTTCAAAATTGATTGAATAGACTTCAAACGACTAATCCAAACCGTTCAAACCCATTTACTTTATGAGTGATGCCGGCTTCACTGGCGCCGGCTTTACTGACGCCGCTATAACAGTCAGTGTAGGGGTATTTGAACAGTCAGTGAAGGGTTTTTTTTGTACTAGTGCATGCAAAAAATAAAAATATATATTTTTGAGTTATTTTAGCATCAAATCAAGTGGTAAAAATGTTAAAAATTGAATGTATTAAAATTAACTTAAAAACTCACACATTTGACTGCTTGATTTGATACTAAATAAATTTGAAAAATTAAAATTTTTGCATGTAAACACACAACTAATAAAGTAGATCGGTTTGAAAGGTTTGGATTCACCATTTAAAGTTGATTCGATATATTTTAGAGTTGATGTTATATAAGCTGAAATGACACTGATGTTATAATAGCCTGACTCATAAATGGATACTAGAGAACAGGTGGCCTTGTAGCTTTTATGTTACTATTTTCTTTTCTTTTATATTGTTTTCACTATGACATACTTTTCCGATTTTTTTAAAAATACCCCAAAAAATAATTATTTTATTAATAATAACCAGGTTTGGGATGAAATTTTAAAAATACCCAGGTCGCAGATTTTTTCTGCGCCCGGGAATTTTTATTCCGGGCCGCAGAAAAAATTTGCGCCCCGAAATTTTTTTTTTTTTTTTTTTTAGAATTTTTTATTCCGAGCGCAGATTTTTTCTGCGGCCCGGATTTTTTTTTTTTTTTTTTTTTTTTTTTTTTTAGAGTTTGGAGAAAAAAAAAATCCATTATGTATATGTATATGTATGTATATGTATATATATGTATATGTATTTATATGTATATGTGTGTATGTGTATGTGTATGTGTATGTGTATGTGTATGTGTATGTGTATGTGTATGTGTATGTGTATGTATATGTATATGTATGTATATATAAATATACAAATATGTATATGTATATATATGTATATATATGTATATGTATATGTATGTATATATAAATATACAAATATATGTATATATAAATATACATATATATATACATATATATGTATATAATATTTATGTTTATGTATATGTATATGTATATGTATATAATATTTATGTTTATGTATATGTATACACATATATAAACATATATACATATATTATATACACATATATACATATATTATATACACATATATACATATACATATATTATACACATATTATATTATATATACATACACATATATTATTAAAAAAAATCAGATCATGGATATTTTCTTTCTCCAAACTCTAAAAAAAAAAAATATATATATACATATACATCTACATATACATATACATAAACATAAATATTATATACATATACATAAACATAAATATTATATACATATACATATACAGATACAGATACATATACATATACATATACATATACATATACATATACATATACATATACATATACATATACATATACATATACATATACATATACATATACATATACATATACATATACATATACATATACATATACATATACATATACATATACATATACATATACATATACATATACATATACATATACATATACATATACATATACATATACATATACATATACATATACATATACATATACATATACATATACATATACATATACATATACATATACATATACATATACATATACATATACATATACATATACATATACATATACATATACATATACATATACATATACATATACATATACATATACATATACATATACATATACATATACATATACATACATATACATATACATATACATACATATACATGATGGATTTTTTTCTCCAAACTCTAAATAAAAAAAAATAAAAAAAAATAAAAAATAAAAAATCCGGGCCGCAGAAAAAATCTGCGCTCGGAATAAAAAATTCCAAAAAAAAAAAAAAAAAAATTTTCGGGGCGCAAATTTTTTCTGCGGCCCGGAATAAAAATTTCCGGACGCAGAAAAAATCTGCGGCCTGGGTATTTTTAAAATTCCATCCAAAACCTGGTTATTATTAATAAAATAATTATTTTTTTGGGTATTTTTAAAAAAATCGGCATACTTTTCAACCAAATAATATTACTACCGTGTGTGGTAAAAATTAATTGAGTAAATACTAGGAAACTTACACCCCCTCTTTATTGGAGAAGCTTGATAAAATCAAAAGAGGGTTGATGCAACATAGCAATGACGGTATGAAAGAATTATCAAAGAAATTAAAAATTAAAGTAATTTCAAATAAAGTGGCGGTCAAAACCAAACATTTATGCCATTAGAAACTTCCTAAAAGTAAATATTGTTTGTGCGCTCCAAATTTACCGGTTCTGTAATTTTTACGTATATACACCAGAAATATTTAGTAATTGGAACATTCAATTCCTTGGGGTCTGCCAAAATTTAGGGATTTTTGCTCACATATTTATAAAAAGTAAACTCAGTATCTCTACCATATATTTTCATGAAAAATACAATATTATTTTTTTATCATCCATACCAAACAACATTAATATTATTTATTGCAAATATTATTTTAATTTTATTAATTGGAAATCTTAATAAATTACAATTATATTGGAGGTCGAAGTGTTTTGGAGGTGGAGTCATAATATATATTTAATAAGGCAGAGGCATAATTTTAAGATTATTTTGAATATTAAGTATATTTTATAATTTTTCTGATAAAAGCATAAAATAGAAGTATATTATTGGAAAAAATGAGGGTGGAGCATAATTTTATAGTTTTTTGAATCTTAACTATAATTTTTCTGAAAAAAAAAATAGTATAGAAGAGTATAAGTTTTGAATTTTTTTAGCCGCGTGAAGTGTCTCATTTCATGTTGACTTTAAACACAAGGTAGAAGGACACTTTTAATTTTTAAATATTGATCAGTTGTTTAGAATTAATAATGATGGAATGAGAAAGAGGAAACATTGTTTAATTTCGATTAAAAAAAATAATACTTGATTTCTAATGGTGAACTAAAATTTATAATAACGTTATTGTTTGCAATTAATAATTTAATATCCAAAAGGTGAAGACAAAAGGCCGCTTTGTTATTTGGCACCGGTTCTTTAATATACAATTGGATCCTTTCAAAGAACTTCATGTATGCCTATAAAAATTTATTGTTATAATTATTAGGTTAAAATATGTTCATTGTTCATTACGAATATATTGTTGGCTTAAAATGAAGAATAATTAAATTAATTACTAGCTTTTGTTATCTCTAAGATAGTTTATTATTGAATACTAGTTTAGCATCAAATTAAATATAAAAGAGTTATAAATATACTACATCATTATCTTTATGACATCATATATCTGCCATTTAATCTTCTACAATTTAAAAATTACATATGAATCTTCTGAAATGTAAAAAAACTCTTCAATTCTTTTTTTTTTTCTTTTTTTTCCTTTCTTTAATTGGACGAGTCAAGTTGCATTCTTGTTAAAATAATACACAATGTTGTGTATTATTTTCGAGCTTCGAATCATGATTTTAATTTAGATGGTTGGATTTTAATCATCCTATTTTTGATTGACAAAAAAAATTATATTGTTTGAATTTGAATTGGGTCGAATTTTGAATATTCATTCGTTTGGTCAAGTAGTTTAAATAATTCATATGTAATTTTTCAATAGTACATGTTTAATTCAAACATTGTCAATATATTCTACGCTAGTTGCCCCTTTTTGTTTTTCTTATTCTTAATGATAGAAGTCTTTTACGTGCTAACATGTGTTATTGAAAATAACATTTTTTTTTTCATTCATAATAAATAATAATTACGTACGTATGGTTCCTTTATTTCCATTCAAGAAATAAACAAAGATCATAGGCGTTGACAAACAATAGAAATTAAGGCAACCCTGCCATGCAGGTGCAGGATTTTTTTTTTAAAATAGAATTGCATTGAAATAATTTAATAGAACAAGCCCAGCCTGTTGGAATTTTCGAAAACTAGTCTCCACCGATCCCTAGGATCGGTGGAGCAAAAAAAACACATCCTACACCGATCCCTAGGATCAGTGCAGCCAATTTATCACTTCACCATTCCTTTGCCGCAGAATGTCACAGAAAATCAGAAAATCAAAACAAAATACCCCTCCACCGATCCTGTGGATCGGTGTAGGTTTCTTTTTTCTTTTTTTTTTAAACAGAAATTTCTAATTTTTTTTATTTTTTTTATTAAAATATTAGAAATGTTGAATATATTTCTTTGAAAATAGATGAAATACAATATAATTTGATTTATTAGAAAGACTGCAACAAATAACCCGGATCAATATTTTTCAGGCCGGATTTTTCGCGGCTGTAAGAAAAATTAATATATTTCTTTATGTGTTATTGGAAAAAAATAAAAATGCTTAGATTCTGAGTTATTGATCCCGGTTCAAAAGCCACTTCTAGGTAATCTAGAAAATATTGTGATCCATCTAGTACATTTAATTAATAAAAAATTGTTTCTATTTTGAGAATTCTTTTTGAAAAATAATCATTAAATAAATTAAAGTTTTTGTTTTTTTTCAAAAATAGATACAACTTTTTATAAATTAAATGTCCTAGAAAGATCACAATATTTTCTGGATTACATAGAAGTGACTTTTGAACCGGGATCAATAACTCAGAATCTAAGCATTTTTATTTTTTTTCCAATAACACATAAAGAAATATATTAATTTTTCTTACAGCCGCGAAAAATCCGGCCTGAAAAATATTGATCCGGGTTATTTGTTGCAGTCTTTCTAATAAATCAAATTATATTGTATTTCATCTATTTTCAAAGAAATATATTCAACATTTCTAATATTTTAATAAAAAAATTAGAAATTTCTGTTTTAAAAAAAAAAAAAAAAAAAAAAATCTACACCGATCCACAGGATCGGTGGAGGGCTATTTTGTTTTGTTTTTCTGATTTTCTGTGACATTCTGCGGCAAGGGAATGGTGGAGTGATAAATGGGCTGCACTGATCCTAGGGATCGGTGTAGGATGTGTTTTTTTTGCTCCACCGATCCTAGGGATCGGTGGAGGCTAGTTTTCGAAAATTCCAACAGTCTGAGCTTGTTCTATTAAATTATTTCAATGCAATTCTATTTAAAAAAAAAAATCCAGGTGCAGCCCACTGTTTCCAAATTAAACAATCAGGAAACCGGGTTGGGATTAGGTCCAATGCCTTTTGGACCAGATTTTGTCCAAACGGCTTGCTATTCATTGGATTGAATGATTGGGTAAAATAAAAAATTATCCTTTTATTTCTTGTTTGAACACTATGATGAACAATAAACAAATGTTATCTTTCAAATTCTCTTTTTAAATTACAAAATATATGTTAATATATATGTGACAGTTTTCTTTAAATAAATAAACAAAATATAAAGATGAAGATAACAAATAAAAATCTGACTTGTGTCATTGATAGTTTCTTATTCTTTCAGTAATTAAGATCTATTTGAACAAGACACTTAAATAATTTAGTAATTCAATATGTTTATATATAGATACGGATAAATTTGATAGAAAAATATTATTCAGAATAAAAAAAAACTTATAATTTTAGAAACAAATTGATGTCTTATTAGAATTTGAAAAATTAATAAGAACACAAACGATTAAATATTTTTAACAAAACTAATTAAAACTTCCTTTGAATAATACTGTACTTATCCAGGTTTTAATTTAAGAACTGGAGTGAAATAAATCAAAAACAAAAATTGCCTCTTATACACGGAATTGTAAATTTGTATTCCTTTCTACATCTACCTGCTGACTAATTAAATCTAACGATACAAAATACCATTGGACCTAATCCCAACCCCAGAAAACCACTGTGTTATCATTCGTCCATATATTAAATTATTAATTAACAAAACAATAAATTCGAATCGATGACGAAATGCACCAAAGATGTGGAAAATGATTCTTGCCTTTACAGATGAACACTTGTAATTATTATTATTATTTTTCAAATTACATATGAATTTTTTTAAGACCGCTCCAGAGAGACCTAACACGTCTTTGAATATTATAAATGCATGCAACTCAAAAATTGACTCGAGTGTACGTACTTATTTGTAATTCTCTCTTCTTCTTTTTTTATTTGAAACATGGACATACAAATAAATTAAACGATCAATTATTAGCATTTTCCATTTTTTTTTGTATTTGCATATGCGTTTCATTTTATTATTTTTTTTTGGGTCAAATCAAAAGTGTACCAAATTAATTTGGAATCCTCCCTATGTACACTTTACTAATCTATTTTTTGTTCCATAGTGTTGTCTCTTTCCGCCTGAGAATCACAAAAAGGAAAAATTGCGACAATTAAAAAAGTTGGTTCTGACTTGGAATATATCATTGTAAAATTATAGATCTCATGGGTGTTCTAACTGTTAGAATATTAAAAATTGAATGTTCGAATCAGACCGAAATTTTTATTCTTACTATAATCGAAAAAATAAATAAATCAAAACCTATGTTTTTTGGGATTTCCACATTTATTCGGGCCGCACACTGCGATCTATTTATGGGGGACTGCAGATTGACTTAGAGGTCCCCAAAATTTAAATATATTTAATATTACAATACTTTTTTTGTGCCTTTGGGGACCTCTAAGCCAATCTGCGGCTCTCATAAATAAGCCGCAGATTGGCTGTGCGGCACGGGTAAATATTGAAATCCCCAAAAACAGAGGTGTTTTGGTTTATGTCGTCTAATATTTGAAACACATCACATCTTCAATTTTTTTTTTAGTTGTAATAAATCTTGACGTAATATGGCAGTTGTTAAATAAAATTGAATGTTAAAATATTATTTTTATTATTTAGAATTAGACTAGTAAAGAAGAGTATATATTGAATATAGTAGAAAGAAATATACTCGTTTAATTTCTTAATTTACCCCTAAGACTTAATTAGATATCAAAATCCTTAATATTTTTATAATAAATTAATTAGTATATATGTGTAACATAACCTTAGGTATTGTAACGAATAAATTTTTTTGACTTATATATATGCAGTTAACTTGTACAATATTTAAGACTAACAAAATTAAAAAAGACAAATGGAATATTTTAAATACTAAAATGCATCATTTAATTTAGTTATGAGTTCAGCTTTTGCTGAGATGACAGCATGAAAAAGAAGCTGCTAGCTTTGGAATCGAAGAAAAAATCAATTACACACTAATCTAATTTGACCAAGTATTCATCTCTAAATTCCATGCTGACTTCAAAAAAATAATTACATTTTCCTCTAGAATATACCGAGCAGAGCTAGGAATAATGCATGCATTTATATTTTATTATTTATATAACTAATTAAAGAAGAATGTGACGAAGCAAGGTATACTAGGTAGGTCTATATAACTGGACCCAATGCTCTTGTACTTTCACACAATTAACAACAGAGAATTTCTTAAGTTTAATTTGCTCTCTGCAACTCAAAGAAATTCTCTTTAATCAGTAAGTTCTTTTTAATTTGGTCTCTTAAATTTCCTTTCGTCGTTTAATTTCAGTTTAGGAGCCATTAATTATATATATCATGAATATTTTTGTTATATACATGTAGCAATTAGTTTTTCACTTTTTCTAGTAAAATATGGTTAAAAATGCTAAAGTTCATGGATTTTTCATTTTTCAATTAAATTAAGCAAAGGTACAACGTATAAACTATAACTTCATTTAACATATTGGGAAGAAAATGATCTCAACAACTGTCTAAATATTGTTTTGTATTTCATTACTAAATTTCTTTTTTTTTTTAGTATGGTTTTGTTCATTCTTTGTAGCCAACATTCTAACCTTGTGTCTGCAAAATATAATGCAGCATTACATTAAATTTTTGAAACAAAGTTTCTCTAGTCATATTCCAAAGATGGCATTCTCAAGAATTGCAAGAGGTTCTTCTGTTACACAATCTCTATCAAAACTTACATCCGAAACCACCATCGTTTCTCAAACAATTGCCAAGAATGCACGCTATCTTCGCCATTTTAACCTTGTATCAAGTTCCAAGAACCATATTTTACTCTTCAACAACACACTCCAATCAAGGGGATTAACAAGGACACCACAAATTGAGTCCCCCAATGCCAAGCCGGCTCTAGACTATGCCGAACCTGAAGTTGAAGCAGATGAGCTACCTGAGCTGGGTCCCACAAAGAGGTTTGAGAAACCGCGAGTTGTTGTGCTAGGTACCGGTTGGGGTGCTTGTCGATTCTTGAAGGATATTAATACAAAATATTATGATGTGGTGTGTATATCTCCAAGAAATCACATGGTTTTCACCCCTTTATTAGCTTCCACATGTGTTGGAACGCTTGAGTTTCGGTCTGTGGCTGAACCCGTTAACCGGATACAGACTGCACTAGCAAAGGCACCGAAGTCTCACTTTTTTCTCGCCAATTGCACCAGAGTTGATGCCGATAAGCATGAGGTTAGGGCTACATCTTCTTCCTATTTTGAAGAAATTATAGGCTTGCACGAAAGAACTACTTACACATTTGTTTTCAATTTTTTTTGTCAATTTGAATGCTTTAGGTGTATTGCGAGGCAGTTTCGAGTGAGGGATTACCTTACGGACCGTCCGAATTCAAGGTTACCTATGACAAGTTGGTCATTGCGGTTGGGGCTCAGCCAATGACATTCAACATAAAAGGAGTTGAGGAGTATGCAACATTCTTGCGTGAGGTGTATCATGCGCAGAAGATACGAAGGAAGCTCCTCTTGAATCTTATGCTCTCTGAACAACCAGGTATTTGCATGCTTATAGTTAAGAAAGTTAGGGTTAATATGTATGATTTGTATCACCTGATACAGAAATATTTTACAAAATTGCAGAAAGTGCACACTGTTTTTGAATTTTTGAGCTTCAGGAGAAAGTAACCAACTGTATATATATGTGTGCAGGTCTATCAGTTGATGAGAAAAGGCGCCTATTGCACTGTGTTGTAGTTGGCGGAGGCCCGACGGGTGTTGAGTTTACCGGTGAATTGAGTGATTTTATCATACGTGATGGGCGCGAAAAATATCCACATATCAAAGAGCATATCAAGATTACTCTTATTGAGGTACATGCATTGATTTGCTCATTTCTCTCTTGTACCTTGTTTATGTTTCTCAAATATTTTGGTAATTCAAAATTATTATTTTACTCAGGCAAACGAGTTGTTGGCACCATTTACCCCCAAACTAAGGCAATATGCAACGAACCACTTGAGTAAGGTAATCAATTATATATGATACTTTTTGTTACCAATTTTTATATTAAAATTAGTATCATAGTATTATGTGATATGATTATGCTAATAAAATATATTGTGATATGAAACAGTCTGGTGTTACCATTGTGAAAGGGATAGTCAAGGAAGTGCAAGAGGAGAAAATACTGCTAAAGGACGGGACCGAAATGCCGTACGGTCTACTGGTGTGGTCCACTGGCGTTGGGCCGTCTGAATTTGTGAACAACCTTAATCTCCCCAAATCCCATGGAAGGTTTGTGCAATAGCATGAGAATCAAATAAATATTGAAAGCTTTACATATGATCTTTTATATAAAATATCACGATGAATACAGGATTGGAGTAGATAAGTGGCTACGCGTACCATCAGCAGAAGATGTATTTTCAATTGGAGATTGTGCCGGTTACGTTGAACAAACCGGCAAGCAAGTTCTTCCTGCTCTTGCTCAGGTTTGTTGTTATCCATTTGCTGTGTCATTAATTTACAAATATACATTAATCTTTACCCCTTTAGTCGGCACTCAGCAACTATAACAGATGTACTATATTTATACCCTAAATTTTTTTTTGTTCAAAATTGAAGGGTTTAATCTTTTATAGTTTTCCACAATTTAACACTCTCACTTAAAATTTACAAATTAAAGCAAGCAACATATCTATTTTCTGAGTATATAAACAAAATATATGGTTAATGAAATGAAAATTTATAGGTGGCCGAAAGACAAGGAAAGTACCTAGCAACTGTGTTTGAAACAATGGCAAAACAGCATGCTGGAAAAGCATATCGCGCGAAGAATGCTGACATGGGAAAACCATTTGAGTATAACCATTTGGGCAGTATGGCCTCCGTTGGTCGCTACAAGGCTTTGGTTGATCTCAGACAAAGCAAAGTATATTTCTTCTTTTAAAAAAGTTCTTATCATTTATTTGAATCTCAATGTTTGTACAGAAAATTAAACTTGCATATTAATCGATCATGATTCATGTAATTAAAATTTATCTCAAGTAAGTAATTCTTTTGTTCATCTAATTTTCCAGGATTCTGATGGAATATCACATGCCGGATTCCTGAGCTGGATGATGTGGCGAACCGCGTACCTGGCACGTACTGTCAGCTGGAGGAACAGAATCAATGTTGCCACCAATTGGGGTACCACTCTTATTTTTGGAAGAGATAATTCCAGGATAGATGCCTAAAAACCTCACATAAAACCCTAATGTTATTACAGGGAGCTCTATATATGTCGCATTATCAATTAATTATCATTGTGCAAATCTCGCACTTAGATTTGTATCTGCATGTGTTGATGTGTGTTGTTAGATTTTGTTGTTGTTTCTTATATAGTTCGAGCTTTCGTAAGGTGTGAATTAATTTTAGTCGAGTTGTTTTTTGAAGATTTAAGTAAGAAGGCACATACTCAATTTTGGAAGTCTTCAGAATGTTGATTGTTATGTTCTGTTGATTATATGAAGTAAGAATGTCCCTCAGAGTTTAATTAATTGGAATTGCACTCTATCTTATCAGGATCACTTTTTAGAAAGTTACTAACGAATTTACAACTGATACGCACAAGTATTGATATCTATGTACGCAAGTGTTAATATTTAACATATATCAAATATTTATATCTAACATACTAAATCTTTCTACAAAAAAAGGGACATAACAACTATTTTCGATCCTTTCTCTTCCTCATCATCAGTCCATTTTTTACACTTTTAGAGGTGGTTTTTATAGAGATGATATTTTTTTTTGTGAATTTAAAATCATAAATATCTTCTACACAAGTTTCTCTTCACTACAGCAAAACAGTCCACCTGGGACCGATATTTGAGACCAATCTATTCGCCGGACGCAGAAAAAACAAAAAAAAGTAAAACAAAAAAGTAACGGGGACGGATTTGGCTCTCCAGTCTTCAGGGACCGGCGCCCACACCTTCTGGGACCGATTTGGCCCTGTCCCAGAAGGGCCCCCCTCAAAAATCCAGTGAGTCTCTCTCTCTGTATCCCACGTTTTACCTAGGGTTAGCCCAAAAAAAGAAAAGGAAAGAGCGATGGCGGCTGTGAAAAGGAAAGAGAAAAGAACACTAGAAGCAAGATATTGAAAGAAAAATGGCAATGGCGGCTGTAAAAAGTAGCAAGCAAACGGTGCTGCAGTGTGCAGGTACGGGGCCGCGAGCATGAGCGCGCGGATCCACCCGGTGGTCCTGTTCAACATCTGCGACTCGTATGTGCACCGCCCCGATCAAGCTGGCCGCATCATCGGAACTCTACTTGGATCCACCACCTCCCCTGACGGCACCGTCGAAATTAAGAACTCCTACGTCGTTCCCCATAACGAGTCCGCCGATCAGGTCGCTCCTCTTTTTTCCTTTTTTTTTTAAGTTTCATTTTGTATGAGATGCATCTGAAATGCTAAAGGGAATGTTTGTTGTTTCTTAGGTTGCGTTGGATATTGATTACCACCATAATATGTTCGCTACGCACCGAAAGGTCAATCCCATGGAAGCCTTGTTGGATGGTAATTTCATAGTCTCAATTTTCTGTTTGTTTATATTTAGCACATGATTAATTGATGAATTCAGATAGTTAGTTGAGATTGTTATAGACTTGCTGTAATTAAATTTGTTAATATATTAATGAGTGACTGTGGAAAATTGGGAACAAAGATGCGAAATGATGGATTTGTCTGTGATTTTTTTTCACTAGTGGTTTCACTTCCAAAATCTTCTTCTTTGCAACTGGGTCGGATCCAATTACCGGGGTTAACGGGTCGAAATATATATCCTGGGGTACACATGGTGCTGGTACCATATAATCAATTAATGGACTTTAAACACCACTGATACCAGCTTATGGAGTCCAAGATAGTTAAATTTGTTCTCTTTTTTCATTTTTCTTTTTTCTTTTCAGTTATTGTTGTTTTATTTTACTTCTTAACCCTTGTAAATATATTTATAGTTTATTTTATTTCTTCACTGGTAGTCTGGTACTAGCTTGTAAAATTTGAGTTTAATTTGCTCTAGGTTCCGCACTTCAAAATGAAATGATGATGGTGTATTTGAAACTCCAATTAGCTTGATTTTCTTTCTTTTTTGATAGTTTTTTTTTATTTTTATTTTGATTCTTGCTCGGATTATGCAATTGACATGCTATTTGATATGTTTATTATGGTTAGTAAAGGTTTGAGTTGTCAAAATATTTTGTTATGCCTAGACCATAATTGAGTCTTGTTGATTCTTATTAAAACTCCAATTTAGCTTGATTCTCTTTTCTTTTTTGTTAATTTTTTATTTTGATTCTTATTCAGATTATGCAATGTGTTTAGATTTTAGTTAGTAAAGAGTTGGGAAATGATAGACGGGCAAGAATGGGGGCAGCACTGGGAGAGAGAAAGACATAATAAATTAGTCTATTTCTTTTATTTTTAATCCTGACCATTCAATTTTAATCAACGGTGGAAATTCATAATTACAGGGTCCTGTAAGTCTCCTTGGAATTACAGCAGATGCGGACGCGTTCTTTTTACCTAGGTACAGTAAAGTGCCCTTTTCAATTTCAGCTTCTAGTTCTTCTTACCAGTAAAGTGCTTTTTTTATTTTTCTTTGTATTATTGACTGGTACATGGCTTGATATTGACTGGTACATAGGTACTAAGCTCAATGAGCATGCTTATAGGACTGGTTGAAGTTTAACACATGTTTTAGGGGTTTTAGTTAGAGTTTTTTATTTTTTATTTTTTACATTTCCTTGTCAGTCAAATTAGCTCAACCTACAACTATCAGAAATGACAAATTTGTTCCTTTCTTCTTTTTATTTTTATATCTGAAATTAGCTTAAAGTAGATTCTGATTTGGACTTTATGGTTATATTTTCCTTTCCTTTTAATTTTTCTTTTTCAAGGTACCACCAAGTTTTTTCAATTCCACCAAGTTTTCACAAATTGCCCAGCAAGTGACAGGTTTCTCTCTCTCATTCTTAGTTCATGTATTACAGCATAGTTTGGTGCAACTAGTTATTCCTTGCTTTTTCCATTGTAGATGAAGGCGGCATATAAAAGAAAAGTGATGGAGTCACATCCTGACCTTTTCCCGGTACATCAGAAATCTCAAGCTGAGACTAAATTTAATCAGGTTTTTGTTACCACCTAAAAGGACTTAATTTTATTTTACAAATAAACACATACCTACTTAAATTTAATCTTTAGATTTTTGGTATTTTATACAACAGAATCTCCAAATGATATTTGTGCATGATATTTGTTATATGCATGTTTTTGGATACATATATGCTTATCATTTACTACACTGAATTTTAGTTATGTTTATTTCACAGGTGAAAGACTTGGAAATCAGACAGGAGGTAATTGCATAAAGCAGATTCCTAGTGTTTTAAATATTCCAAGCTTATTGTTTATGTACTATTTTTTGCACCCTAATTTTGATCAGCAACTTATTCGTACTTTAGATATTTTGTATTTAATGTTTATGTAGTATTTTAGATATTAATGTTTATGTCGTTTTATGAATTGCTTGGTACGTATCAATTAAATTGATTGTGAATTGTTTAATATTGGATGTTAAATGCTTGTGAATTATGTTTCATACCAATTGAGGCGGGAGAAAAATATATAACAAAATGTGTTTAATGTTATATTTGTTTGGTACATTTTGTACCAATTGGGAAAATAAAAATAACAAAAAATACAAAAAAAAAAATAATAACCTACTGCGACCGATTTGGGACCCTTCTGTGACCGCCCATTCGGTCTCTGATAGGTCTCTAGCCACGTCAGCGTATAGCATCAGTGATGAATCTCGTCGGTCGCTGAAGGGGTCATCTGTGACCGGCGCCATACCTTTCAGAGACCGGTGACGTCAGCAGGGCAATCATCAGTGACGGAGCAACTGCGACCGGGTCATCTGCGATCCATTTTGGTCATCTGGGACCAGATCCCCCCTTCTGCGACCGGCGCTTTACCCATCTGCGACCCATTTGGCCGGTCGCAGAAGGGTATTTTTGCTGTAGTGCTTTCAAATTAGATCTATATGATAAAGTAGTTTTAGTTCTTCATTGCGCAAATATATATTTATATCTCGTCATGCAAGTATTTATACATCAGCGTGCAAATATTTATAACTTGTTGTGCAACGGTAAATAGTTCAAGTGTCAAGTAATTTTACCTAATAGATTCTATTAGATTTTTTTTTACAATCGACGTTGATTGGTGTCTAAAACTATTAATATTAAATATTGCACATATTTATATGTCATCATACAAGAGTAAGTAGTTTTTCTTTTTGATACAAGTGGGATCAATTCCACCGATTTCCATTGATATAACGAAAACCTTTTACATTGTTTCTGAGACCGGTACCACCATTATGGTACCAAATACAAAACAAAAAAAATAACAACCTAACAATCATGGCATCAAGATAATACCAGCACATCAACAAAAACAACAAAATAATAGACAACATTCAACAAAACATAACAGGAAGTATATCTCAGCTGAACCTAAAACAGTTTATGCAAAAAGAATTCAACATTAAAAAGATTCACAAAAGTAGCATATTACTTCAACTTCTTCATCCTCCACCTGCAGCATCATCCTTCATAGTGTTTCCTATCTCAAGCAATAGGGTTATAGCCCGAGTAGTCTTCATATATGGGTAGCAAGTGAACCCCCTGATAGCTAGTTCATGTTTCAAGTATTTTTACTTGATATTTCTCTCAAAGTTTAATTTTTTTACATATAACGTTGGTTGGCTCATGAACGTATTAATAACAAATATTGTAAGTATTAATACCTCGTAATGCAAGTATAAATAGTTTATGTGTCAAGTATTTATATCTAAAAAATTATATCAAATTTTATATATGACACTGGTTGGCGTCTGTCGTATTAATATCAAATATTTTTTTACCTACATGACAAGGTATAAATAATTTTTTTATTCGCAAAAATCTTCACAAATCGTCAGAAATAGAAGCGAGATTGAACGGAGGAAATAATAATTCACCTCTAAAATATGTTAAAGATGGGTGGATAATGAGAGAGAAAAGAAAAGAGTTAATATGTCAATTTGTTTAGAAAGATTTGATATATTAGATATAATTGCTTGAGATGTTATATATCAACAATTGTGTGTATAGATATTAACACTTGTGCGTGTTAGTTGTAATTAAATTCGCGGATGATCTTCTAGAAAGTGATCGATTACAATAAAGTAGTTCGAGTTCGGGGAATTATATTCGAATTTAATAGGCTTGTGGAAATCTTAAGGGACTAAAAAATAATTATTAAAAAATATACACGGTTTTTTATATTAAAACAGTGTATCACGAAATTACCTTTCAAATATGGTTTTAGCTATAGTATATATATATAGAAACCGTGTTTTGTATAGTTTATAATTATACATGCGAAAAACATAAAAATAAAAACATATTTTTTAAAAATATATTAGAATAAGATACATTTTTTTAATATTTGCATCTTAGGTCGGATTCTTGTTAGATCGAGTTGCGGTACCAATCGGATGTTGATTGATTTGAATCAGATCGGATTTCAAGTCAGCGGGCTTCAAAACAACACAAATTTCATTTCATCTCAAACTTCTTGGGTCAAGTTAAAATAATTTTGACTTTTTAAAATTAGTGAGGGGGGTGGGGATGGACTGAAATTTGTTTCAAAGCATGCATGTTAATTTCAAATTAAATATTAATTTGTCAATTCTACGCTGTTTCCCCTTGTTGTTTAATTCTTTCTTAATAATAGAAGTATTTTACGTGCTAACATGTGTTATTGCAAATAACATTTTTCCTTCATATATAATATATAAATAGTAAATACATATGGTTCATTTTTTCTCCATACAATAAATTTACAAGATACATAGAATATTGACAAATATTAGAAATTAAGGCAACCCTGCCAGCCCACAGTGATCTGTAGCCCACTGTTTCCAAATTAAACAATCATGAAACCACTGTGTTATTATTCGTTAATTAATTAACAAACAATAAATTTAGTGAGGAAGTGCACCGAAAATGTGGAAAATGATTCTTGCGTTTACAGATGAACACTTGTGGTTATTTATATATTTTCAAACAATGAATTGTTTTTATGGCGCACGCTACTTAATTCTACTTGCGCTTGACCACTCCAAAAAGACCTAATTCGTCTTTGTATATTATTATTTTAAATGCATGCAACTCAAAAATTGACTTGCGTGTACCTGTTTGTAATTCTCTCTTCTTTTTGTTTGTTTAAAACACGGACATACAAATAAATTAGACGATGATCAATTATTAGCATTTTTCAAAAAAAAAAAAAAAATTGTATTTGCATACACGTTGCATTTTATTTGTTTTTTGTTTTGGTCAAATGCGTACCAAATTAATTTGGAATCCTCTCTATGTACAGTTTAATTAATCACTAGATAGGTCTATTTTTTTTTTCTTCCAAAGTATACATTTGAAAAGTAGAAAAACAAAATATGGTGGTTTAATTTCTTGGTTTTTTAGACATTCAAGATAATATGATTTCTAGCTAATCAAAATCCTTAATAAAATTTTAATAAATTAATTTGTATATATGTGAAACATAACCTTAGGTATTAATTCTTATTAATAAATATTATGACTGATATCTATGCAGTACTTAACTTTGCACAGTATTAATTTAAGACTTAAACTAATTAAAAAAAGACACATGAAATCTTGTTTGAAACACTAAAATGCATGAGCTCATCCTTTGCTGAGATGACAGCATGCAAAAGAAGCTGCTAGTTCTGCTAGCTAGCTAGGGAAGAAATAATCAATTATGCACTAACCTAATTAACTTGACCAAGTATTCATCTAAAATATTCCATGTTGACTTTTAAAAAAATATACTTTTTTTTTTTATCTAGAATATCTCTAGCAGAGCTAGGAATAATGAATGCATTTATTTTATTAATATTTATATAACTAAAGAACAATGTGACAAAGCAAGGTGCTAACTAGCTAGGTAGGTCTATATAACTGGACCCCCATGCTTTTGTACTTTCACACAACTCACAACAGAGAATATCTGAAGTTAATTGCTCTCTGAAACGCAAAGAAATTATCTGATCAAATAGTAAGTTCTTTTCAATTTAGTCTCTTAAATTTCATTTTGTTTCATATATTTAAGTTTTGGAGCAATTATATCATGAAAGATGTTTTTATATATGTGTTAATTAATTTGTCACTTTTTAGTGTAAAATATGGTTACAGTGCTGAAGTTCATAGATTTTTCATTTTTGGATTTCTTGATTTCTCATTTTCTCATTCGTAGTAATTTAAAAAATTGCATGTCTAGACAACTTTGAGAGATACATAGAAACCATTTCTGAGGGATCACGGATCACCTCAAACTAAAGTTTTGTACTTAAGTCTTCTAGAGAGTATATGTAGTCTCAATTAAAACTATAACTTTATTTAACTTTTTTTTAAGGTTTAATTTATTTAACTTCATTCATAGTTTTATTTTCTTTAGCATGGTTTTTTGTTCATTCTTTAATTGTTACTAACATATATTCTGACCTTTTGTCTATAATATAATGCAGCTATATTTTTTAAACAAAATTTCTCTGGTCATATTCCAAAGATGGCATTCTCAAGACTTGCAAGAGGTTCTTCTGTTACACAATCTCTATCCAAACTTACATCCGATACCGCTATCATTTCTCAAACTATTGCCAAGAATGCACAATATGTTCGCCATTTTAACCTTACGAACCATATTTTACTCTTCAACAACACACTTCAATCAAGGGGAATACGAAGCACCCCGCAAATTGAGTCCCCTACTGCCAAGCTGGCCCTAGACTATTCCGACTCAGAAGTTGAAGCAGATGAGCTACCTGAGCTGGGTCCAACAAAGAAGTTTGAGAAACCGCGAGTTGTTGTGCTCGGTACTGGTTGGGGTGCTTGTCGATTCTTGAAGGATATTAATACAAAATATTATGATGTGGTGTGCATATCTCCAAGAAATCACATGGTTTTCACCCCTTTGTTAGCTTCCACTTGTGTTGGTACGCTTGAGTTTCGGTCCGTGGCTGAACCCGTTAACCGAATACAGACTGCACTAGCAAAGGCACCTAGGTCTCACTTTTTCCTCGCCAATTGCACCAGAGTTGACACCAACAAACATGAGGTTAGTACTACCTGTTCTTCTTCTTTTAAGGAAAATAAAGGCTTGCATGAAAGATCTGCTTACATGTTGGTTTAAAAAAAAAAATCAATTGTTGAATACTTTAGGTGTATTGCGAGGCAGTTTCGAGTGAGGGATTACCTTACGGACCGTCCGAATTCAAGGTTGCCTATGACAAGTTGGTCATTGCGGTTGGGGCTCAGCCAATGACATTCAACATAAAAGGAGTTGAGGAGTATGCAACATTCTTGCGTGAGGTGTATCATGCGCAGAAGATACGAAGGAAGCTCCTCTTGAATCTTATGCTCTCTGAACAACCAGGTATATGCATGCTTATAGTTAAGTAAGTTAGTATTGATTCTTAAAAAAGAAGTACACACCCCTCTCGTTCTCATTATCATTTGTATCATCTGTTCCAGAAATATCTTATAAAAAATAGTAGGAAACTGCATTTTCAGCATGTACACACTGTTTTTATTTGAGAAATAACCATTTGTATAAATATATGTGCAGGTATATCAGTAAATGAGAAAAGACGCCTATTGCACTGTGTTGTAGTTGGTGGAGGCCCGACAGGTGTTGAGTTTACCGGTGAATTGAGTGATTTTATCATGCGTGATGTGCGCGAAAAATACCCACATATCAAAGAGCATATAAAGATTACTCTTATTGAGGTGTTTGCATTTGCTCATTCCCTCTTTTAACTTGTGTATGTTTCTCAAAATGTTTTGGTATTTTAAGTGATGTATAAGCTTAATTTGTTTCAAATTTATTATTTTACTCAGGCAAACGAGTTGTTGGCACCGTTTACCCAAAAACTAAGGCAATATGCAACGAATCACCTGAGTAAGGTAATCAATTATGATACTTTTTGTTACTAATTTTTGTTATTAAAATTAATATCATAGTATTTTGTGATTTGATTATGTTAATAAAATATTTTGTAATATGCAACAGTCTGGTGTTAGCATTGTGAAAGTAGTAGTCAAGGAAGTGCAAGAGAAGAAAATACTTCTAAAGGACGGGAAGGAAATACCGTACGGTCTACTGGTGTGGTCCACTGGCGTGGGGCCGTCTGAATTTGTGAACAACCTCAATCTCCCCAAATCTCGTGGAAGGTTTGTGGAATAGTATTTAAGAATATGATGCAAATAATTATTATCATAAAATAAAATCTTCTAAATATTGAAAGCTATACATATGATATAATTATTATATCTCGTAATAAATACAGGGTAGGAGTAGATAAGTGGCTACGGGTACCGTCAGCAGAAGATGTATTTTCAATTGGAGATTGTGCCGGTTACGTTGAACAAACCGGCAAGCAAGTTCTTCCTGCTCTTGCTCAGGTTTGTTGTTATCCATTTGCTTTGTAATTAATTTACAAATATACATTAATATTTACCCTTTAAATCTGCAACTATAACAAGATGTAATAATTATGCTGTAAAAGTTCTTTGTTCAAAATTAATGGATATTTAATGTTTGTAAATTTTTTCATAATTTAACTCTCACACTTTAAATTTACAAAGGCAGACAAAATATTGATTTTCTTAGTATATATACAAACAAATTAAATCTATGTTTACTGAAATGAAAATTTTGAATAGGTGGCTGAGAGGCAAGGAAAGTACCTAGCAACTGTGTTTGAAACAATGGCAAAACAGTATGCTGGAAAAGCATATCGCACGAAGAATGCCGACATGGGAAAACCATTTGAGTATAACCATTTGGGCAGTATGGCCTCCGTTGGTCGCTACAAGGCTTTGGTTGATCTCAGAGAAAACAAAGTATAATTCTTTGTTTAAAAAAACTCTAATCATTTACTTGGAATCTTAATGTTTGTCCAGAAAAGCTTGCCTATCAATCAGTCATCATTCATGTAATTGAAATTTATGAAGTAATTAATTCTCTTGTTCATCTAGGATTCTGATGGAATATCACATGCCGGATTCCTGAGCTGGATGATGTGGCGAACCGCGTACTTGGCACGTACTGTCAGCTGGAGGAACAGAATCAATGTGGCCACCAATTGGGGTACCACACTTATTTTTGGAAGAGATAATTCCAGGATAGATGCCTAAAAAGCTCATATAAAAACCCAAAAGTTATTAGAGGGAGCTCCATGTCATATTATCAATTTATCATCGTGCAAATCTCGCACATTGATTTGTGTCTGTGTTGATGTGTCTTGTTAATTTTGTTGTTTCTTATGTAGTTTGAACTTCCATAAGATGTAAATTAATTTTAGTCCAGTTTGTTTCTAAATAAATTGAGATTGCAACATATGAATAATGTATATTCTCCAGATTGTAAACAATTTTTTTTTATTCAAGTATAAGTTTTGCTTCTACTTGTTTGGATGATCTTACAAAGAATACCTTACGCTACTTGGGTTTTGATTTAATTGAACCGAAGATCAAACTCAAGATCTCTGGATTCTTAATACTATATATGTTAACTCAATCTAAACATATGATATAATCTAGCTAGTAAAGTAAGCGATCAGTTCATCATTTTGTTGATTTTTACATTCTTAATTAACCTTCTTTTTCTGTTGGATTGAAATTCTTACAGTGAAGCAGTAGTTCCACAAGTTTTGAATCAAATAATTCTCGAACTTATTAGTGTTTGAAAATGAAAGAAATAAAAAAAATGTCTATTTTTCAGACTGATGTATAAAACACAGAATTGCAGATAAATATTTTTTTTCTATTTTCTTTTTATGTGCAGAAGCCAGCAGGGACCAATGCAAATGGATGTATTCTCCACTTGTATCGTTTCCAATTGTTTGATTTTGATCAGTCCATCCAGATAAAATACAAGATTGCATTTGGAACAAATTGACATTTGAAACTTAACAACGGTATGAAGGTTGAGTAAGTCGGATCGATTATTTGAACTTTATAAACATCGATACTGACTCATAGTACAGACTGTTTTGCACTTCGCAAAGTACCATAGCCTCACTCAAATTAAGTTGTGGTTTTTTCTGATGCAGATACCAATTGATATCAGTATCTCTCTCATGCACTGATTACTGCTACAATATCAGATCCTGATAAATCCAGGACACTGAAGGTGTGATGACGAGGTTTCAGAGGGACCTATGTATCAAATTTGATAAATGGGGTATTTTGAATAAAAATTTAAATATATATAATGGGTACGTACCGAAACTCAAAATTGAATTTTGTAGTGAAAATGTTTTTATTGGGCCATTTTTGGGTAACTCCTAGGATTTAGCAAATAGGGGTTGTCATAGCATTGTGCCAGTGTAGCCGTGTAGGCACATGCTTACATTTTGTAAATAGAGTATCAATATAAGTAGGTTCTACATAAGGCTTGACAAGCCAGGGTCGTAGAATCTTGTAATTATCACATTTTTTTTTTCTTATCAATGAAAATGTTGGAGCTTAGTCCCTCCAACCTTCAAAAAATATATATATATATGTTTTTATTGGTTGCCGTAGATTTGCAACAACGCATCTAGTTCCTACCAAAAGCTAAAGAGTCCTTTGAAGCTTTGACCAGTTTTTTTTTTTTTTTAGGGGAGAATAAAATAGATACCTGTTTGGTACAGGCGTTCTATATTAATTTATTTTCATTCGAAGAAAAAACCGGATTTAGAAAACGTTGTACGGACGTTTTTACTTTTTCCTTTTTTTTCCTTTATTGAACAATAAAAAGGAAAAGGAAAATAAAGCTTTGCATATTTTGTCAATTTTCTACTATGCTTTGTTGAAGGGAAAATAGACTAAGAGAGATAGAATTGATTTCTGTAATTTCATTGATCAGTCTTTCTTACAATGTACCAGTGGTCTATTTATAGAATTTACAATGGAATGCTAATCTAATATTACATCCCATGTCTCTGAGAGATCATGACTAACAAACTAACTAGCAGTAATCACAACTGTCTAACTAATTCGCTAACTGACTTTGTGTGTCGTAATTATTTGATCTCTAGATAAGACATAATTGTTTGATCTTTATGATTTCCCAATAGTATATACATACAGTTGTTAATAATATATTTGTTCAAAATTGCCATAATATCAATCAACAAATTTGAAGTTACATTTATTGGCAACGAATTATCAAGAAGAATTGTACTTATAAAAAATACATGCATTATTATGCAACATAGTAGTACTAATGAATTTAATTTCAACAGCATTTAATATTGTGCTCTATGACATGACATTTGACACTGAAAAACATTCCATTATAGTGACATCTCATTACCTCTTTGCAAGGCAACAACGACATTTTAATATAATTCAAATTATTCAAGGAATATTTGCAAGGCAACAGCGACTATTGATAGTCTAAATGATACTAGTCTCTGTTTCGACTATTCAACGGAGACTATTCAAATTTAAACTACTAGTCTCTGTTTTCAACGTCAACTAAATTTTTTTCTAACAAGAAAAATAAAATCTTCAAATTAACCCCAATGTAGAATTTCGGAGAGATCTTAATTTTCTTATAAGTTTTTGAATTAATTAATTTCTCTAAATTTCGACATTCTCATTCATAAACAACAGTAACAAATATTTCTTCTATTTATGCTGACAAAATAATAAATAAAATCAAACAACCTCAAATATTCATAATTTATAGCCACTTCAATTATCCTTCCTTTTATTGATTGTAGTTTTCTGATATATTTTATGAGAAAAAAAATATATATGTAAAAAAATAATTATAGGTATGAAACAAATAACTAAAATTAAGAATGAGAAGTCAATATTTGTTGCTCTACTGTCAATTAAAGGACAACTTTTATTGAGTAAAAGTTTCTTAACTAATTAATAATATGATTTTACGTAAGTTAATTTATAATCAGAAGCACCACTTAAATTTTGATTTGTGGTGACAACCTTTCTACTTTTAGTTTTTATTTTAAATAAAATTGTCACCGAACAAGAAAACACTACTAGAATTTACAATATTTCCCACGGTATGAAATGTGATTTCCCACCGTAGGAAGGGTCCATGGAATAGAATTTGCGATTTCTGACACACTCCATTATTTCCAACGGTAGACCTATGGAAAAAGTAGCGCATGGAAATCCCTCCTGTCTGCTGATGGAAATGTTTTCTATTTGCCGTTGGAAATACTAATGCCTGACCCATGATCCGCCAAACAGACCAGATATTATATTTTATTGCAAGTTCATGGATATGCCTCTCCTATACCGTTGGAAATACTAATGTCTGACCCATGACCCACCAAATATACCAAAAAATATATATTTTATTGATAGTTCATGGAAATACCTCTCCCCATACCGTTGGAAATACTTATGCCTGACCCATGACCGCCAAATAGACCAAAAAATTATATTTTATTGATAGTTCATGGAAATACCTCTCCCCATACCGTTGGAAATACTAATGCCTGACCCATGACCCGCCAGATAGACCCAAAAATTATATTTTATTGATAGTTCAAGGAAATACCAGATACTATACCCTGGGAAATATTTTATTCATCCAGTTTACATTATTTTATGTTAGACTTATTATTTCCGTTGGAAAAGCTTATTTCATGGAGACAGAAGCATTTAAGTTTATTTGTTATCTCCCTTTGTAGCAATAAATTAAAGTAGATCTTAGCATACAGCACAAAATATTTAATTGGGATAAAATTGAAAACATAAATTTTGATATTTGGACAAAGCCAATCTATTTAATTTAGATACAAAACATTTTGACAAATCCAAGCAATACATGCTTTCTTCCCTTTACAGTGAATGACTCATCCTGCAATATATCCTTTTACAGTGTTAGTAAATGAGTAAAAAAAAGTAATTACAATTAGTAAACAGTGAACATACATACATGCATAAATACACTAGATTAGCAAGGTCATGTAAATAAAAATATTTTCTAATAAAAAAAATACAAGATGGGCACTGTCTTAATTATAACAATTATATTTATATCATCTTTTGAAAATAAATGAAGATGAAGATGCAAGGAATTAAATGTGGATAGTTGTTCTAATAACAAGGTCCCTTTTACATAATGAGAATGAATATGCAAAAACTCACCTATGCATATACTCTTCATCGAGATCATTGGAGTTTAGGTCAATTAAAATCCTTCATCAGAATCATCGTCATTACTGTGATACACTTGCTCCATGTCATGCTCTTCCTCACCTTCCTCTACTTGGTTTTTGTCCCTCGCCATAGATTGCGATGGATCAGATGTTGTTGGCGGGAGGACTGTTCTTTCGTCCACTAGCTCGTAGTCATTTTCTCCAAAGATGATACCATCCCAATCAAAGTCTGGTCCATCTGAAACCGTGATTGGATTATCAGGCCTTTCATCTTGGTAAAATTCTAAGTTATAATCTTCGCCCTCGGCTTGAAACCTCGACTTTGGGCTTGTTTTAAATGCCACCCACCAAGACAGTCTTTCAGGCTTGGTAGAAGCATATGGTAGGTAACACACTTGGGTTGCTTGAGCTGCTAATACAAACGGCTCGTAAGTTGCTAGGCGAGAAGTGTGGTTAACCTCAACAATAGCATGTGAGCGGTCGGCCTTTACACCGTTTATTATGTCAAACCAATCACATCTAAATAGAACTACCGTGTGGGCATCATATTCTAGTGCAATGACCTCTTGGAGAACTCCATAGTAATCGATTTGTGGGGCAGTTGCATCATACTCGCCTTTGATGCAAACACCGAAACTTTGAGTTGTCTTGTCCTCCCCATATGCTTTTGTGTGAAAGCGATACCCGTTGACTTCGTACCCTTCGTAGAAGTACGCTTGTTTGTTAGGCATGAGTCCTACCATCCGTATGTAGTAATCGTCCTCATCACGAGAATTAATGACCTTTTTCCGCAACCAATGTGCGAAACCATCTTGACGAACCTTTGGCAAGTCTTGGGGGCTTGTGGCTATTCCATAGTTGAGCATACATGTATCAAACTCTCTGCACATTAGAATATGTCATAATATTAGGTTTCCATAAATTTTATAATATACACTTTTGACAACATCAAACGAAAATTCATGAAATTGTACCCCAAGTACTTCTCACAGATCTCTGGACAGTTGAGAATCACATAGGTATGTGCAGCATTAAAATCCCTTTCTTCAAGATACTTCCCTTTTTTCCTGCCAGTGAATCGGCCCGTATTATCAAATACTGAAAGTAGCCCAGATGGATGGTTACTTGTTTCAACTCCTTGGCCAATGTTAGTTTTATCTGCAAAATATTGTGTCGAAGTAGTACCAATTTCTTTGGCGATTGTAGCCTCCACGATTGAACCCTCCACACGTGCCTTGTTTGTGACTCTCATCCGTTGTTCCTTGTTACGCCTGCAATTGAATATATAATTTAGTGTTAGTAGTTACAAATATGGTTGTGGTTTATAAATAGAAGCAAAATGAAACACACCTTTCACATGAGAACATCCATCGGGACCCTACTGGCCCACCCATTCTAGCCTCGTATGCCACATGCACAACAAGATGCTCCATTGAATCGAAGAAAGCTGGTGGGAATATTTTTTCCGCCTTGCACATTGTAACAATAATATCATCTTCTAACTGGGCCACCCTCACTGGATCAAGCTCCTTGGCACAAATCTCTCTAAAGAAGGCCGAAAACTCACATAAGACATCCCATACATAATCCGGGACAGTCTCGAAAGGCGATGGGGAGGAGGCGCTCTTGGACACATGTAAGTCATGACTTTTGAGCCCAACGAGTGTTCCAGTGTCTAGGTTAACACACCTTGACCAATTGGATGCGTAGCCATCGGGAAACCTTACTATATCCTTGAGCCATTTTAAAACAATCTTCTTATCTTGTGGAAAGAGTGCGAATGGCGCCTTTGGTTTTTTCATCTTTCCTGGATTATTGTCAATCAGAATTAGGTGCTGGTTAGGACGATCGCACAATAGAGCTAGATCTTTTCTGGCTTTTTCATTATCCTTGGTTCTACCACCTATGCTTAGAAGCGTGTATAGCACATTTTCGGTAAAATTCTTCTCCAAATGCATCATATCCAAATTGTGGTGCAGCAAATTGTCTTTCCAATAAGGTAAACTCCAGAAAATACTCTTATTTTGCCAATGGTGGGTCACACCATAACCATGGATCTGTTTTAAATCTACGGTTTTACCCCATTTGATCGGTTGTATTAAACTCACTATGTTTTGAAGCTCCTCTCCCGTCAATCGTAGTGGTGGCGGATCATCTTTTGTGACAACAGTCTGTATTATAAACTTGTCTCTGCAATGCATGTCAGGTGGGGCCTCTTTTTGTGCTGGCATAATAACTGTTCAAGATATTTTTTGTGCTTGCATAGCCACTATTTTTTAATAGAATCGGGTCTAAGTTAGTCATTGTAGCAAAACTGGATACTACTATGTGCTGAGTATTCAGATGACAGATTAGAAGGGTAAAATTGGAATGATAGGGTAAGGTTAAAATGAATTATCCAACATGTAATCGCTTCCACTGCCAAAATTGACTAGTGTATTTTTCCTATCTTGAGGGTTGTATATGCATAAATGATCTTTGTAACAATAACATGCTGTGTCTATGTGGTATAGGGTCAAGGGCTCATCAGTCAACCATCTCGTGGAGGAACTTCGCTATTGCAGATGCCCATCTCTCAGGTAATGAGTTAAATATTATTGATTTCAGATTTAACTTTCTATTAAAATCTGCTAAATGAGGGTTCATGTAGGTACTGTTATAAGTAACTTGAGGGTTGTACATGCATGAAAAATCTTTGTAACAATAACATGCTGTGTCTATATATGTGGTATAAGGTCAAGGGTTCACCAATCAAACGGGTTCATGTAGCTACTGTTATAAGTATGGTCAAATTTAAAAAAAATGGGTGAAGTATAAACAAATTGATGTAACTGTTAAGTCATTAGGTCAACCAGCAGTTCAATCACATTGACTGGTTGTATGATGCAAAATCATGTCAACACCAGGAGTATCATTACTTGAGGGGTGTATATGCATAAATCACATTTGTAACAATAATATGTTGTTTCTGTATGGTATACATAGGGTCCTGTTTTTTCGATACAACCAAACCAGGGAGGGGCTTTCCAAGCACTACTAAATCATGCTCAAGCTAGAAATGATGACTCGACAAGGGGTGAGGATGAATGGTTCGAGAATTCAACCTTCCACATGAACCAGCGCTAGCTTCTAATGTGCAAAAGTGCACATTTTTTGTGAATTTATAAGTTCCAACATATGACAAAAGGAATGAACTTCTTTTTTGTGAATTTTGGCTAACTCATAGTGGGTATATTTTGGGTATTTATATGATAAGCTCTGCTAATTAAAGAGTACTGTTGTTGTAATGGAGGTTTTTAATTCAAGAAGACATGACTTTGATTATTACAGTTTGTTCATGCTATACGAACATTAAATGCTATCGATCTATTTATGAATGTGTTTTCAATCTATTTTTTTATGTTTTTCATCTATTTATCAATGTGTTTTCAATCAAAGGTAAATTGGTAATGTATGCGAGTACCTATTTGGTACAGGGCAGATTGTATGGGAGTGCATACAAATATGATGCTAGGTTTGTATTTCAATGGCTGTATCTTTGGAGCATTAAAAATAACCTGCTCCAACAATATTATCCTGTGGAAATAAGCTGGTAGGGCCCACATTAGATAACCATGGAAATACTGGGGTGGGATCCACGTAAACGGCTCTGGGAAATAAGCTGGTGGGATCCACATTAGATATCCATGGAAATATTGGGTGGGTCCCACGCATGCGACTATTGGAAATAAACATGTGGGTCCCATGCCCGTTTGCCTGGGAAATACAGGGGTGGGTCCCATGCAATCTGCCGTTGGAAATAAACATGTGGGTCCCACGCTTGTTTGCCTTGGAAATACAGGGGTGGGTCCCATGCAATCTGCCCTGGGAAATACTTAGGTGGGTCCCACTCACCACCCTTGGAAATACTCCAGACAGTTCCCAGGCGTGAAAGTATTTCCAACGGTCGTTTTTCCATCGGTGTGCCCATGGAAAATATAAAAAATGAGTATTTCCCACGGTGTCGTCATAAATAATCACTATTTCCTTCGAGGGTTGTTGCCACGGTGGTATTTCCAACGGTATCCGATGGAAATGACGATTTTAGGGATTTTTCCAACGGTATGCCTATGGAAAAGCCGATTTTCTACCCAGGAAAATATTGTGAATTCTAGTAGTGAAAGAGAATTGGAGAAGGCATTGGAAATCTTGATTTGCTTGATGTTCCGCTTAGTATATCCGAACCATTCATATTTTTAATTTCCTTACCATCCATATAATCAATCATTTGGATGATTATTGAGTCAATTAGGTTGTGCTATATATCGAATTATAATTGGCTTCGGTAATAGCAATGGAGATAGGCACCAACCTTCAAAACAAAAAAATATATAATAGAAATTGGACGGTCCAAAATGCATCGTTCTTGAACGGTCCAAAATAGAAATAGAGGTTGTGGAATTGGATATGGGCAATACCATTTCTATTGCTACAGAACCAAACAAATTATGCTATCCCAAATGGCGTCTCAGACTTCTTCCCTTGCCTTCGTTGCAGTACTTCTCTTGTGCTTTTCTTTCTCTGTTAATCCACAACCTTATAACTATCCCACTGCAAGCGCTCCGGCATCATGGACCAACTCACCATCTCTCCTACACAACTTTACTTATGATGGTGGTGAAATTGTCCGTTCCGTCCTCCTCCAGCTAAACTCAACTCAAGGCATGTCATTTGCTACTGGGTTTTATTGTTTCCCACCCTGTAAGAGCTTTTTTCTCTCCATATACATCGTATATGCATCTAACCATGATGAAGGGTATGCGACCTCCCACCCTCCACAAGTCATCTGGTCTGCAAATCGAGCCCGACCTGTCAGTGAAAATGCCACACTTCAACTGACATCTAAAGATGGTCTAACCCTTCATGACAATGATGGTACTCAAGTTTGGTCCACTAGCAGGTTGAATAAACCCGTGGATGGTATTAGCATCACAGAATCTGGTAATCTAGTGCTCTTTGATAAAAATAATTTCACAATCTGGCAATCTTTTGACCACCCAACTGATTGTCTTGTAATGTGGGAAACGTTGGCTCCAGGCATGAAGATCATTGCCAATTCCTCTAGCACAGATTTGGCTGAAAGCCAGCTTTATCTCACCCTCCTTGATTATGGTTTGTTTGGATTTGCCAATTACCCGCTGATTTATTACTCTAGATTCTTTGAAAATAATTACATTTCAAATGGAACAGTGTACGAGCCTACTTTTATAAAGTTCATGAATGGCAGCCTAACTGTGTTCTACCGGTCTTTAGAATTCCATGAAGTAATTTTAACATTTCCACTTGCTAAATCAATAGAGTACATGAGATTAGAGTCCAATGGACACTTAAGACTTTATGAATTTTATGAAAATTCAACATGGACTATGGTGGCTGATTTGTTCCATATAGATAACTGTGATTACCCAACAGCCTGTGGGAACTAAGGAATTTGCAATAATAATGGACAATGCTTCTGCCCTGCAGGAACCTTGGGAAAGTATTTCCAATCGGTTGATAACCAGCAACCAGAGCTTGGTTGCTATACAATTACTAATATAACTTGTCAAGATGTAAACAATCACCTTCTGTTAGACCTTAACAATGTATCATATTTCTATATTGTTGACAATGTTGTATTGAACACAACTGACGAGGAGAGTTGCAAAAAGGCTTGTCTTAGAGATTGCAAATGTAAAGCTGCTCTGTTTCAGTCTCATGATGGAAACGCATCAGTTGGAAAGTGTTTAACACTACCAGAGGTTTTTTCCTTTAAGAATCAACATGTTGCGTATTCTTCTGCATATATTAAGGTGCAAACTACCCCTTCACCACCTGCTAGTTCCAAAGTTCGGCTAGGAGTAATACTGGGTTCCACATTAGGAACTCTGTTCTTTATGATCACCTTGACTAGCATTTACATAGTGTATTTGAGAAGACGTGAAGAAGAGGAAGATGAGGAAATCATCGAACAATTACAAGGGATGCCAACTAGGTTCACTTTCGAAGAGCTACGACTGGCCACTGAAAACTTTTCCAAAAAACTCGGAGAAGGTGGATTCGGTACTGTGTTTGACGGATGGTGGGGGGATAAGAGAATAGCAGTGAAACGTTTGGATAACGTTGGACATGGAAATAAGGATTTCTTGGCAGAGGTCGAGACTATCGGCAGTATACATCATATCAATTTGGTGAGGCTGATCGGTTTCTGTGCTGACAAGTTGAATAGACTTTTAGTTTATGAGTACATGTGTAACGGATCATTGGATCAGTGGATCTACTGTAAAGATGGGAGAGTTCCATTGGATTGGACCAACAGGTTCAAAATAATAACCGATATAGCCAAGGGTTTATGTTATCTTCATGAGGAATGCAGACAAAAAATTATACATTTTGATATCAAGCCAGAAAATATTCTTTTAGATGAAAAATTGAATGCTAAAGTTTCTGACTTTGGGTTATCCAAGCTTATTGATAGAGATATTAGCACAGTAATGACTAAAATGCGGGGCACTCCTGGATATTTGGCACCTGAATGGCTGACAGCAATGGTCACTGAGAAGGTTGATGTTTACAGTTTTGGTGTGGTTGTAATGGAGATTATATCTGGAAGAAGAAACCTTGATTATTCTCAGGCTGAAGAAACTCGCCATTTGATTAAACTACTAGAAGAAAAATCTGAGAGCAATGCATTATTAGATTTGATTGACAAAAATCTTGGTGATGTTGAATTATACAAAAAAGATATTGTGAATGTGATGGAGCTTGCAATGTGGTGCTTGCAATGGGATAGTACTCGAAGGCCTTCCATGTTAATAGTTGTTAAGGTTTTAGAGGGGGTGATGGAGGTTGAAACATCATTGGATTATAATTTTGTTTCTTCAATTCCAATGATTGAGAATCTACCTAGCGTAGTGGATCAGTCAGCTCCCTTTCCAGCTTCAGTGTTGTCAGGCCCTCGTTGAAATTCAGTGTTCATTTATTCTAAGCATTCTGACTCCAAGCTGAAAGAGTTCTTGGAGCAACCTTTGAAATCCAGTGGTGAAAAGTGTGTTTCGGTAGTATTTAATTATAAGATTGTTATCTATTTGTGAATGTAAGTTTGAAGGTGTTACTATTGTAATGTATGGATGATTTTATGCATATATGTTTGAAGGTATTATTATTGTTATTATTATTTTATTTCTAATTCTTGACCGAAGCTGTCAAGTTATTATTATTGTAAAAAAAGCCACAAAGCCCTTTCCGTTTACTGAAATAGTTAATACAATGAAACTAGACAAGTGAGACAAAGAAATCCTTAACTCAGTATCAACCCAAATACCCTATATAAGAATCTAGTACCAAGATGAGTAAACATCTAAAATATAAACGCAGCAAACCGTAGGACACTTTTAGAACATCACAAGAACATTTAGAAAATTTATACAAGAACTAAATCAGCACACTTTTAACTGCAATATGCGTGGTTCTGAAACTCGGAATCGGGGTTTTGACCATAGAATCGAAATTGGATGAATCGGCCGGAATTGGAAAAATCGGATCGGAAACTCATACTTTTTTGGCAGTAGCTTGTTTTGTAGCCAAAAAATAATTTATTATAAAAACATGTTAAGATAAAATATTAAACTCAAAATATCCACTAATTACATAATGTAATACAAGTCTTACAAATAAAACACACCCTCCCTACCGCTGCTCGGACAGGAAGCATCCCATCACATAAAACAGCGGCACAAGACTGGTCCCGAGAGTTTGGTTAACGGAGGTGAATGAAGAGGAGATGAGAAAAATGGGAGAATTAAAGGTCTGCTTTTCTACCGATAATAGCTGTATTTTGTTATCTGTTTTTAATTTTTGCATATTAGGAAACCAACAGTTTTTATGTATCTAATATCAAACGAATAAAAGAGGCTCGGTTCTTACGGGATGGAATTTTATGGTACGTGAATTCATAAATTAATTTAATTTATTAGGAATTTATATTTATGGGTATGTTTATGTTTATGTTTATGTTTATGAAAGTGTGTTGAAATAAATATTTAGTTATACTTTTAAATAGTTATGAAAAATCTTTTTTTTTCTTATAAAATATACGTTATCAACACAATTTTAAATTTTTAAAAAAAAATTGAAACAAAATTTTGAAATTTTTTTTAAAAAAAATTAATTTTTTTTTTTTAAAATTAATTTTTTTTTTCTTTTAAAAATTAATTTTTTTTTTACATATATCTATTTATAGAATTTTAAAGTGGTCCTAGTTAGCTATTAGTTTTGAAAACTGCTAGAGATCTTCTAAACGTGGTCCTGGTCAAAGGTCTAAAAATGATTCCAGTCAAATTAGTTAAAGTTATTAAAGTGGACGTTAAAGTGGAGGTTGAAGTGAAAGTTAAAATTGTTATTGGGGAACAAATAGAAATTAAAAGTTTTTATGTTGACAGGATTCGTTGAATTAGTTTACAGAATTGAGTATTGAAGTTTACCGAATTCGCTTCATTAGTTTACAGGATTATTGAAAATATCTGGGGAATTTTTGGGGGACTGGAGTTGGGGACTATTAGCTGCTTCTATTAAGTTAGTACATTAAAGAATAGAGAAGAGAAATACATTAGAAAATTTGGAAATCATTTCTCAAGGGTTACACCTTACTGTCTTGGAAGACTTATATCTCGACCTGACGACAAAATGCGAGGATGACTTCTTGCTATTGAAGACTTCTCTCGTGCTCATGGAGATAGTTTGCTCTATTAAGGCATTGGATATTCCATGACAAACGACATGGAATCAGGTATTATGTTCCGCACTTCTGATTTATATTTTGGGTTCCTTTGGCATAGGACGGTCCTTAGGTTAAGGTGGGAAACTGTTTCTCCTTCTCCGGAGTGTAAGTGTTTGACCCCTAAATGAGATGTAATTGTTTGATCTCTATATAAGATGTAATTGTTTGACTTTTATGATTCTCCAACAGTATATACATACAGTTGTTAATAACATATTTGTTCAAAATTGCCATAATATCAATCAACAAATTTGAAGTTACATTTATTGGCAACGAATTATCAAGAAGAATTGTACTTATAAAAAAATACATGCATTATGCAACATAGTAGTACTAATGAATTTAATTTCAACAGCATTTAATATTGTGCTCTATGACATGACATTTGACACTGAAAAACATTCCATTATAGTGACATCTCATTACCTCTTTGCAAGGCAACAACGACATTTTAATATAATTCAAATTATTCAAGGAATATTTGTAAGACAACAGCGACATTTTAATATAATTCAAATTATTCAAGAAATATTTGCAAGGCAACAGCGACTATTGATAGTCTCTTTTTAAACTACTAGTCTTTGTTTAAACTATTATTCTCTGTTTGAACTACTAGTCTCTGTTTTCAACATCAACTAAGTTTTTTTCTAACAAGAAAAATAAAATCTTCAAATTAACCCCAATTTAGAATTTCGGAGAGATCTTAATTTTCTTATAAGTTTTTGAATTAATTAATTTCTCTAAAATTCGACATTCTCATTCATAAATAACAGTAACAAATATTTCTTCTATTTATTCTGATAAAATAATAAATAAAATCAAACAACCTCAAATGTTCATAATTTATAGCCACTTCAATTATCCTTCCTTTTATTGATTGTAGTTTTCTGATATATTTTATGAGAAAAAAATATATATATGTAAAAAAATAATTATAGGTATGAAACAAATAATTAACTAAAATTAAGAATGAGAAGTCAATATTTGTTGCTCTACTGTCAATTAATGGACAATGATATCTCCATATTATGTCTAATTTACAGCCCTAAATTGTGCTTAAACCTGTGTTTTAAAGCCTATTAGTGTGGACTTTTTACTTATATTTCGATGAAATGTGGTACTGTTATGATTTGTTTGGTATTTTGCAGAAAAAAAGGATGAAAAACTGGATCTGACTACTTTTCATACGGCCCGTATGACATACCCTACGGGCCGTACAGGATCTGCCCAACCACACAGAAGGTTCCACAACAGAGGCACGAAGTCTCCAAGACAAAGCACAGGCATACGGACCGTACGACGCTAAATTGGAAAATCCAGCTGGAATCTGAAATCAGCTGAAATCAAGGAGGCCGAAAAGGAAGGCTCTGCAGACGCGATCTGGGGCATTAAATGAGAGAATTACACACCAAAAAAGGGGGATTCACCACTGGAACTTGGACAAGCTTCCTTGGAGCAAAAGACAAGAGGAGGAGAAGAGGAAGAGAAGTGATAAACACGAGTTTGCAACGGATCTTTGGATTTCTCCACTGTTTTGTCATGAACTCTTTTATTTTCTGTTATTTGTGTTATCTTGTGAACATGAGTAGCTAATTTACTTTGTTTCTAGGGTTAAGATGTAGTTTCTAGTTTTGTTTTGTTTGCATGCTACTTGGATTTTGTGTTGAATGCTTTGTTTTTACTTTGTTGAGTAGTATTTTGATTGCTTTATTTGTGGTTGCTTGAATTGATTAGTCATCCCGTTAGATGAATGCGCACATCTAAGTGTTAGGAGCCAAGTCTATGACATTTAATCCAACCGAATAAAATATATGAAGTAGGGTGAAACCAAGGAGTACCCGAAAGGTGAAACTTTCCTTGAGGCGAAAGTCCTTAGATACTTTTAGTAAACCAACAAGTAACTTGGATAAATTAGGCCAAAATGTGAAAGTTGAGGTTTAACGCATCTAAGAGGGAAGTATTTGAGTCCGGTAATCGGGTACTAGGCCAAAATGCAAAAGTTGAGGTTAGGTATCCAGATCTGGTCGATAGAAACCCTAAACATTAGCACCAACACAGAAAACGGTAGCTGCAGCATTTACTCGGGGTGCCCTACGGGCCGTACGGGAGTCCGTACAGGCCGTATGCCTCGGGGCTGAACAGAAATGAAATCTGAACCCTGGAAACGCCTTTTTATTAATTGAAAATAACTTTAATCCTCTTTTATTGCTTTTTTTAACTTGTCATAAATCAGTAGAATTATTAGAATTAAATCAAACCAATTTCTCTCACTTCTAGAATCTCAAGTGATTTTATGATAAGTCCGGTCATTTTCTTCCGTCCCTGTGGATCGATACCTGAGCATACTCATCGATAGGATAGTGCACTTGCTATCTGATTTGACAGAGTATAACAAAGGTTTAAGAGGTATAGCTTGCTATACCGAAACTTTGTTAGCATATATTCTGTGCGAACAGACAACTTTTATTGAGTAAAAGTTTCTTAACTAATTAATAATATGATTTTATGTAAGTTAATTTATAAACAGAAGCATCACTTAAATTTTGATTTGTGGTAGCAACCTTTCTACTTTTAGTTTTTATTTTAAATAAAATTGTCACCGAACAAGAAAAGAGAATTGGAGAAGGCATTGGAAATCTTGATTTGCTTGATGTTTCGCTTAGTATATCTGAACCATTCATATTTTTAATTTCCTTACCATCCATATAATCAATCATTTGGATGATTATTGAGTCAATTAGGTAGTGCTATATATCGAATTATCATTGGCTTCGGTAATAGCAATGGAGATAGGCACCAACCTTCAAAACAAAAAAATATATAATAGAAATTGCACGGTCCAAAATGCATCGTTCTTGAACGGTCCCAAATAAAAATAGAGGTTGTGGAATTAGATATGGGCAATACCATTTCTATTGCTACAGAACTAAACAAATTATGCTACCCCAAATGGCGCCTCTGACTTCTTCCCTTGCCTTCGTTGCAGTACTTCTCTTGTGTTTTTCTTTCTCTGTTAATCCACAACCTTATAACTATCCCACCGCAAGCGCTCCGGCATCATGGACCAACTCACCATCTCTCCTACACAACTTTACTTATGATGGTGGTGAAATTGTTCGTTCCGTCCTCCTCCAGCTAAACTCAACTCAAGGCATGTCATTTGCTACTGGGTTTTATTGTTTCCCACCCTGTAAGAGCTTTTTTCTCTCCATATACATCGTATATGCATCTAACCATGATGAAGGGTATGCGAGCTACTACCCTCCACAAGTCATCTGGTCTGCAAATCGAGCCCGACCTGTCAGTGAAAATGCCACACTTCAACTGACATCTAAAGATGGTCTAACCCTTCATGACAATGATGGTACTCAAGTTTGGTCCACTAGCGGGTTGAATATACCCGTGGATGGTATTAGCATCACAGAATCTGGTAATCTAGTGCTCTTTGATAAAAATAATTTCACAATCTGGCAATCTTTTGACCACCCAACTGATTGTCTTGTAATGGGGCAAACGCTGGATTTAGGCATGAAAATCATTGCCAATTCCTCTAGCACCGATTTGGCTGAAAGCCAGCTTTATCTCACCCTCCTTGATGATGGTTTGTATGGATTTGTCAATTTTGATCCCCCGCTGATGTATTACTTTAGTTTGTTTGAAAATTATTACTATCCAAATAGAACAAAGGACGAGTCTATTTTTATAGAGTTTATGAATGGCAGCCTAACTATGTTCCACTGGTCTTCAGAATTCTATGTGCCAAATGTAATTTTTACATTTCCACCTGCTAAATCAATACAGTACATGAGATTAGAGTCTGATGGACACTTAAGACTCTATGAATTTGATGAATATTCAATATGGACTATGGTGGCTGATTTGTTCCATATAGATAACTGTGATTACCCAACAGTCTGTGGGAACTATGGAATTTGCAAAAATAATGGACATTGCTTCTGCCCTGCAGGAACCTTGGGAAAGTATTTCCAGCCAGTTGATAACCAGCAACCAGAACTTGGTTGCTATACAATTACTAATATAACTTGTCAAGATGTAAACAATCACCTTCTGTTAGACCTTAACAATGTATCCTATTTTGATAATGTTGACAATGTTGTATTGAACACAACTGACAAGGAGAGTTGCAAAAAGGCTTGTCTTCGAGATTGCAAATGTAAAGCTGCTCTGTTTCAATCTCATGATGGAAACGCATCAATTGGAAAGTGTTTAACACTACCAGAGGTTTTTTCCTTTAAGAATCAACATGTTGCGTATTCTTCTACATATATTAAGGTGCAAACTACCCCTTCACCACCTGCTAGTTCCAAAGTTCGGCTAGGAGTAATACTAGGTTCCACATTAGGAACTTTGTTCTTTATGATCACCTTGACTGGCATTTACATAGTGTGTTTGAGAAGGCGTGAAGAAGAGGAAGATGAGGAAATCATCGAACAATTACAAGGGATGCCAACTAGGTTCACTTTCGAAGAGCTACGATTGGCCACTGAAAACTTTTCCAAAAAACTCGGAGAAGGTGGATTCGGTACTGTGTTTGACGGATGGTGGGGGGATAAGAGAATAGCAGTGAAACGTTTGGATAATGTCGGACATGGAAATAAGGATTTCTTGGCAGAGGTCGAGACTATTGGCAGTATCCATCATATCAATCTGGTGAGGCTGATCGGTTTCTGTGCTGACAAGTTGAATAGGCTTTTAGTTTATGAGTACATGTGTAACGGGTCATTGGATCAGTGGATCTACTGTAAAGATGGGAGAGTTCCATTAGATTGGACCAATAGGTTCAAAATAATAACCGACATAGCCAAGGGTTTATGTTATCTTCATGAGGAATGTAGACAAAAAATTGTACATTTTGATATCAAGCCAGAAAATATTCTTTTAGATGAAAAATTGAATGCTAAAGTTTCTGACTTTGGGTTATCCAAGCTTATTGATAGGGATATTAGCACAGTAATGACTAAAATGCGGGGCACTCCTGGATATTTGGCACCTGAATGGCTGACAGCAATGGTCACTGAGAAGGTTGATGTTTACAGTTTTGGTGTGGTTGTAATGGAGATTATATCTGGAAGAAGAAACCTTGATTATTCCCAAGCTGAAGAGACTCGCCATCTGATTAAACTACTAGAAGAAAAATATGAGAGCAATGCATTATCAGATTTGATTGACAAAAATCTTGGTGATGTTGAATTATACAAAAAAGATATTGTGAATGTGATGGAGCTTGCAATGTGGTGCTTGCAATGGGATAGTACCCGAAGGCCTTCCATGTTAATAGTTGTTAAGGTTTTAGAGGGAGTGATGGAGGTTGAAACATCATTGAATTATAATTTTGTTTCTTCAATTCCAATGATTGCGAATCTACCTAGCGTAGTGGATCAGTCAGCTCCCTTTCCAGCTTCAGTGTTGTCAGGCCCTCGTTGAAATTTAGTTTTCATCTATTCTAAGCATTCTGACTCCAAGCTGAAAGAGTCCTTGGAGCAACCTTTGAAATCCAGTGGTGAAAAGTGTATTTCGGTAGTATTTAATTATAAGATTGTTATCTATTTGTGAATGTAAGTTTGAAGGTGTTACTATTGTAATGTATGGATGATTTTATGTATGTATGTTTGAATGTATTATTATTGTTATGTTTTTTTTTTTGCTAATTCTTGACCGAAGCTGTCAAGTTATTATTATTATTGTTATACCAATCTTTTTTATTGTCTGGAAAAGAAATCCCCCCCCCCCCCCCTCCCTAGTAGTTTTTTTTGAATTTATATGTCAAAATAAAACTACTATATATAATCTACATTATTTTTTCTAAATGCAATAAAAAAAATTCGTTTTATTTTTATATGAATCAATAAGTTGAAAATCAACATCCATAATTTATTAATATTAATATATTTTTGTAAACTTTTGATACCAATCAAAACAAAGTTGAAAGTCGTCATTTTTATATATGCATAGAAAAAATAATATAAATCAAATCTAACTATTTTATTTTGTTATTTGTGTTTTAAATTTTAAGTTATTAATGTATAAAAAGTAGAGACATGATAAAGGTACAAAAAATGAAGATTTTTGAACCCTCCTATTAAAAAAATAATTAAATAATAATACAATAATACTTACTAATTATTATTTCATAATAAGGCTTTTGCTTGTAAACATATTATCCAATCACCAAAAAAATCAATTAAAAACGAAATTATAAAATTGATAATTACAAAGTTTTTATTTTCTTGAAATAAAATACAAATATGTATTTTTTCTATAATTTTGTTATATTGAAAATTATTTTTATTTATCAAATATTCTGAATTTACTTTTATATAACAAAAAAATATTATAAATTCAATTGTAATTAAAAATAAGTTAACTTAATTGTAGCAAAATTTAAAAACTGAAATTGAGAGGAGTCAACCGAAAAACATAAACTTGAAAAAAAAATAGAAGAAAGAACACAAGCGCTTCCTCATGGGAAGAAAAAAAATTAGGTCCAATTTGATATTTGTTTTCCCACCAATTTACTTAGATTTGGAAACAAATGGAAATCAAAAAGACAATCACATCTCATACAAACTACCAAATTAAATCCCAATTAGTTCAAAATCCCACCCATTCCCACGGTAGCTTTAACATCCGAACGAGGCCTAATAGAGACTAAATATTAGATGAATATAAATACAAATAAAATATATATATATATATATATATATATATATAGAGTTAGGCTGGGGTGCTATGGATAGCATATTGGCCTCTATGCTACGGCTCAATATTCGAGTTTTCAAAATCCAAACGGTCGATCCGAACCGTTCATCTTATTCTCCATATTAATATCTGCTTGGAGACCAAATTTTATAATTTTATGAATTTTTTTACTATTTATTAAGCCACTTTGAAAATCGCTAATCCAACGGTTTTACTGTTTTGTGCAGCCACCGTTGGATCAACAATTTTGTAAAATACTTAATAAATAGTAAAAAAATTCAGAAAAATGTAAAATTTGGTCTCCAAGCAGATATTAATATGGAGAATAAGATGAACGGTTCGGATCGACCGTTTGGATTTTGAAAACTCAAATATTGAGCCGTAGCATAGAGGCCACTATGCTATCCATAGCACCCCAGCCTAACTCTATATATATATATATATATATTTCAAAAGAATTATCACATATTTTACTAAAAAAAATATGTGTATTATATCTATATATTAATTTCATAACAAGGTTTTTAGTTTAAAAAAAGCTATATATCAACTAATTAATAAGAACATAAACCACTAATTACTAACAAATCATAAGTTAAAATGTATCAAAATTTATAGATCTCAATAAAAAAAATTATGTATAATTAAATAATTAGACTAAAGTCCATTGAATAAGACATTGTTTATTAGACCTAATTTACCACAGTACTGGTGTTATGTGAGTTAATAATTGCTATTGGAAAAGAAATATATCAATTGAGTTGTAAATCAGTGTTACTCAGTAATAGTATCATTAGCTAGAGGTGTTAGCTAAAAAAAATTAAAAAATCATTAGCTAGGAGTGAACAAATTTTGACCTGTGGCCTGGTCCAATTGTGAGAGTTCATATCCTCTGAGGTAACAGTATTCTTATTTAGATCCGGGCCATTTTGATCAGAATCTGGACCAATCTGGTCCAAAGTTGAATACACGGCCCCTTTAATATTTGTGCTGATTCTAATCTGGTCTTAAGTATTATAATTTGTGCTGATATCCTAATCTGGTCATGAGTATTATGTTAATATGAATTCCAATTGTGAATAACTAGCTTCTTGCTATTATCCTGCTGTTTGTTTATTTATTATATTTCTTGAAAGTTTATTTCTTTTTTAAAATTTTATAATGTTATTACATTTCATAGACCCGGCTTAATTTGTTTAGGAGCATACTTAAATTTAGTTGTTAGTTAAGTGGGTCTTTAACCGACTATTTTGTTGAATTGCAAATCTTTAGTATACATGTCAAGAACTGTAGCTCTCTACTTGTACTATACATGGATTGTGTGTGTGAATTTTTGTGTATATGTATAGAGTAGAACTAGGGTGTTCTTAAGTTCACCAAGCTCCTTGGTGAACTCAAGTTTAAAACCCGTCAAATCAGCTTGAAATGATGAATCCTAACCGTTGAAACCTGCCTACCTTATGAGTGATGCGTCTATATGTGAAAATTTTAAACATTTAAATTAATTTAGTATAAAGTCAATAGGTCAAAATTAGAAGGTTAATAAATTAGCTTTAATGCATTCATTTTTTGAACGTTTTTTGACCGCCTGACTTTATTCTAAATTAATTCGAATGCTTAAAATTTTCATATGTAGACGCATCACTCGTAAGATAGGTGGGTTTCAACGGTTTAGATTCGTCATTTAAAGCCGATTTGACGGGTTTTAGACTTGAGTTCACCAAGGAGGCTTTGTGAACTTAAGAGAGGTAAAAGAGAAAAATGGAGGTGGAAGAGAAATGGAGAAAGAGAAAAGAAATAAAGGTTGTTAGAAATAGTAGTTATAGTTATAATTAAAATAGAAAGTTAGTTGGGGGATGAAATGGGAGATGGATAGGTGGGGAAAATTATAATTACCCTTTTTTAATTTATAATCTCTTGTGGTCACAAGTGGAACTAGAAAATCTCAATAGATAGAAGACTAAAAATTAAAATACATAAATTATAATTAGTGAAATTTGAATCCAAACTCTCCATAATCACTACATAAACTCTTACTACTAAACTATAAGTGAACATATGATAATTTGTGAAGGAGACTATAAAATATTTCAAAAAAATGAATTTAACTAAATTTTAATACATATAACTAAAATTTTAAAATTATAGAGGTGTCTTAGTCACCTTTTGAATGACTTTAGATCGGCCCCTACTTGTAGTCTTGCTTGTGCTTGTCTGCTGTAATTAAGGAATATTATTGCCTATATTTGTGGTTTCCATGTTAGTGAACTGTAGCAAAAAAACCTTGAGAGAAATCTGCAGAAAGAGCACGTTACTTAATTGGAACCCGCCTACCTTATGAGTGATGTATTTACATGTGAAAATTTTAACGGTTCGAATCGACCGTTAGAATTTTGAAAAGTCGAAATCCAAGGCGTTGCATGGAGGGGCTCTATGCTATGCATAGCATGCTAGCATATTCCTATATATAAAGAAAATCGTTGTTTATCTTGTTCTCCATATTAATATTTGTTTGGGGAATTTCAAAATTTATATATTCCCATATATAAAGAAAAATTTCAAAATTCCAACGGTCGATCCAAACCATTTATCTTGTTCTCCATATTAATATGTGTTTGGGGACCAAATTTTACATTTTTTGGAATTTTTTTACTATTTCTTTAGATTTATTGAAAATCGCTGTTTTTTTATGGTCCAGATTTGCTGAAAACAGCGATTTTCAATAAATATAAAGAAATAGTAAAAAAATTCAAAAAATGTAAAATTTGGTCCCCAAACACATATTAATATGGAGAACAAGATGAACGGTTTGGATCGACCGTTAGAATTTTGAAAAGTCGAAATCCAAGGCGTTGCATGGAGGGGCTCTATGCTATGCATAGCATGCTATCATATTCCTATATATATATATATATATATATATATATCATTCTCAATAAAAAATATTTGTTTTTCTTATGTCTTTGTATATTTTGTGTGCTAATTATATGCAGCTATGGCCATAATCTTGGTCCAAATGCGTTAATATGTGACTAGGGGCGAAATTAGGATTTAAGTACAGGGAACCAAAAATTATTTTAGTTAAGGAAAATCTGATATATATAGTTAGGTGTGGCAACAAGTTCGGTTCAGCTTGAACTCGTCATGAGTTGGTTTGTCCGAGCTACGAGCGAGCTGATTTTAGGGGTTCGAGCTGAAATTTAAGCTTGAAATCGTTACTAGCTAAATCGAGCTAGCTTGCAAGCTGGCTTGTTGGGTTTGACTAAATCTTGTTTCAAAAAAAAAAAAAATTATACAAACTTTTTGGATCAGATTGAACTTAGTTGTTTTTACAAATTTTACAAATAATTTTTAAAAACAATTATTAAGTTTTAATATACAGTATAAGTTGCACCCAAATTCATAAAAATTCACAAATTAATGTCTAGTCGAGCTAGCTCGCAAACTAGCGAGCGAGTTAGATCCCAGGTTGAACTCGTTAATTTTGAACGCACCGAGCAAGTAACGAGCAAGTTAGGCCCTAGCTCGATCTAATAACGATCGTATTAGATCGAGCTGTTAACGAGCGAGTCAGCTACGAATCGCGATCAAGCCACAAGTTGCTTTGCCAGCTCTAATATAGTTGAAAACGTTTATCTGGATTTGTTTTATAATTAAGTGATCCGGCAGAACTTTGTGATATTACTCTTGATCAACATTCATCGCATCTAAAATAGCTTCAAATCCGCTAATCATAACAAGCATAGTGACGAGAGAATTTCGTTTGAGGCGATTCTGGGGGAGATTTTGACTCCAGCGAAATCTCGTGAAAATCAATTGGCATTATTTTTGTTTCGGTAAATATCTTTTCTGAAACCATTTGCTTCCTTTCTACTGTTTTCTAAATCAATTCTTATTAATTTTAATTCCGATTAATAAAATTTAATTAAAAGTAATCTCTATGATTCTATTGAATTGTCAATCAATGGAACTTCAAAAATTATTAGTAATGATCATAGCCTAAATATTCACTTCTGTTCACATTAAAAGTAATCTCTACGGTACGGTACGATCCATGTGTCAATTATGTACTGTGATTCACGTATCTTGTCCTGTGATCGCAGTCTTTGACAAAAATGACACGGCACAATACGGAAATAGTTGTAGTCATGACACAACACGAAAGTCCGAAAAGCTGAAAATGTTTGTGTGTGTGTGTGGGTGGGTGGGTGGGGTGGGGGGGGGAGAATAAAAAAAGTATTATCCATTATTCAAAGAGCTGAGAATGGGCCTAAAAAGGTAATGGAGCTTAGTCATATATGATTAAGCCTTTATCATGTTTTAAACTAGATCTACGGCCTACTTACTGCAGATCAGAAAGGTCCCTTTTTATTCCAGCAGTGACACTTAATTTAGAGAATGACAAGTTTACAAATTCCACAGGCCCAATTGTTGCTCCGAATCTGTATTCTCTTTTGACTCGAGTCATTAATACAGTTATACAGACAAGTCTGGCCATGATTCCAGCTTGTACAATTATATACAATCAGATTCATAAAATTATGAAGTTCAATTTAACAGAAAAAATAAGAATATACATAATTTGATTCTACTTTGTATAATTTCTTCATAGTAATGTTAATTTACATGTGCTAGTGTTAGATCTCTACAAGCCGAGTTTATAATCATTTAGAATTTTCATCAAACACCTCTCATGTGCTTACATATCATGTATAGTCTTACCCAATTGTATAAAGATGATTTTCACCATCTCTCTCTTTCACTTGAATCAAGATCATGAAATGTAAAAAAGTCTCACCCAATTGGTATACATGATAATTTCTCATTGGTGAATCATTATAAAAAAATAAAAAATCCAAAAGGGTTCTTAAATAGGTGGAGTTTTAAAGAGTCCATCCATCCAAGAATTTAATTTGTTCTCTCATCCTCTTTTTTTTCCAGATTTTTTCCATTTCCATTTTAACACGTCCATATATAAAACATAAGAGTAGAAAGTTAGTGCATTAAAATCCAAGCAACCAAGCACACAAAATTAAGTAGAAACATTCATGAAATATCCAATATCTATATGCTACTGTGCATATACATGCCAAAAGCATTCAAGCATGTTAGATGCACATCCAATAGTAAAATAGGTAAAATAATTCAAACCACATGCAAGTTGGAATAAATGGCACATGATAGGAGAAATTAATAAGTGATGAACCAACCAGCAGAAACAAGTTGCATATGAAGCAGTAAATTAGTAAAATACAAGCATAATAATTGGTATGACTTTACCTTAATTTTTACTCAAAAATAAAGCATGATAGTTTATCTTTAAAGAGTAGAAAATCAGTACATTAAAATCCAAGCAACCATGCACATAGGAGTAGAAACATTCATGAAATATCCATGCCAAAAGCATTTAGCATGTCAGATGCACATCCTATAGTAAAATAGGCAAAATTCAAACCAGATGTAGGTTGAAATAAGTGGCAATATTGGATAGGAGAAATAAGTACTGATCCAACAAATTAAACAAACCTAACTTTTACTAAAAATAACAATAAAATATAATCACAATTACCTCCAATAACTTGTACTAAAAAAAAAAAGTTTTAAAATGAGAGTTTTCCTCTTTCTTAAAGAGAACAAACTTAGTACATTAAAATCCAAGTAACCAAGCAAATAGAAGTAAAAACATTCATGAAATACCCATATATCATATTTAATTAGGTGCTACGACATGCATAGGACAGGAGAAATAAGTGATCATGACCCAACAAATTAAACCAACCAACCAGAAACAAGTGGCATGAAATTTATGAAGCAGTAAATTAGTAAAATAAAAGCAACAATTAATTGACATTAAAATAAAACCTATCTAGAAATAGCATATGACAGCTTGACTCTTTAGTCAAATTGAATATTTCAGCAGTCCTAAATCTGACAACTATATGTCCCTCTTAATTCAAAATAATAGAATGCCACATTGTTCAAATAAAAAAAACAAAAAAAAAAAACAAACAATGCCACATTGTCATTTAACTGCTTTAGAATATATAATAGTTTCTCTGTAGCACTTTGTCTATGGTAAATTATGTTGCAAGTAGATTCATAAAAATAATTAACTTCATTTTTTTATTAAAAATAAAATATTGGACTATGACATTTCAGTATTTTCATTATAAGTCTAAATGAGATGAGGATTAAATTTTCAATTCAACTGGATAACATCAATTAGATTTTATCATTTTAAAGATATGATTTCTCACATAAAAAATATAATATTGATTTTATATTAAGCCAATGCTATATATAACAAGTACTGATATCATCAAACACGTGATCAACAAAAATAGTGAGAAATTAGTTACACAGTTATTATTTGTTGAAATTTGTCTCAACAAATATATGACATACTGAAAATCAATATATACAGCTAGCTGTTACTGTTGATGTTTTTGGTACAGTGAATCCGGAATTAAATCCAAACTCCAAACTATAGTATCATGTTATATATCATATTCCAATGTACGCACATACGCTTTGACCAAGCCACCCAAGTAGAAAATATTTGCAATTCAGAATATTTTACAATGATGACAATTAATGCCAAATTTTGTATTTTAAGTGTTTGACATAATTTTTAAAATCAAGCATGCTCATTGTTTAAAATATTTGATCAATTGGTCCAATAAATTAAATTCCCAATTCTTATAATTTCTGATATCATTATAGTAATTATCATAAAGTAATTAATGGGTGCTTATAATTTCTGATATCTTATTCGAAAAATACAGTAAATTGGTGCTAATATATACTAGGAATTGGGGGTGGAACGGTTTAATTTGTATCAGATCAAATTCGGTCTAATATTAAGTCAAAGTCATCCAATTTGTATCAATATCCGTGTGACCAATTTTAAGATTCGTACATATTAATTGTACAAAGATCTTGATACGAATTAAATGGCTTCTATCAGACATCATACTGAATTTAATCTAATGACCATCAGAGTCTCACTCCATCATACTAATGTACATAGATTAGCCTCATTACTAATTGAGAGGCTATGGTAATTATATACATATTGCATAGAGGCTTGAACTATGGACTCATATTTTGTTTCTAAAGTTCAAACAATCGATCTGAACTGTTTAACATAATTTGATATGAAAATATACTTGTAAATCAAATTGTACATTTTTTTTATTTAATTTTACTATTTTCCAAATAAGTAGATTTAGTTGATTTGAAAATTTTGAAGCATTCAAAAACAGTATTTATATCTATCTAAAGAAAAGTACAAAAATTACAGTATATTCATATAAAAATTATATTAAACGGTTCAGATTTACTATGTAAACTTTTGAAATAGATATATAAATCAGCAATGAGTCTGATTCGTAACATGGTAACATGCATCTATCTTGCTAATTAATTTGCTATAAGCCTATAGATAGAATTAGTGTAATACAAGTACCACCTATTGACCTTATTAATGGCGAATCCTGTCAATCCCTTAACTTCCAACCACCTCTCCCCCTCTCCTCTCCTCTTATTCGCTTTCTAGATTCCCCATGCGACTATAAGTCGTACATTACCCTCCCCGGCGATTTAGATTCCCTGTTACAAGTTTACTGTAATAATATCTCTCTTATAGCCTCTGACACGCGGGTCCAAGGGAGCTTCAATATCTTCCAAGTTTTCCCGGAACAGTTGTAACTGACTCGCAACACGACTATAACAGAGTGTCGGTAACTGAAGATCAGTGCTCATTGGGAATGAGGAAAAGAGAAAATTGCGTTCGGCCAACTCTTTAGTCTTTACAGTTCAAACGTCAGATCAACTCCATAGATACTCTGTCCAATTTTAAATACTTTTAAATATAGGGAGAATTTCATATACACTCTTCAAAAATTATGAAATTAAGTATTATATCTTCTATAATTTATAATCATATTTATCCTTTTAAATTTTAAAACTCACAAAACTATTTAATTTATCTTTTCTGTTAAAAATCATTTTATCCTTTATTAAATAAACAAAAAATATTGTATTTAGTGTAGAAAAAATGTTCGGTCTTCTAATTGACGGTTTGTGAGGATAAATATTTTTTTTCTTTTTTAAAACATTTATAGAAGTTGTGAAGTCGTGAGAAGAAATCGAACTCTCGACTTTTGAATAACCAACAGTCATATGACTTTTTTCCAGCCAATTGTACTACCTCTTCTTTCGTAAGAACAATTACTTAATTTCTCTGCTTGTGACTCATACACTGTAGTATTATATGCAAACTTCTTCTATGTGTGTCATAAGTAGAAAAAGTTAACAATTTGCTTACACAAACTAACAAATTCGAAGACTAAACACTTCTCTTGTGCAAACTACATACTTTCTATCTTTTAATTAAGGAAAAATGAGTTCTAATTGAAAAAACAATAAATTAGATAAATTTATTAATTTTAAAATTGAGAAGGATAAAGATAATATCATGAATTTTATTAGAAAAATTACATAATTTCAAGTTTTTTGAAAGGTATGCACGAAATTGCCCTTATAAATATAATAACTGTTCCATCAGACGTTGACCATTTAGATCTATTTTAAAATGCTACTGTGCTTCTACAGTTGGAGATGATCCCACCATGATGTTGCTCCTCACGACAAGTTACGCCTCCATACCATCCAAACCGCCTCGGGTCGGGATTCAAACAATTCAAGCGACCGAGGCACAAGCTTACACGCACACGCACTTCTCGTGACCCTACCGAGACTCCGAGAGAGTATAGTCACCGAAATAATGGCACAGAAAGTGGGACCCGTTTTTATCCATGTTTAGTTGAGATATTCTTGCGCCAGGTTTATTCAAATATCTGTGAAGCCAGTGCCCTCCCCGCAGTTTGTGCTTTCTACCAAACTAATTTAATGTTTCTCTCTGAAATAGACCCGGTTTAGGAATTTTATTTACACAAACTAAGTAGGGCTGCGGAATACTGTGAATCGTGCAAATTAAAAAACAGGTGAAGGTAACAAAGAGAGATCTGATACAAATGTAAAAAATTCTGTTATTTTCTAAAATTTATATAACAAAATTAATTATCGGAAATACTATTTATATTATATTTATATTATAGGCTATTGGCGCTAAGAAGTTACTTTGTTTAAATTTTTGTCGGCATGCACCAAAAGAAAAACAAATCAATGGACTAACTTTCGTTATTCATCCGTCCTTTGAATGCCTATTGTATGTAACTGAAATAATATACAAAACATATTTATAGTCTAAATTTGCTAATTTAAGCACACATTAAAAAAATTACATTATTTGATTTTGATGACCATATCGTCATTGAATCTCTTCTCTAATATCATATATCTATTAGCTCTTTACAATATATCATGCATATATTCTTTAACTCTTGAAATCATTTCATATTTACCCATAAATTTAAATTTAAATAATTATTATTCTCCCTTTAACAAAATTAGTTTTCTCTAATTATTTTTTACATCTTCATGACAATAATTTTTGATAAACCAAGAAATTAAATGAGGATATAAATTATTTTTTAGAAGATGAGGTAAAAAAATAGAAAAACATTGTTTCTTTCACAAAAAAAAGGATAATTACGTCATTTTAATTGTAAAATATTTCAAAAAATTGATGAATAAGTATGAAATGAAGTATTGAAAGAATGATATTAACTCTTAAAATTTAGATGTAGACTCTAGAGGTTAATATTATGTATCTCACATCTTGTCTAGTAATTAATTATTATGGCCATAATTTAGATTTTTTTTTTTATGAACTTTACAACTATCAGCTCCCAACATATTAACTCATTTGTCTGTCGAACAGTCAAGACAGTGTATTGTGATTAAATATTAGACACACAAAGCAAATATTTTGTAATTTTATCATCCAATAATAACTTGTATAGTTAATTTGTTGAACATATAAAACACAAGTATCATCCTTTAATTTTAACTTATAATATGTTAAACTAATTTTGTTTTTCTTGAGTCCCATTCAAAATTTGATTTTTGTCCATTCACATATATTAGCAAAATCAGAATTAGAAGACAAGAATCTAATAGTACTTAATTTAAATAAATTGAGGAATTATATTAAACCCAATATCAAGATCATCTCTAATATTCTTAACAAAGACTTGTAAAGCTTTCCTACGTATTAACTTGTAGACCACTACCACCTAAAATAATTGTAGAAAACATGCCATATGCAAACATAAACATTTCCACGTGTCAAGCATCCGGACCCACTGTACCATGATCTCCCATCGTCCCTCTCTTTTAAATGACCTCCCTCTTCTCTGTCCTTTCCTTCACCCCTAAGTTTCATCATATATAATCTCCTCTCTCTCCAAAACCCTCACCAACACAACATCTATCTATCAATCCACACCAACAAAAGTGAATCCAACAGCTCCAAAACAGCATTTACAACATGGTCTTCTTTTGCTTCTTGGTGGATCAAACAAAGAAAATGAGGAGCAGCAAGCCGGTGGCCGGTATATGCTCCCGGTGCGGAGGATGCGCCAGCGTGGCAGACATGGAGACAGCCACCAGGTTTTGTTACGTGCCCGTGCACCGGCGCGTTTGGCGTGCCATCGTGTGCACCTTTTGTGGCGCCCTCCTTAAATCATACCGTTGAGATATGTACATGATCATTCTACCGATTTAGCACTTGTGCTCAGAGCAACCGGTATTTCTTTCCAGCTCGATTGTTTGGTTGGTGCCTCTCTAGAGGTTGAATATATCTTTCAGCATATAGTAAATAGATATATATCTTGTCTGCGGGATACTTTCTCCGGCGAGGATATTGCGAAAACCATCGGCTAATTGTACTTGATCTATTGGTATTATTAATTTTTATCATTCCTTTTTTTTAGCATGGTAAATTGAAATTTACAAGATATCATTCGATGTAGTGATGCAAAATCCTTGTAAGAGTTCGCCTCTCTGATTTTTGTTATTTTGTTGTTTATATTTCTTTTCTTTTTTGGGTACTAATCTAAAACTAAAGTTTGAATGTTTTTTTTAAGAAAGTTGCTTGGGCGCCAAATCTATAAATGGTATTGTAATAACTTCTAGTGGAATCATGCAAGGCATCATAATTGTCTTTTTAGTTTTCATTTCTTAGAAAAATGCCAAAAAAAAAAACATATTTCAGTCACTTATCCAATAAGGAGAGTTTAATTTAAATGGAAAAGGAATATATATATATATATATATATAGAGGTTGGCTAAGATCAAAGTGGTAGTTCCTGAGCTTTGGTGCTACCAATTCGTTTTTCAATTTTCAAAGTTCAAAACGTCGATCCGAACCGTTCAAGTTGTTCTCCATATTAAATTGTGCTTGGAGACCAAATTTTACATTTTTCTGAATTTTTTTACTATTTATTAAGACACTTTGAAAATAGCTGATCCAACGGTGGCTTAACAAAACAGTAAAATTAGAAGCCACCGTTGGATCAGCTGTTTTCAAAGTGGCTTAATAAATAGTAAAAAAATTCAGAAAAATGTAAAATTTTGTGTCCAAGCACAATTTAATATGGATAACAACTTGAACGGTTCGGATTGACGTTTTAAACTTTAAAAATTAAAATACCAATTGATAGCACCAAAGCTCAGGAACTACCACTTTAATCTTAGCCAACCTCTATATATATATATATATATATTCTTTTCTCTTAAAACTGTTGAGTGAGTTTTTTGTAAGTTATTAAAAAAATTAATGGCGTAGAAAAGCGTAAATGCATTGAAGTACTGCTGCTACAAGGCCATTTGTTATAAGCTTATTTATTTTATTTTATTAGAGAGAAAAATGAAGGTTTAATTTTCCAAATTCCAATATCACTAAATTAAAAGGCTGGTTGTTATTATTAGCTTTTTTTATTTTAATGTGTGGTAGTTTCTAAACTACACTTCCATCCCATAAGTATAAATGAAAATTTAAGCACGCCTTTAAGTATAAATTTATTACGCTAATTAGCTAGGTGAGGCCTAGATATATATATATATTACATGATCGCCCATCTAACAACGACCAAAACATAATAAATATTTTACATTTATGAAATTTCTAGAAGAGGCACGAAGACCGAGACAATAAAAACTGTCTGGTAAATACAAAACAGACACATGACAATGTCTTGCATCATAATAAATACACATTAAATTTGAAAGAGAGATTGGGGTCATGCATGTTTGCCGACTCTATCTCTAGCCTGTTGTTGGTGAACAAGTACATGAAATTTAATTGCACCATTAAAATTTGAATTAGTAGGGGGTAAAAATTTTAACAAAACAGTTTTTGGCTTCATATCTATCCAGTGTATAAATCATATACAAAGCTATTTTAATTGTCTCTGTGTGCTGCATGAAGTTAAAACTGCTCCGTTAAATATATGCTCTATCCAAGTTATAAGAAAAATCTGGATGATATAGACAAAGCTATTTTGACGTCACGCAGCGCACAAGTCATATATATTTTTTTTTATCATGTGAAGCCAAAATAATATCTTGACAATATCTTTACCGCAAAAAATTATTGCATACAATTAGCAGTTTGTTTAGCTCAAAACAAATCATGTAATTAACACTCCATATTAATTGTCTCTAAAGTCTAAACCATTATTAAATTTAAGCAAGTACTGTATAATTCATTACATACTATTATTAGCAGTTAATTTGTTTGTTTAGTTCAAAACAAATCATATAATTAACACGCTATATTAATTCTCTAAAGTCTAAACCATTACTAAATTTGAGCAAGTACTATATAATTCAAAATTGTCAATGCACAAACATAAAGCAGCACACCAGCTAATATACTATTTCAGAAAATGACGTGCAACTGTAAGAGGGTGCAAGGATATAATCGTCATTATATTATATAAGTCTTTATCAAGAAAACAGGAATGGCGATAGCATGCGTTCATACGCGCACACAATCATGCAATCCCAGTGTTTTTTTTTTTTTTTGTTTTTTTTATTTACTTATTTTAAGAATGCAATCCCAGTGTCAAGATTTGCGTTTAGAATCTTCGTACAATTCAATGCATATCTACAACCTCATTGACATCATATTAGCATCTACATCCCTAAAACTCAAAAGAATTTCTAAATAACTGTTAACTATTTTTTAAAAATTATGGTCTTCAAAGTTTCCTACTCTTACATCACTGAAACTCATTTTAGAGTTTCTATTAAGCCACATCAGCAACAAATTAAAAATGAGAAACAATTTGAGCCAATCATTTGGCCAACATAGAGTTTATAAACAGTTTTTTAATAAGAAACTTTTCGGCATAGTTTCTAAATAATAAATTCTCCTACATCCCTGAAACTGGATTAGAAACTATCACGTCAGATTAGAAACTCTAATAATTTCAAGGATGTAGATGCTCTTAGTTTCTATTTATAGTACTCTGAAGTACAATTTTGATGTGCATGAGTCCACTTCAAATGCTAACAGCATTCATACTACGAACAAAAAAAAATTGTACATTTAGAATATCATGCAAAGTGGACCTAACAACTATTTAGTTGTACTAGAAGAATTTAGTTATACACGGCATACAAATTGCAAAATCTTCTTTTTTTTTAGTACAGATAATATCAATGTTTTAAAATACGGTTTTGTTCATGCATGCGAAAGGTCACTGCATGCTACATATGCAGCATGCAGCTGCATAAGCATATTTGTATGCGGAAGTACATATGCAATTTTACTATGCTTTGTTAAAGAAATATAGATAAAATAAAACTAATTTATATCTAAAGACTTGTTTAGTCTAGCGATTTGTGCTCTTTACCATATTATAAATATTACAGATTCTAATTTTCTTCACCGCAAAATAACTTTTAGGCTTTTTTCAAGTCTTCATGAACTGTATATGTGCCCGTATATTCAAAACCACATAAACTTGACTGCATGAGATTCTGTATGTAGAAAACCACCGCATAAGCATATGTGGCCGCATATACGGTCCATGCGGCAGCATTTTAAAACACTGGAGAATATACTTAGTTGGGTCACAATCAGTTTATTTAATGGAGTGGTTAGTAGTTGAATAAATAGATGGTTTTCAGCTCTGAAATGAACAAGCAACTAACAACAATTATTAGTTTGGAAATGAACGTAGCATCAGTTTGGAAATATGACTACATGTTTAGTCAATAAATGTATCATGAGGAACCAGTTTAACTGACACAGGATTACTTATCTGCATGTTTTAATACATAGAGAAGGTTTAATTATGAGTTTAACAACCTCAGGTTCAATCATGAACAGGCAACTCACAACAATCATGAGATTATATCTCAAAACTGTACATGTATATTCGAGTTTGGATATGTGCCTACATGTTTCCATATAGAAGTCAATAAATGTATCATGCAGATATGGTTTAACCAACTCAATGATCATGTATTATCTGCATGTTTTCATACAGAGAGCAGGTTTAATGCTTTGAGCTGCTCTCCAATGTCAGGAAATCATTTTACTGTTACAAATACTGGACCGTCCAAATTCAAAGGGGGAATTTCATGTATACCCCTTAAAATTTTCAAATTTATGTATTTCCCCCTCTAAAGTTCATAATATTATATTTACTCTTCTAAATTTCAAAAACTCACTAATTTACCAATTTTATTGTCTTTTCCTATAAACTCATTTTAAATTTATAAAATACCCATTTTACTTTTATTAAAAAAGTAAAAAAAAAAATGTAGTGTATATAAGAAAAATGTCTGTCTAGCTTTCTAATTGGTCAGTTCCAAAGGGAAATAGTTTATTTTTCTACTTCTTAGGCATACACAAGTGTATGCCTAAATCACCGTGTATACGTCAGAAGTAGAGATATTAATCATTTGCCCACGGAAACCAATTAATTAGAAGACTAACATTTTTCTTAAATAGGCTACACTTTTTTTTACTTTTTTAATAAAGTATAAAATGGGTTTTTATAAATTTAAATTGAGTTTTAATTAAAAAAAATGGCAATAAAATGGGTACATTTGCGAGTTTCAAATTTAAGAGTAAATATGATATTATTAACTTTAGAGGTGCAAATACATAATTTTGTAGTTTTTGGGGGGTATACATGAAATTTCCCTAAATTTAATTGGTGCAAACCATCTGCAGTCCAGTTCAAACCCCAAACCAAGCTTTTTAACCTAAAATTGAGACTAAAGTTCATAATTATAAGCTGAGGCAAGATTTATATTGAAAATTCCCAAAACGCAACAATAATTTTCTCTCTAAAATCTTAAATAAACATTTAACTATTAAGTGTATATGTTGAAAGAAAAATAGATTCAAGGTTTTTTCAATGATCACTAGTTTTCTTCTCATTTCTGTCAACAGAGTCAACAATATTTTCTTCAATAATTTCAGAACTATCATCAAATAGACTTCCAGTTACCAGTGAAGAATAAATATCAGCCGATTCAAGATTACTTATGTCAGTTGAAGCATGCTCTAGATTTATGGGCGGTGTTTCGTCCTGGAATTTGAAAATACCAAGAATTATTTAGGGGGCTATTTGGGATATTAAAAATAAACAAAAAATTCAAACAAACCATGACATCTCCTTCAATGATGGCATTTCTGCTATCTCCAGATGTGTTGCCTTCCACAGCAGTTCCCTCATTGTCTGATGATGATAACAGATGTAAATTATTTACGGTTTCCTCAATTGAAATATTATTTTCATGAAAAGGAAAATTTATATCATTCCAGGTTTCTGCATATAAAAAAATCAGAAGCAACATTGTTTGTAACTTTGGATTATTCAAAGCAACCAACCACAGCAACAAAAGGTTCAATGCATGTGACAATTTCATCTTGATTCAAGTCATTATGCCTCCATTTAGAACTATAGTAGCTTTAAAATATAAAACTTAACTGTCAAAATAAGACTGTTAGAAATGATCTATATCATTTTCTCTATGCACACATAAAAGAACATGACAGTTTGATTTTGTTTTAATACGTATCAAGAGCTTGCAAAAAAACACCAATGTGGATGAAATTCTGGACATTGATTTTACAACTTGTTGATACATATAAAAACCAAAATCGAAAAGCAATAAATTTTTATGTGCATGTCAAGAAAATAATATAGATCACATCTAATGGTTTTATTTTGTCATACAGATTTTAGAATTTTTGTTATTAAAACATTAAGTTGGAGAAACTTTTAACTTTTGTTATTTAAAAATATTTTTTAATTAGTTAAAGAATCTTTGTTATTAAAAATGAAGTCGCCTAGAAACTTTTTAACTTTAAGCTGGAGATTCTACAAATATTAGATATAATTTGCAAAGAACCATATAGTTTCTAGGCTACTTCAAATTTACAGTCAGCGTCTTAGTATATCTGCAAATACTTTCCTCATTTGAAAACCAGCACACATTTCAGTTATATTTGTTAAATAAGACCCAATCACAGAATCAACAGTTATGTTTATGGAAATAACAAAAGTATTCCTGATTTCATCATCTTGGGTGTAAATCCCGAACCAGAAAATTCTAGATCAAAACCCAACATATGAATAATCTTGGTTCAATTTATTTTGCACTCCAAGAAAAATTGTCAACAACTCAACATTAATCAGAATGCACTTTTAGTGTGATTTAATGAAGATGTTCAGTATAACTTCCCAAAAATCTCATATAAAATTAGATCAGATGCAAATGTCTGAAATGTTTGCGTTCTCAGCAAATACCAAAGAGGGGGGGGGGGGGGGGGGGGGGGGGGGGGGTAATTCTTTTTAAGAAAAAAATATTTGAATGTAAAATGTACATACAAAATTTGTAAGGACTCGTGAGTGCAGCTTCAAGCATGGCTTTGAAATCTTGTGCTGCCCTTACATATGGCTCTGCTTCTCCCTAAATTGATATGAACTTAAATTATCAACAAAGCAACTGTGCCTAGGGATGTAAATACATGTTGTGCCGTGACATGCCCAAGTCAGATTTCTACGGGTCGTGTCATGACTAAATTGGGACGGACAGTCACAGCACATGAATAGGCACATCACGTTAGTCACGCTGTGACCAAGGCACGTTGTGACCACACATGTCGTGTACAGATGTGACCGGTCTCATTTGGTCACGTTTAACTATTTTTCATAATTTAAGTTAGTTTAATCAAAATTCACCATTAGATCAAGTCTAATGGTCCTCATCACACGTGACTCGCGTGACCACGTGTTATGCCGTTCCATGACCAGACCAGTTTGCATGCCATGTCGTGCCAATTTTCCGAAAGATGGTCACGGAATGGGAGACACGAGTCACGGAACGTGAACAGCACATGTGCCATGCCGTGACGTATCTGGTCACGGTGAGACTGTTTTACATCCCTATGTGCGTCTTAGAATGATAAATTGTCAACTGCACTGTTAGAAATATTATAAAGTATAAATTAGTCACCTTGTTAGAAGAATCTTGTGAGCCAAATAAATCAGATGACTGTGGTACCTCATAAGCATGCTGATCACAGATCCATCCATATCGACCAGCTAAGGGCTCAGTTGTAAATTCATCTATCCAACATGAATGAACAAAGAGAATTAATAAAATATTTCATTTTACAAATTTATGCCAACAAATTAGCATATTCAAATAAATCTCAACACTTCAGGTTTGAAACCAGCAGTTCAGTAAAAAATACCAGAATGCCCATAAGCTTTTGATAGTTATCGACCAAAACTGTAGACTTATGTAAATTGAGACTAGTAAGAGAATTGCTTCTGATAGCAAAAGTTAATTATTAAGGTCTAATATAGGAGCATAAAGTGTTATTTGCGATGTATTTCCAAATTAGTAAGTTGGCTAGAAGCAAATTCATTACCTGTTACAAGACCACAACTGTCATCATGATTATATTCTTCAGAGCCGATAATATATGGAAGAGGGCTCCGCGTCGACATAGCCTTCATAATATTTAAAAAAAATGATAAAGGTACGAGTACAATAATTCTAAGCAGTGAAAAATATACCAATTGATAAATATAGAATGTGTAGGGTCAAATGCCAAGTGTCTTTCATACCTCTATTGTGCCTCACATCCTTTCCGTTTTCAAAGTCCAATAGTCGATCTGAACCACTCAACATGATCTCTATATTAAAATGTGCCTGAAGACCAAATTATATAATTTTTAGGAAAATTTTTACCAACTTTTTAGATAGGTACAAAATCACTGTTTTCCAGAAGATTCTGGACCATCCAAAAACAGTGATTTTGTACCTATCTAAAAAAATAGTAAAAAAAAATTCCAGGATATATAAAATTTGGTCTCCAAGCAATTTTAATATGGAGATCATGTTGAGCAGTTCGGATCGAATGTTTGGACTTTGAAAACGGAGATAAGGGATGTGAGGCTCAATTGAGGCATGAAAGACACGAGGCATTTGAACCATGCTCATATAGAATTAGATCAGAAAAGTACCCTAAGAACTGATCCTTTAGATTGTTTTGTATTTTGCAAAAGATTTTTGCAAGATGAGAGGCCCACAGACAGCGCCTCCTTGTATCTTGGCAAGATATCCTTTTCATAATCCTGAGCTGGTACACTAGTTTTACTTGACCCCTTGGATTTCTCCTTTTTCACCACAGACACATTCTCATCCAAAATAATCTGTTTGTTCAAGTAATTAACAATTAGTATGTTATTCTCTAACATCTCTTGTATAACGTACAGCATTAGGTACTGAGCATTAGGTATTAGCAAATAGTACTGAGCATTTCAGTTAGCAAAATTTCCTGTTAAAATCTGACAGCTTTGCACCTAATTTTAAGAGCCATTTTTCTTATCTGCCACAAATTAAAAATCAATCTATGATGGAGTCAATGTTGATTCTAAGTTTACATTTCTTAATTATCAAGCAATGCTATTGAGTTAATATGAAAAAATTGAAGTGAAAATTAGTGATTTTCAGCTAAGACTTAGTCTTAACTTTTCTAATAAATGTCATTTACAAATTTTTGCAAAGCAGAATTATTTGAAGTACCGGATATATTGGTACTATGTGCCCTAGATTAATTGTAATTTTATTTTAATTAAAGGTGAGTTTACCCTAAAATTTTACCCAGAACCCTCGATATACAGCAAAACAATAAACTGGTACAATCTACGAATATACAGTAGCAATGGGTATAATTATATTATACACCTAAGAAAAAGAAAACATGTACCAATCCAGAGCAATACTTGCATGATCAATCTTTTTATGGAGGAACATATTGTTAAAAGAAACGACAGTGTTCTTCATCTCCAGTTCAACCCGTCCAGTCTGGTCCAGTAGCTGGTTCAATTCTTCGGTGGTGGCCTTTGCCTTTGTTTCCACCTTCTCCGAGAATTCCATTATCCACTTCAACACCTTCATCAAAACTCAAAAATCCGAAAGTGTAAGAAATTTGTGCGATCTGTGTTAGACCTTAGATGGAAGAGAAACTGAAGTACCTCTTGTTGTAGTTCAAGGCGCTTCTTGATCGAACCAGAAGCTTTGATTTCGTCCATCTCAAATATTTCGAAACAAATCAGGCTTCTGTGAATTCTAGTTTTAACTTTTAAGTAATCAAGTCGAACCGTCGCAGTCGCAGAGGAGAAAAGAAAAGGAAACCAAATGAGTCGATGACAACCCTGTCGTCTCCATTTCTTTCCAATCAGGATTCAGGAGGCATTATGCCTACACGTGGGCGGCCTGGATTAAGTTGTTTGGACTGGTGGCCCACATATCTGGATAAAAGGGACCTAGAAAATAAAAAAGAAATCGGCCTAGATTAAGTTATCTAGGAATTGTTGCTTTCAGCGGTTTGGGCCAGAAGGCCCAGAGCCTTTATATATCTTATTCAGAAATAAAATTATCAAAATGAAGCAGAGTTGTATTAAGTTGTAAAATTTGAATAATTTGTAGAGTGAGTCTATGGTACTATGGATATCACGGGTTGTTACTGTGCTACGACTCTATATTCAAGTTTTCAAATCCTAACGGTCGATCCGAACCGTTCATCTTGTTCTCCATATTAATATGTGTTTGGAGACCAAATTTTACATTTTTTGAAAATTTTTTACTATTTTTTTAGATATTTAGAAAATCACTTGATCTGAAAATTCTGGACCATCCAAAAACAGTGATTTTCAATAAATCTAAAAAAATAGTAAAAAAAATTCAAAAAATGTAAAATTTGGTCTCCAAACACATATTAATATGGAGAACAAGATGAACGGTTCGGATCGACCGTTAGGATTTGAAAACTCGAATATAGAGCCGTAGCACGGTGCCAAATCGTAATATGCATAGTACCATAGACTCACTCTAATTTGTATATAGAAGTTAATTTTTCTTCCTTTTCTCTCTCAAAATTTAGTATTTTGAAGCAAGTAAACAACGTAAATTTTGAAGTTCAACTCTTCATAATACTAAATTTTGAGAGAGAAAAGGAAGAAAAGATTAACTCTATATACAAATTATTCAAATTTATAACTTTCAAAATCATAATGTAAATGAAGTACTTTACGCAGTCTCTTTCCTCTCCTCTTCACTACTTTTTCCAATTCAGATTTCACAAGGTAACTCAACATTCAAATATAATTCCAAACCATTGGTTAAATTTGGCACAAAGCAGCCTCATTAATTTTTCCAATTGGATCCAGATTGACTCGAATTCTGTTCAAATGGTTCAAATTTCAAACTCAAATATGTTATTGTTTGCGCTAATTCGGCATTTCGTCAAAAACACAGACATCAAATAATACAGCAAAGTACCTATAAATACCCCTTTTTTCCATGTTTACAAAATGGAGTGAAATTTTTATTTCTAACTTCTGCATGCGTCAAGCCATTGTAACTGCAATTAAACAAATGGAGACTACTCACGGTAGTTGATCAAAGAAAGCAAATTAGAGATAAAGGCATGCAACAATTACTACAACAGAAGTTAAAACAATCAACTTATGCAACAATTACTTCAACAGAAGTTGAAACAATCAACTTAAACACTAATTTAGACATAGCAGTATGGCTATGGCACTACAAAACCTCAACTTATGAGAATTATAGAGAAGAAAAGGGCTAATGAAGGAAACACAAGATCACCAGTTCTTTGAAAAATATAGCAGCATCATAATCCGATGCTCGACTAGAACATTAACCCGGTAACACGTGGAAAACTTTGTTCATAATGCCATTTATTGTATCCTACAATTGCTCACCGCACCTCACAGACTAAGGTATAGCATACTGAGATCAACATTAGGTGAAGTACTACTAAATCATTTTTCATACAACTGTACTAGCTCAGGCGGGCATATCAGTTTGCAAAAAGCGTCTCTACATCATTCAAATCAAACTTGGGACAATCAGACATGAAATTACAAGGTAAAGAATTTCAATGGCACCACGGTAGGGTGTTACAGTTAATACAGGTGATACATCAGCAATTTACAAAGCAAATAGCAATAATCACCATATATCACGGTCATATTTATTGGCATTCCATCATGTATAGGCTAAAAAGCAAAGACAAATCCTCTTCCTGAATTTCCTCAAACAGGTTGAAGAACATCAACAATGCCATAAAATAGCAATTTATTGCCATAAAAATCCAAGCTAGTAGTTCCCAAAAGATTGCCAAAACAAAGAAAACATAAATCATCCGACCTCTGAAACCTAAAATGAGAAAGCAGTGATCTTTACTCGTTACCCTTGCCCCAAAACCTAAACAAAGCAGCACCACCATTGTACAATCAGACACGAAATTACATGGTAAGACATTTCAACGGTGTGGTATTACAGTTAATACTGGTGATACATCAGCAATGTACAAAACAAATAGCAATAATTGACATGTATCTCAGTTATATTATTGGCATTTCATCATGTATGGGCTAGAAAAGCAAAGACAAATTCTCTTCCTGACCTAAGCATTTCCTCAAACAGGTTGAACACATAAAGAATGCCATAAAATAGCAACTTATTGCCATAAAAATCCAAGCTAGTTGTATCCAAAAGATTGCCAAAACAAGGAAAACACAAAAAAAAAAAATCAGACCTCTGAAACCTAAATATGAAAAAGTAGTGACCATTACTCATTATCCTTGCCCCAAAACCTTGAACCACTTAATGGAAACTTCTTTCCTTCATCTCTTCCCTCTCTCTTCCCCTTTCTCTGACCACCATCGTACCCTCTCCCACGATACACTGTCTTGTGGCCATTATAGTATCCCTTCTTAGCACCAGCTGAGTTAATCTCCTCCTCCCTTCTCTCATCCAACCAGTGCTTCCTCTTCTCCTCTGACTCTACCACCTCCGATTGGGCCTTTGCCATTTTCCTCTCCATGCTCTCCCTCACGGCCTGGATAGGGAACAGATCCGGAGAGATCGAGAGCGGCGATCGCAAAGTGATGTAGGCCTTCTTGTAATCGGGCTGGGTGGCAAGTAAATACCCACGTTTGATCTTCTTCCCGTCGTAGTTTAAAGTTCGAACCTCGGCGACGTCGAAGCCGTAGAGAGACTCAAGCACACGGCGGATTTCGATCTTAGAGGCAGAGGGGATGGTCCTGATAGCGAACTCGCGAATGGAATCGAAGGGAGGAGAGGGGAGCATGAGCTTGATCGGGAGGTTAGCGAAGTGTACCACGCGCCGACCCAAACGACTTCCCATGGCGACTAGGGTTTTCGTCGAGGTAGAGATGAGAGAGGAGGAGAGATACTGTACGAACTGAAAGCAAACAAAGGAGTCCCTTCTCTTTCGAAAGCGCATCCTCTGCATTAACCTAAAAAGGAATCTTTTAAGTTAATGAATCTCAACTGTCTGATTTTAAGCGGAGCCATCCGATCCCTGCTTCAATATTAGTGCGGATCTAGTGTCCACGAATCTTAACACAGATCGGATGGTAAAAATTCATTATTCTCTTTTGAGTTAATGCAGAGGATACGAATAATTCGGTCCGTATTTCAGAAGGAATATTTTTCAAAATATCTAGATTGCAAGGAGTTTACAAAAAGACCCGGATTTTGGGCCAATATAAAAATAGGCCTTTTTAGGGTCCAAATTTGAAATCCGTTTGATACTTTGATGTACCTCAATTGGTCAAGAACTTTCGGATTTTAGGGTCCAAAGTTTGAAGTCCGAAATTTTCTCCAGTCTAAATATGCTTCGAAATTTTTCAGGTAATCTTTCCTTTTTCTTCTATTATTTGACAGAGGAGGTTTCAAGTGCCTCTATTTTTTTACCTTCACTGTGTTTCTATTTTTTTAAAACTTTAATAACTCAAAATTTAAAACTTAAAAGTTAAAATAAAACCATTAGATGTGATCTATGTTATTTTCTCTATATGCTCATAAAAAAAATATCACATTTTAATTTTATTTTTATGTAAATCAATAAGATGAAAAATCAACATTTAGAAATTATCCACATTAATACGTTTTTTACAAGCTCTTAATGACAACAAAAATAAAATTAAAATGTCATAATTTTTTACATGTACATAGATAAAATGATATAGATTATATACATCGGTTTTATTTTGACTTTTAAGTTTTAAATTTTGAATTATTAAAGTTTTAAAAAATGGAGGTATGGTGGAGACATAAAAAATAGGAGGTATATTTTCTATATATAAAATTGATATTCTTCAATTGGTCCGGCTAGGAGAAACTGAATTTTTGTTTGTGCCACAAGCTGGAAAATTATTTAGATGCTGGTCGGTGATCATGAACTTATTAATAAGATTCATGAATTATTTACAAGTTATTTTCTGATTTTTATTTTCAAACATTATTTGTGAATTTTGCGAATTATTCTCAAACTGTATTCAAATTATTTGCAAAAAAAGGTTTCTTAAAACTTAAAAAAAATTAAAAAAAATTAATATACTATATCTATTAACATATGAGAGTAGGATATGAATAATACTAATACTTAATGGGTAAGAACTAAGGATAGAATCTAAGACTTAGCTAACAAGTTGCTGATTGTGACTGACCAGAGACGTAAACTAATTGTATAATTGGAGGGAACAGAGGGAAGCAGAGTGAATAGAAGAGTGCGTATCCTCTGAGATATCTCAACTTTTGTGTGACCGACGTGTCCGGTGCCTATTCGGGGTGATGTAGGGGGTCAGTATTATGTGTGCTTTGAGATTTGTGTATAACGTATTTAAACGATTGGGATTTTCCATAAAGTCACACAAAGTTTGAGATATCTCAGAGGATACGAATACGTGAAGAGAAGATGAATGAGTGAGTCTATGGTACTATGCATATTACGATTTGTTACTGTGTTACGGCTCTATATTTGAGTTTTCAAATTCTAACTGTCGATCCGAACCGTTCATCTTGTTCTCCATATTAATATGTGTTTGGAGACCAAATTTTACATTTTTTGAAAATATTTTACTATTTTTTTAGATTTATTGAAAATCACTGTTTTTGGATGGTCCAGAATTTTCAGATCAAGTGATTTTCTAAATATCTAAAAAAAATAGTAAATTTTTTTCAAAAAATGTAAAATTTGGTCTCCAAACACATATTAATATGGAGAACAAGATGAACAGTTTGGATCGACCGTTAGGATTTGAAAACTCGAATATAGAGCCGTAGCACGATAACAACCCGTGATATGCATAGTACCATAGACTCACTCAAGATGAATTGTATATAGAAATTTAGTAATTTTGTTCACCCTGATTTAAAGTGTAAAGACGGTGAACTAATTTTCTTCACATTTCTCTCCATTCCATTACACACTGTTTTTTTAAAAGCACATCAAAATTAAAACTAATTTTATATGGATATATGTATAAAAAATCTCAATCCGATACGTACTCTATTAATTGAAATCACTATCCGAGACTATTTTTATAATTTAATATTATTTGTTTCGTATTAGTATTCAAATTTGTATTTGTATATTATCAGTTTTGTATTTGTATCTGTTTAAGAAGAATTTGATTTTAAATTTTAACATATATTTACTATTTGTATTTGTATTTGTATTCATATCCGTTCATTAAAAAATATATACGAATTTGGTATTATCACAATTCGCTCTAGGACTTGGTTATAAGTTTGTTTCAATATTTGTTTTTTCCTTTCATCTACTTGATCAAAGTCGCTTAAACAGTTGTATTTTTGTATGTTTTAAAAAAGAACCGAAAGTACAAAAGATTGTTTGGGTGGTTGATATTTTCAAAGAGAGAAAAATACACGTGTATTCAACTACAAAAAAAAATAAAAAAAATGATTGATTTAGAGTTGCACTTCCTCTTGCATTTCCTTTTCTAAAAATTAATACTTAAAAGTTCAGTTCATAAAATTACCTTTCAAAGAAACATTCTAATCTTCAAGGACCCACCAGGAAAAGCAGTCGTATTTCTTATTGTTTCACTTCAAGAAAATAGAGTACAACTTTTTCGAATAAATCTAATACATCATATCGAAGTTTCGTGATGATTCGGCTCACTTATTAAATTTTTTGTTATGATATTTTTCTATGTAATTAGCAAGCTAAATTATACTATAACATTATGTTAAAGTAATTGTTTAAACTTCGAAGATTTTTTGACTGAAATTAAAAACGATAAAGTGTAAAGTTTCTGAAATAAAAGTAAGCATATCAAACGAATATGTACAATGACTGAGTGAGTCCGGCCATTTTTATTAATACCCAAAAAAAAAAACATTTTTACAATAATAACCTGACAATTTTTTTTTTTTTAAATCTGACCAGACCGCCGGTAATTGGGGCGGTCCGATTCCATACCAGACCGCCAGGACCCTGGGCGGTCCAGTAGGGACCAGACCGCCGGTAATTGGGGCGGTCCACTATGCTGCCATATAGCAGCTCTGTCTGCTGTCTCTCTAGCACAGTATCATTTATTAAACCACAGAGAAGAAAGAGAGAGCGATTTTGAAGCGATTTTAAGCGATTTAGAGGCGATTGCTACAGGTATATTATTTTTTATTTAATTATTTTATGTTTAATTTTTAATTAATAATTATTATACCCGCAGTCTGTAAAAACTATAAATTAGGCTTTAAGTAATATTATAATTAACTTTTAAATTCCAAAAAATAATGAATCTATTATACTGTAATTCTTATGAATGTTTTTTTTTAAATGTAGTTTGTTAAGGACAAAATGCTGGTTGCACTGTACGTGGGCGGTAGGCTAATTAAGGGTGCAGATGGCGTGTATTACTCGAAAGATGCCTCATTCGGCTTGCAGGTTAATGAAAGAACCACATTTATTGAACTTAAGCAACTAGTATATGAAAAGACTGGTGTGAACCCCGACCGGTATGAATTAGAATTGGCTACCCGAATTGACACACAACGGGCTGGGGCGGGTAGACCTTACTTTGTGAGTTTTCCTATAACAGATGAGGAGTTGTGGAAGGCTGTGTACCAACAATTTGAGTCTAGGGGGGTCGCTATGATAGACTTATATTCCAGGAGGGTTCCCCAGGCCGGGGCTAGACCTTTTAGTGCGGCTGGGGCTGGACCTTCTAGGGCTCCCCCTGCTGGACCTTCAGGTTATGACAATTCGGCTTATGACAGCCAGGGGTACCACCACTCCCCTCATGACAGCCAGGGGTACCACCACTCCCCTCATGACAGTCAGGGGTACCACCACTCCCCTCATGACAACCAGGGGTACCACAGTCCCTGTTATGACAACCCGGGGTACCATAACTCCCGTGAGTTTACTGAAGTTGTACCACCACCACCACCACCGCCCAGACAGACACCCATAATCCCTACATTTCCAGCTATACCAGAGTCATTACCGATACAGTTATCCGTTAATCCAAATGATACTAATATTGATGTTGATGCTATTGATGCCATACCGGAAAGAGAAATGGAAACCGGAGATGAATACCAAGGAATTTGGGAATCTGATGACTTATCAGATGGTGATGCAAATGTACCAGGTTTGTCCAGGGAAGAAAAATTCCCAATCAGGGGTCGAGGGAATAGGCATCCTGTCGCCACATTCAACGATACCACAGCTTTTGAAGAGGCTGACATTAGTTTCTTTGGTCCTCGTGTTGTATACAATCGTGAACTTGCCCCAGGGCAAGTCTATACCAACATAGATGAACTTGTAAAGAAAATCTATGAGACTCACGTTCACGGCAACTGGGAATGTATATTAGAAAAAAGAGAATCAAAAAGATTGGTTGTGATATGCAAAAATGCCCCTCGTTGTGAGTTTCGCCTTTATGCAACCCCTGCGGGTTCGGGGGAAGCATGGATAATTAAAAAGTGTGAACCACCTCATACATGCAAGTCTGCGTCCACAAGGACAGACCATTCAAACCTGACAGCATCACTAATTGCCGATGCAATTGAGGCAGACATTAAGTTGGACCCATCGATGAGCATCAAGGCGGTGGCTATGGCCGTCAGACACAAATACATACATGTAATCCCAAAATATAACAGGTTGTGGAGAGGTCGTGAACTTGCGATTTGCAGAATATTCGGTAGTTGGAAGGATTCATACAACTATCTGACACCATTGCTCCAGGCTATGGCAAGTACAAATCCCGGCACTGTATTTCAGCGGTGGCATGGCCCCATTTATGATAAGAATGGAGTACTAATAGAGGGAGTTCAACAATTCAAGGGCATTGCATGGGCTTTTGGTCCTTGTATCCAAGCTGTGCCATTCATCAGACCCGTTATCAGCATTGATGCATGCTTCATGTCTGGCCGTTACGAGGGGAGGCTACTGATAGCATGTGCATATGATGCTGAGAACCAGCTGTTGCCTTTGGCGTTTGCAATTGTTCGGAAAGAGGATGGTGAGAACTGGGGATTCTTTATGCAATTTTTAAGAAGACGGGTGGTTGGGCCAACAAAGTTTTTCTCTGTAATATCAGACCAGCACAAAGGAATAAAATATGTTTTTGATCATGAAGAATACGGTTGGTCAACACATACTGGCGAGTGTGTGCACAGGTTGTGTATGCAACACGTTGCGGAGAACCTTAGCAAGGCAACCGGAAACAATAGCTGGGTCCTAGAAACATTCAGACGTAATTGCAAAAAGAAGAAGCCAAGAAGGGTGGAAGAGATGAGTAGAGAATTTGCAAAGGTATGTGTTTGTTGATTGTTTACATGTCTTATTGTACTTTGTTAACATATTTTTATTTTAATTGTTTACTTATATTATTTTATTTCCTTATTTATATGTAGTATATGCCGAAAGCAAATCTGTACTTAATGAAGGTGGGCAAAAATAACCCCAGAGATGTCCAAGAGCCACCAGCATACGAGAAAATATTTCAAGCACGTGATGGAGGTTACCGTTGGGGAATTATGACCACCAACGGCTCTGAATCGCTGAATGCAGTCTTCAAGGAGAGCCGGACGTTGCCGGTGGCTGCAGTTGTAGAAGACACTTTCTACAAGTTAAATACATGGTTTCAGGAACGGCGTGCTAAGGCCGCAGAATTAATAAGGATGAACCAGTCATTTTCAACAAGGGTGGAGGAGAAACTAAAAAAACACAGGAATAAAGGTGCAACTATGACCGTGATCCCGATGGGTAATGACGGTACAGAATTCGAAGTGCACAATCCAAATGAGTACGTTCCTTCCAGCCGTAGACCAGATGGCACTATGGAGTTTGTGAAGAGGGCTTTCAAGTACGTAGTGCAATTCGGAGAGGCAAGAGAGGTGACCTGTACATGCCAAGGACCCCAACTAGCTGGAATACCTTGTAGTCACGTGATGGCGGTATGCCGAGTGAGAAACTTCTGCGAGGATCACTATGTCGCCGACATGTATCGTACCGATTACCTTGCTTCTACTTGGGGTGGATCTTTCCATTCTTATCCCAACCAGCATGAGTGGCCTGCGTATGTCGGTGATAGAATACTCCCTTCAGAAGGATGGATAAGGAAGGGGAGGAGGAGACACAAACGTGCTATAATGACCATGGACGAGATGGGTGGTAGGAGGCCATCGGGAAATCAGGCTCGCCGTTCCGTTTCTGACAGGCGCAGGGCAGGTAGGTAGCATTTTTCAGAATTAATTTATGTTTTTATTATATTGATAACTGAACTCTGTTGTTATGTTCAGATGCCATAAACGAACACAATGAAAGAGAAAATGCGAGAGTTGTTGCTGAAGCAACTGGTAGAAGACAACCACCTCCTGCGACCCAATCATCTAGTAGCCAAGGGTCTACAAGTACTGCTGCACCTGCAGCTGGCACCAGAAAATCTTCCCGTCTATTGGGTCTATTCCGACGTCGTGAAAGATGAACTTATTATTTTGCTTGGGAGAACTTATTTTGTTTGGTTTGAACTAACTTATGAATATTGGTGAACTTCAGTTGTATCATTGAACTTTAATTGTATTCGTGGACTTTACTTGTTAGACTATGTTAGACTACTTCCGAACTACAGTTATATTATCTAGCATATTCAATAATTAATTCAGAGATAACTGATAAATTGTCTGACAAGATGATAAAATACATCAAGAAACATCTCACAACGAAAAAACCAAATTGACGAATTTAAAATCCTATTTCTTAGCAGTCGGCTTCTTACTAACTGACTTCGTAGCAGCCGAATTCTTAACAGCCGTATTCTTAGCCGCCGGCTTCTGATTGGTGACACCCGACGATGTGCTCGCCGAATTTTTTTTCCTACCATATCCATATGGATTTTCCACAAAGTCATCGTCTGAAAGGGGTGGATTTTCAATGGGACATTTGACACCAACTCTTTTCAAAAGAAGTATTGCATCACAGTGACATTTGGTAGCATGAGTACATCTTTCGCTATTGTCCATCCTGTTGAACAGAACCACAAACGTAGACTAATTGTACAGTAAACATAGACTAATTATAAAATAAAAAAAAATACCTGCGGATTTAGTAGTGGAGAAAATCGTCTGAAATCGCCGAAACAATCGTCTGCGCTCTCTTTCTCCTTCTTTGTAGTGTGTGTTGGAGAGAGAAAATGCTGATTTTGTAGGACAGCTAGTGGACCGCCAGGGATACCAGCGGTCTGGTCCGTAGCAGCTGATTTTGTATTCGTGAACTTCACTTGTTAGACTATGGTAGACTATAATTATAAGTGGTGTCATAACTCTTTATAAGTTTGATGTAATTTGATTTGATAATGCACATATTTTTGGGCGATTTTGAGGCGATTGCTACAGGTATAAGACCGTTTCGATGAAATTGCTTAGTTTTAACACTTGATTACTTATAATTTGACGAAACAGATATGTTGTAGTTTCATAAGACCGTTTCGATGTAAAGTAGAAAAAACATAAAAACCATGGATCAACATAAAATAAAACTGCAATCATAATAATACTACAGTCCAAAATACATCATAAAAAACTGCAATCATAATAAAAACATCATTAAAAACTGCAATCATCTCTTATGCTTCTTCCCCGAGGGACTGAACCTAGCAGCTGCTTTGCCTTTGAGCTCCCTGTCCGGCTGCACACGCCTCGGTATCTGCTGGGAGTGAGGACTCATATAAGTGCTGCTCCGGATGTCCAGCCCAGTCGTACTCCAAGCTGAAACGCTGCCTCCAGTCGACTTTGGGCTTGCAGTGAGTCGTTCTGCAAGTACAATTAATTAGAAAGTCCAGAAACGAAATTAAAATGACAATAGTAAAGTGATAACGATATTTGTTCCTTTGACGATAGTACTTACTTGTGGAACCTGTCCGTCTCATCCTGACCAATCAGCGGGTACTCCGGGATGAAGGCATCCAAGCCGAACTGTCGGGACACCCGATCGGGATAATGGTACTCCACTATCCAGTAACAAACTAACGGTCCCTGATAAAACGAGAGTGGTCTCTGCTCCAATGTCAACCGACTCAGAAGACCGCTACGATAAAATGCACGATACGGGAACCAATCGATGTTACAATGTCGGAGCATCTGGAGTTGACCCCGGACATAAGAAACCCCCTTGCCCGTCTCCTGGTAGTCGTGATCCCTGCCCCATATAGCAGCATATGCGGGGCATCTGTCTGGGTCTGGAACTCTCCAACGGGGAGGTGGATGTGGTATATCTGGCCGACATATGGGCAGATGTGACCACGACCAATGCTGGAGTAGAAGAAGTGGCCCTTGAATCTGCTTGTTCTTCACCTGAAATTTTAACTGTAAATATGAACTGTAATAAAAACATAAATTAATTCTGAAAAATGCTACCTACCTGCCCTGCGCCTGTCAGAAACGGAACGGCGAGCCTGATTTCCCGATGGCCTCCTACCACCCATCTCGTCCATGGTCATTATAGCACGTTTGTGTCTCCTCCTCCCCTTCCTTATCCATCCTTCTGAAGGGAGTATTCTATCACCGACATACGCAGGCCACTCATGCTGGTTGGGATAAGAATGGAAAGATCCACCCCAAGTAGAAGCAAGGTAATCGGTACGATACATGTCGGCGACATAGTGATCCTCGCAGAAGTTTCTCACTCGGCATACCGCCATCACGTGACTACAAGGTATTCCAGCTAGTTGGGGTCCTTGGCATGTACAGGTCACCTCTCTTGCCTCTCCGAATTGCACTACGTACTTGAAAGCCCTCTTCACAAACTCCATAGTGCCATCTGGTCTACGGCTGGAAGGAACGTACTCATTTGGATTGTGCACTTCGAATTCTGTACCGTCATTACCCATCGGGATCACGGTCATAGTTGCACCTTTATTCCTGTGTTTTTTTAGTTTCTCCTCCACCCTTGTTGAAAATGACTGGTTCATCCTTATTAATTCTGCGGCCTTAGCACGCCGTTCCTGAAACCATGTATTTAACTTGTAGAAAGTGTCTTCTACAACTGCAGCCACCGGCAACGTCCGGCTCTCCTTGAAGACTGCATTCAGCGATTCAGAGCCGTTGGTGGTCATAATTCCCCAACGGTAACCTCCATCACGTGCTTGAAATATTTTCTCGTATGCTGGTGGCTCTTGGACATCTCTGGGGTTATTTTTGCCCACCTTCATTAAGTACAGATTTGCTTTCGGCATATACTACATATAAATAAGGAAATAAAATAATATAAGTAAACAATTAAAATAAAAATATGTTAACAAAGTACAATAAGACATGTAAACAATCAACAAACACATACCTTTGCAAATTCTCTACTCATCTCTTCCACCCTTCTTGGCTTCTTCTTTTTGCAATTACGTCTGAATGTTTCTAGGACCCAGCTATTGTTTCCGGTTGCCTTGCTAAGGTTCTCCGCAACGTGTTGCATACACAACCTGTGCACACACTCGCCAGTATGTGTTGACCAACCGTATTCTTCATGATCAAAAACATATTTTATTCCTTTGTGCTGGTCTGATATTACAGAGAAAAACTTTGTTGGCCCAACCACCCGTCTTCTTAAAAATTGCATAAAGAATCCCCAGTTCTCACCATCCTCTTTCCGAACAATTGCAAACGCCAAAGGCAACAGCTGGTTCTCAGCATCATATGCACATGCTATCAGTAGCCTCCCCTCGTAACGGCCAGACATGAAGCATGCATCAATGCTGATAACGGGTCTGATGAATGGCACAGCTTGGATACAAGGACCAAAAGCCCATGCAATGCCCTTGAATTGTTGAACTCCCTCTATTAGTACTCCATTCTTATCATAAATGGGGCCATGCCACCGCTGAAATACAGTGCCGGGATTTGTACTTGCCATAGCCTGGAGCAATGGTGTCAGATAGTTGTATGAATCCTTCCAACTACCGAATATTCTGCAAATCGCAAGTTCACGACCTCTCCACAACCTGTTATATTTTGGGATTACATGTATGTATTTGTGTCTGACGGCCATAGCCACCGCCTTGATGCTCATCGATGGGTCCAACTTAATGTCTGCCTCAATTGCATCGGCAATTAGTGATGCTGTCAGGTTTGAATGGTCTGTCCTTGTGGACGCAGACTTGCATGTATGAGGTGGTTCACACTTTTTAATTATCCATGCTTCCCCCGAACCCGCAGGGGTTGCATAAAGGCGAAACTCACAACGAGGGGCATTTTTGCATATCACAACCAATCTTTTTGATTCTCTTTTTTCTAATATACATTCCCAGTTGCCGTGAACGTGAGTCTCATAGATTTTCTTTACAAGTTCATCTATGTTGGTATAGACTTGCCCTGGGGCAAGTTCACGATTGTATACAACACGAGGACCAAAGAAACTAATGTCAGCCTCTTCAAAAGCTGTGGTATCGTTGAATGTGGCGACAGGATGCCTATTCCCTCGACCCCTGATTGGGAATTTTTCTTCCCTGGACAAACCTGGTACATTTGCATCACCATCTGATAAGTCATCAGATTCCCAAATTCCTTGGTATTCATCTCCGGTTTCCATTTCTCTTTCCGGTATGGCATCAATAGCATCAACATCAATATTAGTATCATTTGGATTAACGGATAACTGTATCGGTAATGACTCTGGTATAGCTGGAAATGTAGGGATTATGGGTGTCTGTCTGGGCGGTGGTGGTGGTGGTGGTACAACTTCAGTAAACTCACGGGAGTTATGGTACCCCGGGTTGTCATAACAGGGACTGTGGTACCCCTGGTTGTCATGAGGGGAGTGGTGGTACCCCTGACTGTCATGAGGGGAGTGGTGGTACCCCTGGCTGTCATGAGGGGAGTGGTGGTACCCCTGGCTGTCATAAGCCGAATTGTCATAACCTGAAGGTCCAGCAGGGGGAGCCCTAGAAGGTCCAGCCCCAGCCGCACTAAAAGGTCTAGCCCCGGCCTGGGGAACCCTCCTGGAATATAAGTCTATCATAGCGACCCCCCTAGACTCAAATTGTTGGTACACAGCCTTCCACAACTCCTCATCTGTTATAGGAAAACTCACAAAGTAAGGTCTACCCGCCCCAGCCCGTTGTGTGTCAATTCGGGTAGCCAATTCTAATTCATACCGGTCGGGGTTCACACCAGTCTTTTCATATACTAGTTGCTTAAGTTCAATAAATGTGGTTCTTTCATTAACCTGCAAGCCGAATGAGGCATCTTTCGAGTAATACACGCCATCTGCACCCTTAATTAGCCTACCGCCCACGTACAGTGCAACCAGCATTTTGTCCTTAACAAACTACATTTAAAAAAAAACATTCATAAGAATTACAGTATAATAGATTCATTATTTTTTGGAATTTAAAAGTTAATTATAATATTACTTAAAGCCTAATTTATAGTTTTTACAGACTGCGGGTATAATAATTATTAATTAAAAATTAAACATAAAATAATTAAATAAAAAATAATATACCTGTAGCAATCGCCTCTAAATCGCTTAAAATCGCTTCAAAATCGCTCTCTCTTTCTTCTCTGTGGTTTAATAAATGATACTGTGCTAGAGAGACAGCAGACAGAGCTGCTATATGGCAGCATAGTGGACCGCCCCAATTACCGGCGGTCTGGTCCCTACTGGACCGCCCAGGGTCCTGGCGGTCTGGTATGGAATCGGACCGCCCCAATTACCGGCGGTCTGGTCAGATTTAAAAAAAAAAAAATTGTCAGGTTATTATTGTAAAAATGTTTTTTTTTTTGGGTATTAATAAAAATGGCCGGAGTGAGTCTATGGTACTATGCATATCACGGGTTGTTACCATGCTACGGCTCTATATTCGAGTTTTCAAATCCTAATGGTCGATCCGAACCGTTCACCTTGTTCTACATATTAATATGTGTTTGGAGACCAAATTTTACATTTTTTGAAATATTTTTCCTATTTTTTTAGATATTTAGAAAATCACTTGATCTGAAAATTCTGGACCATCCAAAAACAGTGATTTTCAATAAATCTAAAAAAATAGTAAAAAATTTTCAAAAAATGTAAAATTTGGTCTCCAAACACATATTAATATGGAGAACAAGATGAACGGTTCGGATCAACCATTAGGATTTGAAAACTTGAATATAGAGCCGTAGCACGGTGCCAAATCATAATATGCATAGTACCATAGACTCACTCACAATGACTTATCTTTTTATATTGTGGGATTCATTTCAAATATTCGAGAAAATAATTTATTTTGAGTTCAAGATTTATGGGCAAAACAAAAATAAAGCTTGGTACCATAGTCACAAGATTCGCGAATTAAATCCGAATTAAAGCCGAATAATTTGTATTTTTGGTGATGCCGAACTGAACACCAAATTATTCAGTTGACCAAATTTTAACCCGAATAATTCGCGAATTTTACGAATTTTTTCTGAATTATTCACGAATTTTTTCCGAATATTTCCCAGAACATTTTTTTTTCTCTTGCAGGACTGAGATCTCTAGCCCAGATAATTTCGAAGCATTTCGGAATTAGACCTGAATTATTTTCGAATCACAAATTTTTAATCTCGCCGTACTGAACCTGAATAATTCATTTGTCACTATGCTTGGTAATAGTATTTTGTCTTTTTTTTTTTTCATTTTTCTATATTGTCCGATTATTTAAAACTTTAGAATTACCGTAATAAACAAAAAAAAAGTTTTCTAATCACCATTGTTTGATCAGTTTGTATTCCTTACATAAATCTCAGCTAACATCGTTGTTAATTTCACCTTTTCAAGATCATAACATATATCACAAATTAATTAAAGGCCATAACGTGCAACTTCGTTTAATTTTATAATTTTTAGAAAGAATGTACATGACTATATTATTTGTTGTATGTCATTATCAATATTGAGATGCTATCAACATCAACTGTATCTTTCTACCGCGTTGTGTGACCAAATATTAAGCAATATACATATCTTTTCCTTTAATTAATTTCAACAAGTACATTTTATATGCTTTTGGCCCAATAATTCACAAAATCATTCATGAAGAAAATGTTGAAGAGTTGGTGAAAAATCTAAGAAAAATATGTTCCACAAAATAAGGGATTTTTTTTTAAATAGCATCGAATTTAAATATTTTAACAAAACAAGCACATTGAATTTCCAATTACTTGCATAGGTGGGGTCTTTTACTTTCCACCATTATCTCAGAGTAATGCTAAGTTCATTTGCTTAAAATCTAGTATTCCTAATCCTCCAAACTATTTGGAAAAACAAGTTTTTTGCTAATTTAATAATGAATATCTTGTTTTCCCTGTAATAGACCATTGCCATAAAAATCTACGACGTAATTGATCAATTATGTTGATAATAGAATCTGAAATTTTATATACTGACAAAAAATACAAAGAAAATGAGGATAATACTAAATTAATCAAAGTGATTCTACAACCTATAGATAGCAAGCTACCTTTCCAATTTTGAAATTTCTTTTCTACTTTATCAATAAGAAAATTTCATTGAAGGGCTAACAATTTCTGAGTATGAAGGGGAAGACCTAGATATTACATAGGAAAAGTGGTTGCCTTAGATCTAAAGTATTGAGCAAAATGAGAGAGGGTACATAGAAGTTTTAGAATAATTGACTTTGATTTCTGAACTTATCAAAAGCAATCAAAGCCCACCATATATATATATGTTCAATATTGATTTCATCAGCTTGTATAATGACAGTTTGTATGGACATGATTATTTACTACTGTACGTATATATGTCGTAAATCAACAATAGAATGTGCATTTCTACCTCTTTGTCTTTTATATGCTCTAATTATGTCACCTTTTTGTTGGTACACTTGTAGAGTCGTAGTTGACTTTGTATTATGATTATTTTGGTTAGCCAAGTTGATACCAAAAATTATTATAAAAAAATATAATCCAAAAATAGGGTCCACGTAAACCCCAACGCACATGACATTATGATGATTAATGTGCTTTCATATGTATATATATATATATTTTTATATCGTGGTAGTAACTATGATACATGTGTAATCTTTGTTCGTCGTGTATCCTTTACCAGCATTATTTTTTTTTCCTAAAGCCTGTATACTACTGTTTGCTATTTTTTATTTTTGGAAAAGGTCGTATGATAATAAAATCAGCTATTAAATAAAAAAGACCAGTACGTTTTATTATATTATATGCATTACAACTATTGTGCAGAAAGATAAAGAAGTAAAATTAAAAATTCGGATTGACCAAAACAACACAACTGTTAGAGAAATAATATTATCTATACCGGTTAAGAGTAGAACTAGGGTGCTCTTAAGCTCACCAAAGTTTTGGTGAGCTTAACTCTAAAACTCATAAAATCAATTTCAAATGACGAATCCGAACCGTTGAAATCCGCCTATCTTACGTGTGATGCATCTACATATGAAATTTTTAAACATTCGAATTAATTTAGTATAAAGTTAAGCGGTCAAAATTAGAAGGTTAATAAATTAATTTTAGTGCATTCATTTTTGAACGTTTTTTGACCGCTTGACTTAATACTAAATTAATTCGAATGTTTAAAAATTTCACATGTAGATGCATCGCACGTAAGGTAGGCGGGTTTCAACGGTTCGGATTCGTTATTTGAAATCGATTTGATAAGTTTTAGAGTTAAGCTCACCAAAACTAAGAGCACCCTAGTTCTACTCTACCGGTTAAAGTGCTTATTTCATTTAGAACCGAAAAATAAATCAAGAAGAAAGTTTAGATCGAGTAAATTGATATTGTGCCATTAATGCCGAATTTTAAATTCAGAAATTAATAAAAGGAGTGTTAAAAATCATCTAAATAAGGAGCAAAGTCAATGGTACGTAGGACAACAATTTTATAATTATAGTAAAGTTCAAGCATGCTTAGCAAAAATTTTATTTTGTAAATATGATTTTAAATATATATATATATATATATATATATTTATAATATTTTGAGTCAGCAGAGACAAAGTGTCTTCTTCTACATATACATGGCTCCACCACTATACCTAATAATATAAGAAGAGAAGGCTAAATAAGGAACAAGTCTGTGAAAAATGCAAATTTAAGCTTTTAAATATTCTTAAATTGCAACACATCTAATTTGAGTTTGTTCCTAAAGTTTTTTCATAGAAAACTCAATTGCCCACTTAAAATTTTCCTTTTAAAATTGCTAGCCAATATCTTCCAATTCAAATAAAAAATATATTACGCACCAATAATTATCTTTTTAATGACTTGTAAAACTATATCTATTGTTGATCATTTTTAACAAATTCTTCACAACCAATCAAATCCTCACATAATGTCATGTTTGCACCACAGAATCCACAAAATATATACAATGAAATTAAAGAAAAGATAATGATATTTATACTAAGCAAGCATAATGAAATCACTGAGGGCCATGGAAAGAGGAGCCAACTTTGACTAATTTGATAGCTATGTCTGACAATGACCCTCAAATTATTACAAGAAAACAATATTATTACGTGCACAAAAGATTTAATTCTTTTTAATGAGGAAGCATGATAAGGATTAAATTTTTTATTATAACAAATTGTCTTGTCATAAAGTAATATAATTATGATAATATTGCTAGGGAACATAACATTGTTGAATGGATACCTTTTTAAATATTTTATTGTGTATAGAATGATAGAGAAGCTATACTTTGGTTTGAAGCAACTTTGACATGATCTTTTGTTGTCGCTTGCATGTGTCAACAACATTTTTGGGTATACGATGGGTACTCTTAACATCCCTCATTACAACTTGGAAAGTTCACCAAGGTGGAGTCTAAATAAGTGCGGTGGAAATCTATATATCATGCACCACTTAATGTGGTGCTTTTTCAATAAAAAAAGATATTTGAACTGAATTAGCTCTTTTGTGAAATAGTTCTCTATTTGACATATACAAAATCACTCAGTTAAAATGTGTGAATTCATACTAGAGAATTTAAGAACAAAAAAAAAAAACATAATTAATTTTGGAGTTTAAAATTGTGTTTGTAGTTCTAGTATTATAATGATGTGGTTGGGCTTTTAAAATTGTGATTATTAGTATTAACTCTGGATTATGGTCCTTTCACTTTTCAAATTTAATGGATTTAAATTATGGAACATTAAGTTATTTAAAATAAAAAATTTAATGCCTATTATGAATTATTCACATAATTTATTTTTATTTTTTTGAAGAAAGTTGTAATTTAATGGATTTAAATTATGGAACATTAATTAAGTTGTAATTTAATGGTTATTTCATTTTTCAAATTTAATGGATTTAAATTCTGGAACATTAATTGAGTTATTTAAAATAAAAATTTTAATGCCCTATTATGAATTATTCACATAATAATTTTTTTTTTTGAAGAAAGTTGTAATTTATGCCGATAGATTATATAGTTTGCTTTTCTAATTCATTATTATTTTTTTGATAAAATTTTCTAATTCATTATGTCAATTTATTTTTGTGATTCAATTAGAAGGAAAAAAAAGGTAAGTCCTAAGAATAAAATTGAAGTTGAATGATAATTTTGTAATGCATTTCTTGTCTAGTAACCACAACAATATATAGTTTTTATGTTTTTTATTTTGCTAGTGTTGTCAAATATGATTTGTTACACCAAAATATACATTCTATATGACTAATCGATCAAAGTAAGGGTGTATTCACACAGTGGTCACAATTTTTTTGACAATTTGCACACGAGAGGCTTTCGATCAGTGGGCACAACACATGGTGGTAAAGCAACTGGTTGCTAATTTACATTTACAATAAAAAAGATTTAATTTAAACTATCATTGGAGTTAAATAGTATGAATTTTTTTTATTCATACTTAAATTAAAAAATTAAATCATTAAATGTGTTACATCTTAATTTACCTTTGGCAATTGATCTCTCCTATTTTGTAATTGATATACATAACTTATGTGAAGATTAATATGAAAAATCCAAACCGATAATCACAATTACATACTATTGGCTTTTGGAGCCCTCGACTTGCTCGTTTGACTGGATTTGCAAAATATACATAATTATATTTTACAGTTTTTCTTCTTAAGACATGTGCAGGTTCATGATAACTGGAGATACAATAAATACGCATCGATAATGAATCAATGAACTGCAATATAACATCAAAGATGTGGTCATGAAGCACAAGAGTATGGATAGCAAAAGCATAACTCAAGATTAAGGACAATTAATCTGTAAAATTGGTAAAATAAGATTGAGACTGAACTAAGTGGAGGCCTACCGTTGCAACGATCCAGGAATCGTTGCAATGGAATAAATCAAGTCGCAGAAATGATTGCGCCGCATTAAATCAAATCAAGCGGCTCCAGCCGGAAGTTGAGACAAAGACTTCCATTGTGGAGACCGTTACAACGGTCCTTGACTGTTGCATATCCAAATCTGTTCGAACTACCCTACCGTTGTAACGGTCCATGAACCGTTGCAACGGTCATGACCACTTACTTCCTTTTTGACAACTCTCTATAAATAAAAACTATTCCAAGGTTTGGATTGACACTCTAGCCGCCCCCAATTTCAACATTTCATATTTATAGATCTAGAAAAAGCCATTGTTGGTTGTGTGCTTAAACTTCAATACTCACAATCAATTTCAAACTTATTCAATCAATTACACAACTCCTAGAGTGATCCTGCGTGATCAATCAATTTACTACTTCGAGCCTTTGTGCTCACCCAGCAATCCTTGAATCCTCACGAATCAGATTGTCTTCCTTGAGCCTTTAGTGCTCCTTGTTCGGGCCGTGTGACTTCCCAGAAGATTGTAAGGGCTCACCGATTCCACTTTGTAATCATTTCTCATTGGATAAAGAAAGACGCGCCATCTCGAAGGTCGCGGGCCCCTGAGACATAGGCGTTAGTGCCGAACTCCGTAAACAACTATTGTGTCAAGTGTCTCTAAACTCTACCCTTTACTTTATTTATTTCATACTTTTAGTTTAGTACAAAGTTATTCTAAGTTTCTGTCAATAATAACTTTATGACACACTTGAACTTTATAACTTAAATTAAAATTTAAAAAATACCCTATTCACCCCCTATGTGCTTTTGGGATCAACACATACACCTTCTTTAAATTGCTATATTCTACTTACATTACATAAAAGTGCAATGTAAACATTTTTAATGTAAAAACTTGTATTCAGAGTATTTGTCAAAATTTAAAATCAGATGTCAGTGAGAAATGCTCATAATTTTTTTTATCTTTTGGAAATAAATTTCAGTAATTATAAAAAAAATTCACCAATATTGTTTCTATTTTTTTCTAATAATTATTGATCATATCTCCGGGCTAGTAATAAATAATAAATATATGGATCACAATAAAATAGAAGTTTTAATTTAAAATTAAAAGGATGAGCTGTTCTATTATTATTATATTTTTATATAGAGAAGTTATTCCCTGGGGAGCAGATACGGGGCACCGTTTTGGTGCACCTACTATGCTAAAGAGAATAAATCAGAAACCCAAAATATAAAGTGCAAGTATAAAATAGTTGGAGAAGAGAAGAGAAGCGAAAAAGGAAAGAAGAAACGCAAAGGAAACAGGAGGCCAAGCGATCGATCGATTCCTTCGGTTTCCCCCCTCTTCTCCACTTTGATTAAGAGATAAAGATAGAGAGAGAAGGATCCGTTTACTGTTCAAAGAATCCTGTTTTGTTGATACGAGTTTACAAATCTGTATAAGATCGTATCTTTTCCTAGATAGATTGTTGCCCCGAATTGGGTGAGAGGCGTTTAGTTGAGAAGCAAGGATGAACGAGAAGGCATCTGTTTCTAAAGAGCTCAATGCTAGACACAAAAAGGTGAGTCCTTGCTCTAGATTCATCTTATCTGAAGCTTCAATTCGATACTAATTATGCGGTTATAGGTTGTTGATTCGATTTTCTGGCCAAAGCAACTCAAAATTCGTGAATTTTCTTTTCTATTTGGTAAGTTTTGGAATTAGATTTGTTCCCGATTGTACTATACGAATAAATTGGTAGCTTTTGAGAGGTTACAATATGGACGAAAGGGATTGTGAAAAATTAAATGATATTACCAATTAGATGCAAGCATATGTGACTGCTGTGTATTTGGTTTGTTTGTTTATATTTTTTTTTGTTCTGTACAGATTTTGGAAGGACTGCTAAGACACCCAGAAAATAGAGAATGCGCTGATTGCAAATCCAAGTAACTATTTGCTTTCAATTTTATTATATCTAATCAATATTTTCTCTTTTGGTTCACTGTTCATGCATTTAATGTGTTATAGTAAGGATATCTTTACCTGATTGTGCTATCATTACTGGTACCAGTATAAAATTTGTATTTTTGTATTTATTTTCTAATAGGGGACCGAGATGGGCTAGTGTGAATCTAGGGATTTTCATATGCATGCAATGTTCTGGTATACACCGTAGTTTAGGAGTTCATATTTCAAAGGTTGGCTATTTATACCTGTAATTTTTCTCCTCTATGCAATTTTCATATTACAATTTTTTGTTGTTTTCTTTCATTCAGGAGATCTTATATTTGCTAATTGCTTATTTGCTTGTTGTTGTAAATATAATATATAGGTTAGATCGGCCACATTAGACACATGGCTGCCCGAGCAAGTTGCATTTATTCAATGTATCTACTTCTTTCTTTACATCAATTTATTTTGAATACATGAAGTTTTTCATTTTATGATCACAACCTTATAATGTATTATTTTAAATGTAGCAATGGGAAATGAAAGGGCAAATTGTTACTGGGAGGCCGAGCTACCTCCTAATTATGATCGTGTCGGCATTGAGAATTTCATTCGTGCAAAGTATGTCGATTACTTTTTGTTTCTTTCATCTCTTTGTTCTTTCTCTGGAATATTTTCAACTTTACCCTTACAAATTGTCAAAGTATCAATTTACTCAAAAATGGAGAAGTTATCTCGTATGCTCTTGCATTACATGAATGATAATGATATCTATCCTTTCCTTGCCATCTCCTCTAAAAGATTCCCAAAATACCCTCCTTGAGGCATTTTGTATCTAAAGTCTAAACAAATTAGAAATTATACGAGAGGTAATTTTTGCACTCCTAAAAGTAAATACAAGAGGAAGGGTATACATGTTATTTGCCGTATCTTTACTCTACATTTGACTTTGATGCTTCATAACTACACTGTAAATTTTTTCCCTTCTTTTTCAGTTACATTTTCTCTACTTTTGTTAAATGTTTATTGACACTTAACAGATACGAGGATAAGAGATGGGTACCGCGTGATGGAACACCTCGGCCTACTCCAAAACCGGTTGAAGAGAATCATGTCAATAACAGAGCTGGACATGGTTCAGCTAACCATTCAAGGACTTCTTCTTCTGATGAGTTGCACCATGTGCCGCTCCCCACTGTTAGAAGAGCCACTCATGTAGCTCCCAAGGTTGTACCAAAGGTGAATTTATTATGTCAATCCTAGATTAATATGTTGTCTTATATTGGGGCAACTCGGGGTGTTCAAACGGTCGGTTCGAATAAAACCAAATTAAAATAGTCAAACCAAAATTTTATTTGGTTTTAAAAAATCTAACCGAACCAACTCAATTAAACTTGTCAACTGAATAACATCCAAACTAAAAAACCAAAGTAAATTTTGGTTTGTTTGGTTGAAATAAGAGAGATTAGATTTCAAAAGGTCAAAACTCAATACATACACAAAAACATTTAATAATCCTAGAAATAAATATCAAGATATAAATCACTCGACCCGAAATAAGAGAGATTAATCCAAACCAAATATAAAAAATGAAGTAATTCAAGTATATATCAAGTAAATTTTGGCTTGTTTGGTTGAACCGAATAAGAGAGATTAAACCAAACCAACATAAAAAACCAAATTAATTAAAAAATTCAACCGAAGCGAACCATTTAAACCAGAAAACGAATCATTTAATAACATTAAATTTTAGTTGAATGATTAGGTTTGGCTTTTATTTGCTAAAGCCGTCAAGAGGAATTGTGTACTATAAATTTAGATTCAAAAGATGAACTGCATTGTATATATAACATTCTCTTGTTTCAACAACATTGAAAATAGGTCTCGTCTGAACCAAAAGCTGAGTCGGTGTCACCAAATTCGGAATCACCGAAATCTCCAGTGACAGCCTATTCACCAACAAAGGCAGACACAACAACGCAAGTTACATCAGCTCAAAAAACCGCAAGTCCACTTGCACCTGTAGCTCCTCCAAATGTTGACTATGCAACAGATCTCTTTAACATGCTATCAATGGAACCTACACCTGATAAGGCTCCAGAACCTTCTTCTACTAGTTCTCCTTCCGTCGAGGCTAACTCTTGGGCCGAGTTCCAATGTAAGTTTTCCCTTTTATGAAACTCTCGATGCTTTCAAAATTACAAAATTACATCTTCCTCAATCGGATAGTTTACATCTTACACTTTTGCCTACAAAATTAGAATTATTATGCTTAAGCCCCTAAAGCTTAGGCCATACAGATTTTATTCTTCAAAACATTAACATATCCTACATATTTTCATTTTAGTTCCCAAATTTGTTTAAGATTCCCTTTCCTTGTATCCTCGCTGATTGTGCCTCTGCAATTGGGGAAGTTTAAGAAGGGTAATTTGGCATTTTACATAAACTAAGAAAGAAACCTCCTCTGTTTTAGAGAGTTGTAGGTGGAACTTGTTTTATTGTGCAATATCTGATAACACATAAGATAATTTGAGTTCTACATGAGTATATGTGATACAGTATAAACAATATTATTGTGTTTTGTAGGGGCACATGTGAAATTAAACTACTTTATTATTTTGGGTGACGGATAATGTTATTTGCTTGCCTTTATTTATTTATTTTTAAACTAAAATAAAAAAATTCAAAATATTGCAGCTATTGAAGTAAAGCCAGCTACTGAGAAGAAACAAGAGGCTCCAAAAATTACCAAAAAAAAAACCGAAAATCCTATCGGACAGCTTGAGGATTTATTCAAAGGCTCACCATCTGTTAACTTATCTTCTTCCTCACTATTTACACAACAACCAACCAATGTCTTATCCACTCCCTCTTCTATTACTTCACAACCGGCCAATGCCAAGAATGAAATCATGAGCCTCTTTGAAAAGGTTTTCTTTTATCTTTTTTTTTTTTTTTGGAAATAGTACTGAGATTTTATGCATTTGCAAAATTCTTAGGCATGTATCATTTTATGTTATTTGCAACTAGCACGAACTATTAGCTTTGGATGCGTATTGGAAAATTCTATCTATTGACAAATAATTTTTTTTTTGCCAAGTAAAATTTGAATTTATTTTAAAACAGAAGGAATTGGAGCTTTTGGTTCGGAATTTCCATAAATTGGTCATCAACAAAGCTGGTTTAGTATAATCAATTAGTGGTCTGTCATATATAATCTTTATTTTAAATAAATAATCGTCGTTTGCAAATAACGAAAACAATATTGTGGGTTTTTATTGCACAACAGAAATGTTTGGTGATTTTCTTTTGCAGAAAATTACATGAATTATCCTATAGTCTTACCATTTACTCATTTTGGTCCCGAATACCTTTTAATTTGTACCAAATAGATACTACCATTGATATTCGCCTAAAGAGTGCACAAAATTCCATCTCATCATGGTCATATCATGTTGATTTGGTCCTACCATGTAATTTACTCAAAATCTAATTAACATTTCTTCAATTTTTTTGGCAAATATTGTCCCAACATGGGCACATGATACCATTAATGTTTCCAACATTTACATAGCTCACTTGTTTATCTTTAATAATAGTGAGGATATGGTATTATGCATAGAGCATATTGTTCCGTACTATGGATCAATGTCTTTGCTTTCATAGTGCAAACAGTCAATCTGTTCAACATGATCTCCATATAAATGTACTTGTAGACTAAATTTTATATTTATTAGGAATTTTTTTAGATAGGTAGAAAATCACTACTTTGAATGGTCTAAAATCTTTAGATCAAGTGATTTTCTACCTATCTAAAAAATGTAGTTAAAAAGATATTCTAAAAAATGTAAAATTTGATCTACCAGACATTTTCATATGGAGATCATTTTGAAGGGCACTGTTTGGATTTTAAAAATCGAGTTTTTGATCCATAGTACAGACTAATATCCGCTATGCATAGTACCATAGCTTCACTCCTTTAATAATTATTGAATGGCTTCTAATGTAAGTTTTACCTGTTTAACAGGGAAATGTTGTTTCCCCTTATGCAATGCATCAGCAACAGATGGCTTACCTGGCACAGCAACAAGCTTTGCTTATGGCTGCCATGAAATCTGGAGCCTCCTCTCAACCTCCCACAAAACCCCTTCATCAAAACCCGAACCCTAACCTCAATATGTCGTTTGCACCACCTGCTGTTTTCCCAGCTCAGACCTTGCCAATTATGGGTTACCAAGTTCCTGTAATGGTGGCACCCGTCATGGGTCAGAATGGTGTCAACAATTTTGGTCAGGTAAATAAATTTATTAACTATTTTTCTTGGTACATGCTCATGAAGAATTACATGTATACCCTGCAAGATGAGAAAAGCTCACATGCCACTGTAAACACAGTACATAATTACATATGCATACTGTCCTGAATACAAGTACTAGCTTGTTATATTCGGAGAAATTAGGGGAGTGGTATGATGGATTTTATTGTGTTGTTTTGGGTTATACAAAATATTCCTGTAGTGTGTACAGTGAGTCATATTTGTATTTTTGACTTGTCTTTAAGATAATTTTTTACAGTTTTATAAAAGACTCGTCCTATTAGAAGGTACAAATGGTGAATGTTTGACTTAATTTTGTGATATGTTGACAGGCAAATGTCCAACCCGCTGCTGGGAATTTCAATTCATTTGGTACACCTGGGTAAATTTTTTTCCTTTTCGTTTTTACTACAGAAATATTATTTATTTGATCTTTACTTAGAGCAGAACAGGTTTTTGAATCCTAAATAGAAAATTGCTTTTATTTTTTGTTTTTAAATTCAGGATGTATGTTAACTCAGCGGTTGCAGCTAATGGGTTGAGCCCAGGTGGGTTCAACAAGCCCGTTGCGCCTTCAGCTGTTGCTTCTTTACCGACCCGTACTGGACAAGAGTATGATTTCTCTTCTTTAACTCGAGACATGCTCAACAAGCGCTGAAGTCCCTCGATTCATACATAATTCAAGGATGTAGACAGATCTAAGAAGGATTTCATATTTTAGGGGTAATTTTAGGTTCTGTACACTTGAATTATAGAGAATTTCATATTTGTCAATGGTGGTATTCATTCTCTCTATTTGGGCTGTGAAAAAACAAATATTTATTTATTGCTGGTTGACGCATGAATATAGGATCTTAGAGATCTGATAGGATTAGGTCATACATGTTTAGTATTTTAGTATTTTATATTTGCATATAGACATTTTATATTGGGTGTATTGTGTCAGTTGACTTGTTAAATTTCGAAAGCACCTTCTGGCATTCCCATATGCATATTTTCATTACAATTTTTTTTTTTAACATAGAAGTCCCTCTATGGGCACTTTAATTTTTCTTGTAATAAAAAAAACTTCTACTTCAGAACAAAAAATAAACTTCAAATACGATCTGTCGGTTGGTAACGGGACACTGACATGTACCGTAAGATTGTACCATAAGGTCCATAACTGATCCTAATTAATAACAAATTAACAAATTATTATACTGCTTCTCCCGGAAGTATTTTTATTTTTTCCATTGATCCAATGCTTGCCATGCAGTTTTCCCACCAAGCATTAAACGTAGATATTAGCTCCCACCTTTTTTTAGCTGATTATTCTCTAGATCTCGTGATCACAAACATAGCTGATTACTCTAAAGATATCGTAGCTCCTGGATTGATCGGGATCAGTTTGTGACTCGATCGCTAATAGCTCGTTTGTTGCTGGTTTGAGATGTTAACGAGCAAGCTTGTTATTGGGCTCGGTCCATATTAAATGAGTTTGAGTTGGGGCTTAGTTCGCTCGCGAGCTAGTAAGCCAACTCGGCTAGGTATGAATTTAAATAAATTTGTGTGAATTTTATAATGTTCAGCTTAAAAAAAAAGTTTGTATAAATTTTTTTTTTTCCTAAAATAAGGTCCAACCAAGAACAATGAGCTAACGAGCTTAGCTCGTTTCTAATTCGGGACGATTATGAATTGAAATTTTCTGCTCAGCTCTTAAATCTTTAACTCACTCGGCTCGTTGGATTGCTATGAAAACCGATCATAGCTCATGGTGAGACATTTCGTTGCCCCATGTCGGGTTCCCTTTTTTTTTCAAAAAATGGAGCCACCTTGACAGCCTGTCTATTTTATATAATTATATTTTATTTTAAAAAGGAGCCTATTTAATAGACTTAGGATTTGGAGACGTGCGAACTATTGCAATATGTGAGCAGATTGAACCGCACGCGGTCTGCACCACTTTTGGATTCGGTTGGATACTTGGATCACATACATGTTACATGGTTTGATGATAATCCAACGTACGTCCTTTTACTCCGCTAATCCAACGCACGCCATATGAAGATAATCACCAAAAGTAACTTGAATTTTGTTTTTAGATCCGGACCGTCAGATCCGTTTAGACACCAATATTAAAGAGATCCCATGCAATTCCACCTCCAGTCGGATTAGTCTGGATTCTGATCGGACGGTCTACATCTAAACTAAAAATTTGAGTTCACTTCACTGGATCCGTACCACCCCTGTGAAGATGATCTGTGTGAGAAACCCCGAATAATTCCATTCTAGCAAAGAGGGATGGCCGTAGAATGAGTGTTGAGTTCTTCTCGCTTGATTCCGCAGTTCATGCGCAAGAATTGATGCCTCGAGGAATGTACCGCCAGATCATTGTTGGCGGTGAGATGAAAAGAATGAATGCTGGGCTGAAGAGGCGTCTCTAATGGCGGTCCAGGCTAATCCATGAACAATCGGTGAGGAGAAGTGTCTAACCCTGAAATTCGATGTAGCCACAGAGCCTCATTTCCAGATTTAATTGCATGCATCTCCGCTTGAGAGCAAGATTTGGGCTTTCCAGAGTCTTAATGGAGGTAAATGAATTGATTGTGCAATTTGCTAATAATTCAAGTTCTATTAAATGCAAAAGTCATTTGGTGAGAGGTTTGGAGCTAGCAACTGTATTGTGTCGAACAGCTGTAGAGGATTATTGGTAACCAGCCGCTAGCAATTATTGGTCATATATGGTTTTATATTTTCCATTTGTTGTGGGTGTTTAAATGAGTGAGTTTGAGATTGGTAAGTGAGAATTGGAAATAAGTTCATAAAGTAATATGCTGCTATAAGTAATTAATTCGAAAAAAAAAAATCACAGTTGTCAAAATGCTCTTGCATTTTTTGCAAACTAGTCCAGCAAGTACGGGTATGTCGCATGGATATGGATACGTTTATCGTATCGGATACGAAATGGATACGGTGATACAACAATTTTCAAAAGGATACAGATATCGGATACCGATACAATACATATCCGATATATGAAGTAAAGTATCTGATATATAAAGTATCGGTGATACTTATCCGATATACGATACGGGTACGAGACCATATATGAAGTATCAGGGTAACATAGAGGGGGAGTCAGATACGATCATGACGCTGCATGAAAGTACTTTGAAATTGTTAGAATTAAATATAAAAAACACTTTGAATTAAAAAAGGACGTCAATATTGTAACATAGAGGGGGAGTCAGATGCGATTATGACGCTGCATGAAAGCACTTTGAAATTGTTAGAATTAAATATAAAAAAACACTTTGAATTTAAAAAGGACCTCTAATATTGACGCTGCACGAAAGCACTCTTTACTTTGTACATTCATTGTGTCTATTTTTTTTTTTTTTTGAAAAAAAAATATTTGTGCTGATTTAGTGACATTATCAGTCTATATACTGTTTTGCACATTTTGTATATGGCTTTATGGATAGACGTTCATGGGCCATGTGATCAAAATTAGGATGAATAGAAAGGATATGCAAATGCTTAGGGGTAATAGAAGATATAGATGCCTACTGAAATGAGTCATCTCTTTTGCTTTTTAATTCCCTCACTTACATGTGTAGAAATTTGAATTTATCTCCCTTTACAGCCTGACTGTTTTTGTCTGTATGCCAGTGTAACTGAAATCACCAAACTACAGTTTCGTTGACCCATTTTATCTCTAAGCACAAGAAATGTCACCCTAGCACAATATAAATGACACAACCCAATGAGTTTGACCTAAGCCAGCCTTGCCTCTTTCAATCAAAGAACTGAATAGTGAGGTGAATTCAAGCATGGATGCCCCTTCCAGTAAGAGTTGTAATTTTTCTATTTATATCTTAATTAGTTAGGCTCAGGAAAATTTTAGGAGCTTTTGTAGCCATTGGCTTCACTATCTGTTCTATTTGGCAAGTTGAAATATGTCCCCTTTTTTCTTAATATATTTTATTTAGCCTCCATGCATTGATGGATCTGAGGTGCAACAAAATTATAGGATGTAGATAATCTGAAGTTTTGATTCTGAAAAATAATCCAATTTGAGAGTATCTGATAATTTTCTTTTGTTGAACTTCTTATATATTTATATTGTGTGAATATGGTATGTGGATTATAGCTGGGTGTTTTAAGTGAGAACTCCAATTACTTGTTATATAATATGAGGTGGGCTATCATGCTTTGGGAAGTAAAGCCCCTGTTGTACTTCCCGTTTTGGTCCCCTATTTTATCTCTAAAGCAGCTAACTCTTTACTCCTCTCTCTTGCGATTTCCCAGCCCAACCGTAGTGAACAAGCAAAACCCCCAAATAACTCCAGACCTCACCTCTATTTTTTTTGGTAGCCAAAGCATAGTAGCTCACCTCTATTTTTATTAATTTAATTCTCTCAAAACATGGTGGTAATATATAACTACAAAACCAAGTGTAGTACATAAATAGTTTTTAAAGTCCAGTTTTTGGCTACATATTAAGTGCACAATGGCCGTCTCTGTCTGAACTATTAACATAATAGATTTGTTCATCCATAGATATTTGTACAATCCTTTCCATATGCATCTCCTACGAATGAATACCATTTGAAGCTAGTTATGCCATGCCATCACAAAAGAAGAACTTCTATAAAGGAACATTGTATTGTGATCCTTTATTTTTGTAATGTTCCTAAAAATTCGGTTTTCTGATCCATCATGATAAAGTCTCTCATGTCTCTGCATAAAAATATTTATGATGGTAAGTCCCGCAAACATTTTCTGCGATGAAGGTGAACCACAAGAAATCTTCAAGTTGATATTAAGAACATCTGAAATAACTTAGAAAATGAACACTTTTAATTGCATCATTAGTTTTCTAGTTGTATAAATTGATCTACTTTCCAATTTTCCATCTAAAGAACAATGGTGATGCTGATAAAACCAACAATGCAGGTTCAATTCTATCCGATGCAACCAGTGGACCACCAGCACAAAATGAACAGGTCATTCAAGAGGACGAACAACACGACAAAACAGCAGAGGAGAATGAATTAGCAGCAGCACAACAACGAATTGATGCTTTGCCGACGCTAAAGATATTATCAATCATGCAGAAGGCTCTCCCCAAAGATGCACACATAGATGTTGATGTTGATGAGGTGATCAGATCTTGTGTTGCTAAATTTATGGGTGTTCTGACAAAGGAGGTCAAGCAGCAGCTAACCCTGGCCAGGCACAAGGTCTTGCAATCTGAGGATATAATAAATGCAGTACACAAACTCGGCTTTGAAGATTCTTCAATTGCCCTCTCCCTCTTTTTAGATCGCTTTAGTGGGGCAACCAATCGTTCTCTGCCTCAGCAAGTGCAGTTACCAATGCACACTTCTGAGCTGATCCCAACTGAAATTCAACAGCAGGGCAACATTAATGTTCCTAATCAAGGTAATTTACCTTTTGCTCCACATGGTAGTCTTTAGAATCGTATAATTGGGAAAACTCTCATACTTGTACTCTCTTTCTTATAATTTTCTAATCTTACACGCTTATATTCTGTTACATAATGTTTGATTAGAACTCTTTATATATTTCTAAATATTGTCTGTAAACCATAAGATTTTGTACAATTAAGGCATAAAACAGAAAACTAAGAAACCTTAAGCAGTCACTGCATGCACTGTCTTCTATAAAATGGTCATAACTCTCTGTAGAATACTTCGAATGACTTGGAACTTGCACCATAGAGCTTTAGATCCATAATTATACTTCTAAAATCGTTAAATATGCTTTGCTAAAACTCAAAGAGTCAAGCATAATATCTCAAGAATTCTCAACAGGTATTTCTCGTGGAGATCCTACTTCCTCACTCCAATATTGGGGCAATGCAACTATGCTGCCACATCCATCCCTTGCTCTCCCATCATGGCCCGTACCAATGCAACAAACTCAACTAGAGAGAACCATGTGGGGTGCATTAAATCCTCAAATCTCAGTAAATCCTGACACAATGCCTTGTTCGATGAATATGCAACCACCTTTCGCGCCAATGCAACAGCAAGGGCCTCTCCCGTGGGACCAACTTTTTCATCAGCCAATACCCCCTCGCTCTGATGAGAGGTTTTCACAGCAAGTGCCAATGCAGATGATGAACCCGCAACTGCACACAGAAGGATGCACATCCAATCAGCAGGCCAGAGCAGCAAGTTTCTTAAATGCACCACCATTCACTCAGCCAATGAATCAACCAGCTTTTCTGGGGTATACACAGATGGCAAGTCGGCAACAGAATGTAGGAGGGTATAGCACAAATATGCCTGCTGATGGGATTCTGGGTACCGGAGCAGGAAACGCCTATTATTCACCTTTGGATCAAGAGATGACTGATGCCGACATAGCCTATGTGCTGGACTTATTAAAAGACTAGAGAGGAGACTCAGACGTGCCTTGAGATGGGAAACAAGGTGCTGGAGCGCCGAGCACCTTAGATAGTTCTACTGCACTGATTTACAAATTACTAGTCATTAGTTGCTCGGCTAAGTTAAGAAAGTATGAAATTTTAAGAAAGCTAGACCTGATGGTTATTGTAGATTTGTAGTATTGCTATTGTCAAACTATTTCGATGTGATGTGTGATTTTCTGGTTGTAGTATTGTCAGATCTGATTTGGTTAATTTTTTTTTAATATTTTATTTGTTGGTGATTGCAACTCTATTTTAATATGTATTAATATTAAATGTGCATATGTATAAAAACTTTTATATGAATGACATAATTATATATATTTTTTTGGATCCTTGAGCTTTATTTTTTGTTTCAAAATTTCAAATGGAGCGGAGACTGTAAATACTTGACAATATATACATGTCCGGTTCGGTTTTTAACAAAAATAGTATATGCTATAAGATCGGCTAAATCCGGTTTAGCCGGATGGGTTCTATTAAAAAACAGATGAACCACCCAACTAAAAAGGGGTTCAGAACAGATTCATTTACGATTCTGATTTCGTATATTTCTGCTTTCTGCTTCAATCATCTATTCATCTTGCTATTCTTGTATTTTCTTCACTCGTCAGCAATTCAGCATGCAAAGCAACGGGATTTCTGCCGCTGGATTATATAACATAATAATATATATTTTTTTCTTACCCTTTTTCGATTCTCTAATCTCCTCTGCACAAGACCATTGCACGGCTCAACCTCAACACCTCTAGGCTGCTTTTTCTCAATAATGCTTAGATTGAAACGAAATCACAAAAGAAGCTATAATCTCATGTAGTTAAATTGATAGAACACTTGAAAATTTAATATTTGAGTTGATTTTATTGAATAGATCAATGCATTTGAAGTGTTTGATGCAAAGATTAAACCAAAGTAAGATTCTTTTGTAGAAGCATTCACCAATTCACGAGTCATGACATGTGAAGTCTGTGATCTGATCCAGTTCAGGTATTTCCATTGGTTATATTAACCCAGCGGTTGTGTTACTACTGACTGACTTGAAGTTGCTGCTTCGGTTGTTAGTCCTTACCTTTTGTACGTAGCAGAAGTGATCAAAATATTAACTTGAATTTTGAAAATTGGGTATTATTTGCACGTGCATCAAAATATTATTGAGGATTAATTGAAAATTCTGGTTGCATCATACAAGGATGTAACAATTGTAGGTTTACCTCATCTGTACCTGTGTACTGTTTAGGGGTCAGTACAGACTGCTTTTAAGAGAACGAGTACCAGTTACAAAATTTGTATTTGCAATTGACCCTTCATTTCTTTGAGATATTTGCAAATAATATCCATATTTTATATTGCACTTAGGAAGCTTTTGAAGAATAATGTTTTGATTGACTGAAGCTTTTAGTTCACGTTGTTTTTGTTTAAAGAGATTGGAGTTTAGACCGCATTTATTTTCAAATTGATACAACTTCCTTTAACTAATGAATTTGCTCCTAGCTGTTACTTAGCTCCAAAGATGGGATAATGGGACATTAGGTAAGGTACTGTTAGATCTTGTACAAGCTATTGCTTTTGCTCCATAGATGTTCAGAGGACACAAATATGGTACTTGGGCTCATCATTTTGTAAATGAATTTGATTCTGGTGAAGAAATTGAAGACCCATTCACAAACAACATAGAAAGAGTACGAATCAAGAAAATGAAGTTTTGGATCCTAGAGAAACTGTAGAAGAGGAATTAGGACAAGAAAATCCTAACGATGATATATATCAAGATATTTCAATTAATGAGTGACATTTTACTCAGCCTTGGAACTTTTTAACTTTGTTGTTGGTTAATTTCTTAGTCATTAGAAACTGTTAAACTATATTTCTTATGTGTTAGGTATATCAGAATGTTAAACTTTTATTTTGTTGTTGCTTTTTTTCTTCTATTTTTTCTTAGATGCTATTATATTTGGTAGAGTTGCATGTTTTATTTAATCCAATACATCCAATACATAAACATTTTTAATTACATACAGTTTTCTAGCTGTATAAATTGATCTACTTTTATTAGGTGCATCAATTATACTCAAGGGTAGATTTGTAATTAGCAGTTTTAGTTAGAAAGCTATTAGTTATCTCGCGTGAGCTTGGTCGACACTGGTAAGGAGATCTGGATGACAGGATCAAGAGGGGCGGAAGGGGTGGGATTTGAAATCTCACTGGAAGCCATGGATTTGCTTTGAGCAAGATTTTTTAGAGAGAGGGAGAAAGGTAGGCTCTGATACCATGATAGAGATCAGATAAAGAGAGAGATAGAGAAGAGAGAATAATTCTGTAATTTCATTAAATGCCAAATGATTACATTGACTTGGTTTATATAGCACCAATCACCCTATCTAATCAGCTATTAAGTTTATACAACACAGAACATCCATCTAACCAATTCTGTTATACTAACAGCTTTCTAACTAAAACAGCTAATTACAAATCTACCCTTGAGTATAATTGCTGCACCTAATAACTTTCCATCCAAAGAACAATATCTATCCTCGGCAACCAACAATAATGCACGTACACTTCTATCTGATGCAAGCAGTGCACCACCAGCACAAAATGAACCGGTGATTCAAGAGAACCAACACAACGAAAAAAAAAAGCAGAGGAGAGAGAATTCGCGGCAGCACAACAACAAATTGATGCATTGCCGACGCTAAACATATTATCAATCATGCAGAAGGCTCTCCTCAAAGATGCACACATAGATGCTGATGTTGACGAGGTAATCAGAGCCCGTGTTGCTAAATTTACAGGCGTTCTGACAAAAGAGGCCAAGCAACAGCAAACACTGGCCAGGCACAAGGTCTTGCAATATGAAGATATGATCGATGCACTACAAAAACACAGTAATATATAGTAATTTTTTTATTCATGGTTTTAAAACAGATTATAGTAGTGGATAAAAAAATATTGTCTTCAAAATTAATGTCCTATGTAAGGTCTTGCTAGTAACTGAAAAATGTACCTTACACACCCAAGGCCAACTATACCCTTTGAGTAGGAATATAAAAGGGGTAAAAATCAAGTAACAATGAATTATGATTCGGATTATAAGAACGATTGTAACACATTAATCTCCACAGAAAATGGTTTGCTAATTGCTACATAGATGCATATTTGTATTTTGAACCAGCAATTTTAACAACTGAGCAATTTAGTATGTTGGCTTGAAGGATCAATTCCGAGAGAGAATGATAAATTCTTCTACCTATAAAAATATTTAACGAAATTAGAAGTATGCATTAAATAGGTTGAATACCTGCGATTGGTGTTGTTATAACGAATCCGACATTTCCTAGTCCGCCCATGCCAAATTAAATCCAAAGAAGTAATCTCCATGAATTCTTCACAGATCTGATGATCATCAGAATTATCTCATTACAAAATCATGGTTTTTGCAGAGAACTGTGAGGAAAGAAGTTTAAGCTTTGCTTTTACATGAGCTCTCTCCTATTTCAACAAAGGGTCTTTATTTATAGCAATCAAGGAACACATTGTAACTTACAACCACTATGTTTAAAGCGAGTGCGTATCCTCTTAAGATATCTCATACTTTGCGTGACAGACGTGTCCGGTGCCTATTCGGGGATACCGCAGGGGCCAGTATTATTTGAGCTTTGTGATTCATGCAGAATGTATTTGAACGGTTGAGATTTTCCAAAAAGTCACGCAAAATATGAGATATCTCAGAGGATGCGGATTCGTTTAAAGCGGGGATGGTGGTTTTCGATGTGCATAGGATCAAATCCGGTCCAATATCATTTGATCAGTGTGGAGCTTCGTGTGGACAAATTTAGATCTATATATACTGAACCGCCACGTGAATCTAAACTGTTCATATGATTTAAAATCAAGCAGACCAGACAATGTAAATCAGACATCGGATCAAATTTGATTTGATACCCATCGGAACCCCTCGTTTCCATTAAAGCACATTGGAACAGAACATACGTTGTAATTCTAGCCTTGAAAAGAAAACGCTCTCCATTTTCAAGAAAGAGTATACTTCAGTAACAAAATCTTATTTTAAGAAAGGAATAAAATATTACCGTGTAAATAAACACCATATATAGTTGCTGACTTGCTGTTATGTTAGTCTTATTCTGCATTCTTGAATTGGACCAATTTCCTGTATACCTATAAAAAAATCGCAATATTATTATGTATGTTCCCTTTTAAAGTTCATAATATTATATTTATTCTTCTAATTTAAAATACTATTATATTTACCAATTTTTTTTTTTGTCTATTATATTTCATTTTACCATCTCTATTAAAAAAAATGAACAATATGTAGTTTCCATAAATGAAATGTTAAGTCTTACAATTGGTTTTTCTTTAGGGGGCAAATGGTCATTTTTGTCCTTATGATGCACACATAAGTATATGTCGAAATGTCACTATTTATTAAATTATAAAATTTTACAAAGCTAATAAATAGTATAAGAAAAATTCTCTCTAAGAAATAAAAATAAAAACTTTTGATGCAAATTCCACTCCAAGTGAGTAAATTAATTCTCAATCAATATAATTTTTCTCCTTCCATGTTCTCTCAAACTTCCTTAAGGAGTTAAAAAGCTATGACATTTGTACATTTTTTTTTTGTTCTCAACAATTATTTTCTTTCCAGACAACTAAGCAATAGAGAAATTTTGTTTTTTTTCCTTACCTAAAAGCATAGAAACGAGCAATGTATAATTTTGTTTCTTCTTACCTAAAAGCAATAACACCCAATACCACCTCCCTACCAAAACAACCAAAAGAATCTGAAGATTGCATAGTAACTCCTTTAAAACCCGCATTGAGAGGAGCAACAAATATTGATTTTTTTTTTTTTGTCACATAGCTTAAATGCCTTCAATGCATCGTTTTGCTCTTTTGTACTTTTTAATAATTCTCTCTTGATGGAATTAGGTGTGTTCATTGGGTCCGGTTTAATCGGTTTAAACCGAACCGAATTAAATTGAACTAAATGGTCTGATTTTTTCAGTTTAATGAATCGGTTTGGTTTAATTTTTAGAACAGATTTAATACATTCGTTTGGTTCAGTTTGAAAAATTTCAAAACCATTTATACTGAACCGACCGAACTTAGTTCAGTTTATTTATTAATATCCAGTTCCTGGCCCCAGGGCCAACGCGAAGAAAAAAAATGAACCCCTCCCGTCCCTATCCTTCTTGCACTCGCACTGTCGCACAGACGCACCCGCGATTTGGTTCGGTAGATAGACTAAATCGGTTCGGTTCAATATTTAAAACCGATTTAAAACTTTGGTTTACCTATTTTATTTCGGTTTTAATCGAACCAAACCGATGAACACCCCTAGATGGAATAGCACCCAGATTTGGATGAAAGAGTGGTAAAAGGAGTTCATCTTCTATCACTTTGCTTCAAAATTTTCGGATTAGCTCAAAAGACCTTTTTTTTTTTTTTGCTCCTCTCAGTGCAGGTTTAATTAAATGGAGTTTGTAATCTTCAGACTTATTTTGTTATTTTGGTAGGGTGGTGGAATTGGAAGTTATTTTTCTGTTAGGTAAGAATAAACAAAATTACACATTGCTCGTTTCTATGATTTTAGGTAAGGAAAAAGCAAAATTCGCTATTGCTTATTATTTTTAAGGGAAAGAAAATTATTGTTGAAAAGGCAAAAAAATTGCATAGCTTTTTAATTCCTTGAGGAAGTTTGATAGAACATGGAAGGAGAGAAATTACATATGGATTGATAATTAATGTACTCATTTAGAGTGGAATTTCCATCAAGAGTTCTGATTTTCTATTTTCTCGGTAATTTTTTTTGGTAATACAATTTATTAACTCTGTCAAATTTTAAAACTTGATAAATCAATTGCATTTAGGCATAGGCTTGTAAGTAATAAATATAAAATGATCATTTGCCTCTAAAAATAAACAATTAGAAGACTAAATATTTCATTTACAAATGCTACATATTTTTCATTGTAATGGAGTGTAAAGGAAACTTTATAAATATAAAGTAACTAACTTTCAATGGCTTTTTATTTGGTAAATATAATAGTTTTTAAAATTTAAAAGAATAAATATGATATAATAAACTTTAAAAGGAACATAAGATAATTTTAAGATTTTTGATGGATAAACATGAAATTGGTCCTCTACATTAACTCAAAAGGGAATCTTTTGAGTTAATGAATCTCAATCGTCTGATATGTTTTAAGATTAATGCGAACTAGATCTACACTAATATTAAAAGACTCCCTATGTTATAAGCAGGTGTCGTATTGGCTCCGTTTAAAATCAGATAGTTCAAATTCATTAACTCAAAAGGTTCTCGTTTGAGTTAATGCAGAGGATACGCATTCCTTTAAACATAGTGGCGGTAAGTTACAATGTGCTACTCAATTGGTATAAATAAAGGCCCTTTGTTGAAATAGGAGAGGCCCGTCAAACAGCCAAGCTTGAACTCCTCTTACTTTGCAAAAACCATGTTTTTTTTAGGGAGATAATTTCCATGATCATCAGATCTGTGAAGAATTCATGGTGTTAGCTTCTTTGGATTTAATTTGGCATGGATGGTCTAGGAAATGTCGAATTGATTTTAACAACACTAAACTCCCAGGTATTAAATTTATTTCATAGCTCTTTTTTTGTTAAATATTTTTATTGGTAGAAGAATATATCATTTTCTCTCATAATTGATACCTCAAGCCGACGTACTAAATTGCTCAGTTGCTAAAATTGCTTGTTCTAAATACAAATATGTAGCAAACCATATTTACGAATTACGATCGTTCTTACAATCCCCCTCAATTTTCCTACTCAAAGGGTATTGTTGGGTGTGAAACAGTGGAAAGTGCATTTTGAAGGCGTATAGTGGAGGTTATAATTTCAGTTAGCATCTGCATAGGAAATCCAATACATAGGAAATTAATTATGAAGACAGAATCCTACATAGCTCAGAGGAACAATTGAAACAACAACGTAACATTAGTTATATGATGAACAGCATATACTATAAATATAGAATAATCATCAGTTGACCAAATCAGATCGGACAATACTACAACCAGAAAATCATGCATCACATCCTATAGTCTGACAATAGCAATACTACAAGTACAAATCCACAATAATTATCGAGTTTAGCTTTATTAAGATTAAACATAGATATCCTAATTAAGAAACTATATTTCATACTTGTACATTTTTTTTTTGCTTGAGATGTAAATCAGTGCAGTGGAACTATCTGAGTTGCTCGGCGCTCCAGCTCCTTGTTTCCTATCTCAAGGCACGTCTGAGTCTCCTCTCTAGTCTTTTAACAAGTCATAGGCTATGTCCGCATCAGTCATCTCTTGATCTGAAGGTGAATCAGAGGTGTTTCCTGCTCAGGTACCCAGAAACCCATCAGCCGGCATAGTTGGGTCATACCCTCCTACATTTTGTTGCTGATTTGCTGCTCCAGCATGCTGATCCCCATATAAATTGGGTACATCTCCTTCTGTGTGCAATTGCAGATTCATCATCTGCGTTGGCACATGCTGTGAAATACTCTCATCAGAGCGAGGAGGTATCGACAGAGGAAAAAGTGCATCACCTGAGAATGGGGTGAAATTAAGTGAATCCCCCTGGACAGGCCCTTGCTGTTGCATTGGTGCGGAAGGTGGTTGCATGTTCAAGGTGTGGGAGTGTTTCTTCCACGGCTTGAAGGAGTCATGCCAGGTAAAATGAAGGGCCTCGAGGTGTGACCGCTCGAGTGCCATAGTGTAGTGGGACTTTATTTTGGAGAGAGGGTGGAAGTACGCATACAATTGGTCGAGTCGACTTTCAAAAGAAATAGTAGTTGGTGTGGAGGAGGTGGTCTGGGTAAGTCTGAATCAGGAACTGAGAAGAGCAGAGAGCTACTGGTCGGCAATTGACGTGCATCCAGGATTCAATGCTGGAGATGGCATTTCTATTGGATTGTAACATTGGAGATGGTAGATCATCTACAGCTCTGTAAATGATGGGTGAGATGTCGATCGGGCTGCATACATGGCTTTGCCGGATCCAAATTCCAAAAGGCATCGGCTAGCTGGAAATATGCCATTGCAACTAGAAATAAAATATCAACAAAAAAAATTAGCATTTTTTTTTATTTCTAGTTGGAAATATGCCATTGCAACTATAGATTTTTTTTTTATATTTTTTTTCTAGTTGTAATCATGGTGACAAATGAATTATTTGGGTTCGGTTCGGTGAGATAAAAAATTCGTAATTCGATAATAATTCGGAAATTATTTGGTCCGACAAGGAAGTAAAAATAAAATAATAAAATAAAAAAACCAAAAAGGTACAAAAAAATTCACATTTTATTCGTGAATAATTCGTAATTCGTGTTTTATTTGCGAATAATTCGATGTGAGAATCAAAAACACAAAAAAATAATGTTTTATTCGTAAATAAAACACAAATATTGTTACTATAGTTGTAATTGCTATACACCATCTTAACTCGGATTCATTAATCATGAGTATTGAGTCTATTGACCAAGTCTAATTGCCTTGTTACGCACATACAAATATTTTTGCTATTTTTGAAACTAGACTAGTTCATAAAATTTGAATCAGACTTAGATTTGCAATTAGAATCGGATTCCAGCCCATGGACTTTACTAATAACTATCCTTCAAAATATTCTATGGATCTTCTAATGAACAGCCCATGGACTTTACTAAGTACTATCATTCAAGATATTCTATGGATCTTCTAATTAACAGCCCAGGAACTTTGATCTCAGGAATAGATCAACGTATATGTTAAGTCACCCTATAATTTTAAAATTCTTAATTATGTATATTAAAATTTAGTTAAACTTTTAAGTTTTTAAAACTTTTATATAGTTTAAGTTCTAGTTACTATGTGTAAGATCATGGGTTCAATTCCCACTAATCACGCTGTTTTTATCTTTTTCACATATTACATTTTATATATTAGTCCTCCCTATTTAAATTTTCTAGTTCCCCCCTGATTGATCTTCTAATGATTTTCCTATTTCCTTAACCATCTATAATTCCAATGATCATTTATGAATTATTTGGTTTTAATAAAATCATTGAAAATAAGTTTCAACAAAACTACTTCAGGAATTAGATGCTTTTGGAAATTACGAATTTCACTGCATGCTATTCAGGCGGAACCAAGTAGAGTCGGAGATGGACATTTGCCAACTTATAGCTCAATTTTTTTTTTTTTTTTTTCAAAAATATCTTCTGCTTCGGTCCTTGTAAAAGTTTATAAAAATATACTTAAGCTTCAAAAAATTATAAAATTTTGCCTGAAACTTTTCTATAAAATATGCTTCTATATATTTCTATGTTATTTCTCAGAAAAATTATAAAAATATACTTAATGTTCAATTAAAATAATGATAAAATTATGCCTCATCTAATATTTTTACCTCACTCTACTAAATATCATGGCTGCTCCCTAGTAAAGGTGTTCATCAGTCCGGTATAATCAATTTTAAACCAAACTGAAAGAGTTCGGATTAAACAGTTCGGTTTGATTTAATTTTTTTTTAAACCAATTAGATTGAACTGACCAAAATTTTTAAACGTGTCCACTGTCCGAACAAAACATTAAAAAAGATTATAACATAATATATATTGCTTGGTATGATTTAAAACTGATTAGACATATCCAAAGTTTTCTTTTTAATCCATGTTTAAAAAATTCAAAATATTAAAAATAATGTTTATTTTTATGGTTAATCTTCTTATTTCGATTCAACTGAACAAACCGAAATTTACTTCGGTTTATTCGGATTGGTTTTAATTCGGTTGATAAGTTTATTTTGATTGGTTTGATTGTATTTTTGAAAACCGAATAAAATTTTATTTTGCCTATTTTATTTGTTTAACATTGAGGGAAAAAACGATAAGAATAATTTAGAGAGGAAAAGTTTTATTCATACATTCATTTTCTGATTTCCCTAACATACAAAAACAGACCAATATATGAATGCCGTGGAGAAAAAACTAAGTCTGAAATCAATCACACTACATAAAGTCTGAAATTAATATTGTGGGGAAATGATCTGATGTAAAATAAAAGTTAGATGATCTAATGTAAAATAAAAGTTAGATGAAGTCAAGAAGTTAAATGAGATCGTAAAACTATAAATACCACAATCACAATAGAATGTCAGATAATAATATTGTTTTTATTTAATTTTTAAATTGTCATTTCTTTGGTTTAGTTTTATTTTATTTTTTTAAATCCGACTCATAATTAAGTTCCAACATCTTTTTCTTCTTTTAAAAAAATGTACTGGTTTTAGTTAAGGTTTATAACCTGAACTTTTTTTTAACTTGGGTCAAGATAATCAAATAAGTAGTCTACTAAATCCTTATTTTTTGAAAAAAAAAATTATGTCATTAATTGCATATTATTACCAATAGTTTACTAAACCATTGCATAATAGTTTAACACTTGTTGGAAAACTATTTCATAGTTTATGTCATTGCTGATGGAAGGGTCGTCTCTGGTCGATCTTTCTTGAAAATATGACAGTGGCTGGCAAGGCCTCTCTGCGTGTTTTTTTTTTTTTTTTTTAATTTTAATTAAATATTTGACCGAGACTAGCTATCAAGGCGGTCTCTCTCTCTCTCTCTTTCATGTATGATTTGAAGGAATAATTTTTTGACCGGGGCTGCCTTTGGACTGTCACAAATCACAATTATGAAAATTCGAAAGAAAAGATCGGGTACAAATGGACCTAAAATTAATCTGGAACCTAATCGGCTCCTTTTTCTGGTCTCAGGTACAAAACATCAGGGGTCTCTTTGTGTGAGTGGCACGTTGGAGATGGAAAGGAATTCACATCCCCTCAGGTTACCTGACTGAGGGAATGAAATCTGCTCATTTTCTTAAGAAAAGGAGGACCCTCCTATTCTCCAATCCGAATCGTTTAACATCGATCAAACGGTTTCAATTACATCTGATTTATTTGTGCTTTGAGATTCGTGCTATGCTAAAAAGAAATTGAAGCCGTTTGATCGATGTTGAATGATTCGGATTGAAGAATAGGAGGGTCCTCCTTTTCTCAAGAAAAGGAGCAGATTGGCTTCCCCTGACTGAGTACAATTGAATCGGACGGTCTGAAATTGTAATTTTTAACTTGGCACGAATCTCAAAACACAAATAATACTGCCCCCCTAACGCCATTCCGAGCATTCACCGGCTGAAGTTAAAATCTGGGCTGTCTATTTCAATTGTGTTGAGTTAGATACCTGGGAGGATACAGATCCGATGGAAAGAGTATTTCTTATTGGTTTGACTCGTGGCAAGGATTGCCTAGAGCCAAAAGAAAGGAATGCGTATCCTCTGCATTAACTCAAAAGGGAATCTTTTAAATTAATAAATTTTAATTGTCTAATATATTTCAAAATTTGTACAGGCTAAATCTGCATTAATATTAAAAGATTCATATATTATAGACAAGAGCCGAATTAGCTCCGTTTAAAATCAGACGGTTGAAATTTATTAACTCAAAAGAGTCCCTTTTGAGTTAATGTAGAGGATATGAATTGAAAGAAAGGTAACGACAGTGCAACAGCCTAATATTTCACTGTATCATTCTCGAATACATGAAATAAATCGTAGGACTTAAAATGAGATTTTCATACACAACCGACCAGATAGTATGGAAATGGGAGTGCAGACTCAGGATTTTCCTTAGGAGAAAAAAATATCGAATCAGGTTTAAATCTATTAACTAATCAAGTACTCGATAAAAAATAATGCTTTAACTTATACTTTTTAATACTCTGATTTGTAATTTATGATTCTCTAACCTATAATTCTAATTACTAATTATAATTCAAGAAATTTATTTTAATTTTAATTTTAAATTTAATCCGAATTAAAAATTAAACATGGGCGGATAAAGTCGATCAAAATGTGGGCGGTCGGCTTTGGAAGGGGATCACCTCACAGTGGGGCGGTGGTCATGCAGGATATTTTTCAAAAATTTTGAAATATGAGGATATTTTTGTTATTTTTTTAGGGTATTTAAAAAATAATTCGGCAATTTTGAAAATCTTCCAATGAACAATAAAACTTTTAAACTAAACAAATTGAAAAGGATTGTCCCGTACCAATGTGGTAGGAATTTTTTTATAAACCATAAATAGAAAAACAATTTTTAGGGAACCAGCATGATTGTTTTTTTTTTTTGAAAAACCACAAAGACCGAGTGGAGCATTCGGTCTCCACTTTTTTTTTTCTCCAGACCGAATGCTCCACTCGGTCTCACCATTTTTTTCAATTTTTCACAGATTCGGCCACATAAGATCCGAATAATCCTTTTATGTATGTATATGTATAGAGAGTGACTTGAAATTTTAAAATCCAAAAAGTCGATCCGAACCGTTCATCTTGTTTTCCATATTAATATGTGCTTGGAGACCAAATTTTACATTTTTCTGAATTTTTTTACTATTTATTAAGTCACTTCGAAAATTGTTGATCCAACGGTGGCTTAACAAAACAGTAAAATTAGCAGCCACCATTGGATCAACAATTTTCAAAGTGGCTTAATAAATAGTAAAAAAATTCAGAAAAATGTAAAATTTGATCTCCAAGCACATATTAATATGGAAAACAAGATGAACGGTTCGGATCGACTTTTTGAATTTTGAAATTTCAAGTCACTCTCTATACATATACATAAAACATATGCCACACCGTTTGCCGCACGGAAAAGTTGAAAAAAGTTGAAAAAAGAGTGAGACCGAGTGAAGCATTCGGTCTGAAGAAAAAAAAAAGTGGAGACCGAATGCTCCACTCGGTCTTTGTGGTTTTTCAAAAAAAAAAAAACAATCATGCTGGTTCCCTAAAAATTATTTTTCTATTTATGGTTTATAAAAAAATCTCAATGTGGTAAGGTATCAGCTTGGTCTAGCAAGGAAAAGACCGACTAGTAGGCAGACAGCTACAGCGAGGAAAACGAAGAAGAATTAATGCATCATACAGTTCATACTTTCTTTGATTGTTCGTTGATCAGACAGCTACAGCTAGGAAAACAAAGAATAATTAATGCATCACACAGTTCAAACTTCTTTGATTGTTCGTTGATCAGACAGCTACAGCTAGGAAAACACCACTGGAGAAACTAGAATTAGGATCGATTTATCTGTATCGGTTATTATCAAACACCGACACTAATATCTATCTGGATCGGTTAATTTTATAAAACCGATCCTAAAAACGATCAGGATCGATTCTTTATAATAACTGATCCTAATATATATACTATTAGGATCCGTTCTTTAAAATTACCGATCCTAATAGTATTAGGATCGGTAATTTTAAAGAACGGATCCTAATGTATATCCTATTAGGACCAGTTATTATAAAGAACTGATCCTAATAGTGTTATTTTAGAAGACCGATCCTAATGTATATACTATTAGAATCGGTTATTATAAAGAACCGATCCTAAAAATTATCAGGATCGGTTCTTTATAATAACCGATCCTAATAATATATACATTAGGATCGAAACTATCAGGATCAGTTCTTTATAATAACTGATCCTAATAGTATATATATTAGGATCATCTATTAAAAAGAACCGATCTTGATAGTATTAGGATTAGTTTTTTTGAATTAACCGATCCTAATGCTAATTTGCCGCTAGGGTTTATTTTCGTTTTGCGCCTTTGTAGTTAGCCAAAAAATTTGAGTCTCAACTCATCCCTCTCTTTTTCTCTCCCTCTCCTCCGTGTCTCTCCCTCTCAAAGCCGCTCTCCCTCTTATCTCACCCTCTCGGCTCTCCCTCCGCTCGGCCTCACCCAGAGCCTAGAGAAAAAAAAAAAATCCACCTACGCCTCTGCTCCGCTCCGCTCGGCTCTCAAGTCCGCTCGGCGCTCTCAAGTCGCGCCCAGCTTTCTCTCTTCTCCGCTGCCACAAAAGAACAATTAGAATTTAGATACCAATTATTCAATATATGTTGAATTTAGGCTTATCGGTTTCAATTATTAGCTATTATGTTGAATTTTGAGATAGAATATGTAGAATAAGTATTTCATTCCTACTATTGATATGTAGAATAAGAAATTTTCGTAGTTGGATGCCTTGAAATGGGTTCAATTAGATTTATGCCTTGAAATGTTTTTGTTGAATGCTTAGATAAATTAGATTTTGAGATAGATAAATGCTTAGATAATCATGTGTAATATCTTTTTACCTTGATATGTAATATTAATTTTTTTGGATTTAAATAGGCTATCAATATATAAATATCAATAATACATTATATTTGGATTCACAAAATGTTGGTTCTGCAAAAAAAAGAAAAAAACAAAGAAAAAGAAAAAAAGAATCAAGATCGGTTGTTTAAAATAACCGATCCTAATAGTAGTAATTAGGATTGATTGTTTCACAGCAAATTTTATTGTTTTGCTGATCCGATGATCCAGAAAATTTTATTGTTTTTTACTGTTCACAGCAAAACAGAAATTTTGAAAAATGCTTAATAAATAGTAAAAAAATTCAAAAAAATGTAAAATTTGGTCTCCAAGCACATTTTAATATGGAGATCACATCTAACGGTTCAGATCGGTCATTTGGATTTTCAAAATGAAAATACGGCGTGGAGTACAAACGCGTTTTACTCCATGGAGTAGCGTAGCCCATCCCTATATATATATATATACATACACACAAAGAGAGAGAGAGAGAGAGAGAGAGAGAGAGTAAGGCTACCATACATTGCAATGCATAGGTATTTTTGTGCATTGGATTATAAATCATCAGATTCAAAGTCCAAATAACCGATCCAAACCGTTCATCTTGTTCTCCATATTAATAAGTGGTTGGAGACCAAATTTTACATTTTTTGAAATTTGTTTACTATTTATTAAGCCACTTTGAAAATCGTTGATCCAACGGTAACAGTAAAATCAAAAGGCACCGTTGGATCATTGATTTTCAAAGTGGCTTAATAAATAGCAAAAAAATTCCAAAAAATATAAAATTTGGTCTCCAAACACACATTAATATGGAGAACAAGATGAACGGTTTGGATCGATCATTTGGACTTTGAATCCGGTGATTATAGTCCAATGCACAAAAATGTTTATGTATTGCAATGTATGGTAGCCTTACTCTCTCTCTCTCTATATATATATATATAGAGAGAGAGAGTAAGGTTACCATACATTGTAATGCATAAATATTTTTGTACATTGGACTATAAATCACCGGATTCAAAGTTCAAATGACTGATTCAAACCGTTCATCTTGTTCTCCATGTTAATATGTGTTTGGAGACCAAATTTTACATTTTTTGGAATGTTTTTACTATTTTTTAGATTTATTGAAAATCGCTCTTTTTTATGGTCTAGATTTGTCTGAAAAACAATGATTTTCAATAAATCTAAAAAATAGTAAAAAAATTCCAAAAAATGTAAAATTTGGTCTCCAAACACATATTAATATGGAAAACAAGATGAACGGTTTGGATTGGTTATTTGGACTTTGAATCCGGTGATTTATAGTCCAATGTACAGAGATGTCTATGCATTGCAATGTATGGTAGCCTTACTCATATATATATATATATATATATATATATATATATATATATATATATATATATAGAAAGACCAAATTTTACATTTTTTGGAAATTTTTTACTATTTTTTTAGATTTATTGAAAATCATTGTTTTTCAAACAAATCTGGACCATAAAAAACAACGATTTTCAATAAATCTAAAAAAATAGTGAAAATTTTCCAAAAAATGTAAATTTGGTCTCCAAACACACATTAACATGGAGAACAAGATGAACTATTTGGATCGGTCATTTGGACTTTGAATCCGGTGATTTATAGTCCAATGTACAAAAATGTCTATACATTGCAATGTATGGTAGCCTTACTCTCTCTCTCTCTCTCTATATATATATATGAGGAGGGATCAAGTTACAACAATTTTTGAGTTACAACAAGCATTTTCTACATTTTCAAAGTTCAAATCGTCGATCCAAACCGTTAGATGTGATCTCTACAATAAAATGTGCTGGGAGAACAAATTTTACATTTTTTGAAATTTTTTTACTATTTATTAAGATGGATACAAAAACTAGTCAAATTCAAACCATTAAATTTTGTACCCATCTTAATAAATAGTAACAAAATTCCAAAAAATGTAAAATTTGGTCTCCAAGCACAATTTATTGTAGAGATCACATCTAACGGTTTGGATTGACGATTTGGATTTTGAAAATATAGAAAACATTTGTTGTAACTTGATCCCTCCTCTCTCTCTCTATATATATATAAAACTATGCAATTTATGTGAGTAATATACTAATATGGATAGATGCAGCATATTACGTATTTAAGTTGAGTTATATATAATATCATAGGCAGAGTAAAACTTTCAGACTATGGGGTCAGATGTAAATGACGATCAAACATATAAAAATTTTCTACAATATGATCAATTTCACACTATTCATAATATTTTCTATATATCACCTAGTGCTATTATAACAATTCTGTAATGCTACTTTTTGTGGTGATTATCAATAAATGCCTACGGGCTTTGATTGCAAAAAAAAAAAAAGAAAAAAAAAAGTTGCACGTATGATTGAATTTCCAAATTCCACCTTTTAAGAAATAGTTTTGGTCATGAGTATTAGTTTATTTATGTCAAAGTAGTGATCATTCAAACGACAAGTTTATTAACCTCTAACCAAATCATTACTAATTGAGGTTATGTTAAGTTGTTGACTACTTAAAGTTATTATTTACTTAATTTTTTAATAGCAATTATAATAACAAATATGATATCTACAACATTTCTCCGGAACTTATCTGTTAGGTCATTTCTTTTTTTTAAGCATACATTTTTCTTAAGTCATTGGTCATGAATTACATGCTGCAATATCGACACAAATATAATTCAGTAAAAATATATGAGTAAGGCTTGGGTGCTATGGATAGCATAGAGGCCTCTATGCTACGGCTCAATATTCGAGTTTTCAAAATCCAAACGGTCGATCCGAACCGTTCATCTTATTCTCCATATTAATATCTGCTTGGAGACCAAATTTTATAATTTTCTGAATTTTTTTACTATTTATTAAGCCACTTTGAAAATCGCTAATCCAACGGTTTTACTGTTTTGTGCAGCCACCGTTGGATCAACAATTTTGTAAAATACTTAATAAATAGTAAAAAAATTCATAAAAATGTAAAATTTGGTCTCCAAGCAGATATTAATATGGAGAATAAGATGAACGGTTCGGATCGACCGTTTGGATTTTGAAAACTCGAATATTGAGCCGTAGCATAGAGGCCTCTATGCTATCCATAGCACCCCAGCCTAACTCAAAATATATATAAAAGCGTTGGATAGTCCTGTAATCCATGAAGATCTATGTCACGGTACGGATCTAATCTACGTGAGAGTGATAGACAAAGACAGCTAGCTTGTAATAATTTAATCAATTAAGAATTCACTTTAAGAATATTCGACTGAAAATTAGGTTGCCTTGACTCTTGAGAACGGTTGTTACTATTTCCAAATTTTGGGTCGCTTCCAGAAAGGGTTGTTAAAGCGCCAGTAATTTATTGGAGGTGATGGCAATTACAAATAAAACAGGAAAAAAAAAACGAATAACAAAAGGAAGGTGTGCATACTTAAGAGTTAAGGCAAGAACTCATCAGGTAAGGGTGTCAGTACAATACGGGTCGGGTTCTTGGAGGCATTATATTTTTATACCCGTATTTATTATGATAATAAAAAAAAATCTTTATCTTTACTCATTTTCTTAAATACAGACATACAATACAAATCAAATAAATAAATTAAAAAGTACCATTGATATCTCGATTTTTACTTTTAATAAAATATTTTTCAAAATAAAAAAAGTAATAACAACTACAACTAATTTGTATTGTAAAAACTTAGTAAAATAAAAGACTTAATTTATTGTATCATGTAATATCTTTATATAAATATATAAATATATATTTATATATTTTTTGTTTTTAAAAATTATTTTATAATTTCACAGGTAAGATAATAAAAAAATTATTATTTTTATCTGTATCCAAACTATCAGCAGCATCCAATTAGGACAGAATTCTACTGAATTCAGGCTGACCTGATAAATATATAAGGTCAAACAATTGACTCAATTAATTATATATACATCCATCAAAATTCAATTGTTCACCAGTCACAATTATTAATTGTCTTTTTTCTCAAGATCACGCAAACTAAATTTCAGTTGCATTAATGGCATTTCAAAAAGAAAACATCACGATCCTGCCAGGCCAGCTATGCAGACGGATGTCACGGAGTTACATCTTACCCGCCAATTATGAAGTTATGGATGATCTGCCATCTCCAATGTTATCAATCCAAGAGAAAATACCATCTCCGATATCAAAAGCTAAACACACAGCAATTGCCGACCAAGAGCTCTCAACTCTCCTGAGATATAGGTCCAGATTTATCAACACCGCCTCCTCCACATCAACTGTTGTTTCTTTTGAAAGCCGTCTCAACCAATGGTCCTCGTACTTCCGATGTCTCCGCAAAATAGAGCTCCATTTCACAATGGCGCTTAAGCGGTCGCACCTTGAGGCCCTTCATTTCACCTGGAAGGACTCCTTCAAGCCATCAAAAAAGCACTCCCACACCTCGATTGGTTCGGAGAAAGTGTCGGTCTTGTTCAATTTAGCCGCAGTGTACTCGCAGATGGCAGCTGCAGAAAATCAGGGGACAATCGAAGGGTTGAACAAGGCATACAAAGCATTTCGTAATGCAGAGGTGGCATTTTTGTATTTGAGAGAGATACTAGGGGGAGGTGAATCTGTTGATGTTTCGACCGAATGTGTGAACATGCTGGAGAAGCTGATGGTTGCTCAGGCGCAAGAGTGCTTTTTTAATCGTGCTGTTAGAAAGGGATTGTCGCCTACTGCTTGCTCCATGGCTGCAAGGGAGGTAATAAGTTTCTTTTCTCCTTCTTTCTTGATTATTATCTAGGCCTAATATTTTTTAACTGGAATTTTCCATTTTTTCAAACTTGACTTCAAATATTTATTTTTGTCAAATGTCTTTTCTTTTCTTGAATAGGTTGAGTTATACTACGAAGAGGTTCTTCATGCACTGAGCACCGCACCACTCAACCAACACATTGACAAGGGGTACTGGTTTGCACATGTACAACTCAAAACTTCACAGTTCTACGCTGAATCTTGCTATCATTATTCTCTACATCTCCATGAAAATTATGAAATTGGAGGAGAAATCACACGGTTACAGATGGGCGCTGACAACCTTGGTAGAATCAAGAGAACCGTCAAAGGAGCTTCCTTTTCGCTCATTAATGTCATATCAAAACTAGAGAAAAACATCAATTCACAGCTTGAGAAAGTCAAAAGAGATAACAATATGATTTACTGTATGAGAGTTCCAACCGCAGGCTCCTTGAAGAATTTGCCAGCATATGTCTCGAAAAGGTCAGTCTGAAGACCTTTAGATCGTCGCAGAACTGGATACATCATACATGTCATCATAATCTAAAGTGTCTTGGTTGTTCGTTAGAATTTTCTATTATTTTAGAAAAAAAAAGAAAATGACGAAAATAAACAAAAAAAAAAACCGATTTGGACTCAAAATTGGACAGGGACTACACTTTGACTCCGTACAGCTTAATTAATTGTTTTTCAATCTTTCTAGATATAAGTCCCAAGAAGGTCTCACGGATCCACTAATTTATCATTTCTTATGATAATTAATTGCATCATAAAATTATGTTGTATTTTTTATGAAACTTTATTATATTATTATTTTTTAAATTTGACTATTTTTATTTTTCAAGTTGTTTTAATTATGTTAGAGTTTTCAAAATTTGATAAGAACTTTGAAGTTCATCATGTGTTGTTAGTTTTTAAATTGTTCATTAATTTTTTTTTCTAAGTTAATTATTATGTGATTGTTGTATTATAATACGAGATGACATGTCATCTTCTTCTTTAGATTTTTATTATATATGATATGTGTCTTATCTTCTTTTTTCTTTTCTATTTTTTCTGATTGATCTCCCCTATAGGCTGGTAATGACAAAAGTTATGGATAAGCAAGTTAAAAAAAAAAAAATTCTAGGGAGTAAGCAACTGCCGACCTTTATATAGTGCGAGCTCCGCTATATATATATATATATAGTGTAATTCTCATAATTTTTCTATTTGCTTAATCATTTATAGTTCCAACGATCATTTATGAATTTACTGGTTTATTAAAATCAACGAAAATTGGTTTCAACAAAATTAATTTCGGAATTATGAAGTTCAGTTGAGGCAGAGCCAGGAACAAACACTTGCTAATTATTCCTTGCTACTTGCTAGCTAGCTGAAACTAAATTTAAAGAATATACTAGTACAATTCTGTCTTTCTAAATTTTTTTATTAAAATATACTTAAGCTTCAAAAAATTATAAAAATGTCTACTTTTGAAAATAATTTTTTTAAAATATACTTCTATTTTTATATTTTTCTCAGAAAATTATAAAAATATACTTAATTTTCAACCTACCAACAAAATTATGCCTCACCCAAATTTTTTGTCTCATCTTGCTAATTATGTTGACTACACCCATTAGTTGTTTCATATTTAGGGAAAAAACGGTAAAGAATAATTTAGTGAAGAAAAGTTTCTTGAAAACTATTTTTTATTGGAGTTGACGCCAAACTTTCTTCATTCTTTCTTTTGGACTTGTGCTTTTGGGAAACAGAGTAGGTCCGATGGGCATCGGACCTACTTTGGTTCCAACGGGTTCAATCACCGTCAGATTGACTTTAGGATTCACGTCTGCTTTAATATTCATGCGCACAAATCCTGAAGCAAATTAGACGGTATATCTGCCCATCGGAACCAAACTAGGTCCGATGGGCATCGGACCTACACCTTTCTCGTGCTTTTGACCATTTAATTGTTAAAAGGAGAGAACGTGTGATTCAGAAATGGAGAGCATAGTTACTTTTAGCGTCTTCTCCAATACATCGATATATTGAGCTGTTTTGTAAGTGATTAGAAAATGGAGAGCGTAGTTAGTTTTAGCGTCTATTTTAAAATCTTGATAAGAACCTATATTCATAAATGATCGTTTAAATTATAGATAATTAAGCAAATTGGAAAATCATGAGAAACAAATATCTTCTGTTGGTAGATTAATCACGAAAACAAATAGAAGTAACCACCAGCAAGAGCTGTTTTGAAGACCCATAGAATACTTTGAAGTATAGTAAAGCCCATGGGCCGGAATGGAGATCTCTATAGTAAACCCGCCTAGCCCATTTTAAAAATATCAAGTGCTACCCATCTTCTATATCGTCTTATATCCATCAGATATGCATCCGACGTTCAAAGATTATCCACAAGGTAGCCTGTATAGTGTTTACTAAATACTAAATTTTCTTTTACTCGAGTATTTATCAAGTGACAAGATACACTAAATAGTAAAATGAATTTTGGATTGTACTGTGAAAATAGTTTTGAAAAAAATCATATTTTTATCTTTAAATTGTTTAATATTATAGTTATTCCTATTAATAGTTATTAGTATAATTAAATAAAGTGAATAAACAATAACACAATAATACATTTTATTTCATATCCAGAATTTTGATCGTAAGCTTACTTATTATACAATTACTAGAAAAATCAATTAAAAATTAAATTAGCAAATTGAATATTATAGTGATTATTAACAAAGGTGAAAAAAATAGAAATAAGACAAAGTTAGGGAAAAAAAAATCATTTAATTTGTTCAATATCTTTTAAAGTAGGGAACGAGACAAGCATTCGTTGAAAAAATAATTAGGTATCAGTGAGGTTAAAATAATTTAATTTGTTCAATCTTTTAAGGCGTATAGTAGAGGTTATAATTTCAGTTAGCATCTGCATAGGAAATCCAATACATAGGAAATTAATTATGAAGACAGAATCCTACATAGCTCAGAGGAACAATTGAAACAACAACATAACATTAGTTATATGATGAACAAAAAATACTAGAAAAAAAAATCCAACAACCAGAAAAATCCTAGAAATCTAGAATAATCATCAGTTGAACAAATCAGATCGGACAATACTACAACCAGAAAATCACCCATGTACATCCAAAGTTGGGCAATTAAGAACTATATTTCATACTTGTAAATCAGTGCAGTGGAACATTCTGAGTTGCTCGGTGCTCCAGCTCCTTGTTTCCATCTCAAGGCACATCTGAGTCGCCTCTCTAGTCTTTTAACAAGTCAAGCACATAGGCTATCTCCGCATCAGTCATCTCTTGATCTAAAGGTGAATCAGAAATGTCTCCTGCTCTGGTACACAGAATCCTGTCAGCCGGCATAATTGTGTCATACTCTCCTACATTTTGTTGCTGATTTGCTGCTCCAGCCTGCTGATCCCCATACAAATTGGGTACGTGCCCTTCTGTGTGCATTTGCGGATTCATCATCTGCATTGGCACATGCTGTGAAATACTCTCATCAGAGAGAGGAGGTATCGACGGAGGAAAAAGTGCATCACCTGAGAATGGGGTGAAATTAAGTGAATCCCCCTGGACAGGCCCTTGCTGTTGCATTGGTGCGGAAGTTGGTTGCATATTCAAGGAATAAGGCATTGTGTCAGGATTTACTGCTATTTGAGGATTTGATGCACGCCACATAGTTCTCTCTTGTTGAGTCTGTTGCGATGGGACGGGCTGCGCATAGGATGTGGGCCACGATGGGAGAGCAGGAGATGGAGGTAGCGGTATAGTTGCATTGCCCCAATAATGGAGTGAGGAAGTAGGATCCCCACGAGTAATACCTGTCAAGAATTCTGGAGATATTAAGCTTGGCTACTCTCTGAGTTTTATGAAAGAACATTTAACGATTTCGGGAATATAATTATGGACCTAAAGCTCTATGGTTCAAGTTCAAAGTCATTGGTGTATTCTATAGTGAGTTATAACTGTTTTATAGAAGACTGCACATGCAGTGACTGCTTACTTTTTCTTAGTTTTCTGTTTCCTATTTTTTGCCTTTATTGTATAAAATCTTATGGCTTACAACCATAAAAAGAGTTCTAATGAGATATTATGTAACAAAATATAAGACTGTAAAATTTAAAGAAAGATAGTACAAGTATGAGTTTACCCAATTGTCCAAGTCTAACTCTACCATGTGGAGCAAAGGTAAATTACCTTGTTTACGAACGTTAATGTTTCCCTGCTGTTGCATTTCAGTCTGGATCAGCTCAGAAGTGTGCACTGGTAACTGCACTTGCTGCAGCTGAGAACGATTGGTCATCGCCCTGAAGCGAGAAAAGAAGAGGGAGAGGGCGGTTGAAGAATCTTCAAAGCCGAGTTTTTTTAGTGCATTAATGATATCTTCTGATTCCAAGGCCTTGTGCCTAGCCAGCGTTTGCTGCTGTTTAGCCTCTTTTGTCAGAATGCCCGTAAATTTAGCAACACAGGCTCTCATCGCGTCATCAACAGCAGCATGTATGTGTGCATCTTTGGGGAGAGCCTTTCGCATGATTGATAATATCTTTAGGTTCGGCAATGCATCAATTTGTTGTTGTGTTGCCGCTAATTCTTGCTCCTTTGTTGTTTTGGCATTCGGTTCGTCCTCTTGAATCACCGGTTCATCTTGTGCTGGTGGTGCACTGCTTGCATCTGATAGAACTGAACCTGCATTGATGGTTTCATAAGTAGAAGTAACCATTATTCCGTGTTGTCAAGGAAAGATATTGTTCCTTAATTAGATCAATTTATACAACTAGAAAATTGAGGATGCAATTAAAAATGTTCATTTTCTTGGTTATTTCAGATGTTCTTAATATCAATTTGTAATTCACCTTCACCAAAGGGAAGAACAAAAAAATTGAAATTGGGGGCACTAAATAAGTTAGTAATGTAATTTTATTTTATAAGGGGACTAAAACATACAAATGCTTGTAAAAATTATAAAATATATAATGTAAAACTGTTAATTTTTAATTCATAGGGTGGTTAAGCAACTCCTAATTAGGCTTTAGATCCGCTCATGCCTTCATTGCAGAAAATGTTTGCAGGACTTATGATCATTAACACTAATTTTAATGCAGAGCGATGAGAGCTTTTTTCATGATGGAATCGGAAAACCCAATATTGAAGAACATTTCAAAAAGAAAGAACCACAATGCAACATTCTTTTATAAAAATAAAATAAAATTTCCCGTAATGAAGGAATATGTCATGTCATGGCATGACTAGCTTCATATGGTATTCGTTTGTAGGTGATGCATATGAAAAGGATTGTACAAATCGCTATTGGTGAACAAATCTATTATGCTAATAGATCAGGCAGCCATCGCACACTTAATTTGTAGACAGAAAGACTGACTGAAAAACTATTTATGCGCTACACTTGGGTTTTGTAGTTATATATATATTACCACCATGTTTTGAGAGAATTAACCAATATAATTATATAAAAAGTAATTGGACAGATCAGGGGCGGAGTCAGACTTTCAGACTATGAGGGTCAAGCATATAACAATTTTATACAGCCAATGGAGATCAAATTTATCATGTCCATAGCAGTTTACTCTTAACTATATTCAAAATAAGGCAAAAATAAATAAAAAAATTGAAAATAAATGGGGGTCAATTGACCCCCATTGCTTGAGGGTGGCTCCATCCCTGGGACAGATTATCTACCTCCTATAACCTTGTTGCACCTCAGATCCATCAATTCATGGAAACGATGCCAAATAAAAATATCAAGAAAATAGGATCATATTTCAACTTACCAAATAGGACAGATACTGAAGCAAATGACTATAAAAACTCCTGAAATTTTCCTGAGAATAATTAATTAGGAAATAAATAGAAAAATAATAAATCTTACTATAAGGGGCATCCATGCTTCAATTCACCTCACTATTCAGTTCTTTAATTGACCGAGGCAACGCTGGTTTAGGTCGAACTAATTGGGAAAGCCCCCTTGTGACATTTATATCGTGCTAGGGTGACATTTCTTGTGCTTAGAGATAAAAAGTGTCAGAGAAACGGTAGTTTGGTGATTTCAGTTACACTGGCATACAGACAAAAACAGTAAAGCTGAAAAGGGAGATAAATTCAAATTTCTGAGCATATATGTGAGGGAATTAAAAAGCAAACGAGATAACTTGTAACAGTCAGCGTTATATCTTCTGTTATCCCTAAGTATATTTGTATACTTCCTATTTTATTTTGATCACATGGCCCATGATCGTCTGTCTATCAATAAAGCCGTACAAAATGTGCAAACAGTATATCTCTACTGATAAGGTCATTAAATCAACACAATGAATTGTTTTAAAAAGATAAAAAAAATAAAATAAATAGACACAATTAATGTATCCAGAGTGAAGGGTGCTTACCTGCAGTGTGAATATTAGAGGTCCTTATTTAATTCAAGGTGGCTTTTATATTTAATTTAAATAAACTGATGAATATGTACATTGGAATTTGAAGGTCCTTGTTTATAATATAAGTCCTATAGGATAAAATAAAATCAAGCGTAGCCCCATATGTGATACCAGACCCAATAACCAAAATCCAACATGCTAAATTAAAACACCCATCATAATCCTATCCAACTCCCCCTCAATAATATTATCAAAGACAATTAATAAAAAGCTTCCAGCTTAGCAATTGAAGGAAATTGGAAACATCTTGGGAAGCTTAGCTGGTACCGGCATGCAAAATTTAAAAGATTATTCTCCAATCCATTACTAGCACGCGGTACATGCTGGACTAATTTACAAAATTTTCAAGAGTATTTTGACAACTGTGAAATACTGAAATTATTATTTTCAAGAAAATTATTTAATAGAAGCATATTATTTTTTTTTTAATAAACTTATTTCCAATCCTCACCACTCTCAGACTCACTCATTTAAAAACCTACAACAAATGGAAAAGAGTGAGTCTATGGTACTATGCATATCACGGGTTGTTACCGTGCTACGGCTCTATATTCGAGTTTTCAAATTCTAACGGTCGATCTGAACTGTTCATCTTGTTCTCCATATTAATATGTGTTTGGAGACCAAATTTTACATTTTTTGAAAAAAATTTACTATTTTTTTAGATATTTAGAAAATCACTTGATCTGAAAATTCTGGACCATCCAAAAACAGTGATTTTCAATAAATCTAAAAAAATAGTAAAAAATTTCAAAAAATGTAAAATTTAGTCTTCAAACACATATTAATATGGAGAACAAGATGAACGATTCGGATCGACCGTTAGGATTTAAAAACTCGAATATAGAGCCGTAGCACGGTAACAAATCGTAATATGGATAGTACCATAGACTCACTCAATGGAAAATATAAAACCTAATATGGTTACCAATAATTGCTTACGGCTGGTTGCAACTTTGGGCTAATAAGCTTCCATTGCAGCTGTTCGACACAATACAGTTCCTAAACCCTAAACCTCTCACCAAATGACGGAGCTTTTACTTTTAATCGAACTTGAACTATTTGCAAATTGCATAATCGATTACATTTACCTCCATTGAGACTCTGAAAAAAACCCAAATCTTGATGAGGCTTTGTCGCTGCATCGAATCACAGGGCCAGGCACTTCGCCTCACCGATTGTTCATGGATTAGCACGACATTCATTCTTTTCATCTCACCGCCAACAAATATATCTTGCAGTTCATTCCTCGAAACATCAATTCTTTGTGCGTGAACTGGGGAATCAAGCGAGAAGAACTCAAAACTCGTTTCTACGGACATCCCTTTTTGCAAGAATAGAATTATCGGGGTAATTCTGCTATATTACTTCTTACATTGATCATTTAGCGGGGTAACTAGAGAAACGTTCAGTAATTGGGGTCAACAGGAATTAAATAATATAAATGGTCGCCTAGGAGGCTCGTGTCTCTGACAAAATTAAAGGAGACTGTTAGTAGATTAATCAGCCAATAGCAGTTTGCACACATGATCATGCGCAGGAGTGGCAACCTCAGTCCGAGCTAGGTTCTGACTGTACATTCTGAACTGAGCTATAATTGAACGAGTTAGATCTAGGTATCCGAGCTAAAATTTCAGCTTAAATTTGTGACAAGTTAGTTTGAGTTAGCTCGTGAGCTGATGAGCTGGTTCACTGGGACTGATTGGATCATATTTTAAGAAGAAAATAAATTATACAAATTTTTAGGTCGAGTTGGGCTGGACTAGATAGTATAAAATGCATGCAAATTCACAAATTGATGTTTAACCGAGTTAACTTGCGAGCAAGCTAGGCCCCTGCTTGAACTCGTTAATTATGAACCGAGCTGTTAGCGAGCGAGTCAGATGCGAGTCACGATCGAGCCACGACCTACGAACTGTTTTGCCACCCCTAGATTCATGTGTGCAAAGGAACTAGTGTTGTGCTCTCGGGTAGGGTACGGGTACATCGGGTAAACCCGGGATGGGTAACGGGTAGGGCGGGTACGGGCATAACGGGTAGTCGAGTAGAACGGGTACGGGTAGGACGGGTATTATTTTAAAAAACTATACCCTACCCGTTTCATACCTGTGCCCGTCTCGGATACAGGTAACAGGTACCTCGGGTACGTTTTTTTTTCTATTTTTTTTACTTTTTTTGTGTTTTTTTTTAACTTTTTTTGTGTTTTTACTTTTTTACCGGCAGGAATTTTTTTTTTAAAATTTGAATTTCAAAATTAAACGGGTTAATGGGTACGGGTTAAACGGATAAAGGGTGCGGGTAGAACGGGTAAAGGATGCGGGTTTGGGTTCGGGTAAATGGGTGCGGGTACGGATACAACGGGTCCGGGTAGGCAGGTTTTGGGTACGGGTATGGCAGGTACGGGTTGGGCGGGTTTTTTTTCTCAAATATTGGTGTCCGGTCCGTCTCAAAACTGTACCCGCGTGTACCCGTTTACCCGTCTATACCTGGGCACGAGTACGGGTACCTCGGGTAACGGGTACGAGCGGACCGGGTTCGGGTAACCCGTTTAGGGTATTAGCAAACCTCTAAAAGGAACCAATCAGCTAATCAGTTTGTCCATTTATATAATTTAATTATTTGCTACAACAATTTGGATCATGTGTGCAAAGGAGCCAATCAGCCAATGGCAGTTTGTACGAAATGTAGCTACTGTATCCGCATTTTGTATTCCAAATTAATTAAGGAGCAATCGGAGCACTTACTCCTTTTCTGTTATAACTTAAATTTTAGCTAGCATAAATTGAAGAAGATGTACATTTTCAAAGTGAATTGCATGCGTGCTCATGCGCACTCACACACACACTTTACAATTTTAATAATTTTAGTTTAAATTCCATTATGTAATGGTAAATATTCATTATGCTACATGCACTTATATATTTTCTCTGTTGACGTTTGTCTATTAATTAGATGTTTCTAATACCAACTTGAGAATTTTTATCAAATGAATTGCAAATTAATAAAGGATGCAATCAACAAGAAAATTAGTATTAAATTAATACAAATTTACGTCTGTCAAATTGGCAAAAGTTGCAATCTGTGCTTGGAATTTTGTGGTTTCAAGTTTTTGGGCTTCTTCTTCTTTTGGGTTGCGGAAGGGAGGCCCAGCAATGATCTGAAGTTGAATGACATAATACCATAATTAGTCTGCATTAATCCGACCGTTACGAAAAATGTAACAGGGGTGATGCTAAGTACTTTTTTTTTTATTAAACTGGATCTTAATACAGATTTAACTTAAACCATTCAAGCACTTTTTAGTTTAGAAAATATAGCACGAGAGAAAACAAATAACGTTGGTGTACAGTACTATAGTAATTAAGGATGATTGGATAATATAGTCTGCATTAATTTATCATTTTTAGTCTACCATCAAACTCGCCATTTTGATAAGAAAGATTGATAAATTGTTGTATAGACATATCAATACGTTATTGAGAGATTGGAATTGGTTGATTGTAGCTCATGGATCATTGTGAGAGGACAATCAATTTTATATAGTAACTTTTGCCAGTTTGAAAGTACAAATTATGGTGCATCTATCGATTAGTGGTTGCGGATCTCTGAAGATATAGATGCTTAGCCGAGTTGGTCATCTGACATAGCTAACTTGCTCGAATTCTATTAACAACTCTTGTGTTTTTGACGTACTCCTTACTCTATTTACATTAAATACTAAGTAGTTTACATATTTACTGTACGAATCATCATGTCCAAACACCAATACTAGCATGATCCAAAGCCGCAAGGATCTCCAACGGCCTCGGCCGTTGCGAGACATGCATGTACTGGCAAATCATTCAAGGAGCCTGCGGCTGGAACTCTCGTATAGTAAATGCTATTGTTCTCTTTCTTGGTTTTCTCAAGCAGTAAATTCATGTTTTTGTTTAGTTTTGATATGACATTGATGAGAGAAGAGGAAGCGCCTTTGACAGCTCTTGTTGTGCTACGTACTCAAGTGGTCGATGCCCATCTGTAATCGTGCGATTTCTTCCATTTTATGGAGATGTAGAGAATAATGGTAGCAAGATTCAGCATAGAATTGTGAGGCTTTGAGTTGTACATGTGCAAACCACCCCTTGTCAATGTGTTGCTTGAGTGGTGCAGTGCTTACTGCTTAGTGCATCAAGAACCGCTGCGTACTATAACTCAATCTATTCAAGAACACACAAAAAAACCATTTCATAAATAAAAAAAAATGAATTACAAAGCTGCAAATAAAATATACTACAAATTGAGATCAACTAAAAAAATTAATAGGCATAGATACTAATCAACAAAGAAGGAATTTTTTTGTTATTTACCTGCTTTGCAGCCTTGGAGCAATTAGTAGGCGACTTTCTTGCACTAACCACCCGATTAAAAAAGCACTCTTGCGCCTGAGCAATCATCAGCGTCTCCAGCATGCTCACACATTCTGTCAAAACATCGACTGATTCACCTTCCCCAAGTATCTCTCTCAAATACTGAAATGTCACCGCTGCATTGTTAAATGCTTTGTATGCCTTGTTCAACTCGTCAATTGTCACCCGATTTTCTGCAGCTGCCATCTGGGAGTACGTACAATGCGCCTATATTGAAAACAACCGCCATTTTCTCTGAAACGATCAAGGTGTGGGAGTGTTTCTTCCTTGGATTGAAGGAGTCCTGCCAAGTAAAATGAAGGGCCTTGAGTTGTGACCGCTCGAGCGCCATGGTGTAGTGGGACTTTATTTTGGAGAGAGAGTCGAAATACGAGTACAATTGGTCAAGGCAGCTTTCTAAAGAAACAGTAGTTGATGTGGAGGAGGTGGTTTGGGTAAGTCTAAATCGGTAACTGAGAAGAGCAGAGAATTCGGGATCGGCAATTGGCGTGCATCCAGGATTCAATGCTGGAGATGGCACTTTCTCTTGAATTGATAACATTGGAGATGGTAGATCATCTATAGCTCTATAAATGACGGGTGAGATGTCAATCCGGCTGCATACATGGCTTTGCAAGATGCAAAAGGCATTGGCTACCCAGAAATATGCCATTGCAACTGAAAATTTAGTTTCGATGATGTGATGACTGATTAACTGATTGATTGAGTTTTGATCTTTTGATGTTTGGTAACATCCTATTGATGAAACGCTTGTATATATATATACAGGCCAATCAATTGGTTGACTAGATCAGGTAGAACCGTTCTTCTGATTCATGTATTGGGCTTAATTTTATGCTGGATTTATTGTGGCGCGCCTTCTGTCATATGGTTGTTCCTTTGCTGCTCTCTCTGTGATTCAGTTTTGTGCTTTCCTGGCGGCAGCACAATTTCTGGCCGTAATGGATCCTGACAAGCGCCTTTTTTGTTGATATTTTATTTCTGGAGCCTGATAATTGTATCTCAAATAAAATCTCCCAACGAGTCCTCAGGTACTTAATATCTAACTTCCATTTTCAGTACTCATATTCAAACATTTAAAGCTCTGTTTACAACCAATTACAGTGCTACTCACATGTTTTTAAAACTCTATTTACAAGCATTTAAATTCTAAATCTGAATAGTTTCTAACTCTCAACTATTTTTGTCTTTAAGCTAAAAAAGAAAAGATTTATTTCACCCACTCTTATTTTTTTTCTTCTGAATATCCTCATCTATTTTCCCGACGATCTGTAGTGAATTTTGCAAATATAAAAATACAAACATTTTATTCTCAATTTTTTCTTTCATATGAGATCCATGAAGAAATATTTTTGAGTTATTTTTTAGTCGTCATTTTTTAAAAGTAAAGTTCATGGTCATTTTCAATTCTTAAGCATTTAAACCTATGATTCTTACTATTTAATCTACTATGTTTAAATATTTAAACCTCAAAAATAAGGTTTTTTTTTTTTTACAGCTGACACTTTTGACCACGACGACTTTGTAAAAGGTTGATACGCCTCTTGAAACACAGCTTCTCAACCATTTAAATCTCTAATGTCTACCAGTTAAACTGCTACATTCAAGTGTTTAAATCTTAAATATTATTATTATTTTTTTTTTTACAACTGACACTTTTGATCACGTCAATCTTCTAGAATATCGATACATCTCTTCGAACACACCTTCTCAACCATTTAAACCTTTGATGTCTACCATTTAAAATACTACGTTCAAGCGTTTAAACCTCAAATCTAAGTTAAAAATATTATTTATTACAGTTGACACTTTGACCATGACAACCTTTTAGAAGATTGGTATGCCTATTGGATCACAACTTCTCAACCAAAAAAATTCTTGCAAAAAAATAAAAACTCTGATGGAGTTTGTCAAACAATTTACAAGACCAACCAAAACATAAGACTAAATGCTAAATAAACTGACCCTAACCAAATGAATGACATCTTTTTAAAACAGCGCTTGCAATCTTTCACTGTTCACATAGACATTTTAGCAAACACCTTTTGTGCATGAAGTATACTCATATTTAAATACAAACAAAATTAGAAATCAATACAAGCTGCATAAGCAACTTTAGCTGTCCTCGCCTTCCTTTGAAAAATGATTTTCCTGAACGAACAGAATTAAAATCCATGTCAAATATCTACATCAAATGCCCAAAATCACAATAAAACATCAAATTAGAATATCAGTACAATAATTAACTAGTGCCGACTAATTTTGTTGAGTGTTCTCCAGTCATAATCTCCACAGAAATGTCATCCTTGGAGAGAAAAACATGGAATAAAAAGTGCAAAAATATCTCTATAATATAAGCCTTCTCAGCCATGCTTCCAGAGCCGAGTTGTCAGCCTTTCGTAGATCACCTCTCTCTGCTGCTTTGACGAGAGCCTTGATCTGAAGTCGAGAGTCAGTCAGTCCAGCTCGACCTTCATGCCAGATTACCATGATATTTGACCTTTGCCAGATTAAAAAATATGCTCATTCAGTTTTGTAATTTAGATGACTCAGAATAAGAATTATTATAAAATGTATGAATTAAATATAACATACAATCGCCAAGTGTATAAAATGCATGCCGCATTTCCTCAAACAGCTTAAGCGCGTAATTAAATCGACAGGTTTAACAGCATCCTTAGTTCAGGGGGCGATACATGTATTTGTTTGACAATACTGGTAAAGAACAAGGAAAAGACAATACTGGTAAATCTTTGGATCTCAGTTTTGATTTTGATTTTTAAAAAAATGATAAATCTTTGGATCTGGTATTTTGTTAAAAGAAAGAAGGAAAGAAATATAAACTGATATGATACTGGCGTGGGTACCAGTAGTAGCCAAGATTGAATATGGGGTTTTATAAGGGGTAAACTGTAAAATTCAAGAACTTTGTCAGTTAGCATATTGAATTTCCATGGATGCAGGTGGGACCCGTTCTTCTGACAAATCGTCTCTGGCTTGATGAATTGGGCTCGCCATTTTTTTATCTTGATCTGAATCTCAGCCTGAACCTGATCTCGGTAGTTGGTGGTGAGAGGTAGCGGAGCTCTTGAAGACACGCTTCGCGGTGGTGACAGAAGGATCTGATCGGCTTGCTAACTGCCTTGATAAGCCGAGTAGCATTGAATTTAGATACCTTGGTCGCCTTAGATCGAAGTTTGATCAGCTTTTAAACCTATATTTTTTAGAATCCGAACTCTAAAATGCCATTATAAATTGTAGAAAAATCAGAATAATATGAAATTTGTTCATATGGACTCATGAGGATGTCTACTGTTAGCTTGTGAAACTGTTTTGTCTAATTCAAGATCTAGACCCCTTTTTATTTTATTTTTTTGAAAGGTGTCAGTTTTAACATTTTTTCAACCAGCTGCTAGATTTGTTTTGAAATCTGAACTTTGGAGCTCCGCCATAAATTGTAGAAAAATCATAAAAATGCAAGGTTTGTTTTTATGCACTCATGAAATTGTTCTTTATTGGCCTATGAAGTAGTTTGGTTAAATTATATTCTAGGTACTCTTTTAATTCTTGTTTGTAAATGGATGTTGTTTTGGAGTTTTGGTGTACCCCAGTTGGTACATGATTTGATTTGCCTAGTCCTCTTGCTTGGTGCAGTGTTTAGGTACATCTAAAGGTTGGTTTTGTGACTTACTTGACACATGGCTAGGTAGATATTTCATACATATGACTGGGCCCTATAAGGACAAAAAAATGCAATATATAGCGGAATCTAACCTTTAAACCTCAAACAATTAACACTTCAAATCTCAAGAATATAGCATATAAACCTCATGTATCAAGCATTTAAACCTAATGGTCAACTAAATAATAAACATTATTAAGTGGTTATGTTCTATTAGCATACTTGGAACTTAATTGAAGATTTAGGGAAAATTAAGCCTTAATTTGGCACAGTTATTAAATTCATACTCCATTGAACGATTAAGAGGGGACTGATACAAATAACCAGTTAGGATTTCCATAAAGGACCTTGATACTTAAGCCAATACAATATGGTACCAGTACCAGTAAGTGACTTGGCATTAGTAAGGGAACAGATAAATGAGCAAACCCAGTACCATTAAGCGAACAAAACCGGTACCAGTACTAAAGCTGAAGTACCTGGTATTAACACAAGGGATATCACCCGAAAATACAATTCAGAAATCATTATAAGGTACTCACAAATTCATGAGAAAAACCATGATTCTAAAAAATAAAATATTTATCATAGACTCGTAGAACCTCATAAAATAAGGAATCACCTGTATCAAAAAGATCAGATAACAAGCACATCTTACAAGAATATATCAGCCACCCTGTCCAATCAATACCACAAAAATCACAGGCATCATAGGATAGAAAAGGTCAATCATCACACAAAATTAACCAAGGCATTACTTTACTGTATTAGTTAATTCTTTCCTTTTTAGTGTCTTGGGTGGAACTAAAGAACTCGTGTAATTTATATAAATAAATTAACATCATTAGTACCATAGTAAAGCATCCCAGTTAGACTGCTACCATAGTAAAAACTCCTAGACACTTTAAATTTTGTTCCTCGAGCGTTTAAACTTCTGCCTACAACCTTTTAAAGTATTTGTAGCAAGCCTTAAAATCTAACAGAAAGTGCAATATGCAATCATCATGTAAATATATACAATCAAGCCTTTAAACCTCATGTATCAAACATTGCAAAATTACTCTATTACTAAATGAAGTCATTGAGTTGCAAAATTACTATTTCACTAAATGAAGTTCATTGATGGCAATAATCCTAATTTTTACCCATCCAAAACAAAACCTTGTTAGTTAGGTCACATTGAACGATTCATTATTGGGATGCCACATTTCATTTTGCTCTTTTCGAAGAAGCAAGCAATGCAAAATAGCTAATAAAGAACTGTTAATGAAAGATGAAGTCATATTGGAGGCACCATTGTGTTTGACTGACACTACTACAGAATTTCAAATCTGCACCGGTTTTTTTTTACATTTAAAACCGGTTTTCAAACCGGTGCTGATCGGGCCGGTGCTGATTCCACCTATTGATTAGCACCGGTTAAAAACCGGTGCTAAATGTAATGCAACAACACCGGTCTTTATGTAAAAACCGGTGCTAAATGTAATGAAACAACACCGGTTTTTACATAAAAACCGGTGCTAAATGTAATGAAACAACACCGGTTTTTACGTAAAAACCGGTGCTAAATGTTATAAGCTAAACCTGTTTCTTCATAAAAACCAGTGCTAATATTTTCTTATTGTTTGGAATTCGGTTTTACATTAGGCTAGCCTCCGAATTTGCTAGTCATAAATTAAATATTCACATGTACAAAATATAGAATAGACAAAACATTTTACAAATGAAACAACACATAATTTAAAAGTATCATCTTAATTAAATTTGATAGTTTCAACAAAAACAAGCTAAGATAATATCATCTCTCACACTATCTTAACTAAAACAAACTAAGATAACTTCATAGTCAATTACAAACATTTTTCCACAAAGAAATTAGTCCATATTGCCTGAAATTGTTTAATATCTTCCATCGAATACGCCGACGAACTTAAGCACTGCATGAAATTATATTAAATTGTTAATTTAGATGTTGAATTTAAAGAGAACTGCATCAAATTAAATATACATGTATTGGAAAACCATCGAAAAGTGTAGTAACTAGGGACAACATTAACTTCATCACATAGAAATCTATATACCTGTATTGCATCCTCTCCTTATTAGACTTGATCCTCTCTGCCGGCCCTGACCTTTTCGTAACTCACTAGAGTTTGATCCATCACTTCAGATTTCATCAATGGATTAATTCTCGTTTGAATTTATTTTCTACATATTAAGAAAGATGTAACTTTACCTAACCTTGTTAAATAAGTAATAGAGAACAAATGCACAACTACCACATTTTTAGGGGTCCTTGCTGTAATCAATTGATGCATTGTTTCTCAATGTATTCTTAAGTCAAAATTAGATCCAACTATGGTATTAAAATAGTGCTTATCCGAATGAAATCTTATGTGTTAACATAATTTAACGAACTAGTTTCTTTTATTTTCCACACTGAGTCTCTTTGGGACATTTCATCAAGCAACTTGCGTGCACAGTCAGAGATTCTCAAATGGCACATTCACGTTCACAAATGCGGTACCAAAAAAAGTGTTAAGTGTCACCGCGATCTACCAAAGGCTAAAATTTATGGCCTAAATGCAAAGCACCTAAAGAAACTGATACAAAAGGGAGGAGTACTTACCATGTATCTTCTTGAATTTCTGACAAGAAAGGGGTCGAGAACTTGTTTAGGCACCACGTGTTAAGTGTAGTCACAGAATGGTTGTGGTCCAAGCAACAATGTCTCTCTTGGGCGCTGGCTCGGATCGGGTCCCTCTACGGCCAGTGCAGCGGCTCCATCTTGGTGCGGGAAAGGAGTAGCAAGGGTTTAGCGGAGCAATTCAGAAAATTGCCTTGAGGGGCTCGGATCGGCCGGTGCAGCGAAGGAGTAGCAAGGGTTTAGCGGAGCAATTCAGAAAATTTTGAATGAGGGTGCGGGAAAACCCTTAGACGGACTTGGAGGAATTTCACAAATTTTTTGTTTTGGACGGACTTGGAAAACCCTTAGCGGAGGAATTCATATCACCTAAGGTGATAGATTATTTCTGTTTTTATCCGGTCCGTCTAAATAGAACCTGTACAATTAAAGAACCTGTGCGTTTTATGAAAAGACTGAATTGGCCCGAAATGCAATCGGACGGTCCAAATATAAAGCACAAATATTATGTTACCTCAGAAGAAATGGATTAAAGTCAGATAGCGCTGGTTCAAACTTTTTTGAGATAGTTGTTCAAATTTGAAATTTTTTTGATAGCGGTTATTTAAAGAAAAGCGGTGTTGATACTTGAATTTTTTTGGAAATTGCAAGATTCGATCCATTTATTATTCATGAAAAATATGTTGTAATTATCAGAAATAATTCTGAAATTATCATAATAGTTAATATTAAAATTATGATTTTATTATTGTATAATTTAAAATATATGAAATGAGTACGTGTTCAAATTAAAAACAAATTGTAGTCACATACAAATAACTTAACAAATATAAAATAAATTGTAACATAAATTGTAAAATAAATTATAGTCACATACAACACCGGTTATTTGACAAAACCGGTGCTAAATGTTTAACATACAACACCGGTTAATAATAATAAACCGGTGCTAAATATTTAGCACCGGTTTTTAGAAACTAACCGGTGTTGTATGTCAGACATTTAGCACCGGTTGTACATTTAACCGGTGCTAAGATAATACAACACCGGTTTTGTCAAATCCGGTGTTGTTTGACCGGTGCAGATTTGAAATTCTGTAGTAGTGTGACTTTGTTCTTGAGGTAGAACTGTAAATTTCATGTACATGCAAAGAAAAAAATACACAAGTCACTATATAAAGATTTAGAGCACATAGCTGATCGAATGTTGTATAGATCGATCAACATAAAAAAGTATCATTTCTCCCAGAATCCAAGCATATTGTTTGGATAACTTGTGGTGTGTGATGAATTTAATGGATCCATCAGAAAAACATTGGCTTCATTGTTTGGAGCCGAATTTTTTGAGGGTTCCATCTATGACATCTAAAGCTTAAGTTACTCATTCTAATATCCTATATTAATTATTTTATATTAATTTCTGTTAATAAAAAGTTCTGATTGGATTGAACCCCAAAGCTATAATTAACATGTCCCTTTACATCAACTTCGCTTTGAATTTTCGGCATGCAGCCATGCACCTCTTCCAATTTTTTTTTTTTTCACAAGTCTCTCTCATGCCCTCGTTTCAATTTTTTCATCACGTACCTCCACTTGTTTTTGCATTAGGTCTTTTCATATGGTTGGTGTTGTTAATTGATACAGGTGGGGCTAAATATCAATGATTCTGGTATGGTATTAATTTTTGAGAGAATATATAATCTAAATTTTTTTGAGAGAACTGGTATAGTATTAATAATGGGCTGAAATCATGTATGTAGTGATAATGGGTTGAGATGTAACAGTGTTTACGGAATTTGACTTGGCACCTTTTACACTAAGCGTACCAGCACTATTGAGAGGCCGCACCTGCCATAGTTAGGTGTATGCTTGTTTAGTTTATTGCAAAAACACAGTGTATTGGACACACGTATTAGCATATATGACTAAGGACATGGTACAACACGGCACATTTTGTTAGATGTGCCGTGTTCTTAGATGTGTTGTGTCTTTATTTTTTTGAAATCAACACATTTAAACGCAACACATCTAGACACAGTCACAACATGACACGTCTAACTGATAATTTTTATAGAGACAGAGAGATGAGAGTTTTTCTGATTTTTTTATATTTCTCTAAAGCATATACAGTGGGTATATATATCTCCCTTTCTATTTTACCGTTGACATTCTAACGGTTCATTTCTAACTATTCTAAAATTACAATTTTACCCTTCTCTTTATTTTACAATTTAACCCTTCTAGTTTATTTTATTCTTCAACAGTCCCCCTCAAGCTAGGATTATAAATGTCGATTAATCCTAGCTTGCGTGTTATCTCTTCAAATGCTTTTGGAATGAGACCCTTAGTGAAGACATCGGCTAATTGGTCTTGGCTCTTCACGTAAGGGGTTTCGATTTCCTTCGTTTAGACTTTTTCTCTTATGAAATGACAATCAACTTCAATATGCTTTGTTATTTCGTGAAACACCGCATTCGAAGCAATATGCCGTGCCGCATTGTTATCACAAAACATCTTCATTGGTTTATCAATTTTGAAGTTCAATTCTTCAAGCAATTGTTTTATCCATGTGAGTTCACTTGCGGTGGATGCCATGGCACGATATTCCGCTTCCGCACTCGATCGTGCCACGACATTTTGCTTCTTGCTTTTCCATGTGACTAAGTTTCTGCCTACAAACGTGCAATAGCCAGTTGTTGATTTTCTATCAAAGCTCCCAGCCCAATCTGCATCGGAATAGCCACACACGTCATTAGACTTATTGTTTTTCATCAATACACCCTTCCCGGGTGATTTCTTTATGTATCTCAAAATTCTATCAATTGCATCTAAATGAGGTTTCCTTGGTGCATGCATAAATTTGCTAATTTGGCTTACCGCAAATGATATATCCGGCCTAGTTACCGTTAGGTAAATCAACTTACCTACAAGTCGTTGGAATTGGTTGATATCTTCCAACGGTTCCCCTTCTTCGGAATTCAATTTACAATTGCTATCAATTGGTATTGAGACCGGTTTGGATCCTAATTTTCCCGTTTCTTTTAGAAGGTCAATGGTATATTTTCTTTGTGAGATAAATAATCCCTTGATAGAATGAGCTATTTCAATTCCTAAAAAATATTTAAGTCTACCAAGGTCTTTTATTTCAAAATTTTCTTTTAGATGTTTTTTAACATTATCAATTTTTTCATAATTATTTCCGGTAATAATTATGTCATCAACATAAACAAGAACAATGGTTGTATCATTATTTTCATGTTTTGAAAATAGTGATGTATCGGATTGGCTTATTTTAAAACCGAGAAAAATTAAATATTGAGAGAGTTTTCCATACCATGCTCTTGGCGATTGTTTAAGTCCATAAATTGACTTATTTAACCTACAAACAAGGTTAGTATTTTTTTCTTTTACATGACCCGGTGGTAGAGTCATATAAACTTCTTCCTCAAGTATTCCTTGAAGGAATGCGTTTTTAACATCCATTTGGTATAAATTCCACCCATTATTTACCGCTATTGAAAGTAAGGTTCTAATGGTATTCATCTTTGCTACCGGAGCAAAGGTCTCTTGGTAATCAATACCATATGTTTGGGTATACCATTTGGCAACTAGCCGGGCCTTATACCGTTCTATGGATCCATCGCTTTGATATTTTATTTTATAAACTCATTTGCATCCAACGGGTTTTTTTATTTTTTGGTAATGATACAATGGTCCATGTGTCATTTTTTTCTAAGGCTTGAAGCTCTTCTCATAGCCTTATACCACACCGGTTGGTTAATTGCTTCCTCAAAATTTCTTGGCTCCTCTATTTTAGAAAGTGAACTAATAAATGCACGGTGAGATTTTGAAATATTTTTATATGAAATAAAATTTTCAATAGGATATTGAACCTTATAGGTTACGAAATCTCGTAACCTTGTTGATGGTTGTCGATGACGAGTTGACCTCCTCCTAGGTTCCTCTTCATTATTTCCACCTTCTTCAATGTTTCCTTCTTCTTCTTCTTCTTCTTCTTCTTCTTCTTCTTCTTCTTCTTCTTCCTCTTCTCCATTTTGAGGAGTGTTATCACTTTCTTCCCTTTCTTCTTCTTCATCATTTCCTACAATTCTTTGCTCAATAATTTGATTAGATGACATAGGAATGACAAAGTCATTTGTACTAATTTGATTATCAATCTTATCTTTGTTTTTAAAATATGGCTCGTTTTCAAAAAATGTTACATCTCTAGAAATATAAAGTTTTTTATTTATAGGGTCATAGCATTTATAACCCTTTTTTTGAGATGAATATCCTAAAAAAATAGTCTTTATAGAAGTATGGTCTAATTTATCTCTTTTATTTTGGTGTACATAACATGTACATCCAAAAATTCTTAGGTGATTAAAAATTATTTTTCTTTGGTAAATAATTTCTAATGGACTTTTATTTTTTAAAACGACACTTGGCAATCTATTTATCAAATAAGTTGCGGTAAGAACGGCATCCGACCAATAGATTTTTGGAACATTGGTTTGAAACATAAGTGCTCTTGTCATTTCAAGTAGATGATGGTTTTTTCTTTCGGAAATTCCGTTTTGTTGTGGAGTATAAACACAAGTTGGTTGATGTATGATTCCCTTTTATTTCAAGAAGTTTGAAAAGCTTTGATTTACAAATTCCGTTCCATTATCGGTTCTAAGAATTTTAATTTTAACATTGTATTGATTTTCAATTAAATTTGAAAATTCTTGAAAGTAAGAGAAAACTTCACTTTTATTTTTTAGTAAATATAAGTATGTTAGTCGTGAAAAATCGTCTATGAATGTAACAAAATATTTGAAATAATTGTAAGAGTTTACGGGAGCGGGTCCCCAAACATCGGAATGAACAAGTTCAAAAATATGATTACTCTTTGAATTTGAGCTTACAAAAGGAAGTCTCGTATGCTTAGCTAGTTTGCATACTTCACAATTGCTACAATCCAAATTAGAAAAATCAAAAATATATTTTAAAGTTCTATCGGAAGGATGCACAATTCTTCTATGCCACAAGTGTCCCATGTCTTGCACTTGGGTGTTGAAATTGTATTTTCGGCTATACAAAAAATATAATCCATTTTTGAAAACACCTTCACCAATCATCCTCTTCGATATTATATCCTGAAAAAATACATTTTGAGGTGAAAAAATAATTTCACAATTTAATTATTTTGAAAGTTTACCCATAGATAATAGATTGGCGGTGCAATTTTTTACATGCAAAACATTTTCAATTTCTTTTGAAAAAACAATAAGTGAGCCATAACCACAAATTTCCATTTTTTTCACCATTTGCAACATAGACAAATTCTTGACCATTCCCTTTTTCATAATTTTGTAAAAACTTTTTATTTCCGGTCATGTGGTCGGTTGCACCAGAATCTAAAATCCAATCTAAGTTATTTTTGGGTATTCACTATTTAAATTTCCTAAATTTGTACATTTTATTTGCTTTGTTTCAGATTTATTCGGGCTTATACCATTTCTTTTGTTTGGTATAATATACAAATTTTGGTTTGGGCTACTAGTTTTAATTAAGTTTTGAGATTTAAAAGAACCTGAATTAAGTTCGGGCTTATACCTCTATTTAACAGCCCACTTAATTGAGAGAGAATAGCTCCCAATTCAGATCGAGTTGGAGCATATCCAACTGGAGCAGCACATGCAGCAGCCATCAAGGCAGTAGAGGTGGGCATGTTTGTTTGAGTGGCGGACCCGTTAAGGGAAGGGGCAGACACGGTTGGAATTAATGCAGAGGAAGCGGACCCATTAATAACAGGAGCGGACCTGTTATTGAAAGGGGCGGACCCGTTTAGAAAATCCACAGAAGCGGACCCAACGCAGAAGGACTCGTTTCTTTCTTCTCCGAATCGCGCCGCCCCAGCAGACATCTTCTCCCCCTTAGGGTTTCCTCCTCTGTCACTTTTACCATTGTTGCCCCACCATTTCGGTCTCAATTCGGGATAGAGAAACCAACACTTATTCTTCTCGTGTCCTTCTTTCTTGCAATTTTCGCACCTTTCGGTGGTTCCTCCTTTTTTTTTCTGAAATTTGGTTTTTTGGCAGTGGCAAAGGCGTGAGTCTCTCTTCCCTCTTCAATTGTGACTTGTGCACTACCCATAGCTTCTCTTCTGCTTTCTTCCTGTTGGATCATATTCTTTATTTGAGAATAGGAAGGAAGAGGGATTGTATTCATGATTTGAGCTCGCACATACTCATAGCTCGGGTTTAATCCCGTAAGAAGCTCGAATATGTCATCTTCTTCCTCACGTTTTCTGATTACAGCCAAATCAGCAGTTTGCGGCCGGTACAAGCGAAGTTCGTCTTTTTTCTTTTGAAGAGCACCAAGGTACTCTACGTATTTTCTCTCGCCTTGTTTTTCTTGCTGAATTTCTTGCTTGAGTTGGTAAATGCGAGAATAATTGTTTTCTTGACCGTACATGGCTTTGACAGCTTCCCATAGCTCAAAAGCCGTGTCGGAAAGGAGAAATAGTTCTGAAATGGACGGCTCCATAGAATTTGTGAGCCACGTTATGATTTTGTCGTTTTGAGTTCTCCATTTTCTCATTGCCTTTTTTTCTGCTTCAGTCAGTGACAGCGGATTTGCGACTTCGGGCACTTTATTGTCTCCCGTGATATATTCTCGCATTTCTCGACCGCTGAGCGCTCTTGCCGCAGCCTTTGCCCATGTAAGATAGTTTATGCCGTTGAGCAAAGTATTGGTGAGCCTTGAAGCATTAGCGGAATCCTCGTTGTGTCCCTCGTGAGCCATTCTTGCTCTTTTCTATTTTTTCCTGTTATGAGTTTTTGTGTGTATTTTTCTGATCTCAAGAGCTTAGTGCTCTGATACCATGATAATTTTTATAGAGACAGAGAGATGAGAGTTTTTCTGATTTTTTTCTATTTCTCTAAAGCATATACAGTGGGTATATATATCTCCCTTTCTATTTTATCGTTGACATTCCAACGGTTCATTTCTAACTATTCTAAAATTACAATTTTACCCTTCTCTTTATTTTACAATTTAACCCTTCTAGTTTATTTTATTCTTCAACACTAACTAACTTTCTTACTTTTATACTTATTTTTTTCAATATTTTACTACTTACAAATATTATCTCAAATTATATCAAAACATAAATATAATAAAATAAAATCCTAGCTTGATGTATAAAAATACCATTGGGACCATACCTATATATTTTTTCTAACTTGTCTTTTTAAATTGCGATTCAATTGCTCCTCCATTTTTCCTATACGTACTTGACGCTTTTGACCTTCAGCAAATTTATTGAGTTGATCTATGATTTTGTCCAATGTGCTACCAATTACTAAACTTGGACAATACGTATCTCACAAGTTTATTTTTATTTGGTATTTATTTGAAGCTAGTGACCTTCCAACTGCGACAATCAAGTACAATATATAATTAGTATATATATATATATATCTGAGACAAGTTGATAGATCTGCAACCTTGGACAACGTCAAATCGTCAATTAATACAAAACTTTATAAAGTACATTTTTATTAGACGACAAGTCCAGATAAATTCCATTTATTTGTAAGATTCATCCATTATTAATTCCTCATTTTCCTATGAACACTTCAACGCACAATCTCAAAATTAGTTCCATCCACATCAATCAATTAGCAACTAGTAGTAATGAAAAGTATTTTATCCATGCTAATATGCTATAGGAAGAAACCATTCAGGCCGACACAGTTGGCGATGAACACTTCAAAACTCGTCATTTTAAAATTGACAAATGATCTCAACTAAATATTTAAAAGCGCATGAACCGCTTCATTTCATAAAAGATAAAACATATAAAATAACAAAGCACAGTAGACTATTAGAAGTCTAAAAGAAATTAACAAACCATTGCTAGGGTTCAATTATTCAAATTAATATACATTTGAATATTGAAGAAGAAGCAAATTTTAGATGCATATCACAAGTTTCCACATCACAACTTATCTCCTTTTAACGACTAAAGAGTACTAAAAGAAAAACCAATTAAGTCATAGTAAAAAGAAAACAAAAGCTCTCGCTCAAACGAAGATCTTTGGCCCACCCGGTTTTATTCTAAAATAATAGAAGTTTCTACCAACACCAAAGACAGTTTAGATTATATGACATCCAGTTCCGCAAGGCTCTCCAACCCTCCCGGCCATTCTGAGACAAATGCTGACAACTTATTCTTCAAGGAGCATGTGGCTGGAACTCTCATATGGTAAATACTATTGTTCTCTCTCTTGGCTTCCTCAAGCTGTAAAATGATGTTTTTCTCTAGTTTTGATATCACACTGATGCGAGAAAAGGAAGCGCCCTTGATGGCTCTCTTCATGCTCCAAAGGTGGTCAGCGCCCATCTGTAAACGTGCAATTTCTTCTCCAATTTCACCATTTTTATGGAGATGTAAGGAATAATGATAGCAAGATTCAGCGTAGAACTGTGAAGCTTTGAGTTGTACATGTGCAAACCACCCCTTGTCAAAGTGTTGGCTGAGTGGTACAGTGCTCAGTGCATGAAGAACCTCTTCGTAGTATAACTCGATCTATTCAAGAAAACAAAAGACATTCGACAAAAATAAATTGAAGTGCAATATTACGAAACTAATGCTTCAAATTGAAGAAAGAATACTCCAGTTAAAAAATATTAGGCCCAGATAATAATCAAGAAAGGAGAAAAAAAACTTATTACCTCCCTTGCAGCCATGGAGCAAGTAGTAGGCAACAATCCTTTTCTAACAGCACGATTAAAAAAGCACTCTTGCGCCTGAGCAACCATCAGCTTCTCTAGCATGCTCACACATTCCGTTGAAACATCAACTGATTCACCTCCCCCTAGTATCTCTCTCAAATACCAAAATGCTCCCGCTGCATTGTAAAATGCTTTGTATGCCTTGTTCAACCCGTCAACTGTCCCCCGATTTTGTGCAGCTGCCATCTGTGAGTACACTGCGGCTATATTAAACACAACCGCCACTTTCTCTGAACCAATCGAGGTGTGGGAGTGCTTTTTAGACGGCTTGAACGAGTCCTTCCAGGTGAAATAAACGACCTCAAGGTGTGACCGCTCAAGCACCATAGGGTAGTGGGGTTTTATTATCGAGAGAGATTGGAAGTAGGAGTACCATTGGTGGAGGTGGTCTTCAAAAGAAACATCAGTTGATGTGGACGAGCTGGTGGTCAGGGTCAGTCTGGACCTAGATCTCAGGAGTGCAGAGAGCTCTTGGTCGACAATTGTCGTGCGTGTAACTTTTGTTGTCAGAGATGGTATTTTCTCTTGGATTGATAGCATTGGAGATGGAAGATTATCCATAACTTCATAATTGATGGGTGAGATGTCGATCTGCCTGCATAGCTGGCCTGGCCGGATCCAAGCCTTCTTCATATTCTTCATCTTTTTTATTTGAGAGTCGCCACCGGGTGCCCGGAGAAATGCCATTAATTAATGCAACACAAATTTAGTTTGTGTGATGTGGTGAACAAGACAATTAATAATTGTAATGGGTGATCATTGAATTTTGATGGATGTGAACATCTCTTATATATTGAAAGAGGAATTTTCAGTAAGCTGTTTTATAATTCCATCTCATATAACCGATCTATTAAACTTTATGTATTGGAGATACTCAAGTTTAATTGTTGGATGAAGGAATTGTATTAAGGAGGGTATATATAGCTAGTTGTGGTGATGTGGTTAGTTGAGATTTATTAATTTTATAGGAGCTAGCGCGTAAATCATGCCTTACTTGGCATCAGCATGCACTGTGTCAAACTATTAGGTAAGAAAACTTCCATGTATATTATGAGGGTAATGACGAAAGTACCTGTTTACTAATCAAAAGAAGTACTTTCACCAAACAATTCCTTCATCCAACATAAAATCTCAGTCTATAACACACTTTATGTATTATATACTAAGATTTAAAAACTTAAAAATTTAAAGTGCTAATGAGTTTTACTTTAAAAAAAAAACAAATGACTTTAAAATAACTCAAAAGCATTTCTTTATGGATCCTATTTGAAAGATAAAATCGAATAGAAAACATTCATATTTTTAGATTTGTAAAATTCATCACGGATCGTCGAGAAAATGCATGAAAAAAATCAGATAAAAATAAAAAAGTGTGGTTGAAATGAACCTTTCATTTTGTTTTTTTGGCTTGAATAGGAGTTAAAAACTATCTAGATTTAAAATTTAAATGTTTTCAGATAAATGTTTAAATGTTTGCGAGTAGCATTTTAAAATATTATAAACATAGATTTAAATAGAAGTTAGACAATATTGGAAGATTTTTTTTGTTAAACTACTTGGGGGACGCGCTCGGGTATAATGACTCGGGGGATCATAATATTTCTCTTAAATTTAAACAAGAAAGTAAAACAGTGTCACTATAAGTTAAAAAAATAAATAAAATAGTACTCAAAACAGCTTGGGCATAGAGCACCATGAAAAAAAATCAAATAAATAACAAAAAAGAGCCTGTTTTTATTGAAACTCAACACACACACACACACAAAAAGGTAGTATGTTTTTTCACAACAAAAAATATCGAATTGAAATTGATATTCTAAAATCCCACAATGTTAGCATAATAATATATTTTGTTTAAAAAGCATTTAAATGATTTGTAGAACTGCTCTGAGTACAAAGAAAATGTGTGTTATAACGAAATTGGAAACCTACAATAAAAAATTAGCTTAAAACAATTTCAAAATGCTTCATGACATCCTGGAGCTAGACTTTTAAACTATGGGGTCAAATTAGGGGTGTCAATGATACCCTTTTAGCTGTTTACCCGACCCGTACCATATTCGATAAGGCGGGTACGAGCAAGTTTTTTTTTTCATTAGCTTATTGGGTGTGGGTATGGGTAAGGTTTAATTTGTTTTCGTTAACTAAATGGGTAAGGGTACGGATAAAGTCTATTTCGTACCCGTTACCTTATAGGATAATTATATAAAATATAATAATATGATAATATCTGATCAATAATTAGTGAGTACTTTTATTATTTAGTGTATTATTTTTGTTGTAAGAAAAATATTAAACATATTATTTTTATGAGTGATGCTTCTATGTACATAGGACCTATTTATAAAATGAACATATTTTTATTTTCAAAGTTCAAACAGTCAATCCGAACCGTTCATCTTGTTCTCCATATTAATATGTGCTTAGAGACCAAATTTTATATTTTTCTGAATTTTTTTACTATTTATTAAGATGGGTACAAAAAATATCAAACTCAGACCATTGAATTTTGTACCCATCTTAATAAATAGTAAAAAAAATTCAGAAAAATATAAAATTTGGTCTCCAAGCACATATTAATATGGAGAACAAGATGAACGGTTCAGATCAACTTTTTTAACTTTGAAAATAAAAATATGTTCATTTTACAAATAGGTCCTTATTATTGTACTTAGGGGCACCTCTAATTGCTAAAAAAAAACTGAAATTAAATTGCAATTGAAAGTAAAGAGATGAGTTTAGAGAAATTTGACATGCGGGGTGATAACGGAGTTCGGCAAAACAAAGGCCTACGTCTCCGGGGCTTCGCAACCTTGTGAGGTACGCCTTTCTATTACCCAATACGAAAGGATTACAACTTGTGAACCGTTGAGCCCTTACACACCAAGCGGGAAGTCAAACGGCCAACTCAAAGAGATGAGAACAAGGTCTCGATTGTCTAGAAACACAAGAGAAACACTCAATAGATCACTCTAACCTAATCTATATCAAGATTAGTGAAGTAGGTTTGAGGTTGCTTGAGGGATTTTGAAGTTTTAAGCTCTCACAACAATGGAGTAGGCTAAGCTCTCAGAAAATCGCTTTTGAATTAATTAGGGTCGGCTGAGATCAGTGAGAAAGGAAACTCACTAATCTATTTATAGTGTCAGCTCAAAAATGAGCTGTTTGGACTAAAACGTTACAACGTTTTAGTTCAAAGTGCGATTTAGGGTTTTAATTTTCTGACAGCTCAGCAAAACTATTCAAAAACGTTACAACGTTTTATAAACGTTACATAACGTTTTGTTCTGTAAAATCTTGATCAAAACAGGAATTGTTTGAAGCTCAGATTTAATTAAAACGTTACAACGTTTTATAAAAACGTTACAACGTTTTATATTTGGCTTTAACATTGATACAGACAGTCATAAAACGTTATAACGTTTTCACAAAACGTTATAACGTTTTAGGTCTTTCAGTAAGCCTATATGTTAGCGTATTTTCCATTCCTGAAACGTTATAACGTTTTATGAAAACGTTATAACGTTTTATGAAAACGTTATAACGTTTTATGTTATTTCTGAGTTTGATCAACATCTTTCTTCAGCGTTTTTGACAGGTTTAAAACGTTATAACGTTTTATAAACGTTACCAACGTTTTCCCTCTGTAAATACAGCTTCAAACTTACTTTACCAAGCTTTTGATTTTACAATTTATATTCTTGATAAATGTCTTTATGATTTCTTCTGTCCAAGGATATTACATTGCAATTCCAACTCTTCTTGAACCTACATAATCTCAAAATAGAAGAAATCGTAAAATTCAATAATTGTATGTTTTTGCAAATTAGTCAAATAGACGAAAATGATTATTGTACGAATAACAATCTCCCCCTTTTGACGATTTGCAAAAACATGCAATGCGAGTAAGTGCATAATTTGGTTCACTCAATTTTGATTTTGTATATCTAGCAATTGGTACCAATTTCTCCCCCTTTTTGGAAATCGACGAAATGGAATAGAAATTAGCACCAATTTTAAGTGCTCCCCCTCAAAACATGCACTCCCCCTCAAAACATGCACTCCCCCTCAATTTTGCAATATAATAACAATAACTCACAAATAGAATATAATTGAGGGAGTAACTCTAATATACAAGACAATTCAATTTTTAATTTAAGACATAAAGTCATGCATATCAATAGGCCTAAAACCATCTATATATGACAATTCAATTCATGCAATCCAAGTGATTCAAATACAACTTGTCAAGGCTTCAAGATATCCAAGATGACATATTTATGCAATTTGGCACATAGCCCTCAACAAGTTTGCAATTCATAACTACATTTAAGATATCTACATCTCATACATATCCACACCAAATACCAAATATCTAATATATTAATTCAATCAATTCATGCAATTCAACTAAGTTAAACATTTCAAGCATATAACACAAGTGAACTTTTGCATGCAAACCCATAAATCAATCCAAATACTTAGAATTCACAATTTTAGCAATTTAAATTCTAATTAAGTCATAATTCATCAATGCAATCAACACAAGCAATTAAACTAACCATTAAAATTAAACATGCAACAAATAAGAAATGTTCATGCAACCAATTCATCAAGTTTCAAAATGCACTCATGATAATTTAAGGAAAATTAATCTACTGTGCAGGTGGGTTTTGAGGCGGGTCATCCTCTTCTTCAGCCTCATCCTCAGCCACATCAACATTTGGTTCTTCATCATGTTCATCTCGAGAGGATGGAACCGAGCTTGATGCGACGCCAAATTGCTTGATGAAGCGTTTTGAGAGATTTGCTTGGCGTTCATCAAGTACTTTGAGGGCTTTTGTATGTGCCATCAACTGCCTGTCCATTCTTGTCATGGTCAAGTGTTGCTCTTGCATCCTTTGACACATCCACATTATTCGTTCATTTGGATCGTCAGGAATAGGAGGGAATGGGAACGTGGCACCTTCTTCAGGCACATAGTTGAAGTGGGATTGGTTTTGAGGAGGGTTTTGGACAGGTGGTTCTTCATCCATTTCTTCCGGATCCCAATACTGGTTTGGCAAGGCTTCTTGGTGAAATATCCATGAATTTATGTCTCGCCCATCGGGACCATATGTCGGCAGACCTGAAGCAGAGTATGCCTGTACCCACCCTATCCTTGTCAATTGATCGACTATGTTCATTGGGTTAAGATAGATTAGGGTTGTGGGAAGGTTGATGCCATTTAGTCTTATTATCTTATGAATGACGTGAGCATATGGCAAATGGGCTACCTTGCTTCTAAACACGCTTTGCATATGACAGAGGATGATATAGGGAATGTTGATTGAAATATCATCCAATTGAATGAGATGACGAAGGTAGTACATGGCACCATATTCGATGTTGGTTTTGATTTTTGATTTTGGGGTGAGGATGTTATTGATGAAGACAAATAGCAATCAGTGCAAGGATGGAAGAGGGGTTGCATAAATCTTGTTACCGCCAACATTATTCCTATCAAACCATTTCTTATATGAGTCAGCCGATTATATGGCATCCCTTGGCCAATTTCTCAAAAGGTATGTTTCATCCCCATCATTCGGGAGTCCAAGCCATTGGGCAACATTTGCAAGAGTCATGCGAATTTCTCTTCCGCCCATCCATGAGGATACCACAAAGGGATTATCATTGAATGTCAGGTTTGAGTAGAAGATACGAGTAATGATTTGAGTGAACGGTTCATCAACCTTAATGAGAGGTTCCCAATCCCAATGGTTTAGGTATTCAATTATCTTATTATCCTCTCGTGGGGAGAAGGTAACCGCTGCCTTGTCAAAGTTGTAGCAGTTACACAGATCTCGGGCATCAAAATGACCGATAAAGTTTTCAAATGCCTCCAAATTTCGAAAAAGGTACCGATTTTCATGGTCTATTGCAAAGTTTGGTTCAATATTCCCCCTACTTCCTCCGGACTCATCCCCTAAACGGGCTCTTTTCTTATCCCTTGTAACAATCACCTTTCTTGGACCCATTGATTTGAGATAAGTTTGAAAGATTACCGATTGAAGATCAAAGTAATAAATCGAGAAGAGCGAAGCAAGAGAATTGCAGTGATGATCTCGGATCTTCAATCCAACGGTCGGATCGCCGGATTTGCAAGTAGGGTTTTGGTTAGGGTTTTGGGGAAGAGAGTGGAGAGAGAAAGAATGGAGATTTGAGGGAGAGATTTGGATAGAGAGAGAGAAGGAGAGGAGAATGGTGTGTTTTGATCGTGAAATAGTGAGATGTAGTGTGGCCGGAATAGGGAGAGAGAGAGAGAATTGAAGAGATGAAAGAGAAAGAGATAGGAGAAATGAAGAAGAAGAAGAAGAAGAAGAAGAAGAAAAGCTATTTTTAGCACCTTTTCGGCATAAAACGTTACGGACGTTTTATAAAACGTTATAACGTTTTGTGATTTTACTGCGTTACCGACCTAAAACGTTACAACGTTTTCAAAACGTTACAACGTTTTCAAAACGTTACAACGTTTTCAAAACGTTATGTAACGTTTTCTTCTGTCTCAGAATGACCAATTTTGCAACTTTAGAATGAAAATTTTATTTAAATCGTTACAACGTTTTGTGAAAACGTTGTAACGTTTTAAACAGGAAAACTGCTCTTCAAATGGCTAAGTATCAGAAATAAATCGTTGCAACGTTTTCTAAAAACGTTATAACGTTTTAGGTAGTGAATTTCCCTGAAAATTGGTTAAGTATCGGAAGTAAAACGTCACCACGTTTTCTAAAAACGTTACAACGTTTTAGGTAGGGAATTTTCCCTGAAAATTGGCTAAGTAGCAGATGAGAAACATTACAACGTTTATAAAACGTTACATAACGTTTTGTACTGTCAAGTTTAACACAAATTGAACTGTTTTGACTCATATGAATTATTTTAAAACAAAGTTTTGATATGCCTTAATCTCTCAGTTCAAGCATGCCTAATTTAAACCTTAATTCATTGTGTTGTTGAGTATTCAAGGGTTTTGTGAATATACCGGCAATTTGTTCTTTGGTGTCAATATGTATAAGTTCTATTTCACATTTTTCAATGTGATCCCTAATAAAATGATGCCTTATTTCTATGTGCTTGGTTCTAGAATGAAGGACCGGATTTTTGGATATCATAATGGCACTAGTATTGTCACACATAATTGGTACGTTGCGGAAGCGAATTTCATAATCATTTAGGGATTGGATCATCCAAAGAATTTGTGTGCAACAACTACCGGCCGCTACATACTCGGCTTCCGTTGTGGAAAGGGCAACCGAGGTTTGTTTGCGACTCGACCAAGATACAAGTGAACCACCAAGAAATTGGCATGTACCACTTGTGCTTTTTCTATCCATACGATCCCTGGCAAAATCGGCATCGGCATATCCTATCAAGTCTAAATCCGATTGTTTGCCATACCATAATCCCAAATTTAAACTACCCTTGACATATTTAAGAATTCTTTTAGCGGCTTTTAAGTGTAATTATTTGGGATTTGCTTGATACCTAGCACATAGACATACGGCAAACATTATATCGGGTCTACTAGCGGTTAAATAGAGTAGGCTACCTATCATGGCTCGGTATTGAGTGATGTCCACCGATGTGCCATTTGGATCCGAGTCAAGATTGGCATTTGTAGCCATTGGAGTTTTGCTTGTATTGCTTTCGGTCATCCCAAACTTCTTGATCAACTCTTTCGCATACTTGGTTTGACTCACGAAGGTGTCATCCATGAGTTGCTTGATTTGGAGTCCCAAGAAGAAATTCAATTCACCCATCATGCTCATCTCGAATTCACTACTCATAAGAGAAGAAAATTCCTCGGCAAGTGCCGCATTAGGTGAACCAAAAATTATGTCATCTACATAAATTTGCACTACCAATAGTGATCCATTCCTTTTCTTGGTGAAAAGAGTTGTATCATTTTTGCCTCTAATGAATTCATTGTCAATTAGAAAGGAACTTAATCTACCATACCATGCCCTAGGGGCTTGTTTGAGTCCATAGAGTGCTTTGGTGAGTCTATACACATGATTAGGAAATGTTGAATCAACAAAGCCTTGAGGTTGATTAACATACACCTCCTCATCTATGAATCCATTCAAAAATGCATTTTTAACATCCATTTGAAATAATTTGAAATTTTTGTTTGAGGCGTATGCTAAAAGCATTCTAATGGATTCAAGACGAGCTACGGGTGCAAAGGTTTCTTCAAAGTCAATACCCTCTTGTTGTTTGTACCCTTGAGCTACCAACCTAGCTTTGTTGCGAATTACATTTCCATCTTCATCCTTCTTATTTCTAAAGACCCATTTGGTTCCAATAATCATTCTATCATTTGGCTTAGGTACAAGTTTCCAAACTTTGTTTCTTTCAAATTGAGCAAGTTCTTCTTGCATGGCACAAATCCAACTAGGGTCTACATTTGCATCTTTGAAATTTTTAGGTTCGATATGAGATACAAATGCACAATGACCAATCATTTGATTTAATTTGGATCTTGTTTTAACCCTTTCCCTAGGATCACCAATAACATTAGAAAGAGGATGAGATGGTACTTCCCTTAGGTCTTGAGGGATTTGGTACTCAATTCTTGGAGGTTGTATCTCTTCGGTTTGCATTCCTTCAACTATTGGATCCATCTCCTTATTGGTTACATCTTCAATTAGTTGATCCGTCTCAATATTGTTGGTTGTATCCATTTCGGGTTGAGTTTGCTCGGGTTGATTCTCAATTGTGTCGGTTCTTGTCTCAACTTCATCTTGATCAAGAATTGGCACTTCAACACCTACAATTTCAATACCTTTCTCGACCTTTTGATTAGCATTTTCATCAAATTTAACATGCACGGATTCAATTACGATTCTTTGAGATGGAATGTAAATTCTATAGGCTTTACTTGAATTTGAGTATCCTACAAACATTCCCTCAATTGATTTAGAATCAAATTTGGTTACTTTGGGAGATTCATCAAGAACAAAACATTTTGAACCAAATACTCTAAAATGAGATATCTTAGGCTTGTACCCTTTCCATAGCTCATATGGTGTTTTATTCAATATGGTCCTTATATTTACGCGATTTACCACGTAGTATGCTGTATTTACCGCCTCGGCCCACAAGTGTTTGGGTAAGGAGTATTCATTTAGCATGGTTCGGGCAAGCTCAACTAAGGTTCGGTTCTTCCTCTCAACTACCCCATTTTGTTGAGGTGTGCGAGGAGCCGAATACTCATGTTTATATCCCCTTTTAGAGCAAAGTTGATCAAATTTTGCATTTTCAAATTCCCCCCCATGGTCGCTTCTAATCCTAATGATTTTTGACCCCTTTTCATTTTCAACACGTTTGCAAAATTCAATGAAGTTGCTAATTGCTTCATCCTTGTGTTGTAGAAACAAAACCCAAGTAAAGCGACTATAGTCATCTACAATTACATATGCATATTTCTTCTTTGCTAAACTTGGTACACTTATTGGTCTAAATAAGTCCATATGTAATAATTGCAAAGGTTGATCGGTTGAAACCATATCCTTGGATTTAAAGCTACTTTTGGTTTGTTTACCTTGAACACATGCCTCACATAATCCTTCAAGTTCTAGTTTATGTGTTGGTAAACCACGCACAAGATCTAATTTCACTAATTTCCTAATGGTATCAATTGAAACATGACCTAATCTACGATGCCATAACCATGATCCATTAGATATGGCGCTTAGACATGTTTCACCGGAATCAAAGTGAGTAAAATACAAGTAATAAACATTTTTCTTCCGTTTACCCGAATAAATTAGAGCATCATCCGAGGACCTTATTATGTGACAAGCATTAGCATCAAATTTGGTATAATATCCCGAATCACATAGCTTACTTACACTAAGTAAGTTGTAATCTAATCCCTCAACAAGATATACATTGGATATGGTCAAGTGTTGGTTACCAATTGAGCCTATACCGATAATAGAGCTATTTCTTTGATTATTCCCAAAGGTAACCGTACCTCCATCATATAGTTCTAAGAATTTAAAATTAAATTTGTCATCGGTCATATGGTGTGAGCATCCACTATCAATGATCCAAGCACTTTCCTTTTGAGATGAAATCAAACACACCTATAAAGTATATATTAGTTATTATTGAGTTAGTAACTAACATATACCTTGTCTTTAATCTCTCCCTTTATGTTTGGCAATTATAATACTTTTAGGGGAAATTAAGTGTAAACCTAAGCTAGTATAGCTTTAGGAACCCAAACAACATTATGTTTGTTGTTTACATTCCTAAATCTACATTCTAAGGAAGTGTGGCCAAGTTTGCAACAATAGTTGCACATTGTAGTTGATTGCTTTTGAGTAGTAGAACCTTGTTTGAGAATGGATTGGTACTTCACTTCATGCAAACTACTCTTATTACTACCTTGTGACCCATTTGCAACTTTAAATGCAACACTCTTGGTTTTGTTAGAATCAATTCTATTGTGATGTTGGGGAACATCTCTAGCTAAACCATTTCTTTGAGTTTGGTTTTGTAAAGCAACTTTATTTTTGAATTCATAAAACCATCCATCGGGTCCTTTGAAATATGTTTTGTTTGACCCTTTTGGATTAAGAGTGTTCCTATCACTATCTTTAGAGGCATTTTTGTTCTTAGAAATTCTTTTATTGTACTTGTACCTAAATGCATAATTTGGTGACTTTTGATCTTGTTTAGCATTTGAAACATGAGAAGACTTCAATTTTGATGACTCCTTGTTCAAAGGAGTTAAACCCTTTTTAGTAAAAAATTGATAAGTTGAATATTGTTCACAATTAAACTTTAGTTTGGCATTTGGAATACTTGAAGTTTGAGAATGTTCCCCTTTTCCTTTAGGGCCTCGCATGTGATTAGATTTAAGTGAGGATTTACCCTTCTCAAATCCAAGACCAACTCTATCATTTTTATAATATGATTGATCATGTATCAACTTGCTCACATAATAGGGATCTAGACTAGTGACTTTTGATAATTCACTAGGAGATCTCAATGCCCGAATTTCGGTTTCTATAGTTTGAACTTTAACTTTTAAAATGCCTATTTCACCTAAGTGTGATGCTTTTAACTTTTTATTTTCAAGTTCTAACATGTCATTTTTAGCAATTAATTTTTGAATAATACCTTCCTTCTCAACCAAGGTTCTATTAGACTCATCAAGGAGTGATTTCAACCTAGATTCATGATCATCGTGCATTAGAATTTCATTTTTGAAAGTGCTTGCATCATTGGTGTCTAACCTATTGGTACACAAGTCATTGTTGGTCTCATTTGTGATTATGCAATTTTCAATATCAATTTCACCACTATATTCTTCACCACCTTCATTTATACATTCAAGTTCGGTCTCATAACTATCAAGACTAAGTGTTGAGTGTACCTCACTAGCGAAGTTTGTTGAGGTGTTGACTCCATCATCTCCCTCCTTTGCATTCCTTGATTTAACAAGCTCCATGAGAAAGTTGATGGTTGTTTCATCGGTGATGTTCTTGTTAGCTATAATTGAATCTATGTCAATTTTCGAGGGATTTTCATCTACACTTGCCATCAATGCAAGGTTGATCTCCTCTTCATTCTCCGATTCTGTATCGGATTGTTCCGTCTCACTATCCGAGAGCAAAGCTTGCATAGCTTTGGCTTTCTTCTTCTTGTACCCATCATACTTTTGTCTTGGTTTTCGATCTTGTTGTGCTTCACCATCCGTGTTCTTCAATTGTGGAAATAGCTTGAAGCATGTTTGAATGGAATGCCCCTCTCTATGGCAAGCGAAACACATTACCCTTTTGTTCTTCTCTTCTCGTTCCTTGTTGTATTTTCTTTCAAAGTCAAGCATTCCTTGAAACATCTTGGATAAGAGAAGGGCATCCTTGGATGTTTCATGATCAATTTTGTTGATAAATTGATCATTTCAAAGACGGGTGTTTGAGGAGCTTGGAAAGTTACAGTTTTGTGCCGGAAAAGCTACGGTTTTGGATTTTGAGCTTTGCTTCAAATCACCGGATTGTCGAAGTTTTTCTTCAAAACTCCTAAAATGAGCATAGAGGTCATCCGGTGTGAATGTGTCGTGCGTGCCTTGGATTGCCTCTAGAGCACTCACCAACCCGGACAATCTATCCCTCATGAGCATCACCCTCAATAGCTTTCCTACAAGTTTATTGTTAGAAAGTGGTTCTCCCAATTCGGTAAACTCATTTTGGATATGCATAAGTCTATTATATATATCCTCAATGCTTTCACCATCTTCAACCTTAAAGGTTTCAAATTTTGCTTCTAAACCGGTTATTTTGGTTCGTTTGATTTGGGTATTGCCTTCATACCAGTTTACGAGAGCATCCCACATTTCTTTCGCACTTGATGCACTACCAAAGAGTGAGGCTACTGATTCACTAACCAAATTGAATATGGCATTGGTTGCTAGGTCATTGTCTTTCTTGGTTTGTTTGGAATCGACGGTCTCAATTTTGGCATCGGTTGAACCCTCGGTAGATACATGTATGTCGGTGTATAGCCTTTTTCAACCACATACCACACCTCAAGGATATTCAAGTAATTAATCATGGTTTTCTTCCAATGCATGAAATTTTTGGTGGTAGTACCAAAAGTTAGGGGTTCTTTCACGGATCTATAGGGTGCCATTTGTCAAGTTGATATAATCTCCAATTAAGTGTGTCTTAATTCGAGTAACTTGCTCTGATACCACTCTATTGTACTTAGGGGCACCTCTAATTGCTAAAAAAAACTGAAATTAAATTGCAATTGAAAGTAAAGAGATGAGTTTAGAGAAATTTGACACGCGGGGTGATAACGGAGTTCGGCAAAACAAAGGCCTACGTCTCCGGGGCTTCGCAACCTTGTGAGGTGCGCCTTTCTATTACCCAATACGAAAGGATTACAACTTGTGAACCGTTGAGCCCTTACACACCAAGCGGGAAGTCAAACGGCCAACTCAAAGAGATGAGAACAAGGTCTCGATTGTCTAGAAACACAAGAGAAACACTCAATAGATCACTCTAACCTAATCTATATCAAGATTAGTGAAGTAGGTTTGAGGTTGCTTGAGGGATTTTGAAGTTTTAACCTCTCACAACAATGGAGTAGGCTAAGCTCTCAGAAAATCGCTTTTGAATTAATTAGGGTCGGCTGAGATCAGTGAGAAAGGAAACTCACTAATCTATTTATAGTGTCAGCTCAAAAATGAGCTGTTTGGACTAAAACGTTACAACGTTTTAGTTCAAAGTGCGATTTAGGGTTTTAATTTTCTGACAGCTCAGCAAAACCATTCAAAAACGTTACAACGTTTTATAAACGTTACATAACGTTTTGTTCTGTAAAATCTTGATCAAAATAGGAATTGTTTGAAGCTCAGATTTAATTAAAACGTTACAACGTTTTATAAAAACGTTACAACTTTTTATATTTGGCTTTAACATTGATACAGACAGTCATAAAACGTTATAACGTTTTCACAAAACGTTATAACGTTTTAGGTCTTTCAGTAAGCCTATATGTTAGCGTATTTTCCATTCCTGAAACGTTATAACGTTTTATGTTATTTCTGAGTTTGATCAACATCTTTCTTCAGCGTTTTTGACAGGTTTAAAACGTTATAACGTTTTATAAACGTTACCAACGTTTTCCCTCTGTAAATACAGCTTCAAACTTACTTTACCAAGCTTTTGATTTTACAATTTATATTCTTGATAAAGGTCTTCATGATTTCTTCTGTCCAAGGATATTACATTGCAATTCCAACTCTTCTTGAACCTACATAATCTCAAAATAGAAGAAATCGTAAAATTCAATAATTGTATATTTTTGCAAATTAGTCAAATAGACGAAAATGATTATTGTACGAACAACACTTATGTCCATAGAAGCCTTTGCCTATTTTTATTTGTATGTTTTGTTCTTTAATTAAATAATTAAAAATTTTGAAAGACATATTTTTGTTTTTGAATTTTCTTGTTTTATAAAAAATATAATTTAGTTGAAATTGATTGCACAATTATTTTTATTTTTATTTTTTATTAGTAATATCATTGTATATGTGCTAAATAAATGAGTTTTGATGTTCTATTTGTAAAATATAATAAAACTAATTATTATAGTCATATTATTCGTTATTCACTCGCTACCGTTTCGTTACCCGATAATTTTATTGGGTAAGAGTAGGGTACGGTAAGGTTAAATCTTAATGGGTAAGGGTAGGGTATGAGTAAGATCATTCTTAGTGGGTATGGGTATGAAAATGCTTCCACCATACCGTATCGTACCCATTGACACCCCTAGGTCAAATACACAATGAGGGTCAATTATATAAAATTTTTCTATGAAGAATGGAAATCAATTTTGTAGTACCATAACATTTTACTCTAAATTATATAAAAAAATCAAACATAAACACAAAACTTTAAAAATAAAAAATTGGGAGTCAATTGAAACTAAAACGTTGCTGCTGAAACTGCTTTTTCCATAAAAAGAGAAATATATTTTTCTTCATCCCAACAGTTCAAATGTTATTTAACAATCCAGATCTAGAGATAAAAAATATTTTTCTGACCGTTGAAAATATATGAATGGTTAGATGAAGAAACACAGATCCCTGCTTTTATTGGGCAAGAGCGGCATATTCTCACCCATTTCCCTCTTTAATTTGTTGTCTTTTGTTTTTCCCCTCAAAATGAAACAGTTGTGGGAATCTAATCCGTTAAATAGATTGTTGAAACCTATTTTCTTTTATTTTAATAAAGAAACTGATTCATAAATGATCGTTTGAATTATAGATGATTATTAACCAAATAGGAAAATAACGAGAAACAACTATTTAATGTTAGTAGATTGATTAATCGGACAAGCAACTAAAAGTAACCACCAACAAGAGTTGTTTAGGAGATCTATAGAATCTTTGAAGGATAGTAAAGACTATCTCCATGTTTGGTTGTGGCCTAGAGCTAAGGAGGCATAAATTGGTTATTCTAACTTAGACCGGTCTAAATTATTTATGTTTGGTTGAGGTCTAAAGTTAAATCATAGCTTAAAGTATTCTTTATGGTTAGAGTGGATGGATGACTAAAATCTTGAAAGCCTAAATTGGTTATTATTTATAATAAGATACTAATTATATAATATTAATATATTCAGAATAACTGTAATATATTATATATTATTATAAAATTTATTTAATATATTAATAATAATTATTAATAATAAAATACTAATTATACAATTATAAATTAATAATAATTATTAATAAAAAGATACTAATTATATAATCTTATTAAAATAATTATTTAATATATTAACAATATAAAATATTAATTATATAATTATATATTAATAATAATTATTAATGATAAGATACAAATTATATAATATTAATATATTAATAACAACTATAATATATTATAATATTATTATAATTATAATTTATTATATTAACAATATTAATTATTAATTATATAATTATAAATTAATAATAATTATTAATAATAAGATACTAATTATATAATATTAATATATTAATAACAACTATAATATATTATAATATTATTATAATAATTATTTAATATATTAACAATATAACATATTAATTATATAATTACATATTAATAATAATTATGAATAAGAAAATACTAATCATATAATATTAATATATTATAATATTATTATAATAATTATTTAATATATTAACAATATAGGATATTAATTATATAATTATATATTAATAATAACTATAAACTATTATAATATTATTATAATAATTATTTAATATATTAACAATATAACATATTAATTATATAGTTATATATCGTTAATAAGATACTAATTACTTAATATTAATATACTAATAATAACTATAATATATATTACAATATTATATAATAATTATTTAATATATTAATAATATAACATAATAATTATATAATTATTTATTAATAATAATTATTAATAAAAGGATATTAATTGTATAATATTATTATAATAATTATTTAATATATTAACAATATAAGATATTAATTATATAATTATATACTAATAATAATATACTAATTATATACAAATAAAATATTATTATAATCATTTAAGTTAGGCCACGAGGTGGAATAAAATTAAACCACCATGTGAGGTGGTTTAATTTAGGCCGACCTAAAGATCGGTTTATGCCATCTTAGTTCAGCTCAATTAAGACTCGTTTGATGGAATAACGAGGCCTAAACTCTTTATTCCACTCTTTAGACCACAACTAAACATGGTGATATATGGACTTAAATTGAGATCTCTTTAGTATTGTAAGCCTGTAAAGAGTTCGTATCCTCTGATGTAACCCAAATTTTGAGTTTACATCCTGACCGTCTAATCAGAATCTGGATCTATCAGGCGCGATGTGAAATGTGCCCCTTTAATATCGTGGCAAAGCAGATCGGAGGGCCTGGATCTAAATTCAAAATTTGAGTTACCTTAGGTGAATGAATTCACGAGCACAGCACATTAAAAACATCAAAAGCTAGCCATCCCTTGTATTGCCTTGCATCCATCAGATTTGCATCGGACGTTCCATGATTATCCCAACTGAAGCCTGCGCAGTGTTTAGTAAATTTTCTTTAAATTAATTGATGGAACATTTTGGATGTGTGCAAACGAGCCAATCAGCCAATAGCATTTTGTATAAAATGTAGCTACTGCCTCGGCATCAGGAGCGAATCTTAATGCAAAATGATTGCTTAGAAGATTTTATTTATGTATATTAAAATTTGAGCAAAACTAGGATGTAATGTGCTCACCAAGAGAGATTGATGAGCACACCTCCAAATGGCTATCGAATTGATTCCGAACTACAAATCTAAACCGTTGAAATCCAAGTACTTCGTGAGTGATGCATGTACATAAAATATTTTAAAGTTTTGAATTTATTAAGTACAAAATCAAGCGGTCAAAACAATGATGAAAAATTAATATATAAAACATTTAAAAAAACAATTTATAAAATGTTTATTGTTTTGACCGCTTGACCATGTTCTAAATGAATTCAAAACTTTAAAAATTTTGCATGTACATGCATCACTCACAAAGTACTTGAATTTCAACGGTTTAGATTCGTAGTTCAGAGTCAATCTGATAGTCATTTAGAGGTGTGCTCACCAACCCCTCTTGGTGAGCACATCACACCCTAGTTTTGCTCTTAAAATTTAATAAAATTCTAATGTCTTAAGAAATTTATATACTTTAGTCCTCAAGTAAGAATTCTGTTTTGTAGTTGTGAAGACTTGAGTTTAAATTTTGAAATTTTTCCGTGCACTGACTTTGATTGCTCCCTTTCTGTTGTACTAATATTTTAGGTAACATAAATTGAAGATATACAATAGTGGCAAATTGAAAATTTTTGTTTAATGGGATGGAAAATTAATAAAGGAATGTATTCTCACTTAATATATGTATCCTCGAAATGAAATTGTTGATGCAAAAGAACCCTTTAAATCATAAGCTAATTATAGGAAAATTGTTTTTCAGTTCTTTATATCAAAAAAAGGAGATTCAAAACTTCACATTTCTGACCTGCTACATAAACCTAAACTATCCTTGAAAAAAAGATTCCAAACTGCTCATTATTACATTAATTGTTGCATTAAAAAAATTCCGTTTGATCTCCAATCCAAATCATGTCTACATTAAGATCCGTGCGACTTAATTTATACAAAATTTGAAGTTATTTGCGCTAATCTCGATGTGGATATCGAATGATTCCAACCTATCATGGAATCAAATTTGGGCTAATTTCCTCCCATTGGATCCACCCCATTTTCTGGTACATGGCCTAATTTAGTTCCGTAAAATCAGATATATATATAGTTGCAACTTGCAAGCTATGCTTGCAGTTTTGTAGTTTCATTTGGGCTTTTAAATTAACCATTTTGGACTTTCTCCATTTTGAGCTCCCTCCTAATATAAAGTATGCAAATGACATAAATCCATAACAGTCTGCATTAATTTTAAACCCATGCCATCTTGATTGAGCATCAAAACTCTTAACCACTGCACTATACAATTTACATTTTTTTTAAATTTTTTTTACTATTTATTATTATGATGGATACAAAAATTAATGGTCTGAAAACAACGATTTTGTAAAATACTTAATAAATAAAAAAACAAATTCAAAAAAAATATAAAATTTGATCTGCAAGCGCATTTTAATATATCCATCATGTTGAACGGTTTGGATCGACTGTTTGGACTTTGAAAACTTTAAAAATTGTAGTTAATGCTAATACCAACTTATTATTTAATAGAAGCATATTATTTTTTTTTAATAAACTTATTTCAGGGATATAGATGCTCTGTCACTCATTTAAAAACCTACAACAAATGGAAAATATAAAACCTAATATGGTTACCAATAATTGCTTACGGCTGGTTGCAACTTTGGGCTAATAAGCTTCGATTGCAGCTGTTCGACACAATAAAGTTCCTAAACCCTAAACCTCTCACCAAATGACGGAGCTTTTACTTTTAATCGAACTTGAACTATTTGCAAATTGCATAATCGATTACATTTACCTCCATTGAGACTCTGAAAAAACCCAAATCTTGATGAGGCTTTGTCGCTGCATCGAATCACAGGGCCAGGCACTTCGCCTCACCGATTGTTCATGGATTAGCACGACATTCATTCTTTTCATCTCACCGCCAACAAATATATCTTGCAGTTCATTCCTCGAAACATCAATTCTTTGTGCGTGAACTGGGGAATCAAGCGAGAAGAACTCAAAACTCGTTTCTACGGACATCCCTTTTTGCAAGAATAGAATTATCGGGGTAATTCTGCTATATTACTTCTTACATTGATCATTTAGCGGGGTAACTAGAGAAACGTTCAGTAATTGGGGTCAACAGGAATTAAATAATATAAATGGTCGCCTAGGAGGCTCGTGTCTCTGACAAAATTAAAGGAGACTGTTAGTAGATTAATCAGCCAATAGCAGTTTGCACACATGATCATGCCCAGGAGTGGCAACCTCAGTCCGAACTAGGTTCTGACTGTACTTGTTAATTCTTAACTGAGCTATAATTGAATGAGTTAGATCTAGGGTATCCGAGCTAAAATCTCAGCTTAAGTTCGTGACAAGTTAGTTCGAGCTAGCTCGTGAGCTGATGAACTGGTTCACTGAGACTGATTGGATCATATTTTAAAAAGAAAATAAATTATACAAACTTTTTAGATCGAGTTGGACTGGACTAGATAGTATAAAATGCATACAAATTCACAAATTGTTGTTTAGCCAAGTTAACTCGTGAGCAAGCTAGGCCCTGCTTGAACTCGTTAATTATGAACCGAGCTGTTAGCGAGCGAGTCAGATGCGAGTCACGATCGAGCCACGACCTACGAATTGTTTTGCCACCCCTAGATTCATGTGTGCAAAGGAACTAGTGTTGTGCTCTCGGGTAGGGTACGGGTACCTCGGGTAAACCCGGGACAGGTAACGGGTAGGGCGGGTACGGGCATGACGAGTAGTCGGGTAGAACGGGTACGGATAGGACGGGTATTTTTTTTAAAAACTGTACCCTACCCGTTTCATATCCGTGCCCGTCTCGGGTAGGGGTAACGGGTACCTCGGGTACGGGTAACGAGTACCTCGGGTAGGGTATGGGTTTTTTTTTTCTGGTTTTTTTGTGTTTTTTTTGTGTTTTTTTGTGTTTTTGTGTGTGTGTGTGTGTGTTTTTTTTTTTTTTTTTTTTTTTTCCTTCTGTTTTTACTTTTTTACCGGTGGGAATTTTTTTTTTTAAATTTGAATTTCAAAATTAAACGGGTAAAGGGTGCGGGTAGAACGGGTAAAGGATGCGGGTTCGGGTTTGGGTAAATGGGTGCGGGTACGGATACAATGGGTCCGGGTAAGCGGGTTTCGGATACGGGTAAGGCGGGTATGGGTTGGGCGGGTTTTTTTTCCCAAATATTGGTGTCCGGTCCGTCTCAAACCCGTGCCAGTGTACCCGTTTACCCGCCTATACCCGGGCACGGGTACGGGTACCTCGGATAACGGGTACGGGCGGACAGGGTTCGGGTAACCCGTTTAGGGTATTAGCAAACCTCTAAAAGGAACCAATCAGCTAATCAGTTTGTCCATTTATATAATTTAATTATTTGCTACAACAATTTGGATCATGTGTGCAAAGGAGCCAATCAGCCAATGGCAGTTTGTACGAAATGTAGCTACTGTATACGCATTTTGTATTCCAAAGGAGCAATCGGAGCACTTACTCCTTTTCTGTTATAACTTAAATTTTAGCTAGCATAAATTGAAGAAGATGTACATTTTCAAAGTGAATTGCATGCGTGCTCATGCGCACTCACACACACACTTTACAATTTTAATAATTTTAGTTTAAATTCCATTATGTAATGGTAAATATTCATTATGCTACATGCACTTATATATTTTCTCTGTTGACGTTTGTCTATTAATTAGATGTTTCTAATACCAACTTGAGAATTTTTATCAAATGAATTGCAAATTCATAAAGGATGCAATCAACAAGAAAATTAGTATTAAATTAATACAAATTTACGTCTGTCAAATTGGCAAAAGTTGCAATCTGTGCTTGGAATTTTGTGGTTTCAAGTTTTTGGGCTTCTTCTTCTTTTGGGTTGCGGAAGAGAGGCCCAGCAATGATCTGAAGTTCAATGACATAATACTATAATTAGTCTGCATTAATCCGACCGTTACGTAAAATGTAACAGGGGTGATGCTAAGTACTTTTTTTTTATTAAACTGGATCTTAATACAGATTTAACTTAAACCATTCAAGCACTTCTTTAGTTTAGAAAATATAGCACGAGAGAAAACAAATAACGTTGGTGTACAGTACTATAGTAATTAAGGATGATTGGATAATATAGTCTGCATTAATTTATCATTTTTAGTCTACCATCAAACTCGCCATTTTGATAAGAAAGCTTGATGAATTGTTGTATAGACATATCAATACGTTATTGAGAGATTGGAATTGGTTGATTGTAGCTCATGGATCATTGTGAGAGGACAATCAATTTTATATAGTAACTTTTGCCAGTTTGAAAGTACAAATTACGATGCATCTATCGATTAGTGGTTGCGGATCTCCGAAGATATAGATGCTTAGCCGAGTTGGTCATCTGACATAGCTAACTTGCTCGAATTCTATTAACAACTCTTGTGTTTTTGACGTACTCCTTACTCTATTTACATTAAATACTAAGTAGTTTACATATTTACTGTACGAATCATCATGTCCGAAAACCAATACTAGCATGATCCAAAGCCGCAAGGATCTCCAACGGCCTCGGCCATTGCGAGACATGCATGTACTGGCAAATCATTCAAGCCTGCGGCTGGAACTCTCGTATAGTAAATGCTATTGTTCTCTTTCTTGGTTTTCTCAAGCAGTAAATTCATGTTTTTCTTTAGTTTTGATATGACATTGATGAGAGAAGAGGAAGCGCCTTTGACAGCTCTTGTCGTGCTACGTACTCAAGTGGTCGATGCCCATCTGTAATCGTGCGATTTCTTCCCTAATTTCTTCCATTTTATGGAGATGTAGAGAATAATGGTAGCAAGATTCAGCATAGAACTGTGAGGCTTTGAGTGGTGCAGTGCTTAGTGCATCAAGAACTGCTGCGTAGTATAACTCAATCTATTCAAGAACACACAAAAAAAACCATTTCATAAATAAAAAAAAAATGGAATTACAAAGCTACAAATAAATACTACAAATTGAGATCAACTAAAAAAATTAATAGGCATAGATACTAATCAACAAAGAAGGAATTTTTTTGTTATTTACCTGCTTTGCAGCCTTGGAGCAATTAGTAGGCGACTTTCTTGCACTAACCACCCGATTAAAAAAGCACTCTTGCGCCTGAGCAATCATCAGCGTCTCCAGCATGCTCACACATTCTGTCGAAACATCGACTGATTCACCTTCCCCAAGTATCTCTCTCAAATACCGAAATGTCGCCGCTGCATTGTTAAATGCTTTGTATGCCTTGTTCAACTCGTCAATTGTCACCCGATTTTCTGCAGCTGCCATCTGGGAGTACGTACAATGCGCCTATATTGAAAACAACCGCCATTTTCTCTGAAACGATCAAGGTGTGGGAGTGTTTCTTCCTTGGATTGAAGGAGTCCTGCCAAGTAAAATGAAGGGCCTTGAGTTGTGACCGCTCGAGCGCCATGGTGTAGTGGGACTTTATTTTGGAGAGAGAGTCGAAATACGAGTACAACTGGTCGAGGCAGCTTTCTAAAGAAACAGTAGTTGATGTGGAGGAGGTGGTTTGGGTAAGTCTAAATCGGTAACTGAGAAGAGCAGAGAGTTCGGGATCGGCAATTGGCGTGCATCCAGGATTCAATGCTGGAGATGGCACTTTCTCTTGAATTGATAACATTGGAGATGGTAGATCATCTATAGCTCTATAAATGACGGGTGAGATGTCGATCCGGCTGCATACATGGCTTTGCAAGATGCAAAAGGCATTGGCTACCCAGAAATATGCCATTGCAACTGAAAATTTAGTTTCGATGATGTGATGACTGATTAACTGATTGATTGAGTTTTGATCTTTTGATGTTTGGTAACATCTATTGATGAAACACTTGTATCTCTATTATATTATTAAGCACGTTGGGTGTCCGATCCGCCAACAGCTACGATTGAGAGATGAAACTTCGGATTTGATCTCAGCTCTCCAATTATATAATTTGTCTTCTTTTGATTAAATGCATCTGTTTTATGTATAAAAGTCTAAATTTAGTTAAAAACATACCCACCACATATGCTGCCACACGATATGTTACAATTAAAATTGAATAAATTATGAAATTTAGCGATATATTTATCTGTTTTTTTTTTCCATATTTCTCCTCTTCAATTGAGAAAACTACACCTTCCATTTTCTTATTTATTGTTTCCTTACTTCTTCGTTTCTATACGGATCACAATGGAAATCAATTTTTTTTATTTTCTTATTTCTCTTTCTTTGTTTCTATACATATTGGTGTGGACAATTTAGAATATATTTCCGATATAGAATATATCAATGTGTGTGTGTGTATTCTAAATTGAAAACAAAGAAGAATATAAATTGGAACGTGTGTGTGAATATATATTTTTCTTATAATATGTGTGTGTGTATATATATCCTATACATACACACGATAACACTTTTTATTTATGTTTTTTGATATTATATTATATGTTGATATTGAATTGTTGTATGATATTTGATATTAGATTCGAATCGAGCTATTATTTGATATCATTGGTACTTAAAAATAAAAAATCATCACATCATCAAATTGTTATCAGAGATCACGATTAAAGTTAATTAAAAATACAGAATCATATAAATTTTCTATTAACATGTATTTTAATTTTTAGATAATTATTATTTTCATTGATATATTTGTTTCTTATAATATGTCCTCGTTGCTATGCCAATCAATTGGTTGACTAGATCAGGTAGAACCGTTCTTCTGATTCATGTATTGGGCTTAATTTTATGCTGGATTTATTGTGGCGCACCTTCTGTCATATGGTTGTTCTTTTGCTGCTCTCTCTGTACGTGATTCAGTATTTCAGTTTTGTGCTTTCGTGGCGGCAGCACAATTTCTGGCCGCAATGGATCCTGACAATTTTCTTGCCTTATTACGCGCCTTTTTTTTGTTTATATTTTATTTCTAGTTGTAATTGCTATACCATCATCTAACTCGGGTTCATGAATCATGACCATTGACCAAGTCTAATTGCCTTTTTACGCACATACAAATATTTTTGCTATTTTTGCCATTGGACTTGTTCATGAAATTTAAATCAGGCTTAGATTTGCAATTAGACTCGGATTCCAGCCCATGGACTTTACTAATTACTATCCTTCAAAATATTCTATATATGGATCTTCTAATGAACACCTCAGGAACATTCTTTTTTTAAGGTTTTTCGTATATGCTTAACTATCTATAATTCCAACGATAATTTATGAATTAATTGGTTTAATTAAAATCAATAAAAATAGGTTTCAACAAAACTAATTTAGGAATTAGATGCTTTAGAAAATTACAAATTTCACTCTTCAGGCGGAACCAAGTAGAGTGAGGGATGGACATTTAACGACTCTAGCTTAGCTCAAAAAAAAATTTCAACAATATACTTCTACTTCGGTCTTTAATTTGATAAAAAAGTATAAAGATATACTTAAGCTTAAAAAATTATTAATTTTATTTTGAAAGATCTATAAAATATGATTCTATTTCTATGTTATTTCTCAGAAAAATTATAAAAATATACTTAATATTCAAAATAATGATAAAATTATACCTCATCCAAAATGTCTGCATCACCCTGCTAATTATTCTAGTTGGTCCCAAAGTAGGGGTGTTCATCAGGTCTCGTTTAATTAGTTAAACATTTTAAACAGAACTGAGAGAGTTCAGATTAAACGGTTCGATAAAGAAATTTTTAAAACCAGTTAGACATAACCGTTCAGATATTTATACCCGTCCACTGTCCGATCAAACATTTACAAAAAGTAAAAAATTACAACATAATGTATATTACTTGGTTCATTTAAAACTTGTTAGATCAAACCACACAAATTTTTTAAATTCATATTTAAAAAGTTCAAAAGAGAACAAATAATGTTTATTTTTATGGTTAATCTTCTTATTTCGATTTAACCGAACAAACTAAAATTTAGTTCATTTTATTCAAATCGATTTTAATTTAGTTGATAAGTTTATTTTAATTGGTTCAGTTGTATTTTTTTTTTAAAACCGATCGAATAAAATTATAGTTTCTCTATTTTATTTGGTTTTAATCGAATAGAATTGATGAACACTCCAGGTAGTTTCATGTTGAGGGGAAATTAAAACGATAAAGAATAATTTAGAGAGGAAAAGTTTTATTCATTCATTCAGTTTCTGGATTTCCCTAACTTACAAAAATGGACCAATATAAGAATGCCTTGGAGAAAACACTAGAACAAAGTCTGAAATCAATCACACTAGACCAATGCAAGTCTAAAATTAATATTGTGGGGAAATGATCTGATGTAAAATAAAAGGTAGATGATCTAATGTAAAAGAAAAGGTTAATTAAATGATTATATATTAAGTCAAGAAGTTAAATGAGATAGTAAGACTATAAATAAGAAACTCATAATTAATATAATGCCAGCTAATAATATTGTTTTTATTTATTTTTTTAAATTGTCATTTCTTTGGTGTAGTTTTCTTTTATTTATTTTTTAAATTCGACTCATAAGTTCCAATATATTTTTCTTCTTTTGAAAAATTGTAATGGTGTTTTAGTAGTTCAGCTATATAACCTGAACCTTTTTTAACGTGTGTCAAGATAATCAGATAAGTAGTAGTTTACTAAATCCTTATTTAAAAAAAAAAAAAGAGTTTATGGCATTGCATATATATTATTACCTATAGCTTGATAAAAACCATTGCATAATATATAGTTCAATTATTACCTAGCTAATAGCTTGATAAACCATTGCATAATAGTTTATTACTTATTGAAGAACTATTGCATATATTATTCCTAATTTGCTGATGGAAGGGTCTGATCTTTCTCTCTTTCGTCAAAACTTGATAATTAATGGCTGTCAAGGCTTTTCTCTCTCGCTGTTTTATCTGTTTGAAAAAAATGACTGAGACTGTGTGAAGTCGGTCTCTCTCCCTTTCATGTATGATAAAATTTCCAAATTCCACGTTTAATTGGTCAGGAGTTTCATTTTATTTCAAAATAGTGACCCTTACAACAGCGACAAGTTTAATTAATTAGACATTAGAATGAACATTAGAATATTTGAAACCTGCAATAATATTTTCTGACAAAAGCGGAATGAAGCAACGATTTCATAATGAAGATATATAGTACTGTTACAAAGCAACAATGTGTGGTTGGAGTTTTGAAAATCTTCCGATGAACAATAAAACATTAATTTAAACTGAAAATTGAAGTATTTGAACACTAATGCATCATTATTTTCTCTGAATGTTGGGTCATCCTCAAAAGTTCATGCAGCCGTTAAATGTGTTGGAAGTTTGTCAAATTATTGTCGGAAATTCGTCGGAGCGCGCACTACCAAATTAACCATTACTGAGCTATGCTTGACGGTAATTGTTTGATAATGTTGACTAGTTAATGTTCAATAGCAATTATAGTAACAAGAATGATGTTCAATTTAATTATCTGTTAAGTGTTTTTTTGAAGCACACAGAGATAATCCAGTGAAAAATATATAAAGCCTTGGATATTATTGTACGTTTAGGCTTGTAATCGGTTCTATTTAAAATTTTCAATGAAGATTTATGTCCAATATCTAGTGAATAAAGCTTTATTTTGTTGTGGCGACTTGATTTCAAATCTCACATATTACATATTGTGCATTTTAAATTTTAATCCTACCAAAATTTTCTAATTTAATTCACCCCTGCTGCTATATTGAACTTTCAACCGAGCTAATATCTTCCCACGTCATTCATAACCGTGAACGGCAGCATTCAATTTATTTGAGTAATATACTAATGCATAAAATGGATAGATGCAACATACAACGTATTTGAGTCATATATAATATCAAACATGGATAGTTACAGTCCGAGATATATCTTTGACTTCAACATAAATTAAGTTCTATATATATTACTGAAATCCGAGATATATAGTTAATTTATCGATTGCATATTTATATGCAATATAATAGGTCCCTCCCTCTAAATTCATTTTTAGAGCTTGACAGTTGCTCGTATGATCCACGCGGTTTATGAAATAAAGTTTAATTTGGTCATGAGTTTTAGTTTAATAATTTCAAAGTAGTGACGATTCAAACAGCGACAAGTTTATTTAACTAAATATAAGTACACAAATTGTCCGGTATAAGTACACAATATTTGTCAAATTGAGCTTCAAGTTTGTCGGACTTTTGCCAAATTATTGTTGGAAATTAACGGTAAATATTAATTTCATATTGTTGACTAGTTAAAGTTATTAATTAGTTAATTTTTTTTAATAACATTATGATAACAAATACGATATCTACAAAATTTGTCCATAATTTCTGTTAGTTTTTATTTATTTTATTTTGAAGCACTCATTTTTCTTAAGTCATTGATCATGAATTACATATCGAGACAAATATAATTCAGAGAAAAATATATAAAAGCCTTTAATATCGTCCGTTTAGACTTCGGTTCTATTTTGAAATTTGGATGAAGATTTATATCCCAGTAGATGTCTACGTGAGGGGCGATAGACAAAAACAGAGCTTGTAAGAAAAAAGAAATTACCTAATGAATTTGGGTGCCTCGAGAAAGATTGTTTCGATTTCCAAAATTTTGGGTGTTTACAGAAAGGTTTAAAATCGTAAGTTAATATAAATTTTCAGAAGTAATTATAAATAACATATGAGTTGATCGTAATTTCAGCAAATATTTTTTATTGGAGGTGAAAGCAATTTCCGCAAATATTAATTAATTTTAGACTTGGTCACATGGCAATTACAAATAAAACAGGAAAAAAAAGAACAAGAGAAGGCGCCCAAAATTTTTTATTGGAGGTGAAGGAACTCTGCAAATATTTTTTATTGGAGGTGAAGGAACTCCACAAATATTTTTTATTGGAGGTGAAGGAATTCGGCAAATATTAATTTTATACTTGGTCACATACTCACATGGCACTTACATTTATAACAGGAAAGAAAAAGAACAAGAGAAGGCGGCCATAAGACAAGAAGTCAGCAGGATCCAATGCGGACAGGAGTTGTGCTGCACCCAGGCAAGCACAAAACTGCAGCACGCAGAGCTGATCAATAGTTAAGACGCCACACTGCTGACTGAAAATTATAAAATAGCTTACTGAAAATTCCTCTTTCAATAAGAGATGTTCACATCCATCAAAATTCAATGATCACCTATAACAATTATTAATTGTCTTGTTGACAACATCACACAAACTAAATTTGTGTTGCATTAATTAATGGCATTTCTCCGGGCACCCGGTGGCGACTCTCAAATAAAAAAGATGAAGAATATGAAGAAGGCTTGGATCCGGCCAGGCCAGCTATGCAGGCAGATCGACATCTCACCCATCAATTATGAAGTTATGGATAATCTGCCATCTCCAATGCTATCAATCCAAGAGAAAATACCATCTCTGACAACAAAAGTTACATGCACGACAATTGTCGACAAAGAGCTCTCTGCACTCCTGAGATCTAGGTCCAGACTGACACTCACCACCAGTTCGTCCACATCAACTGCTGTTTCTTTTGAAGGCCTCCTCCACCAATGGTACTCGTACTTCCAATCTCTCTCAATAATAAAACCCCACTACCCTATGGCGCTTGAACGATCGCACCTTGAGGTGGTTTATTTCACCTGGAAGGACTCGTTCAAGCCGTCGAAAAAGCACTCCCACACCTCGATTGGTTCGGAGAAAGTGGCAGTCGTGTTTAATATAGCTGCAGTGTACTCACAGATGGCAGCTGCACAAAATCGGGGGACAGTTGACGGGTTGAAGAAGGCATACAAAGCATTTTACAATGCAGCAGGAGCATTTCAGTATTTGAGAGAGATACTAGGGGCAGGTGAATCAGTTGATGTTTCGACGGAATGTGTGAGCATGCTAGAGAAGCTGATGGTTGCTCAGGCGCAAGAGTGTTTTTTTAATCGTGCTGTTAGAAAGGGATTGTTGCCTACTACTTGCTCCATGGCTGCAAGGGAGGTAATAAGTTTTTTTTCTCCTTTCTTGATTATTATTTGGGCCTAATATTTTTTAAATGGAGTATTCTTTCTTCAATTTGAAGCATTAATTTCGTAATATTGCACTTCAATTTATTTTTGTCCAATGTCTTTTGTTTTCTTGAATAGGTCGAGTTATACTACGAAGAGGTTCTTCATGCACTGAGCACTGTACCACTCAGCCAACACTTTGACAAGGGGTGGTTTGCACATGTACAACTCAAAACTTCACAGTTCTACGCTGAATCTTGCTATCATTATTCCTTACATCTCCATAAAAATGGTGAAATTGGAGAAGAAATTGCACGTTTAGAGATGGGTGCTGACCACCTTTGGAGCATGAAGAGAGCCATCAAGGGCGCTTCCTTTTCTCTCATCAGTGTCATATCAAAACTAGAGAAAAACATCAATTTACAGCTTGAGGAAGCCAAGAGAGAGAACAATAGCATTTACCGTATGAGAGTTCCAGCCACATGCTCCTTGAAGAAGTTGCCAGCATCTGTCTCAAAATGGCTGGGAAGGCTAGAGAGCCTTGCGGAACTGAATGTCATATAATCTAAACTGTCTTGGGTGTTGATAGAAACTTCTATTATTTTAGAATAAAACAGGGTTGGCCAAAGCTCTTTGTTTGAGCGAGAAGTGATCATGAGGTTTTTTTCTTCTTCTTTAGTCGTTAAAAGGAGAGAAGTTGTGATGAGGAAACTTGCCATATGCATCTAAAATTTGCTTCTAGTGATTAATTGAATCTCAGTAATGGTTTGTTAATTTCTTTTAGTCTTCTAATAGTCTACTGTGCTTTGTTATTTTATGTGTTTTTTTATTTTATGAAATGAAGCGGTTCATGCATGCGTTTTAAAATATTTAGTTGAGATCATTTGTAAATTTTAAAATGACGAGTTTTGAAGTGTTCATCGCCAAATATTGTGTCGGCCTGAATGGTTTTATTCCTATAACATGGATAAAATACTTTTCATTACTACTAGTATATATAATTGATTGATGTGGATGGAACTCTTTTTAAGATTGTGCTTTGAAATGTTCATCGGAAAATGAGGAATTGGATGAATCTTACAAATAAATGGAACTAATCTGGACTAGCTTGTTGTCTAATAAAAATGAACATTTTAAAATAGAGTATGACTAATATAACATCAGTGTCATTCAGTCTATATAACACCAACTCCAAAACCTATCAAATTGAATTCAAATGGTGAATTCAAACCGTTCAAACCGATCTACTTCATTAGTTGTGCGTTTACATGTAAAATTTATAAGTTTTTTAGTTTATTTGGTATCAAGTCAAGCAGTCAAATGTGTGAGTTTTTAAATTAATTTTAATACATTTATTTTTCAATTTTTTTGCCGCTTGATTTGATACTAAAATAACTCAAAAATATAAAAAGTTTGCATGTAAACGCATCACTCATAAATTAAATTAGTTTGAACGGTTTGAATTTATCATTTGAACTCGATTTTATAGGTTTTGGAGTTGGTGTTATATAGATTGAAATGACACTGATGTTATATTAGCCATACTATTTAAAATATGCTCCTAGCTACTTCATACACCACATACTACATCCTACCTATTGCACCACCAGTGCCATTCGTTTCCCAAATAGACTGCTACCTAGCTATTTACTTATCTATGTTCACTTAGCAGTTAGCACTACACAATACGTATCTGTTATTCAAATTTATCAAGCAACCTCTTTCGCAGGTTAACCAAATGGCTCTTATCATAATTATAAAATAATCTGAATTATATACAAGCCTTGAAAATTAGTTAGATATTCACATTCATCAAAATTCAATTTATCACCCATCACAAATAGTACTTGTCAATTATAAAGTTATGCAGGCGGATCGACATCTCACCCGTCAATTATGAAGTTATGGATTATCTGCCATCTCCAATGCTATCAATCCAAGAGAACACTTAGCAGCAGCTGTTAAGATTTCAAAAAAAAAAAAATTCAATCCAAGAGAAAATACCATTTCCGACATCAAAAGGTTACATGCACAGCAATTGTTGACCAAGAGCTCTATGCTCCAGTCCGAGATCAAATATTTAAATATTAAAAACGATCTCAGCTCCATCTGGCAGTGACTCTAGGAGCAGGAATTTTTTGCACCCTAGAGAGAAGGTGATCCGAACGCCTTACTTAGTTATTAAAAATATTTGCAAGTTCATTTTTAGTTATGAAAATTATTTGCAAGTTCATTTTACTTTTGGTTCACAAACATTGACATGTATGGAAAGCATATATTGATAAATAAATGATGCCACAGTTGCATGAAGTAAGAAATTAAAATAATTGGTTTATTGTTTAGTATTAAATATATTGAATAATAAATTAACTTAAATTTAAAAAATATGATCATAATCCGAATATCAATTATAATTAGAATGTCAATTTTGTTAATCGCTTGAGGTCCAACTACTCAATTTTTCAAATTGCACAGAAATTAATATGTGTTGTATTAAATTTATGAAAAAAATATTAGTTAATTAATTTATTTTTAATTTCAGTAACCTATGTGCTAATTGTCACAATGTTAACTTATTTTTAATTTCAGTAAGCTATGTTAATTATTTTTACTATTAGAAACAAGGGATCAATTGAAAATGTTAAGACTAATTGGCAAACAAATTAGTGTTAATCATTGATGGTCCTTTTAGTTGTCAAGATCAATTGTAATGATTGCTTAACATGGCAACAGACGAAATGTCATATCTTTGCCATATATTCATATATAACCAGGCAAAATATGCCTAAAAGAGGCATATAGACATACAGAGAATACTGTCTAATTGTGGTCGCACACAATTATTTGATGTTGACCATCCAATTTAGATGGTCCAAATTAATTATATTACTTAATCAAGAAGATGTCATTCTTCTATCTAATCCAACTTTTGATTGGATTAGAAAACATGACTTGGATGTCTAATACTTATTCGATTTGGAATTAAGATTATAAATCAATATATTGATAATTGTGACATCTGAAATTAAATTTGTTAGTCAGAATAGACAAAGTTTAAGGCACAATTAAGAGTAGGACTGTACAAAAAGTTCGTAGTTCGTGATTCGATTTGAGTTCGATTCGAAAAAAGTTCTTAATTAATTCAGTTTGAAATTAGTTCGTTCTAAAATGAATCAAATCAGTTCGGTTCGAAATTAGTTTGAATTTGAACTCGAACTGGGTTAAGTTCGATTTGAAACTCTTCTTTTTAGTTTGAATTCGCAAAAAAGTTTGTAATTAATTCGATTCGAAATTAGTTCGTTTTGAAACAAATCAAACTAGTTCGGTTCGAATCTTATTCAAACTCAAACTCAAACTGGATATAGTTTGTTCGAAATTGATTAATGTACTATTTAGATTTGAATCTCAAATAATGCAACTAATGACTTCAACCATCAATCTTTAATAATGCAGGAACCAAACTTATATCAGAATTCAAAATTGTTAATATAATGGTAACTTATAATAGAAAAATGCTTCAACAACATAACAAATTAACAATAAAAATAAGTTAATATAATCGTTCTAAAAATGCTTTATCTAACTAGAAGAATCGGATTGAATAAAAAGTTAAAAAATAAATAAGCCACCATTTTAATTATACAATAAGAGGTAGGTTCTCAAACTTTTAATTTGTGACAAATTGACTACCAAATTTTAATTTTGAAAATCACCTCCCTCTAATATATGCAATTGATGACAATTAACGATCTTCTTCGGTAGATAATTTATCATTTAATAGGTATGAAATAATAATGATAGCCTTAATTAATTTATCTATGTCATAATCATTTTATGAATAATAATATTTCACAATTTTCAAAATTAATTTTAAATTAGTAATAATTTCTTATTTCATAATGTTTGCTAATTTTCATGTGTAAATAAAATAGTTTTATCAATTTTATTTATTTATGAAACTATTTTTCCTTTATAATATATCAAGCATGTATACAAAAATAAAACTGAAATATCATTATATTATAAATATTTAATCAAGTGCCTATATTTTTTTTAAATAAGTTTTTCTAACTTTATATAAATTAAAAAGCCATTAATATTTAATATTTTTTACTAAAAGCAACCAGGAATATTTTGATCATTTCGTACTTAAAAAATTGGTCACATTAAATGGAGAGGGTGGAAGGAATAATTATCCCTGTAAATAATAAAATAATGAAGATTCAATATGAATCGTTCTGTTGTAGTTAGATATTTTGAATCCATTATTATTTTATGTTATACAATTATTATGACAATAATGACATCGTCTCAACAGCCAAACAAATAATCACAGTAAAGATTACAAACTTAGATATTTTCCAATCAATACATTTCTAGAGATGGAAGCTACGAGATAAGACATTTTTTTTAAAACATTTAGAATAACAGTTTTTAATTAATAAATGAAACCAAACGACGCAGATGAAATTGTCAAAATTATTATTTTAGGTCATCCATCCTGACCGTTCGTTCTTAATTAATTAGCCAGATAGGAACAGCTATAAGCTCGAAAATTAGCAATTAATTATGTGAGAAATAAACAATCATCTCCTATTATAGCAATTTCTTTGTTTAATTACGAAGAACAATGGTAACAAATTAAAAAAATATATTATTTTTGTTTTGCTCATCTTATTTGCTTTTTGGCGGGGTAGAGGTACAAATTAATTATATATAAAAAAAACAATTTTTTTGTTAAAATTACCAAATAATATCCCTGAGTTTACTTTTGTTGTGATAGTCTTTTTTTTTGTTAGAACTATTATGAATCAAATTCGATCAGCTTTCAGCATGATCCAAATGTAAGTCCAATAAGAATTTAGAAAATTTATTAAAAAAATTATAATCAATCAAATTGGATGGCAAGTGAAATTTTAGCATCAACGTGTCATAAAAAATTTGGGGCAAATGCCAAGTAGGCTTCTCCTATGATTTATATGGTGACTCATTGCTCTAAAGTAGTACGGTATTGTTAATTTATTAATTAATAACTCAATAATTAACCATTCTATCATATTTGTGTCTGATTTATCTGATGACTAATTGTGTTAATCTAATATGGAGCAGTTAGTTTATTGTCAACTCAATAATTAACCGATATTTTTAATTTTACCCAAAAAATAAATTATTTTATTATAAATAACCAAAATCACGACAAAATTTTATTTCTACCCAAACCGTAAATAATATTTATGGTTCGAATTAACAATTCAGACCGTAAATAATATTTACGGTTCGAATTCACAATTCAAACCGTAAATATTATTTACGGTTCTAATTTTATTGGTTTTGTGGATCTATAGGATTGAGATAGTAGTATCTATAGGATTGAGATAGTAGTACTTCTTTCAACCATGTGGCATTGAAATAATAAAATATCGGCCAACCTGTCCCCTATATTGCCGACAAAAGCTATATTCTCACTGCCAGTTGAATTCAAACCGTAAATTATTTACTTTCCTGGCCGACAAAAGCTCTATTCTTACTGGCCGACAAAAGCACCTAACCTTCTTTCAACCTTTTGTTGTTCTTGTGCTATTTCATTATTAGAACCGTAAATAATATTTACGGTTTGAATTCTTAATTAGAACCGTAAATATTATTTACGGTCTGAATTGTGAATTCGAACCGTAAATATTATTTACGGTTTGGGTAGAAATAAAATTTTGTCGTGATTTTGGTTATTTATAATAAAATAATTTATTTTTTGGGTAAAATTAAAAATATCGGATAATTAATCACCCAATAAAGATTGTGCTTTGTTGATCAATATTCTTGAGTTTTATTTTATTTTATTTCAAGATTGTGACCTTCTAACAGAGACTAGTTCAATCCACATCAGTCAAATACAATTGTTTTTTCAAAAAAGAAAAAAAAAAAAAAATGACGCGCCTATAAGCTTGCCAAGTGAAGACCAACAAACTAAAGTTATAACCACAATAAAAAAAAAGGTAAACTTTGGATGTAATTCCAAATAAGAAAATTTGAATGTAACTTAGAAATAGCAATAAATTTATATTTAAAATTTAGAAAATCAATATGTTAGAAATAAGATGGATTTTTTTTTTTAAATTTATAAATGGATGTAACCCAACCAATTAATGATTCGGTTTTATTGAAGAGAGGCTAATAGAATCAAACTAATGATTAAATTCCACTTATTTTCACAATTTATCACACCAAATATCACAGTGTTGAGAGAGATACTAGGGGGGAGGTCAATCAGTTGATGTTTCAATAGAATGTGTGAGCATGCTAGAGAAGCTGATGGTTGCTCAGGCGCAAGAGTGCTTTTTTAATTGTGCTGTTAGAAAGGGATTGTCACCTGCTGTTTGCTCCATGGCTGCAAGGGAGGTAAAGATTTTCTTTTCTCCCTCTTTCTTGATTATTATCTATGCCTAATATTTTTTAAATGGAGTTTTCTTTCGTCAATATGAAGTATTAATTTCTTAATATTGTACTTTGATTTATTTTTGTCTAATGTCTTTTGTTTTCATGACTAGATCGAGTTATACTACGAAGAGGCTCTTCATGCACTGAGCACCACACCACTCAAATACTCAAGCAACACTTTGACAAGGGTTGGTTTGCACATGTACAACTCAAAACTTCACAGTTCTACGCTGAGTCATGCTATCATTATTCCCTACATCTCCATGAAAATGATGAAATTGGAGAAGAAATCGCACGATTACAGATGGGCACTGACCGCCTTTAAGCATGAAGAAAGACGTCAAAGGCGCTCCCTTTTCTCTCATCAATGTCATATCAAAATTAGAGAAAAACATCAATTCACAGCTTGAGAAAGCCAAGAGAGAGAGAACAATAGCATTTACCATATGAGAATTCCAGCCACATACTCCTTGAAGAAGAAGTCAGCATTTGTCTCGGAATGGATGGGAGGGATGGAGAGCCTTGCGGAACTGGATGCCATATAATCTAAACTTTCTTGAGTGTTGGTAGAAACTCCTATTATTTTAGAATAAAACCGGGTGGGCCAAAGATCTCAATTCGTTTGAGCGAGAGCTTTCGTTTTCTTTTTTCTATTACCTGGTTTTTCATTTTTTTTTTCTTTTACCCTTTAGTCGTTTAAAAGGAGAGAAGTTGTGATGTGGAAACTTGTGATATGCATCTAAAATTTGATTCTTCTTCAATATTAATTCAACTGTATATTAATTTGAGTAATTGAATCCAAGAAATGTTTTGTTAATTTCTTTTAGACTTCTAATAGTCTACTGTGCTTTGTTATTTTATATGTTTTATCTTTTATGAAATGAAGCGGTTCATGCGTTTTTTAATATTTAGTTGAGATCATTTGTAAATTTTAAAATGACGAGGTTTCAAGTGTTCATCGCGAATTGCGTTGGCCTGAATGATTTCATTCCTATAGCATGGATAAAATACTTTTCGTTACTACTAATATATATAATTGATTGATGTGGATGGAACTCATTTTAAGATTGTGCGTTGAAGTGTTCATAGGAAAATCATGAGGAATTAATAATGGATGAATCTTACAAATAAATGGAATTTATCTGTACTTGTCGTCTAATAAAAATGTACTTTATAAAGTTTTGTATTAATTGACGATTTGACGTTGTCCAAGGTTGCAGATCTATCAACTTGTCTCAGATATATATATACTAATTAATTATTATTAAAGTACTTGTCGCAGTTGGAAGGTCACTATCTTCAAATAAATACCAAAGGAAAATAAACTTGTGAGATACTTATTCTCCAAGTTTAGTAGTTAAGTACATTGGACACAACGGCGCATCTAACAAGATGTACCATGTTGTACTGTATCCTTAGTCGTGCATGCTGACACGTGTGTCCAACACACCGTGTTTTTGCAATAAACTAAACAAGCATACACCTAACAAACCAAATATTTCCCTCAACTACTAGTAGAAGTATGGCAGGTGCGGCCTCACAGTAGTCAATAGTGCTGGTACGCTTAGTGTAAAAGGTGCCAAGTCAAATTCCGTAAACACTGTTACATCTCAACCCATTGTCACTACATACATGATTTCAGCCTATTATTAATACCATACCAGTTCTCTAAAAAAAAATTTAGAATATATTCTCTCAAAAAATAATACCATACCAGAATCATTGATATTTAGCCCCACCTGTATCAATTAACAACAACCATATGAAAAGACCTAATGCAAAAAAAAAGTGGAGCTAGGTACGTGTTGGAAAAAAATTGAAACGAGGCCATAAGAGAGACTTGTGAAAAAAAAATTAAAAAAAATGGAAGAGGTGCATGCTGAAAATTCAAAGCGAAGTTGATGTAAATGGACATGTTAATAGCTTGGGGGGATGAATCCAGTCAGAATTTTTTATTAACAGAAATTAATATAACGTGGAAAAATTCAAGCGAAGTTGTCTTTTGTTTTCCCCCACAAAATGAAACAGTCGTGAGAATCTAATTCTTAAAATAGCTTGTTGAAACCTATTTTCTTTTTTTTTTAATAAAGCAACTGATTCATAAATGATCGTTTGAATTATAGATGATTAAGCAAATGGAAAAATAATGATGAACAACTATTTCATGTTAGTAGATTGATTAATCGGACAAGGAACCAAAAGTAACCACCAACAAGAGTTGTTTTGGAGATCCATAGAATCTTTTGAGGATAGTAAAGTCCATGGGCTTAAATTGAGATCTCTTAGTACTGTAAGCGCGTAGAGAGTTCGGATCCTATAATGTAAATCCAATTTTGATTTACATCCTGACCGTCCAATCAGAATCAAATCTATCAAGTGCGATGTGAAATGTACCCCTTTAATATCGGAGATCGGAGTAGGTCAAATGGACATCGGATCTACTTTTGGATCGAATTAGCTCCAACACCATCTGATCAGTTAAAATATGTGCACATGAAAATTGAAGCACTCGTACAGAGTTTAATGCAGAGCATACACATCTTAATGCAGTATCAGACGATAATTAAACCCATGAAACCAAAGTAGGTCCGAATGGGCATCAGACATACTCTGAATTCTTAATATCGTGCCAAAGTAGATTGGAGGGTCCGGATCTAAATTCAAAATTTGAGTTACCTTAGGTGAATGAATTCACGAGCACAGCACATTAAAAACATCAAAAGCTAGCCATCCCTTGTATTGCCTTGCATCCATCAGATTTGCATCGGATGTTCCATGATTATCCCAACTGGAGCCTGCGCAGTGTTAAATAAATTTTCTTTTAATTAATTGATGGAACATTTTGGATGTGTGCAAACGCGCCAATCAGCCAATGGCATTTTGTATAAAATGTAGCTACTGCCTCGGCATCAGGAGCGAATCTTAATGCAAAATGATTGCTTAGAAGATTTTATTTATGTATATTAAAATTTAATAAAATTCTAATGTCAAATGATTAATTGCTTTTAATCTAGTTAGAATTCTGCTTTGTAGTCGTGAACACTTGAGTTTAAATTTTAAAACTTTAACCCTGCACTGACTTTGATTGCTCCCTTTCTGTTGTACTAATATTTTAGCTAACATAAATTGAAGAAGATATACATTGGTGGCAAATTGAAATTTTTTGTGTAATGGGATGGAAAACTAATAAAGGAATGTATTCTCACTTAATATATGTATCCTCGAAATGAAATTGTTGATGCAAAAGAACCCTTTGAATTATAAGCTAATTGTAGGAAAATTGTTTTTCAGTTCTTTATATCAAAAAAAGGAGATTCAAAACTTCACATTTCTGACCTGCTACAGAAACCTAAACTATCCTTGAAAAAAAGATTCCAAACTGCTCATTATTGCATTAATTGTTGTCAAGATCACGTGGGAGTGGGAATGGTCCAATGGATACTGGATCAAATTCCGTTTGATCTCCAATCCAAATCCGGCCTACGTTAAGATCCGTGCGAACTTAATTTACACAAATTTTGAAGTTATTTGTGCTAATCTCGATGTGGATATCGAACGATTCCAACCTATCATGGAACCAAATTTGGGCTAATTTCCTCCCGTGTATATTGGATGTACCCATCTCTAGTATATGACCCAATTTAGTTTCCTAAAATCAGATATATATATAGAGTTGCAAGCTATGCTTGGAGTTTTGTAGTTTTATTTGGGCTTTTAAATTTACAATTTTGGGCTTCCTCCTTTTTGGGTTGCCGAAGAGGGAGTCTAGATATAATTTAAAGTATGCAAATGACATAAATTCATAACAGTCTGCATTAGTTTTAACCGTTGCGAACTATATTGCAAGAATACGGATAGGACTGAACAAAAAGTCCAAACCCTTCCTATCTTGATTGAGAATCAAAACCCTTAATCACTGTACTAGACAAAAAAAAAATTGAAATTTTTTACTATTTATTAAGGTGGATACAAAAATTAATGGTCTCAAAACAACGATTTTGTAAAATACTTAATAAATAGAAAACAAATTTAAAAAAATATAAAATTTGATCTGCAAGCGCATTTTAATATATCCATCATGTTGAACGGTTTGGATCGACTGTTTGGACTTTTAAAACTTTAAAAATTGTAGTTAATGCTAATACCACTTCATGCAACACAAAAATTATAAATATGACTTCACATACCTAGAGATTGAAATACTGGTTAAAATCACAAATAACTTGTGTAATTCAGAAATTCAGGCCATGCACTTATACCATACTGGTACAATTGGTACCATCACCATAACGTTCTGTATAGTTGAAATGCAAACTTAAAATCACCAAAAATTCAATTTTTCAATTTTATCCCAGATTTCAGCAGTATTCCACCAAAAACACTTTTTTTTCAGTTCAGACCAACCTTTGTGGTTTTAAGTTATTGGGCTATTTAAATTTACCATTTTGGGCTTCCTCTTGTTTTGGGTTGCGGGAGAGGTGCCAAACAATAATCTAAAGTATCAAAATGACATAATAATATGCATTAATCTGACCGCTACGAACAATGTTAGAAACCGTCATGTTATGTACTTTTTTATTATTAAACTGGAACTTAATATAGATTTATTTAAAATCTTTCACAAGAGAAAACAAACAGTGCTTATGTATAGTACTATAGTCACTAGATCAGGATGACGAGATGCTTCTGTTATATATTTTCCTCAAGCTAAAATTCATTGCTAATTTAATTTAATTTGACACAATGTTAGCTATTTTAAAATTTTCATTTTTTATGAAAAATCTATATAATACTCCATGCATATAAATATTACGCAGATTTATGTCTCTTAATTTTGTTCGCCAAACAAATTGAAATAATTATCACTAGGAATTTAATGAAACTCAATGATTCAAATCAGTGTTTTAATATTCGGTTCTTATTCGATATTGGAAAAGCCACCGAATACCGAATATAAAGTATGCGGCCGAATATTTGGATTTTTATTCGGATTTATATATTCAGATTTTCAAATGAAAAATCATAGGCATTAACTCTAATAAACATAGATAAACATTACAAAATAAACATAAATAAAACATAACACAAGTTAGAACAAGTTAACAACCCACAGTACAAATTACAAAACTACAAATAAGCATAAATAAAACATAAGCTCAAACTTAAATAAATGAAATTATAACTTATTCGGTTCTTATTCAGATTCTTATTCTCTATTCGGAAATATTTCGGTTCATATTCATAAATATTCGGTTCTTATTCGGATTCTTATTCTCTATTCGGAAATATTCGGTTCTTATTTGAATTCTTATTCTCTATTCAGAAATATTCAGCCGAATAGATAATATGTGGAAAAATATATTCGGCCGAATAGACCGAATATTAAAACACTGATTCAAATAATACACAATTGAATGGATATAATTGAGAGGTCTGACAGAGAACCAAGAATTTCTTTTTAGTTTAAAATAAATATAATTGAAACGAGGAACTTTAATTGTTGAGACTGTCAAATAGAATACAATTGATTTGAGAAATATTAGATAATTATTGTTTGCATCATTCAAAAGAAGAAGAAAAATAATAAATTTACGGTAGCGCATACCGTTTTACTTTTCTTTCTATATCTTGTTTTGAAATTAAACATAAGCAGTCCATCTTCGGTGCCAAAATTTTACCCTGTATTATTTTGACTTTTTTTTTAAATAGAATTCCTTTAAATTATTTTAACGGAACAAGCCTAGTTTGATCGGATTTTCGAAAACTAGCCTCCACCGATCCCTAGGATCGGTGGAGCAAAAAAATTGAATCCTACACCGATCCTACGGATCAGTGGAGCAATTTTGGAGCAATTTTCACACCTGAAGAGAGCCTGACCACAGAAGATCCCATACTACGCCTACACCGATCCTAGGGATCGGTGGAGGCTTGATTTTCAAATTTTGCACATGGTGCCGTATTCAAAGATATCAATGAATTATATTGATCTTATGCGTTCAAAGAGGTATGAAAACCATGCAATGATATACAGTTTTCATCAAACAATGACTCGCTACATACACTGTAATTCAAATAGTCACGCACCCGAAAGGAATTCACGCAAAGTTTGGGAAATAAATCTGTTGCGATCCAAAAATCTCTGCAATCTTTGCGATTTCAAATCCATCCGTTCATTTGTTTAGAGATTTGCACATAAAAAATAATCGCTCCTTGAGATTTGTGCATTGTAGAATGTGAAGGGAGGGATTTGGAATCGCAACAGATTTATTTTCCAAAGTTTGAGATGTTTTTTGAAATCACGCAAACCCAAAAAGTCACGCAAATCAAGCTTCAGGATAGCACAGGGGGTAGTATTATTTAATGCAAATTCAAACCTACACCGGTCCTGTGGACCGGTGGAGATGTTTGGTGTGGTTTTGGTGCAGGATATCTGTGGCGGGGTAAATATTGACTCCACCGGTTCCTAGGACCGGTGCAGTTGGGATTTTTTTTCTACACCGATCCTAAGGATCGGTGGAGGCTAGTTTTTGAAAATCCGATCAAACTAGGCTTGTTCCGTTAAAATAATTTAAAGGAATTCTATTTAAACAAAAAATCCCGTTACCATACACGCTACGGCATGCATAGTTACGTATAATATATTATGTGTATCGGTTACATATCATAATTATTTTTTGAGAAAAAATGACACGGCACACTATGGCACGACACATAACTTGTCCAAACATGATTACATGTGATAAGAATAACAAAATATTTTTATCATTATTTATCTCAAACAACAATTTAAATTTTGAATTAAGTTTATTTTTGTGCTAAATTCTTCACAAAATTGTTTCTTTATTTTATAATTATTTATAATTTTATTTTCTATTTTTTGTTTGTGATTATTTTGCTTTCTTTAGATAACTTAAAACAAAATAATTAAACATAATCCAACAAAACAACATGTGATAACACGTTATTAATGTGATAAAACATAACAATTCATATCACATTCGATCACAGTATGACTAATATATCGTGATCATTCACGTACTATTACCCATAATTTTGATCATAATTCGTGACCCGAGTCACGACACACAGCAAGAATATATATATATATATTCCTACTTATACCAATATACCATATGGTTAATGATTCCTTAGAGATCGATTCTTCTAGCAGCAAAACCATTCATACAATTGTCCATATATTCATGTCAGTTTATTGAGATTTCTGATTTAACATCTTCGATCTAGGGAACATATGGTGTCAATATATAGAAATAACATCTGTTCCATATACCAAACATTCAAATCATATTTATATTAAGAAGTTTCATGTTAGATTGAAAGCGATATATAGTTTTTGTTGATCCGACGGGTCAATTAAGTAAACTGTAACAAAGTACAGGATAAAGGTACATGTCTTATTCTTCGTATACGTACCGTGTCAAATGTAATTCTGGTTCCCTTAAGGCTGAAGAAAAGGCAGGAAAGAGATATCCCATACGGTGTGATCTCAACCGTTAGATCGCAAATGGACGGTTTCGTTTAGATATCAGAAAAATCTCTGCGGGGAAAATAGTGGGTTTTTGCCAACCGAACTACCGAAGTTGTGGAACAGATAGTATGATTTGGAAAATTGAAATACAACTTTTTTTAAATTGGAAATTGTGTGGTGGACTTTCTCATTTAAAATACAACTTTTTTAATTAATGTTGACAGTATCCGATAACTTTATTTATTATGGAACATAAAGTATAATTTGGAAAATTGGAATCCTATTGCTATTGTTTCCTTTTATATAAAAGATTAATCCGATCTAAATTTTATTTTCTCTCACCTCTGCGCTAATTAAAATGTTAGCCGTTAAAATCTGCACCACCAAAACTGCCCTTCTAAATCTGCGCTAATTGAAATGTTGAAATATGTGCTTAGAATTTTATGATTTTATTTGGGCTTTTAAATATATCATTTTGGGCTTCCTTTTCTTTTGGGTTGCCAGAGAGGGGCCTAGAAATGATTTAAGGTATCAAAATGACATAATTCCATAATTGTCTCAGCATTAATCTGACCGTTACCAACAATTTTACAGGGTCTTGTATTCCCTTGTTATGTACTTCATTCAAAATAAATAAATAAATTTCTTTTTAATATCTTGTTTTAAAATTTAAATACAAGAAGGGGATGATTTTTCCACCCTTCATGACAAACATTTCCCCTGTATTATTTTTCTTGTGTTATTTTGAGATTTCAAATTTCCCATAATTTGTTTCAAACTTCGAACAAGTTTGTTGTATATTTAGCTTCAAGAAAAAATCAAATGTCAAACAGCTCATTTTTTTTTTTTAAGGAAAATTGTCAAATGTTTTGACTGGCAGACACGTGTACTTTAACTGATGCAGATTGCAGTATTTATCCAATTAATTTTGGATAAGTTATGATAAAACCACAGTAAAGGTCACGCCAAGGCTCCAAATGCCTTAAAGATTATTCTAGTAGCAAAACCAGTCATACTACAGCTCATGTCAGTTCACTGAGATTAATTTCTGATTTAACATCTTCCAGGGGACCAGGGGACATGTGGTGGAATTTTTCTCATAAATCATAATTAGAAAAAAAAAATTATGGAACCAATATGATAATTTTTTTTTTACAAAAATCATAAGAACAGAAATGTCATTTTAGTTCCGAATTTTTTTTTCTTTTTTTTGGACCGAAATGGCAATTTGATCTTAGGTATTTTTACAATTTTTCAACGTATTTTTTTCTCAAAATATGTGAAAACAGCTGGAACCGAAATGTCATTTCCGTCCCAAAAAAGGGATCGGAATGACATTTCGGTTCTTATGATTTTTGTAAAAAAAATAAAAAAATCATATTGGTTTCATAAAAATCTTTTTTCTAATTATGATGAGTCTTGCTAGTATAACATCAGTGTCATTTCAGCCTATATAACACCAACTCCAAAACTTATCGAATCGACTTCAAACAGTTAATCCAAACCGTTCAAACCCATCTATTTCATTAATTGCACGTTTACATGCAAAATTTATAACTTTTCGAATTTATTAAGTATCAAGTCAAGCGGTCAAATGTGTGAGTTTTAAAATTAATTTTAATGCATTCATTTTTCAACATTTTTGACCGCTTGATTTGATACTAAAATAACTAGAAAATATAAAAAAATTGCATATAAACGCATCACTCATAAAGTAAATCGGTTTGAACGGTTTGGATTAGTCGTTTAAAGTCTATCCAATGAATTTTGTAGTTGGTGTCATATGACACTGATGTCATACTCGGACTCAATTATGATTTATAAAAAAAATTCCATGTGGTGTTAATATATAGAAGTAACATCTGTTCCATATATATACCAAACATTCAAATCATATATATATACAGAAAGAATTTCATGATAGATTGAAGGCTAGTAGAGACGTGTTTTACTGGATGTAAACACATTATTTATATTTTTTTTTACTTATCAAAGAAAGCGATAGTTTTTGTTGACCCGACGTGTCAGTTAATTAAACTGTAACAAATAGCACAGGATAAAAGTCACTTAGTTCGGAAAGATTAACGGGTTTCCTTTTCAGACAAGACGATAAATTTCATCTTTGTATACCGTGTCAACTGTAATCACAAAGCAAAGACAAAATTTGTAATAGTTATTCTTGTTTCCTTAAGTCTGAAGTAACGGGATGGATAGAGATCTCCCAAGTGATGCGATATCAACCGTTAGATCTATGTTAAGATGCAAAGATTAAAAACGGACGGTGCAGATTCGTTTACATCTCTATTCAAAAAATCTCAGCTGAGAGAATCTTGTAAAATACTGTGTGGTGGGTTTTTGTCAATCGCAAATTCGCAGTCCACATAGTGGTTCCCACCAAAACATATGTTATCCTGACGCGTGTCCCGGACTAAAGAAATAGGCTGCATATTTATCGTCCGATTAATACGACTGGAGAAACGGAGCCCCTCCACACTGTCTGATTGGCCAGCGTGCTATTCTTTTTTTATTTGATTTTTCTGAAATCACCGTTTGGCGTCCGGGTGACGAGTGCATATCCTGATCCTCTGAGATATCTCAACTTTTACGTGACCGACGTGTCCGGTGCCTATTCGGGGGTAATGTAAGGGGTCAATATTTGTGTACTTTGAGATTGGTGCAGAACGTATTTAAATGGTTGGGATTTTCCATGAAGTCACGCAAAGTTTGAGATATCTCAGAGGATACGAATTCCCGGGTGACCTTCTATTCTGCAACCTGGGACCTTCCTTCTCTCTCTTTTTTTTTTTTTTTTTGTTGTTGTTGAAAGGCCCGTAGGAAAACTTTTTTTTTTCGTAACCGTAGTTCTAAAATACTTCACCCATTTTGCCCTCCTTTTATCATCAAATTTTTGTTTGTTACTGTGTATCTCTTTTGTGTAGAGTGTTGTCATCATAAGCATAATACCAAAATTTGTAAATATTTCGGATTTGAGTTGTTAGCAAATTAATTAGCGTATTATTCGTTATACTTGAATTATTTTTAAATTATTCGTAAATTTTACGAAATGTATCTGAATTATTCTCTAGACTTAAAAACATCCCAATGTATATTTTTAACTCTCTTGTTTGATTAAAATCTCTGATCCAGACAGACTCAATATATAATTCTGAATTATTCTCAAATCACGAACTTTGAAACCCGTCAAACTTTTTCCGAATCATAAGTTGTTACCGATTTTTTTATTTCTATCCAAAATTTAAATTGAATTTCAAAAATCAACCGAACCGCATTTCAAATTTTAAAACTACCCAAACCGCTAAACGGTTAACCGGACCCTAGGTTCGGTTAGCGGTTTAGCGAACCCTCGGTTCGGTTAACCGTTTAGCGAACCCTTGGTTCGGTTAACCGTTTAGCGGACCAAGGCTTTGGGTTCGGTTAACCGTTTAGCGGACCAAGGGTTCGGTTAACCGTTTAGCGGACCAAGGGTTCGGTTAACGGTTTAGCGGACCAACAGTATGGGTTTCGGCTCTATAAATATCAGTCCGACGGAGAGATGAAACCAAAAAAAAAAATTGTTGTTTGAGAGACGAACAGAAGAAAAGGAAAAAAAAAAACCGCTGTTTGAGATACGAACCGAAGAAAAGAAGAAAAAAGAAGGTAATTTATTTTTATAATTAATTTGTAAATTATATAAGTTAATTTTTTAACTATCGATTTTTGAAATTTCGTCTGCTGGAGAAGAAGAAATTAAAATATCCAACCAAAATACAACATATTATAACCGTAATATTTGCATATATTATTGTTATTCAATATGTACCACAATTTTTTTTTTGACCAACTTGTGATAAATAAAATAAATTGGCAAATTGTTCATTATTGTTATAAAAAATATAAATCAAAAGTAATTGTAATTCATACACAGCTTTAATTCCTAAAAAAATAATTGTAATTCATAAAAAAATACTTGTTCAAAACGAAAAACATACATGCCCGAGATCAACGTTCTGATGTAGGCTGTAACTCGGCCCATGCGTCTGCAAAAGGCTGTCCGGATTCCAAGCTTGCGTCCCCTCATCCTGAGATACCTATAATTAGAATTTAGTTTGATAAGTTGTGGTTTAAAGACAATTTTTTTAAGTAAAATTACAATTTACCTGTCCGGGGTCTGCGACTAGATGTGGTGGATTTACCGGTGGAAATGCTTCTGGTGAGATGTACTTTCTCCATTCGGTGCCGTCGTATAACCAACCCTTAAAAGGATCTGGGCCTTCGAATCTAGGCGGTTCTGGATATGGATACGCCCCAATAGGAGTAGGCTCGTCCGATGGGATCGCTTCCCAGTTTTCTGGAATCCCCGCCTCATCCATCATTTGCTGGGCACGTGGACCGAAACCTGTATCACAGCAGAGACGCCAGCCGGTTCTCATCAGTTTTTTACCAAGCTTTCGCCACCCCTTGGTAAAGAACATCTTCACGCCGTGCGCCAACTCTCCAATCCCAGTCAATGCCTATACACAAACAGTTTCAATTTTAGCAATTAGGAGTCTTAAATAACTGAATCAACGAGGATATCAATTAAAAATATTTACAGTTCGAGTGACAAGTGGTCCGCTGGGAATGTATCCACTCGGCCCGTGCTCTGCTCTGGGGAGCCAATTCGTACGATCCATTCCTTCCACGTGCTGACTAAACAGATAGATAGATGCCATACATCCCTTCTGGTACCACTTGCGATAACGCGGAAGGTCGTTTTGGTCAAACGAGCGACCTTCTCTAATTACTTGCGCCTCATATGCAGTAGCCAACTGAACATATTCCACGTGTCTTGTGGCCCAGGACTCGTTCTTCTTTGAGCCCAACATCAACCTGTTCATAATTTTATAAGAACTTAACATCCAAAGATAAGTAACAAAAATAAGGAAATTGACGGTGAGTAAACCTTACTTGTGCAACTCAACATGCGTGTGCCTATTCAATGGTTCTGGCACCGGAATCTCTTGAAACAATCCGAATTGGCGCATGCAGCGATCCGGATAGGTATGCTCAACGATCCAATAAAATAACAGTGGACCGCGATACAAGTAGTAGGGCTGATAAATTTATCAAGAATGTGAGTTATAATTTATAAATACGGTAACACATAACTAAATAAATAACTAGATTGAAACATACCCTTCCCTGCTGGGTCACTGTCGGAAGCTTGCTGTAGACCGTCCCATACGGCTCCCAATTCACATGATCCTCCGTCAAACTCTGAAACTGGCCCCGCGGGATACGTGCACCCTGGGTCTTGTAGTGGGAGGATGACACGTATTTGTGCGGACAACACCATTTGTACGCAAAAGATGCGCATGTATCAAGCGATGGAGCGCCCCAGGTAGGTTCCCAATTTTTAGTTTGCGGCTCAGGCCGGAGAACTGGAAAGCGGGTCCATGACCAGTGCTGCAGAAGCATCACCGGACCATACATAGAACCTCTCCCGGGCTCGGTAGCGAGACATAGATGCCGATACAGATATGCAAGAACTGCTCCACCCCAATTGTACTGTACCGGCGTGTCCAAATCCACAATTAGATCGAGATACCACAATGGTATCCCGTCCCCGCCACTGTCTGGGTACAAACTGGATGACATCAGGTCCAAGATATATGCACGGACATACCTAGCAAAATTCAAGACAAGGTGAGTACATTATTGATAGGCTAAAGAACGGATAAATTGATATATATATATACTTACCACTTCAGCGTATCCTCGTCGCGTTCTACTGGTAGATTCTCAAATCGTTCACGAAACTTAGATTTGAGGAAAGTCAACTCCATGCTTTTTTCATTTCTCTCAGACCCCCGTTTTTTCAAAATATCACTCTGCTCATGCTCTTTCATTCCTAACAATTCGAAGAGCCTGCCTTTTGCATTCCTCCCGTCTGTAGTCCCCGTCACTGGGACTCCCGTAATGGGCAAACCCCATAAACAGCTGACGTCCTCCAAAGTAACTGTAATTTATCAAATTAAAAAATATAAATTTCTTCATTTGAATTGTCAGTAAATTATCACAAAGAACAGATTTATTTGAAATGGTTTCGAAGTTAATACCTGTCATCTCTCCGAAGGGAAGATGAAAGGTGTGTGTCTCGGGACGCCACCGCTCCACAAGTCCGTGTATCAGCGCCGCATCGATTTTTTTGTGAGGCATGCATGCGATCTGGTATAAACCCAATCGAATCAAGAATGGCGCGTATGCAGCGTGGTACGCGGTCATGCAACGGTAGTGCTTCACGTTTATAACCTCCTTTTTCTACATTACCGAAAATAAAAATTAGAAATTAAAACAAGATGATATTTCTGAACAAGTCAGAAAAAAAAAAAGTAATTGCTTACCTCCTCAGAAGCCTGACACACCCTATGACTGGTATGCGGTATCCACAACAGATCACTAAAAGTATCCCGCGCCATAGGTACTTCATCATTGATTTCGTCTGTCATGCTACAAAATTAATTCAAAGTTAATTCATTATTTTCAAAAAATTTAAACTAATCTAAACCGTTTTGGATGTTTCTAATTATTTCTAAACCAATTTGGATTACCTAAATTTTCTAAACTATTTTACACTATTTTAAAATTTTCTAAATTATTCTAGACCGTTTTTGAACTTTTCTAAATTATTATCAACTATTTTGGAACTTTCTAAATTATTCAATTTAATTTTTGGATATAAATAAAAAAATCGGAAGGAGATGTAATTTTTTTTTTTTAAATCCTCTGGGAAATTCATTACTTTGTATATAAATTAATATCTTTGATTGCTGTATGATTACTGGTTCTACTAATTAATAAATTAATTAGTCCTAATTAATCATCATGTACAAAAGAAAAACTATCCAGAGTGACGGGGACTTAGGATAGAGTTTCTCAATGTTTACATTTTGAAAATTACACTCAAATATTATAATTTTGTTGGATGATTTATAATATTCATTTGATCAGATAATTGTACTATACGTTATTGATGTTTCTTAATTAATCAAATACAAAAATATTTAAAACTAATTTATATACTTCATATTTATAGCTAAATATTGTTTTCTAAAATTTCCAAAAAGTCTTAAAAATAAAATAAACATTCTTTACTCACTCTTGTAGTCTTGTTTAATTTGATGGTAAAACTTAATTATTATTTTTCTCTCAAATACGTGGTGGAGTACTGAAGCATTGCTTTTTTATATTTTGTTTTTCTGCATGTTGGATGGAATTAAAAAAGCAAAGTAAAAACTACATAAAATAAAAAAACATAATGAGTATGAGAAATTCCGATTTTTTTTTTATATCCAAAAATTAAATTGAATTTTAAAAATTAACCGAACCGGCTGTCAAATTTTAAATCTACCCAAACAGGTTAACCGTTAATATTCAAAACAATCTAATCAATATCATAAACTATTCTAATTAATATCATAAATTATTTTAATATTAAAAAAAAAAAAAAACCTGATTTCTGCCGATTTCTCTCTGGCCTCCTCTTCTCTGCTCTGCTTCTCTTCTCTTCTCTGCTTCCCGCACCAAACGGAAAAAAAACCCAAACATTTGCCTATTTCAGCAGCCACGGGTCTACAGTGGAAATGCCACGTGTCGACACCCCAGCGACATGACCCCCACGTGTTTAAAAAAAAAAAAAAAAAAGGGCCGGTCCGCTTAACGGTTCACCGAACCGTTCTCAGTCTGCCACGTGTCGACACCCCAGCGGCATGACCCCCACGCGTTTTAAAAAAAAAAAATTAATAAAAGCGGTCCGGTTAACGGCTCACCGAACCGGTCTTTCCGTTACGCAGTTAACCGAACCGAGGAATCCGGTACGTAGTTAACCGAACCCAAAGCCTTGGTCCGCTAAACGGTTAACCGAACCAAGGGTTCGCTAAACCGCTAACCGAACCTAGGGTCCGGTTAACCGTTTAGCGGTTTGGGTAGTTTTAAAATTTGAAATGCGGTTCGGTTGATTTTTGAAATTCAATTTAAATTTTGGATAGAAATAAAAAAATCGGCACATATAGTCTCGAGAAAAATATAGCGTTGACAAAACCCCGCAGTATTGTTTTTATGCATCATTCGCCATAAAAAATCAAAGACTACACACATGCATGGTGAGCGCCTGGAGTGCGTATCCTCTGAGATATCTCAACTTTTGCGTGACCGACGTGTCCGGTGCCTATTGGGGGTGATGTAGGGGGTCAGTATTACGCATGCTTTGAGATTCGTGCAGAACTTATTTAAACGGTTGAAATTTTCCATAAAGTCACGCAAAGTTTGAGATATCTCAGAGGATACGAATTCGAGCGCGTGGGCTGCTCTTTAAGCATTTTTCTCTGCAGTCATTATGCATGGCAGTCAAAACTCCATAAATTATTTCAAACTCTTTTGGCCAACCTTTTAAAAGAACTAATTAAGTATATGTATTGACGCAATACTCATATACGTATTCTGCAAGTGATCTTAAAAAATAAGTTCGAAAGATCTCAATAATTATTTGACCGCTGTCAAAATAATTTAATTTGATTTAGCAAAATCATATATATAACAGTTGTCAGCAATTGTGTTTTAACTGAAATAAAATAAATAAATATACTTACAATAAACAAGTGCCACGTCATCACTATAAGTGTTACCCCCCCACGAGCTATGAGTGGCAATCTTTTGTGTATAGCATTAATTTAGTATAGGCAAAGCGTTTTAGAATCAATTCTTAGATTATCATATATAGCATTTCATAGATTAGCCATGTTGATCGTTCTTCAGAAATATTGAATATTTTAAAATATTCTTATTATAGGATCAGACAAAAATGATGTGATGAATATGCAGATGATAACTAATTAGTTATAACATTTTAGTAATAGGGTGTCAATTAATGAGTAATCAGGTGGAGCCGTGGAGGTATTTGTGTACTTTGTCTCCGTCTAAAATTAAATTTATCTATATCAGAGTTCTAAATATCGTGCTATAGTATTTTTGAACTATAAAAGCTATATGGTGTTATCATTATAACGACGTCACATGCAATATGGGCATAGCATTATTCTTTAATTTAACCGTTATACTATGATGCGATAAACGTTATTTAAACCTTTAATCTATATCATATCCTTAGTCAATAATTGTTTAATAAACTAATAAAAAAATATCTTACTTATATTTTAATTACCCGATAAGTCAATGAGAAAGTTTCTTATCCAAAATCATGATCTCACCGAGAACGTAAATGAATTGAGAAAATAAATCCCTCTATTTCAGGAGGTCTTCATCAATGAGTAATTAAAAATTATGACGGCTGTAATTATTTACAAAAAAAATAGTCAATCAACTTAAGTTAGGTCTACGGCAAACTCTAACCTAACTATGTTAGACTAGCTAGGAAAAATATGATTGTTTCAATTGCACAAGCAAAGTTGAAAATTTGAGAATCCACCAGATATTAACCCATTTTTTCAACCTTGAGAAACAGCTAATAGGTTTCATTATCTAATTTGTGTTGTTACACGTGGCTTCCTATTAGCCCTCAGTCTGTCTCTTGAGTTGCATAATTAGTGTTGTTCATCTTTCAATGCCATCATCATGACTATTTTGCACTTAGTATATAGTGCAATTAATCAACATATATAATCTTTAGAAAGAAGTCAAAATATATCTTGTGTCTTCCATATTAATTAATTAGTTAATTTGCTAATTATTTGTGCGGGATATAAGATTTCAGCCGTAAAAACAAACTTGGCTGTAAATGCACAGAAGAATTATAGGCGTAATTTATAATGTCTCTTTAGAAGAATTTTTAATACAAATTCTTGTGTACAAATTTATGAGAAGGAAAATTTATAAAAATGTAGCACTATATATAATGCTCACATAGAGTGGAAAAAACATGTCGTGCCGTGCCGTGACTTTGATCTCGTGTCGTGCCATGCCGTGATCAAGTGGCCCATGTCGTGCCGTACCGTGACCAAAATGTCAAGGGGTGGTCATGGCACGCGAGTCACGCTGTGACTCGCGTGCCGTGTCCAAACGTAACCGGTCACGTTTCTCACGTTTAACTATTTTTTTCATAATTTAAGTTAGTTTCTTCAAGATTCACTATTTGATTAAGACCTAACAATCCTAATTACACGTGACTCGCGTGATTACGTGCCGTGACCAAAATATCAAAGGGTGGTCACGGCACGCGAGTCACAGCACGGAACAGTAACACATGCCATGCTGTAACCGTGCCGTTCCGTGACGGAGCCGGCTCCGCCATGCCATTTTTCCCACGCTACACTCTTATTATATTAAAATGTCGATGAAACTAAACTGCTATATAACTATTTTGCTCAATAATAATCACTTAAAAGTCCAAATTGCTTCATATATGATCCATGACTTATTGCAAATGTACTTATTTACTTTTATCACAGTTGATTGTCACAATTTAATTTACTTCCAATATATTTTTCCGTACAAAATATTTTTTCCCTATTATTATAATTTTATATTCTTTGAAAGGAACAAGAGGAGCCCTTCTTTCTTCAGTATATACATTTAGTGTTGTTTTATGTACAAATTACATTTGCTACTATTATATTTATATATTTCCTATACCTCTCTACATAGAGATGCAGATTTAGTTCAAAAAAATATTTAAAAGGTGATGGAGTGTATTCGGATTCTTTAATAAAAAAATTTGCTTAATTAATTCTCAAACTTATTAAATCAAAACTTGCTTAATTATGAGAAACATAAATAATAGTGTGCATAATTAAGCTCCGATCCAATACATTAAAAAAATGAAATTTCAGTACTATCCAGAAATATTCCGTCTTTTACATATTGACCTCAAGTTAATGAGATATTAAACAATTTATATTTGCAAGGAATATTATAAACATATTCTCGAACTTACTAATTAGAAGACAACTTGTTCACAAGAAACCAAAATAATATATCATATTTAGAAGCAAACTCCAACAAAATAACAACAAAATTACAGAATATCCAAAAACTTTCCGGCTTTTACATATTGGCCTCAAATTATTGTTCCAATTTCTTTGGTTTGTTGCCAAATGTGCAAACATGCATCATAAGTCGTGCCGTGTGTGGTAGGCCCACTTGCACCAACCATGTATCGTGTTGGCTGAACTTTTCTCTTGTGTATATTACCAGCTAGCCTACATGCATGTACTGATTCTTTTTCTATTTTTTGTGGTGCAAAATTTGCAACATGTGGATCCTAGTTGTTAATAGGTTACTATTTGAGACAATCTGTTTGGTAACCACAAGTACGTACTATTCAACAACTTTTTTATTTTTGAAAATTCAAAATTTAAATTATAGTAAACAAGATGATTACGTTTTTTTTATCCCATAGATGGAATCTAACCAATGAATTATTTTTTTTAGAATTAAATCAATAGTTTGATATCAGTAGTTTCAGTAAGTTGGAGCTTATTTTTATCACAAAAAAATTTGAAAATTATTAGAACTAAACCATTGATTCGGTCACAATAGTAGTTGTGAAATCCGTAGGCACTTTTTTTTTTTCTGTCTCTTTCACTCGTACCGCACTTTTTGTAAATTGTGAAAATAAGTGGAATTGAATCATTAGTTTGATTATATTAGCCTCTCTTCAATAAAACCGAATCATTGGTTGGTTCCATCCATTTATAAAAAAAAAAAAACAATCCATCTTATTTCTGACAGATTGATTTTCTAAATTTTAAATATAAAATTATTGCTCTTTCTAAGTTACATCCAATTTTTCTTTTCTGGAATTACATCCAAAGTTTACCTTTTTTTTATTGTGGTTCTAACTTTAGTTTCTTGGTCTTCACTAGGCAAGTTTATAGGCGCCTCAATTTTTTTTTCCCTTGTTTGAAAAACAATTGTATTTGACTGATGTGGATTGAACTAGTCTCAGTTAGAAGGTCACACAATCTTGAAATAAAATGAAATAAAATAAAATAAAATAAACTCATGAATATTGATCAACAAAGCACAATCTTTATTAGGTGCATTAATTATTGAGTTGACAATAAACTAAGTGCTCCATATTAGTTTAACACAATTAGTCATCAGATAAATCAGACACAATTATGAGATAATGGTTAATTATTGAGTTATTAATTAATTAATTAACAATACCGTACTACTTTAGAGCAAGGAGTCACCATATATATGAATCATAGGAGAAGCCTACTTGGCATTTGCCCCAAATTTTTTATAACATGTTGATGCTAAAATTACACTTGCCATCCAATTTGATTGATTATGAATTTTTTAATAAATTTTCTAAATTCTTATTGGACTTACATTTGGATCATGCTGAAATCTGATCGAATTTGATTCATAATAATAGTTCTAACAAAAAAAAAATACTATCACAACAAAACTAAACTCAGGGATATTATTTGGTAATTTTAACAAAAAAAATTGTTTTTATATATAATAAATTGTCTCCACTCCGCCAAAAAGCAAAAAAGATGAGCAAAACAAAAATAATATTTTTTTTTAATTTGTTACCATTGTTCTTCGTAATTAAACAAAGAAATTGCTATAGTAGGTTGATGATTGTTTATTTCTCACATAATTAATTGCTGATTTTCGAGCTTATAGCTGTTCCTATCTGGCTAATTAATTAAGAACGAACGGTCAGGATGGATGACCTAAAATAATAATTTTGACAATTTCATCTGCGTCGTTTGGTTTCATTCACAACAAGAATGAGACACTTTTCGCGAGGATAAAAAAGTGACTTTTTGCGACGGACTACTCTCATTGTTCAGCTTTTTCTTTTTGCGACGGTACTTTTAGCGACGAACGACCGTCGTAAAAGCGTTTTTTCTCTCGCAAAAAGTGTCTACTTTGTTGTAGTGATTTATTAATTAAAAACTGTTATTTCTAAATGTTTAAAAAAAATGTCTTATCTCGAACCTTCCATCTCTAGAAATGTATTGATTGGAAGATATCTAAGTTTGTAATATTTGCTGTGATTATTAATTTGTTTGGCTGTTGAGACGATGTCATTATTGTCATAATAATTGTATAACATAAAATAATAATGGGTTCAAAATATCTAACTACAACTGAACGATTCATATTGAATCTTCATTATTTTATTATTTATAGGGATAATTATTCCTTCCACCCTAGCCATTTAATGTGACCAATTTTTTAAGTATGAAATGACCAAAATATTCCTGGTTGCTTTTAGTATAATATATTAAATATTAATGGCTTTTTAATTTATATAAAGTTAGAAAAACTTATTTAAAAAAATATATATAGGCACTTGGTTAAATATTCATAATATAATGATATTTCAGTTTTATTTTTGTATACATGCTTGATATATTATAAAGGAAAAATAGTTTCATAAATAAATAAAATTGATAAAACTATTTTATTTACACATGAAAATTAGCAAACATTATGAAGTAAGAAATTATTACTAATTTAAAATAATTTTTGAAAATTGTGAAATATTATTATTCATAAAACTATTATGACACGGATAAATTAATTAAGGCTATCATGATCATTTCAAACTTATTAAATGATAAATTATCTACCGGAAGATTATTCTCATCATTTACATATATTAGAGGGAGGTGATTTTCAAAATTAAAATTTGGTAGTCAATTTGTCACAAATTAAAAGTTTGAGAACCTACCTCTTATTGTATAAAATGGTAGCTTTTTTTTTTTTTTTTTAACTTTTTATTCAATCCGATTCTTCTAGTTAGATAACGCATTTGTTGCTATCATTTATGTGGCAAGAAAGTTAGAAACCAAATGATTACATATCTGTTTATGGAGCATGATCAAAATACACTCATGTGAAAGGTCCATATTCAATAATGATATATTTGTCACCTCAATAAATTAAAGTTGATGTGTACATAATTTGTAATTATCTATAGTTTGTTATCTTTTTTTTTCAACAAGATAGCAATCGAATAAACATCAAACAATTATTTACATATGATTTTTTGAAGGTTGGTTGCACAAAGCCACCAACAATTATATTGATATTAAAAAAAGTATTTACAGATAATGAGTAGAACTAGGGTGCTCTTAAGCTCACCAAAGTTTTGGTGAGCTTAACTCTAAAACTTATCAAATCGATTTCAAATGACAAATCCGAACTGTTGAAACCCGCCTACCTTACGTGTGATGCATCTACATGTGAAATTTTTAAACATTCGAATTAATTTAGTATAAAGTCAAGCGGTCAAAAAATGTTCAAAAATGAATGCACTAAAATTAATTTATTAACCTTCTAATTTTGACCGCTTGACTTTATACTAAATTAATTCGAATGTTTAAAAATTTCATATGTAGATGCATCACACGTAAGGTAGGCGGATTTCAACGGTTCGGATTCGTCATTTGAAATTGATTTTATGAGTTTTAGAGTTAAGCTCACCAAAACTTTGGTGAGCTTAAGAGCACCCTAGTCCTACTCTACAGATAATTATGTACATATGAAGAACAATTATAATATGAGGAAGCTAAATAAAATCTTTTTGGGAAAAAAAGGGAATCTAAATAAAATCAGTTACACATATTTTTAGAGAAATGTTTCATGTATAATTATGCTTTAATATTGATATTGGGTATATCTATATATAATTAATATAATAGTATCCTTGTCAAGATAATCATCAAATCAAATAGCAGTCGTTTGATCAAATCAACAATATATATATAAAACAACAACAAAGTAGATACTATTCGCGAGGGAAAAAACGCATTTATGACGGTACTTACTCGCGAAAAGTACCGTCGCGAATAGAAAGAGCACATTTATGACGGTACTTTGTCGCGAAAAGTCACTTTTTACTCTCGTAAATATTATCTTATTTTTGTTATTACTAGCATCATACCCGTGCGTTGCAACGGGGACATATTATAAGAAACAAATATATCAATGAAAATAATAATTATCTAAAAATTAAAACACATGTTAATAGAAAATTTATATGATTCTATATTTTTAATTAACTTTAATCGTGATCTCTGATAACAATTTGATGATGTGATGATTTTTTATTTTTAAGTACCAATGATATCAATAATAGCTCGATTCGAATTTAATATCAAATATCACACAACAATTCAATATCAACATATAATATGATATAAAAAAACATAAATAAAAAGTGTTATCATGTGTATGTATAGGATATATATACACACACACATTATAAGAAAAATACATATTCACGCACACGTTTCAATTTATATTCTTCTTTATTTTCAATTTAGAACACACACATACACACACTCATTGATATATTCTAAATTGCCCACACCAATATGTATAGAAACAAAGAAAGAGAAATAAGGAAATACAGAAAATAATTTTCATTGTGGTCACTATAGAAATGAAGAAGTAAGGAAACAATAAATAAGAAAATGGAATGTTGAGTCTTCTCAATTGAAGAGGAGAAATATGGAAAAAAAAAAAAAAAAAAAAAGGAAACGGATCAATATATCGCTAAATTTCAGAATTTATTCAATTTTAATTGTAACGTATCGTGTGGCAACATATGTGGTGGGTTTGTTTTTAACTAAATTTAGACTTCTATACATAAAACAGATGCATTTAATCAAAAGAAGACAAAATATGTAATTGGAGAGCTGAGATCAAATCCGAAGTTTCATCTCTCAATCGTAGCCGTTGGCGGATCGGACACTCAACGTGCTTAATAATAGAATAGAGATATAATGATTGTTTTTTTTTCTTTTATATAGAAACTCACCTAGATAATTAAACTGAATCTGTTGATTTGAACACTAACACTACCATTTTTTTTTTGTGAGAAATAATATATTATTATTAAGCAGCAGAAAAATAATTACAGTTTTAATCAACCATAAAAGTAAAATGACGCAAACAAGTTTATTGATTGGCACAAATTGAATTAGTTATGTTAAATTCAAAGGCAGGATTTTTTGTACATCACTCTTGATTAGGGCTGCAAACGAATTAAACTAAATCGAACTTAATCCAGCTCGAGTTCAACTTCGAACCAATTTCAAACCGAACTGGTTTGATTCGAATCTGGATTTCGAACTGAAAAGAAGAGTTCGAGTTTAATTTGAATTGATTCGAACGTGTTTCGAACCGAATTGGTTTGAAATTGAAGCAGAGTTTAGAATTGAAAAGAAGAGTTTCGAATTCAAACTAATTTCAAACCAATCTAATTTAATTTGTTTTAGAACGAACTAATTTTGAACCGAATTAATTACCAATTTTTTTCGAATCGAACTCAAATCAAATCACGAACAACCAACTTTTTGTGCAGCGCTACTATTGATTGTGCCTTAAACTTTGTCTATTCTGACTAACAAAATTAATTTCAGATGTCACAATTATCAATATATTGATTCATAATCTTAATTCCAAATTGAATATAAGTATTAGACATTCAGGTTATGTTTTCTAATCCAATAAAAAATTGGATTACATAGAAGATTAACATCTTCTTGATTAAGAAATATAATTAATTTGGACCATCTAAATTGGATGGTCAACATCAAATAATTGTGTGTGACCACAATTAGACTGTATTCTCTGTATGTCTATATGCCTATTTTAGGCATATTTTGCCTGGTTATATATTAATATATGGCAAAGATATGACATTTCGTCTGTTGCCATGTTAAGCAATCGTTACAATTGATCTTGACAACTAAAAGGACCATTAATTAATGATTAACACTAATTTGTTTGCCAATTAGTCTTAACATTTTCAATTGATCCCTTGTTTCTAATAGTAAAAATAATTAACATAGCTTACTGAAATTAAAAATAAATTAATATTGTGACAATTAGCACATAGCTTACTGAAATTAAAAATTAATTAATTAATTAATTTTTTTTCATAACTTTAATACAACACATATTAATTTCTGTGCAATTTGAAAAATTGAGTAGTTGGACCTCAAGCGATTAAAAGAATTGACATTCTAATTATAATTGATATTCGGATTATGATCATATTTTTTAAATTTAAGTTAATTTATTATTCAATATATTTAATACTAAACAATAAACCAATTATTTTAATTTCTTACTTCATGCAACTGTGGCATCATTTATTTATCAATATATGCTTTCCATACATGTCAATGTTAGTGAACCAAAAGTAAAATGAACTTGTAAATAATTTTCATAAGTAAGGCGTTCGGATCACCTGTCCTCTGGGGTGTAGAAAGTTCTTGCTTTTAGAGTCACTGCCGGGTGGAGCTGAAATCGCTTTTAACATTTAAATATTTGATTTTGGACTCACTTTGGATCCAACCGCAGTGACTCCAGAGGCAGGAATTTTCGGACTCACTTCAGACCCAACCACAGTGACTCTAGAGACAGGAATTTCCTGCTCCTAGAGGTGCACGAGATTCGGTTCGCTAAGTAAGACCATAAACTAACTTGAAAACTTTCTTTTAATTCCAAGGCCAGTACTGTACCGGTAAAATAACTTTCTTTTTAATTCCAAGGCCAGTACTGTACCGGTATATCGTTTTATCTAATAACAAAAAAATTCCTTGACTTTCTTCCTAAAACAAAAAGAAATGAAAAAATAAGATCTCCTCTGACTTATTCTAGTATTTGTCGACAGGTCGGTAGCCTGACATTGGCGACCTGTACCGCTCGGCTGTACCACAATAATGTTATTTAATAATTTATTTCATTGATTCTTTCAAAGTATTACGAACCATCAATTCAACGGTTCTGATTTATCCACGGATAGAAGCCAACCATCGAGATCTTACAACGAAACGCGCTCTCTCTCGTCTCAGCGCTGACAGTCCTAAACAGTCCAACTCAATCACTCCGCTTGAAATTGTGGGTCCCATACCTGCCACGCGTCCCAGGCCCTCTCACAACGGCACATTTTTTGACCGTTGGAGCGCTTATTCCACATGGGACCACACGTCCTCTCAATACGAACTCTTCGGATTTTCTGTGTAATTTAACGCACTGTCAAGCGAATATACGCTGAGAGGCAAACTATCTGAGCCATGACATGCGGGAATTCTTATAAGAGAATTTTTATACGGAAAGATACACCATATCTCTTTCCTTAACCACCAGTCCTAGATGGCTAGATCACGTGTAATCTTTTTCTTTCTTTTTTTCTTTATTTATTTTTTTTTTTTTTATTGTTGTTGTTGTGTTAATCTGATAGGCTAGGGCTGCAAACCAATCGAACTGAATTGAATTTACTTAAGTTTGAATTTGATTTAAATTAATTTTAAATTAAGTTTGAATTGAATTAATTTTGAATCTAATATTTTATGAATTTTTTATGACAAGAAAGAGTTATCGTAGTTGCCGAAAGTGAGGGATGAAAGTCGTCTAGGGTTTTAGAACTGAGAGTGAAAATTATGACTTACGAGTTAAGACTTATGGTTGGACGGCCTTATATTTTAACTTTTAAGTTATCATCGGAAATTAACAGTTCACGTTACTTTGAGATTTGAACTAGAATAGTTCACAAACCTATTTCAAACGAATCAGGTCCAGTTTAAATTTAGTTTGAATTCATTTCGAACTATTTCGAATCGAATTTTGTACGAATTTTTTTGAATCAAATTCAAATCGAATGACGAACTACGAATTTCTTATGCAGACCTACGGATAGCAGTGCAACTACCATTCCATCTGCACCGTCCAAACTTTGTCGCATCCGTAACGTCCGTGTCCCCGGATTCTACATCTTTCTATAGTGTAGCCGATTCATTTTTAAACTCTTTCACTGCACACCTTGCTTTTAATTGTATTATCAAAAATATTGATACTGCTTTTTATATAAGAATTTATCATACAAATAGAAATTTATGTTATATATGGCAGAAGTACAGGGTTTGGAGTGATAAATTCGACAAAAATTGCCGCTTTGAAATCTCCACAAGCCCAAAGGGATAAACACATGAAACGTCACACACATATCTCGTATCAGGGAGCATCAAATCCTACGGTCCAGATTAATGTTCGCCTTGTATATAAATTCATCATCTCTTCTTTCTAGTTTCTCCCAAAACAGAGTCCGAGGCAGAGAAGGAGAAACTGAAACTGAAACTGAGAAGTGAGAGAGCGTTGCGAATACTTTAGAGAGAGAGAAAACAACGAAGGAGAAGCAGAAGGAGAAGGAGAAGGAGAAGGAGAAGGAGAAGGAGAAGGAGAAGGAGAAGCAGAAGGAGAAGGAGAAGGAGAAGGAGAAGGAGAAGGAGAAGGAGAAAGGGGAAAGAGAGAGAAGGAGAGAGAAGGAGAGAGTTGTCGTGAAGCAGGGAGCTTCCATATTTCTTTCCTATTGTGTGGTAAGTGCTCGTTAGAGAGATAAAGTAGAGAGAGACACAGCAATGGGTGGTTACAGGGGCACAACGAAATTTGTGATTCTTTCTGTTGGGGTGGTATGGACAGCCGTCATGCTCCGGTTCATGGGCCCGACTGCTTATGTGTTGTTATCTGATTGGTTGCCGAAGGCTTACGTGTTGCTGGCTGGTTGGCTAACTCCACCATACCTCTATCTAATAATAAACGGCATAATCCTTTCTATTGCTGCTTCCTCCCGGTTCAGTTCACCCAAAGCCGTACCCGTTAAGGACAGTATACTGGTACCGGCGCCAGGACCAGATCCAGTTCTAGTTCCAGTGCCAGTGTCAGTACCGTTGCCAGAATCATTGTCAATATCATTTCCAGATCCTGTTCCAGTACAGGTACCGCCTCCGGTACCAGTTTCAAGTCAAGAACGAAAACCCATTTTTAAGTTAGCTGACGACGATGAGGAAGAGTTTGTGATAAAAGGTCCGAGATGGGATTTGGTGGAAAGGGAAGATGAAGAAGCGGTACAAGCAGTACTAGCGGTGGGTACTGACTCCTTGGTGGAATCCATGGTTCGAGCCGATTCAATTGAGATGCCAAGTGAATATATCAAATTCACTGAGTCAATGGAGAAACCACTGGTTACTGCTCGGTTCAGTCGGAAGAGCGTTCGAGCCAGTCCTGAAGGTAATTTTACTCTTTTCTAAGGGTCTTGTTGTAAAAGTTAACTTGCTATTGCATAATTTCATATGCATGTACGCTTGGGAAATAAATCTGCTGCGATTCTCAAAAGAATCACAGGGCCCTGCTTTTCCAAATCTACCCCTCTATTTTTTTTAAATGCACGAATATCAAAATCTGTTGTTTTATATGCACAAATCTCAAAACAAATGAAGGAGTAGATTTGGAAAAGCAGGGTCCTGTACGCTTGTTACCATATAGCAACATCATGTTAACACCAGGAAGAAATTTTTGTAAGGAAAATGAAATTAACAAATTGACGAATAGGGTGCCTAGTTGAAAATTATTCAATTTTTGTAAGGTGATGGATGTAAAGTACCTTGGTATATTTTTGCTAAACATAACAAAGTGTACCTTGTGTTTTTCATATTTTTTTTTTTGGAGATGTACCATCAAATTCACATGTTTGATAAATTTGTTATGAATTATCAGGCAAGGCGCTTCGTGTGACCAAATCACGGAAGGGTGAAACTCTAGAATCCACATGGCGTACCATCACAGAAGGTCGTGCCATGCCTCTTACGCGCCACCTGAAGAAATCGGACACATGGGAAACACGGGCCTCACGAAACAGTGGTGATATGGCACCTCCACCCGGCCCCACAATGCGCAAAGCTGAGACATTTCATGAGAATCTAGGTACTGTTGAGTCGCCATTGGTCGGCCCCACAATGCGCAAAGCTGATACATTTCATGAGAAGCGAGGTACTGTTGAGTCATTGGTCGGCTCAGGGGAGATGAAGGTTAAGAGAGAACCGTCACTTGGCCAAGACGATTTGAATCGAAGAGTAGAAGCATTTATCCAGAAGTTCAATGAAGAGATGAGAATGCAAAGACAAGAATCTTTTATAAATTACATGGATATGGTCAGCCGAGGTGCTGATCAGTAAAATATAAAACTTTTTTTGAGCTCTATGCATTTTGTTTATTTTCTTTTTCCATTGTAGAAATCCAAAGTAAAAATATCTCTCCTCTTTTTTTTTTTAAATATTTACCCAGGGGAATTTTCTCTGTTTTCTTGGGTAAGTGAAGGAAAACCTTGTTATACTTTATTAGCATGTAATATCTTTTTAATATGTTTAATATGAGATTGAGTTTTGGTTTCTCTCCTGTTTATAGTTAGAACAAGTAATTTCTAGGTGTAGCTGAAGCACAAAAATTTACATGAAACATTTAGGAGTAGAACTAGGGTGTTCTTAAGTTCACCAAGTTCTTTGATGAACTCAAAGTCTAAAACCCGTCAAATCAGCTTCAAATTATGAATTCGAACGTTGAAATCCGTCTACTTTACGAGTGATGTCTCTTCATGTGAAAATTTTAAACATTCAAATTAATTTAGTATAAAGTCGATCGGTCAAAATTAGAAGGTTATTAAATTATTTTCTATGTTACCCTGACACTCCTAGAAACTCATGATCGTACCCGTGTCCGACACGTATCCGACACCGATACGCCTCTGACACGGTCACGATACGTATCAGACACGCCAGCTGGCGCGTCGCCTTACGTGGCGTATCCTTAGTCCTTTGATACGGTCTCTGACACGCTCTGACTCGTCTGGATATGGCCTGGACACTGCTCTGACGCGTCCGGATACGCCATAAATACCGCACAGTTCATCGCATGGTCCATCGCTGCCCCTGTGCACCGCGCCTGCAGTGGACCGCCCTCCCTGTGCACCCAGCATGCTGTGAACCACGCCAAAATGTTTATTTCATTGCTCCAAGGAGGATTCGAACTCGGGTTTCAGTTGACAACGTCAAAGGGCTTAACCACTGTACTACTTCAAATTTGGTGATATAATCTAGTAGCGTTTCTATTTAATGTATATTCAAATTTTTTTTATATTTAATTTATATAATACAAGCATTATTAAACTAATAATATAATATAATATAATAGGTGTGTCGTATCCTTAATTTTTTAGAATTGCTGTATCGCCGTATTCGTGTCGTGTCCGACACGACACCCATACCCGTATCCATGCAACATAGATTATTTTCCGATTTTTTTATTAATATCCAAAAACAAATAAAATTTTAAAAAATATACAAATCACGAATAAATTTCAAAAAATACCCAAACCGGTTATCCAATAACCGGATTTGGGACAAATGTCCGGTTAATGGATTCCCGGACTCAAAAAATAAATCCGGTTAACCGTTAACCAGAAAGTTATATATATATATATATATATATTTTTTTTTTTTTTTAAAAATAAAAAATCCGGTTAATGGTTAACCGGACTTGTATTTTTTTTTCAAGTTGTGGTTTTTCTTTAAAAAACAGAATTTTTTATTTTTTGTATTTTTTTTATTGAAATATTAGAAATGTTGAATATATTTCTTTAAAAATAGATGGAATACAATATAATTTAATTTATTAGAAAGACTGCAACAAATAACCCGTATCAATATTTTTCAGGCCGGATTTTTCGCGGCTGTAAGAAAAATTAATATATTTCTTTATGTGTTATTGGAAAAAAAATAAAAATGCTTAGATTCTGAGTTATTGATCCCGGTTCAAAAGTCACATCTATGTAATCTAGAAAATATTGTGATCCTTCTAGGACATTTAATTTATAAAAAGTTGTATTTATTTTAATAATTCTTTTTTAATAACAATAATTAAATAACTTAAATTTTTTTTTTCAAAAATAGATACAACTTTTCATAAATTAAATATCCTAGAAGGATCACAATATTTTCTGGATTACATAGAAGTGACTTTTGAACCGGGATCAATAACTCAGAATCTAAGCATTTTTATTTTTTTCCAATAACACATAAAGAAATATATTAATTTTTCTTACAGCCGCGAAAAATCCGGCCTGAAAAATATTGATCCGGGTTATTTGTTGCAGTCTTTCTAATAAATCAAATTATATTATATTCCATCTATTTTTAAAGAAATATATTCAACATTTCTAATATTTCAATACAAAAAATACAAAAAATAAAAAAATTTCTGTTTAAAAAAAAAAACACAACTTGAAAAAAAAATATATATATATATATATATAACTTTCCGGTTAACGGTTAACCGGATTTATTTTTTGAATCCGAGAATCCATTAACCGGACATTTGTCCCAAATCCGGTTATTGGATAACCGGTTTGGGTATTTTTTGAAATTTATTCGGGATTTGTATATTTTTTTAAATTTGATTTGTTTTTTTGGATATTAATAAAAAAATCGGAATTATTTTTAATGCATTCATTTTGAACGTTTTTTTAACTTAAGAACATCCTAGTTCTAATCAACATCCAGAAGGTGGCTGAAATATGAGAACTAGAAGATATCTGAATTAAATAGCCATCTATTACAAGTAGATGCCAGTAATTGAAAAGAGAAAATTCCAAAATTATTTAAAGTTGTGACAGAGATAGTACCAGTTAAAATTGCACAAAGTCAGTGCGCGTAATGTTGACATGCTGAACCTGATTGATTTTAACAAGTTTTGTTTTTATGTTGTAAAGGATAATTGAGCTTTTACTTCAGGTCAATTTTTTACAATTTGATACTGATTGATGTGCCAATCAGCCAATATACTCCCAAATAAAACCACAAATTAACCTTATGTTGTGAATCTTAACGATAATCTGTGCCGACCTAACAGCAAATCATGAATTTTTATTATTTTCTTGGACACAAATTCGCTACCAGAAAAATTGGAACCATCACATAATCACAAAAGGTATCTATTGGGCTCGTTATTTTTGAAATAATTTTTAAATGAAAAATGAAGAAGAAGCAACATTATTTCGTATTTTATTATCGCTAAATCGATTTTCACAACATTAGTTCCTATTTTTTTGAATTATTATTTTTTGAATTAATGCTTACTAACAATTCGATTGATAAAAAACATATTTACAACGAGTCAAGCGACTCTAATTCCTAAATTTATTTCTTTATTCTCACGAAATCCTCTAAATTACTCAAAATTACTCTAATCATTCTTAATCACCCTCTAAATTCTTAGATCTACTTTTTAACTAGATCTACTCTTCTAATCTTACATATATACACTCATAATCGCTCTAATACCTTAATCTTCATCTCGCTCCATGACCGGAACCGCTCTTCCGACCGCCGTCGCACTCCGACAACCGGATCTACTCACCATCCACTCCGATCAAGATGTGGACTCTACGCTCCAAACTTTGCTGATACCGCACTCTTGGCTCCGATCAGCTCCGCTCGGTTCCCTCCTCTCTCTCTCATTATCTTCTCCGCTCAAAGAAATAGAGCCGAGCGAAAGAGAGAGGAGGACATGATACATCAGAGATGAGATCTACAAGTAGTGACAATGACGAACGAATATGAAGTGTGAGTTTGGGAAGAGGAGAGAGGGGAGGGTGGCGGCTGGTTCTAGGTTTTCATTGGGCTCTCTCCTTTCATTTTTTTTTTCTTTTTCTTACTTGATAAAGTTGAATTACGACAAACATATTTATAATTGAAATTGGTAACAGTCATGAAATGTGACGTTGCTGCAATAAATTGTGGCAGTAATTTAAATTTGGTCATTGGTCACCATGTACCACTTCCAGTAAAGAAATTACCGTATACAGTTCACGATACTGGTAGGTAATAAACCCCCCCACCAAAAAAAAACAAGAAGAAGAAGAAACTAATATTAGACTAGAAAAAACTAACATCAGATCAAGTTCTAGTAGAAAAAAATACAAACAAACTTCTAATAATACAAACAACGGTTCGATGGAGCTCGCTTTTGACCCTGCTGCAAGTGCAACACGCTTGGCCACATCAAATTTCATCCACCAAACCGTTGCTGCGGTGGACCCCCAATTCCAGCAATTTTAGGTTATATCAACCCTAAATTAAGCCCTAAAAATTAAGTAAACCCTATATTAAGTCCTAGAAATATACTGAATTTATTATATTATTTTTAACCATAAAAAAAACATCTTTTACTAAATTTTTGGATTACAATTACGTTAAATATACTAAATTACACCAAAATATTTTTAGTTACCATCCAAAAAAATTCAAAATTTTTACCTTACTATCGATTTCTGAAAAACTAAGGATTAACTATCGATTATAATTTGGTGCTGTCATTTTTTGGTACAAAATAATTTATATAATATTGTTTGTTATCTCTTTTAACTTTATGAAAATAGATGAGTATTTTGGAAGATAAAAAAAGGACATTAAAGGGGTGCCATTTTCGGTTTGGGAGGAGAAGAGAGAAAGGGAAGAAGGAGAGAGGGTGCACGATTTTTTTTTTTTTAAATAAAGGATCTACCGAACCAACCAACGGTTCGGTCGACCTCTTGGGTGGGATTTTCTGTGGCAGGTGGTTTGGTCAAGTCAAAAGAGAGGTCCACCGAACCAATGATTCGGTGGATAATCCTCTGTTTTTTTTGTAAAATAAGTTTGAACACTGCTCCTTTCATGTGAAGATTTTTTATTTAATTCTATTAAAAAAAATCTAAATTGAGATTGATAGACTGAAAAATCAAGTGTAGTATAATTTTATTTTACAAGGAGTACTAAAAGTATTAATTAATGCATACAAAAATTATAAAATCCAATTAGACAAAATTACAAATTTTCAATTTGCAAGAGGGACTTAGTCGCTTTTTCATTACATAACCATCTGCCTCTGCTCTGATACCGGAGCACATGGTACCCAATCCTGGGATTAATGACTTGAAATTATTTATTGTCACTTCAAAAATATTACAAATTGCACAGAATTTCTCCTTTTCCATTTATTTATAATATAAAAAGGCTAATACTCAGAATGAAAATCTGATATAGAGTGTTCCTTCATGAACACAATTTTAAATTTTTAATGCAGTAAGAAAGTATTGAACAAGTGAAAGATGAGCCCGTAATTGATATTTGGGCTTCTTTTGGGCCTGTTACTATAAGCCCTTGATCACATGTAAGGTTGATTACACGGATATGCAGTGCAAAAGCATAACTCAGCTATAAGAATTCACATCCCCTGAGGTAACAGAAATTTCAAGTTTAGATCCAAGCCCTTCGATCTGTTTTGGCACGAATATTATAAGTTCGGGTGCATTCCTCCTCAAGCCAGATTGATTTGTTTTCTGATTGGTATTACGTCAGATATTTTATTGGTACAAGTTATTTCATTTTCCAAACTCGAATTTTTTTATTCGGATTTTGAATCATGAGAAGTCTTTCTTTCAACCTGTGTTTTTTTCTTTTTTTTTTATCAATAATAGGAATTGGTATTTATCTTGATTTTATTTTATCATTATCTACTGAGAAAGTGCAAACTATCTTATGTAATTATTATCATAGATAGTATTTTATTCATTTGGAATAAAATTGAAGCTTCTATCTATAATAAAAAAATTAAATATAATTTTTTTATTGAAATTATATATAAGTATTTCTGTTTTATTTCAAAATGAATGAAATTCTAATTCGATAAGATATATGTTGAGTTTTTAAGAATTTTTTAAAAAATTCTCAAAAACTCAAAATAAGATTTATTTTATTTTATATAGTCCGGATCTAAACTCAGATATTATCTTTCCTTAGATAATATGGACTTCAGCTATAAAGGGTATTACTTTTTAACTATAAAATTTTCCTCTAATGTAAAAGACAAGATACAAGGTTGAATTGTGATATCTTCTTTCTATTCTCAGAAGTTGAATATACACTTCTACCAATCAAACATCTGTACAGGTCACATCATACATACATACATACATACAGGGGCGGACTCAGAGTAGAATAGGGGAGTAGCCGCTCTCTCTGAATTTCGAGTTTTAGTGATGATCTATGGATATTGATCGACTTTGTCTCTTCTTGAAAATTATTTTGTCTCTCTCTGAATGTTTGATTTGTAATTCGGGTTAAATTTAGTGTTAAAACTTGAATTATGATTGGTAATTATAATTATAAGTTAACGCATCATAAATTATAAGTCAGAGCATTGAAAAATATAAGTCAAAGCATTTTTTTTATTGAGTACCCAATTAATTAATGGGTTTAAATCTGATAAGCTATTTAAACCTGATTTAAAATATTTTTGTCCCCCTACAGAAATTCTAGGTCTGCTCCTGAATGCATATATGACTGTTCTGCTTTTGTACAATGAACACAATGGTTTTGATTGAAAACTTGGAAGGTTAAATAAATCTCTAGTTGCGGGAATTACAATTGGAGGCACCATGGCTGTTGCCTATGCTATAAAAAAAAAGGATAGGTTGTTAATTTCTCCTAAAATGGGGTGTCATATGTGTAATTAATAACTTGATATAATCATTGTATGTTTTATACAGCAGTAAAAGCAAAATATTTTACACAACAAATAAAGGTTTCCAGAAAAACTATTAAATTTCTGTAGTGATAAACAAAAAATCGATTTTAATATTTTACTTGTATTGACTTACTTGAGAAAGGCCAATTGCATTAAAAATGGACCATGAAATTCCGGATCTAAGCTGGTTTAGGAAGTGGCGTAGCATTGTAATACACTTTTGAAAAGGTCCCTGCATATAGCTTCAATCGTGGTCAATAAAAGTACCATGCATTGACTACAAATAGGTTTTACTTTTTGAGTATTGCACGAAATCAATTTGACTATATCACGTAATATATTCATTGGAGCATGTATCAGTAACTCTTTAGATGAGACTATAATAAAATAAAATGAACAAAGATGCTTTAGGATTTGTGGACAATTCAGAGATTTTTTTTTAAAAAAAAACCATAAATTAAAAACAATATTTTATCAAACCAACTTGATTGTTTTGGTTTTTACAAAAATCATAAAAACCCAAATGCTATTTCGGTTCAAGTTATTTTCACAAATTTTGATAAAAAAATTGATGGTAAAACTTATGAAAATATCTCGGACCGAAATAACATTTCGGTCCCGAAAAAAAAATTCGGATCGAAATAGTATTTCGGTTCTTATGATTTTTGTAAAAATCAAAGCAAGTTGATTGTGTAAAATATTGTTTTTTATTTATTCTTTTTTCCAAAAAAAAAAAATTTCATAATAGGTAGCGAGGCAAAAAATATTATAATATAATATAAAGTTAAGTTTGAGTGCAATACCTCCCAACTCATAATATAAACGCCACAACGTTAAACTTCCCCCCTAAAGCTCTAATTTGTAATTAAACAAGACATGAGACAACCAAAAATAACTAGGTTCTTCACAAAAGACCATCCAAAACCTCTTTCCATTATCTCTAAGTGTCTCTTGTTTATCTTCGCCTTTGCATTCGGCATGTTTTCAAACCCCTACCTACAATCTCTCCCGGAGTTCTTCCGATTCTCTGAAACTTCCTTTAACTTCTCGTCGCCAACACTTTTACCAGAACCAGTTAGCGTTTTGCACAACATGTCAGAAGAGGAGTTGCTTTGGAGAGCATCATTTGCACCTAAGATTCGCCATTTGCCATCTACCCGTGTACCGAAGGTTGCTTTCTTGTTTCTGACAAGAGGCGATCTCCCAATGGCTCCTTTCTGGGATGAGTTTTTCAAAGGGCACGACGGTCTGTATTCAGTTTATGTGCATCCTGATCCTGCATATAATGGGTTGATAGCGAAGAATTCAATGTTTTTCGGGAGAAGAATTCCAAGTCAGGTAAGTAACATAATACATGCAATGTTTATAGGAGTAGAACTAGGGTGCTCTTAAGGTCACCAAAGTTTTGGTGAGCTTAATTTTAAAACTCATTAAATCGATTTCAAATGATGAATCCGAACCGTTGAAACCCGCCTACTTTACGTGTGATGCATCTACATGTGAAATTTTTAAATATTCGAATTAATTTAGTATAAAGTCAAGCGGTCAAAAAACGTTCAAAAATGAATGCACTAAAATTAATTTATTAACCTTCTAATTTTGACCACTTGACTTTATACTAAATTAATTCAAATGTTTAAAAATTTCACATGTAGATGCATCACACGTAAGGTAGGCGGGTTTCAACGGTTCGGATTCGTCATTTGAAATCGATTTGATGAGTTTTAGAGTTAAGCTTACCAAAACTTTGAGCACCCTAGTTCTACTCATGTTTATAGAATGAAAAAGTAAAAAAGAAAGGTTTTGCACACTTGAAAAAAAAAAAAAAAAACGAGGAATGCATTACACCAAGTTTCTATTTTTTTTCACCCATCATGTTGCTTTACATTATCAAACTTTTCAAGTTCTTAAATAATAACATTTTTCAAATTGTTACCGAATTTTACATTATCAAAGTTTACAAGTCATGTAATAATAACATTATTTTGAATTTTTACCGAATTTTGCGTTTGTACCAGTAAAATATTTGTTAATTATTTTTTTATTGAATTTCAACTCATCTAGTAATATGGGCTTCACTGTCAAAAAATAATATGGGCTTACTAGTAAAAAGTGACTATTTGTGAGGGTATACCGATGTTTTTTCTATTAGCTACAGTAGTATCTGCGAGGATATACTGACAGTATCGGTCGCAGATACTGTGCCATTACACATGCTAATTTCTAATGACAGATTCCCAGGATAAAAATAAGTAACATACTTGCATACAGCGTGCTAATTTCTAATGTACAATTACACAATCGATTCATGCAGCAAGCAAGGTGGGGATATATAAACATGATTGAGGCCGAGCGCCGCCTCATAGCAAACGCATTACTCGATTCCTCAAACGAGCGTTTTGTTCTCCTATCTGAATCATGCATACCTGTCTACAACTTCACCACAATTTACACATACCTTATAAATTCCAACATGTCCTATGTAGGCACCTTCTATGACTCCAGCCCAACTGGTCTCGGCCGGTACAACCCTGAAATGGCACCGCAAATAACAGTTGAACAGTGGCACAAAGCATCACAATGGTTTGAAATAAATCGAGCATTAGCTGTCAAAATTGTTTCGGATGAAACGTACTTCCCACTTTTTCAGAGGTTTTGCATTAGCCGTAGGAAGTACCCATGTATTTCCGACGAGCACTATATACCAACTTTTATGATTGCAATTTCTTGGATGAATAATGCAAACAGGAGCGTGACTTATACCGATTGGACAGCAAGAAAGCCACACCCAGCGAGTTTCGGAAAGAACGATGTTACATTAGATCTTTTTGAGAAGATCAGGTACAGTGCAAATTGTACCTATAATGGGATAAGCACTAGGGTTTGTTCATTGTTTGCTAGGAAGTTCTTGCCTGATTCGTTGGATTTATTGATGAAACTTGGTCCAGACTTACAGATTTTCGGGCAAACTAATGGTTCGATTTATCATTGAGATGCACTAATTTAGATAAAAAGAAACAAGTAGAAGTTTGACATAGATGTGCTCTTAATGTGAAACGAGATTTCCATTTTTTTAATTCCAAGTTCTGAGTCTTTTATGATGTTTCTATGCCAGCGTTTAGAGAAACATAGTTGTTAGTTCATTCATTGTGAATCTGTGATTGTAATGTGTGTATTTTGGCAAGTATTCAATCTTGTTTTTTATTAGTATTAAAGGGTCCTAGTACATTCCAACATTTCCTAGATGCTATTCTCGAGAATTGAATATTGACAAGTATGCAATCTAATTTACTAAAGAAGATAACAAAATTAGAGATGATTTGAATTATAATTTATCACTCAAATGACTTAAAATAATGCAGTCTGGACCTGATAATAATATCACACTCCAATGGCTTAATAAATAATGGTTTCCATAAACTGAATTTGCTACTATTTAATTGACACTGAGAATTCCAAGCATTTCAGGCGAGTGATTGGAAATTTTTAAAGGCACCTTCTTGCCACTATAACATACTTAATTAGCAACCATCCCAAAGAAACAAAAAATATGGTACAAAAGCTTCTGCTATGAGCTTATCAAATGAAGGATTTGCACAAGTAAATGTGCATGTCATGTCCCAGCAGTAGTTTGCATAAAGGAGAAGATATTAATGTTAGTATGAAAAACAACTTTCATATGTATGTGGTATTAGTAGCTTTTTTAACAAAATTCAAAGGAAAATTCAACAATTTCCATTCGACAATTTTGCTCTGTCCTGAAATAAAACATGACTAGCACCAAAGTGTCATACCGCATGCGTGTATGTACAAAATATTTCATCCATAACATATTTTTCATTCACCACATTTGTTTTGAGTACACATATATATTTATCTTCAGTATTGGTCTAAGACAAATTCAGACCGTCGATTCAAATCAATCATCCAAATTAATCTTTTAACTATATACACGCTTCATGTTTGCCTGATTTGACCGTCCGATTTTTAATTGAATAACTCAGATCAATTTGTAGCTCTTGCTCCAACAAATTCGTAGAAATATAATTAAAGAGTAGCAAAATGTATGCCTTCAATCCATAGTCTGAACGAAATAACAGCCCTCCATATAAACAAGTCTTAATTTTGCAAGTTACTCCTTAATCTTTTCTAATATATACAAGTCATGAAATTTGTTTATTTCCTCCATGCATATTGGCAGCCTATCGTGCTTGATTGAAGTTCTCATACACGCGTTATGCATTTTTAATAGTCCTCTTAAATATAAACAAAAAATATCAATAAAAAAAACGAAGAACCACCTTGCCACGAGCCTTGTACAAAAGAAAAGGAAATACAGGACCTGAATATAAAAATTGGAAACATATCGTAAGAAAATCAATAATATGATGTGTTGGTAAGATAATCTCGATGGCTAATTATATTATTCTCAACTAATTAATAGTTATGATATGCTAGTCAAATATTGTTCATTATATTTTTCAGGAGAAAATCAAACTAAATGATTTATAGAAATTCTCACAAAAAACAAATTAGAAGTAAGTTTATCAATCTGTTAATCTTACTAGCTTTACTAATTATACTATCTTTACTAATTATAATTTTTTTAAGAAAAAATAAGAATCTAGTCCTCATTTGTTTTATTGATACCATGAATCAGGCTTCAATATAAAACTTGTTACGGAAAGTTTAAAAATGATTCAACTTAGTTGAACTTTAAAAAGTGAAAATAAAAGAGATTAAAATGAAAGGAAAAAAAAATACATAACATAAAACATTAAACTCTTCTTATATCAGTGAAGTAAATTTTAATGATCTTGTACTTCTGCCATCAGGTCTTGAACATTCTTAGACTGATCCCTAATGAGAAGATAATTAATGCAAATCCAGGTCAACTTTTTATTCAGCCTCCGTAGAAACAATAATATTACAAGACAAGATAAGACATATTGACTACGTGGTTTTTTTTTTGCAGCATGATACATATAGAAGCTGCGTAATGCACTTACATTCATAAACGTTCGCATTATGCCATAAATTATTGCTGAGAAAATCAATTAAGAATCAAATTTGTGTTTGAAATGTATCAGAAAATAGAAAATAGAATTGAAATAGTAATACAATTGTTCAGATGTATGGATGTAAATTTTCTTTAATTTGTATATAACCTCCTAGCAGCTTGCTAGATTTTTTTCAAAAAAAAACAAAAAAAAAACTTTTGGTAACTTGACTCGACTCTCTAGTAGTGCTTTCAATTTGTTTTTTTAGTAGTTCTTTCAATTTGTTTTTTTGTGCCACTATAAATCCAAAATGTTCAATTTGTCTTTTTGTGCCATTATAAAATTCAAAATGTTCAATTAGGGGAGTTTACAGTTCATATGATTTGATTATTTATATTCTCAAATCCGGTCATGATATTATTTGAGAAACATACCTAAAAGGATTCTCATTAGTACAAACTCATCAGAGTTTGGTGATTGATGCATTTTCAGGAATATCCAGGAGATTTTGATTTTAGGGTATTACAATACCAGTGAAAGTTTACGGTATTCGATTTTATACAGTACTGAAAGTTTCATACCCTGTATTGTTGTCCAAAATTTAATATAATTCCATAGTTATGACAATGTAGTTTTGCAAATTTTGTAAAAAATGAGCTGCATGTGCGATGCATGACACATCACTTCAAAATGAAATTGACTCATGACCCTGACATTAAACTACCAATTAAACACCCTTAGCAATTTTTTTTTAAATTCTTTTATCCACCAAGTATAAGCTATATCTTCATAGAGCATCAGATAACGAGCAGCACTAAATCATCACTTCACATGTGCTCTTACAAAAGCATCAACAGTATCATAGCAGGTATGCTCTATATCCTACACTCTAACAGCCTTCCACGTACAGAGTTAGAACAAGCCTCCGCCAAAATACTAAAGAGACTTTATATTTAAGACGAGGCCAACGGACATGTCTAATTCAAAAACATTGCGGAAGGCAACCTATGTTGAAGGGGCATCATCTGTGAGCTTGACAGGTGGGCCCACCGCCGCAGTAACAGACTTGGGCGAAGTCTCCTCTTCTTTCTCAGGTTGTATGTTCAAGTCAATCTGGGCCTTTAAAGGAGAAGACGATGTTGCCGGTACCTTGCCTTTTCTCCTCTCTGACCCCTCATCATCTGCAGTATTTACAATTCGTTAATTCTATTCACAATTTCAACTTGTTTACTATTAAAATTGCACCAAGGTGTACCAAACTGACAAGTAAAACAACTAAGACATCCTTGGGGTACCATTGTAAAGCTGTCATGTATTTGAACCCCTAACATTTTTTCTAAAGATAACAAGTTTGTCATACAAAAGAGTCCCAAGTTAGATGTAAAAGAATTAAAGATGTCCCATATGTTCATAAAAGCTGGAGATCTAACCAAATTAATTTTTTTTTATTTGAAGTTCAATTGGCTAGCTCCGACCAAAAACAAAAGAGCAAAATTGTGAATATTTGATAAAGATGTGATACCCATTGCGTAGTCTTAATAGTAGAGAATCATTACATATGAATGGGGTAAAAGATGGTCGGTCATATTTGCAATGCAACATGTTTGTGTATAACTCGGAGAAAAGAAAAAGGTGAAGTAATAAAAGAAAGCAACACACCAAAACAATATCATACCAGCAACAGCACTTCCAATAGGACTGGGACTGGGACCCACATCAACAACAATCCCACTCTGACCCTTGGGACCCACATCACCAACATAGGCACCACCAGCACTAGGCTGTGGTGACATGGGTGGGGTGGGGCTGGTGGGGCACGTTGGAGGGTCTGACGAACTCTCACTCTGACCTTTTCCCCCCCTACGCATCATGAGTGTGCGAAAGCGTCTCCTGACAGTATTACACACATTACAAGTGCACGACTGTTTGTGCTTGGGCCCCTTCCCACTAGGTGGCTGGATGCACACAATGCAGGAGCATCCTGGTCGGTGACGCGGGTGCCGTGTAGTAGTCGGCAGATCGGCACCTGCCACAGAAGATCCTGAGATGGATTCTGATTCACCCAGGATGGCCAGGTTTGCCAGAGTGTCTAAACCATCAGATCCATGAATTGCTGCTTCTGATGTTTCATGCTTCACTTTTGATCTCTTTGTTCCGCCACCTGTCTCAAAAATACAAAGCTTTAAATCGGCCAAAGCAGAATTTTATCAAGCACCAAGTGGGCATAACCAAAATACACCTGTATGAGTCCAAAAGGTCTCAAATACAGTACCAGTTAGTTCGTCAAACACATGTGCAAACAGCAAACAAGACCTAATCTGGTCCGGTATGATGACAAGGTTTCATATATTTCGGCCATTTCCAACACTAAACAAATCCTAGACTCTGGTACCTGTTAAGGAAAAATAATTGAAAGCACCCTGGTGGACTGAAGATATTTGCCAGATATGTTTTTGCTGGTATGAGACTTCCATTGGATAGTGAAGTAAACAAAACACAATGAAATAGGAACAATATCAATATGAATGTGGAGATTGTGATTGATAAAAATAGAACACTATTTTTGTATTTATTTTTATAAGAAAACCTTGATATGTTCCAATGTAGGAATGTTTAGATGACTTCAAGAACTATTTTATCATGTTCATGGAATAGATCCAAGCCAATGATATTGTGACACATCACTATGTAAAAAGAGAGCAATTTTTACATGTTGGAACAAATAAAAGAAAACTTAGCATAATTGAACCTAAAATCAGAAAAAAGAAAAATTAATTATTATTTAAGGTCAAGAGTGAAAATACAGAAGAACCCTCACTATATTGCCACAAACCTTTTTTTCTTTTGCCCTCATAGCATCAATCCTTTTTCTCCTGCCCCAAACTCATGACACCCGTTACCTTAATTTATTTTGAGAGATGGGGTGGGGATACTACCCAGAGTACCTATCTAATCTAAACATCCTCCAATCCAAAATTCAAATCAAACTAAAAGAATAATCAAGCAATTGCTGCTCTAACATTCACTGGTACGCACGGAAAGAAGAATGGGAAGTTTATTGTAAGAGGAATCCGTAAGAAGAGAAGAGGTCCACCTTCATATTTGTCTAAGGAGTCACGAATAGAGGCAATTTTAAAATTGTAACATGGCATTACAGGGTTTGATAATGTGAAATATTTTTGGTATCATAGCATCAACCTGAACCTCCTTTTGTAAAACAAAAAAAAAACAAAAATAGGGACTTCTCTCCATGTGATAACAAGTTGGCTTAGTTGTTTGCATTGTGAATTGACATATTTAAACAGTTTTTGCAGCAAAAAATACTTGCTACTAATCGCTATACAGCAAAAACCCGACCTATGTGATCATATTTAAGTATTTGAAGAATAGGCCGGCAACTTAAAAGCATCACTATTTCAAGTACCAAATGACATAAATACTCTACCAGTTCTGTAAGGAATCAATTCGGCAAGCTGCTCTACAGTAAGCTCTGCAGGAGATGAACAAGATGATCTGTTTACAATACAGCAAAAGAAAAAAGAAACAAAAAAGGTTAAAATAATAATAGTCATGATTTATTTTTTCTGGAAATGAAAGGACAAGAGTATTACCTGTCAACATCCCAGGTGTTCTGAGAACAGCTCCATTTAGCATTTAAGAGAGCGTCAACAGGCACCTTGCGCCACTTGTTACACTCTTCGCACTGCACCCACTGGTGTCTCTCTCTGTTAAACCATTGCCATTTTCTTTAATTGCATGGAGTAAGAGAAAAAAAAAATTACAAAACAGTGAAAGTTGAACCTTACCCCATTTGACTAGTCACAAAGTACGTCCTCCTTCCAACCACAGGAGGTTCCTGTTATATATTTAACATCAGCATTATTTTCTCCTCTCAATAAAATTAAGTTATCCTATTCTTGCATCTGAAATTTTGCAAACAAGACCAACAATGCATTGCAAATGTAGTAACATCTCTCATATTGCAACTGGCACCAACCATTAGCTTCCTTATGATCTTTTAGAAACTTATATATAATGACCATTTTGTCCTCAACTCTTGTAATATTGTTTTTCACTAGGTGCAAATTAAGCTTGAATCAAACAAAATGTACTGAATGTACAACAAATATATAATAACACATAATTTCTTACTTAATTTATGGCAACTATATTTGTTCCTATAAGCATAGTACATACAACAAGTTCATATAAAACTGGATATATGTTCAGCCTATTTTGGTTATTTTGAGATATGTTTGCAATATGGAAATAATGAAATTTGCAAAAAGAACCATGTAGTCTACAACTTACACTGTGTTCACAAATTAGTATGCTGGGGGGTAAAGCACAGCGTAATGATCAAATATAAGGGACCACAAGGAAACTAAGCTCTAAATTATATTGAAATTTAACCTGGAATTCTTCAAATTCATTTCCATCAATAACTGTGACAGTCGAAACTGAATTTGAAGGTGCCCTAAGCAGTGACTGCGCCTCTTCCCAGTTCAACTTCAATTCCATAGACTCCTCGGTTTCTATTTTCAGTCTCTTTATTTTCGCACCAAGAGAACTGCCTTTCCTTTTTACGGGCCCCGCTTGTGATGGCGGAGGAGGCTTTGACATGAGGCTCACAAAACCTCCCTCCTGAGGCACGTAAGCAAGACCACTTCCTTTATTCTCTGGGTTGTTTGACCACTCTGGCTGGTTTGCATTAGCTTCTTTTGGCTCAGAGGATGTACTTATTTTAGGGTTATTCTCGGGGGGTGGACAGGTTAAAAATCCATTGCTAGACTTGAGATGTTGAGTTTCCTGCATGTATGAAAAGTAGGAAGTTAATAAAGGTAAAATTAAAAGAGAACACATAGCATGATGGAGAATCTTATTTTCAATGAAGTTTATTTCTGAAATGTACAGAATAAGTTAATAATACACTGGTAAATCAAGCAAAATTTACTGCATTTTTCTTCAATAATCCTATTTATAAGTAATTACAAGAAATAAATGAATAATCAATTATTTACAAACAAGAACAAGAACTACTAAAAGGTTGAAATTTAGATGTATATGGTATACAGTAATGTACCGATTCACCAGAACCTGGAGCAGAGGCCTTTCGAAACCCCATGACAAGTTTTCCTTCTGGGTCAATTCGGCTAAAGGTAACTGTATACATAAAGCATTTATTTAACAAAAAAAAATTATTTTATTTGCTAATAATATCTCAAGTGCAACTATCACCCAACAGTTAGATGAGCGTGGTGGAAAATTCATATTGAATGAATACTGAAAAATTTACCCAAAGGCCCTTTTTTTTAACAAGAAAGTCTGATTGTTGACCCCTCAACTATTTCACTTGATAAGACCCTTCAACTTGTTTTTTATGTTCAATAAGCCCCAGAACACCTGAACTATATTATACCTTGTCAATAAGCCAGCTAATTTATATTAATTGTTACATTGTGCATATTAATAGCACATAATGGTTTTATTGGAACTTGATATCATATAATCTCTTTCTCCATGGAAGTTTAGCAACAGCATCATTACTTAGATTATTAGAGTTATTGATAGAAGGGCCCTACCAAAGAACAACGGCTGATTGAACCAAGTGAAGTAGTTCAGGATTAAACCAAGTGGAACAATTTAGGTGAAAATTGCTGATTAAATCAAATTCACCTTCAGGGGAAAAAGTCAGATTTGTCTCATTCTTTTCTTGTTTTACGAACCAACCTTGATCTTGAAAGACAAAAGCAAATTTTGATATCTCCTTCATTTTGAAGCAAAGACCACAAAATATATTATAAAGCAGTTTGACTGGACTACTATGAAACACAGGAATAAATTTGGTCATGTTTTGCTTAACATATTTTCTTTACCAGGTGTCATTAACCCCAAAAAAAAGTATCATTTGCAAACAAGCAAAGTGTAGCCTTTTAGGTGCCACCCATAATCATTTACACTGAACATTATTCAGCATTGCAGGAATGGTGTTTACCAGTGTCGCCAGCTTGAAGTTGCATGGCCTGAATACAAGGGGTAACACCTTCTAGAACATACATGCGACTGTTATTATTTGGCCAGAATCTGAACTGGAATTGCCATTCCTTGCCACTTGCATCCTGCACTGTCAACGGAAGTCCCTCCGGCTGTGAGATTGTTGGAAAATATGCCTGAGATAATAGTTTCATGTAATCAATAAGACTGTACCTTTTTAGGTTGTACAAATTATTTCAAGAAACCTACAATTTATACTAATAAAAAACAAACCTCGGCACATTTCTTGGGAAGCACAAGACGCCCAATCCGACCTGCGTCACTTGCACTAAGCATCTTCTCAAAAAGAGGAGTTATAACCGAATTTGAGCCTCTTAGAAAGCTAAGGAATTACTTCGACGTATAAAACAAGGGATAAAGAGTTAAAGACCCACTAAACACAATACAATCTCAAAAATCAAATGATCACGTGCTGGCCCCAGAAAACATTTAAATAAACCGTTCAATTTGAAATACAACTTGAATAAGTGTTTAAAACCACGAATCCAAAAAGGTCATCCTAACTCATATAATAAAGGATACTCCCCGTTGATTTGTTGCAACTCCTGACCAGTACTCCTCGGCCAATAGCGCGGCAACACCTGGGAGCGTGCCCTTATGTCCAAACGGGGCCTAGTACCATTTCTCATGTCGCCAACACCACCCCCATCTGTAGGAGAGAAAAACTGTGGCTTCATAGGTGAGCCTGAAGAAGACGGGCCCGCCATCTGACCATGCCCAACCCTGATCTGTTCCTTTTGTTGGAACGTGGGACTCAACACAGGCAAGCCTGAACCTGATTCGTCCCTGTAAACCCCAGAGTTCACATGTGATTCAACATTAGGATCGGAAATATGATGTCCGTGTGGCAACCCATTTGTGCTAGGGTTTGAATTACCCCCTTCAGCACGGTGGTAAATGCTGTATGGGTAAGCTGGGTCCAAACCAGGTGCACCAGACCCATTAGCACCAAACCTCTCACGCGTGATAGGGCTTATAGCATTAAGAGGCATAGCCGGGACCACACTTCTCTCAGGCATTTCATCAAACTTCTTGTCTGCGACATGTTGTTGCTGCTGCTGGTGCTGTTGCAAGGCAGCAGAGGCACGCACTTGCTGGAGGAATTTCTCACTGCAACTGGGGCGGTCGAACTCAAAGGCAAGGCGCTGTTGCAAATCAGACTGCACTGAGTTGGTGTTCCATAGGTTAGAAGCCTGACGCCAGTGACCCGGGAATGGAGTCCCCGCAGGTGGCCGCATTGTTGGCATTCTAGGATGGTGCATAGATGGTGACGGTACCCAAACCGGGCTTGGTGCCTGTGTGGTGCATAAAAAAAAGATAGGTTAAGATGAAAATAACACTTTGAAAGGGAAAAAAATAAAGAAACCTTCTCCAGAAGAACAAAAGAGACAATCAAAATGCTTTAATGGATGTGATCTTTTGTCAGTGGTCTGTCTCTTGAATCCGTATCCTCTGAGATATCTCAAATTTTCAGTTCATCCATAGTGGACCAATTTTTTTCCGGTGCCTATTCACAATGCAGGGGGGCAGTATTATTGTGCTTTGAGATTCATGCAGAAAGGATTTGAACAGTCCAGACTTTTCAGATCAACTCAAAGTTTGAGATATCTCAGGGGTCATGAATTCCTGTCTCTAATCTCTAAGTATTAAAATGCTTGGATTAGAAAATAAAAGGTTATGTTAAAACCTCCAATGGGCATATTAATGAATGTGACATCAAAAAACTTCTCTATTTTATATTTTTTTTCAAAAGAAAAAAAAAATCCATCTATTGCCAATAAACCCAGATGCAAAAAGGCCTCTCTTTACTAAGGTATGGCGACCAGTTCTCATAGACTATTTCTTACAGGAAGCCCCCTTTATTAGATGCAAAAAATTCCCTCTCTATTTGCAGAATAAAAATCACTACTAATTAAGGAAAATATAACTTACTGAGGATCAGAGTTGGTCTCCAATTTAGGTACTTGTGTTTGAACAAGTTAACAAATCTAAAAAAATTTACATAAATAGTGGAGAGGGGTTTTCTTTAATAGTAATAAGGTTTTTTGCTAATTTCCCTGAGAAGGGAGGTCTCTAATAAAAAATTTATTTGACAGTGCAATTAAGTCTGCTATGATAGCAAACACTAGTAGGCAGTGCACTAGTATTTCTATTCTACTTGGATAATTTGGTGCTTCGGTTTAAAATAAGGTCAACTGATCTTTGCCTAAATTTTAAATGGAGAGAACTAAAGAAAAAGTTAGACAAAAAGATACAGAAATTTTCATTTTGGCCCCTTACCATTCCAAAAATTTTCCGAGCACAGGCCATGCAATCAACCCCACCAGCATCCAGAAGCACATAAGAAGGTAGTGACACTATGCACCCACAATGCACTCTCTGTGAAAGATAAGCCAACAAACTTGTAATATTATTATGTATACACTATTTTATATAAAACCGCAAAAAATTATTATGTTTGTTATATATGCACTCCCTGTGATATATAAAGTTACTACATCTAAGTATGCAATTCAAGTGCACCGCAAACGAAATTATTATCTTTTCTTCTTTCAAAATTTAATCCCTTTGAAAAATTATGGGTGCAAAAATACATAAGCAATAAATTACCTTCCCACAAGCCTCACAACTCCTCCAACCAGCCACCTCTAAGTGAAATGTTTCACAGAAATTCCCTTGCTCATATATGCACCTGCAATAATTTAATACATACATAAAACAACAATTTTGCAATTATCTAATAAACAAGATCAAGACGAAACACCACAGAGTATATTTGTGGCAACTGAAGACGAAAATCATACTTTACACTTTTCCTACACGCAGGTTGTTCAAAATATATAAAATCCCCTAACATTTTATGGCTAAAAATCACAATTTCACTAAACTGTTTTTAATTGATTGGCAAAAAGTCACAGCAATACCTGCAAAACCCAGAACTAACCAATGTACATCTAATCCAATTTTAATTAGTGGTTACACACTTTTGACATTACGATTTCAAACAACAAAGTAACACCTGTACAAGAACTTTTTGTCTACACTGCGTACAACTAACTGGGACCCACCCAAAACAAAAGAGATCGAAAAAAATCAGAGTTCTCGAGCTAGACAACAACACTAACTAGCCTCAGTTATACACACGGTATCCTACATATTTCAAATTTATCAAAACCAAGTGTACTCACATGCTCGAGAGAGAGCGAGCAAGCGAGAGAGAGCGAGCAAGCGAGAGAGAGGGGGGAACACGTACAAGCAACGATCACAGAGGTCGGCGAATTCGCCCGAGCGAAGCCTCCATCCGCGGCGGCGATGGCCGTCGGACTTGGTAGGCTCCTTGCAGAAGGTGTTGAAGCATGTCCGTTGAGGAGGGGCAGGCGCCGCCGCGGCCACGGAGGACATGGCGGAGCTCCGGCGACAACCCTCAACCCTAGGTGTGACTTGTCGAGCGAGAGAGCACTAATCTTTGTCGGGATTATTTGGAGGCACGAGAAATGGGGGTTTGGGAAGAGATGGAATCGCGAGAGTAATAAGAGAGAAAAAAGAAAAGGGGAATATGTAGAGAAGAGGGACGAAAAAGGAGCTTTTTAAAGGCCCCCATTGAAGAGTAGGTTTTTCGTGGACTCGGTTCATCGTTTGCTATTTGTTCCTTTTTTTTTATCTTTGTATTTCTTCATACAAAGTTTTCTTATATTATTAAGGTTGATATATTTGTAATTTGCATAGTTTACTTATTTTGTTTTATTTTACTATATTAATTGTAGTTATATATTATTATCTACCTATTTGAAAATTATCCAAAAGAATATTATTTTTTGAATTCCTAAAACATGTAAAATAAGGATAGTTACATTATTTAAAATAGTGATATGAAAATAGTTACTTTGAAAATGTAGCTGTGTTAGTATTGAATACATGTCAAATATGAATTCGTGTTTGACTCTCTACATAGTGAAATAAATATTTAACTATATCTTTTTAACTGATACAGTGAAGATTCATTAAATTATGGCTTTAGAGTTTAGATACAACAAAATATGAACTTAGCCATGATGCATTAACTACACTAAATACATATATATGGTTCCTCCGAGTTTGTGCACGGTGACAATGAGTCATTTCCTCTCCTTGTATATTTTTGGATCTGGAACACTACAACGACGACATACTTTATGTGACTAATAATGACAAGTATCAAAATTTTATTTTTACGACTCTTTTTCCACTCTTTTCTTAATTAGAAAGTTTAAGTCTTACTTAAAATACAAACTAATTCGTATATTTTTAGTTCAATGTTTTTAAAACCTAAAATCCTATATTTATTTTTAACAATATTTAGAAATAAATTATTTTAATATATGCACATATATAAAGTGTAGGTATCCTATAATTTTAGTAAAGTCGTATTACCGTATATTCATCATATAAAATATATAATTTCTATTCATATACATGTAACATATTATCCTACAGAATTGAATGAATATTATTCATTATTAAATTATAATCTTGAATTATATCTGTATTTTAATATTTGAATGAATATTCAATGACAATACTAATGTTAATCTGATATATCATATAAAATACTTTTTCTATTCAGAATGAGAAATTTTTACTTATTAAGAACGTACATTAGTCTATATAATGTCTTGTAAACCACATCTATTTGGTATCTCCACCGAGGCACATATAGTACTTGGGGCTGAAATGGATATGAATTGCTAGATGTACACAAATCGCGCCTCCATTAGGCGCTTCCTCCCAAACAACGACTCCTCTTGGTATAAATACCTGGAATCCAAAGATTATAAAACAGATGGTCTTCTTACGGTAGGATCACCGGTCAATGGAAATCAAAGCTCTGCTCTATTCTACTGGTAATAATATTGACAGAGCTATTTTGATTTGATAAAGCGCATGAACAAAAGAGTTCAAAGTATAAGAAGCATTCGTTAGCTTCATGAAGCAAAAACTAAGCTGTTAATATATTTACCCTTCTCACGTCCACTATTCAAACTAGCTCCGAGCGGTATGCTTACCGGTCATTACCATAATTCAATATCGTCTTGTTTGTTTCTGGGACGTAAAATTTCCTAAATAGACACGGTTTACTTTCTTGAATATGTTCGGTTTACGAGACATTGACTATGTCATAGAAAATCTACGAAATTAAATGGTCGATCTCTCATGTGGGAATTCGCATGTCCTGAGAAAGAGCTCAAATTTTGAGTGATATGTGGAAAATCTGAACCGTTGAATTCACATGAACTCTATCTATGGTTCGTGCAGAACGCACGCATGTGAGATAGTATGTGATTGCATGATATATAAATCATAAAATATTACATACAGACATGCATATATCATTGTTATTATCAGCACACCATTTTATGGTTACAAAATTAACAAGCCCAAATTAGAAACGTAAATTTAATCTGATGTAAATTTCTAGTTTAAACAAATCTACTAGTTTATCCAACTGATTTTTCTATAATTTAAATATGAATGTATTTTATCGCTAACCAGTTTAAATATATAACCAATTTACTAAGATACTTAGTTCGAAGTTTCAAATGCAATTTTTTAAATTTTGACTCGGTAGCACTTTCGACCGAAGTGCTACTGAAAGCATATTAATTAGTCAATCTCAATCTCTCTCTCTCTATATATATATTAAGATTTTCATTTTACTGAAAATTAATTTGTAATTTGTATGATTATTGAAATTTAATTGGATGTCCGTCCATTAATATAAGATTAGAAACTAATTTTCTCTAGAAAATTCTAAAACACATAATTAAGTTTTGACAGACCAAATATTAAAGCCTAAATTGTAACCGACCCGAGATTTGTGAAGTGTCAATCAATTTATTTGGTAAGTCAGTAGACAATCTCTCTTTAAATATACTCAATTAATTCGGTTGCATGTCTTCGAATTTTGAAAATTAAACATTACACTTAAATATCAACCTTCCAAAATAATAAATATTTTAAAAATAATCATGTCTCTAAATTTCTATTTGCGAGAATTATTTTTTTATCAAGTAGCAAAAATAATATTCTCTATGTAGAAGATCGGACGTTTGAATTCAACTAAGATAATTCTTTTATAAATATTAAATAGTTAGGTGGTTTTGAATCAATCGGGTCCGGATCTCCTACAGTAACCCAATCTTTTAGTTTTGGATTGGGACCGTCCGATTCAAATCTGTCGCTCGAGATTGCTTTGCCGTTCAAATTCATCTCTCAAAATATGTGCGCTTCAATCAAATAGATTATCACGGATTCGAATCGAAAGGTCCTGATTTAAAATCCAAAAATTTAGTTACTTCACTGGATCTGAATTCGAATCAATCATCAGCCTGTTGATAGTTCTTGAATCATGCGCAAATCAAGAAACAATGGACGATTGGGATTGGCCCATTTGATTTTCTAATCTGACCATGTGGGTCCAAATTGTCATATATAGAGTTCTTCTGCGAAACTACGAACGTGCCACAAGAATCAAATAAAAAAAAGGTTGGGCTGGCTAAGCATGTATGACACATGCTACTTTAATTCGGACAGGTTTCACAAATTTGTAAGAGGATAATTAGCTTTACGTGCATGTCACACATACTCAACTGGAGACCTGATAAACTCGAGATGTGGTTGCATACGACCACATCAAACCTCGTGCAAAGATATTGTATAAAACACTAATTTATTATTAATCATTTATCGTGGGATTAATCAGTAAAACTAAACCGGACTGTGTAATACACTAATACTATTTATAGCTCTTATTGTTAATCATTCCTCACTCAGTGGAATTAATTGTTGAATGATTTTTTTTATGAATTAGTGTAAAATATTTTTATTTTGGAAGTTTATTCTGAAGCATTATTAGCCGTCTTTATATGGATCATTTGATTTCAAGGAGAAAGAAATCAACAGATCTTTTTAAAACGTTGATGAATGAATTATTAAAATATTCTATTGGTTTGATGAAGACATCCTAGATAATTAATTAATTGAACTGAACTTTTCACATTTTTGTTTCCGTCTGTAATTTATTTTATATAATTGGATTTACAGTATTTTAACATTGCAATCGAAACAGTAAATCTATTTTTTTTTTGGGGGTCTCTTGATCTAGTATATATAAAAATAAAGTTTAGAAATATAAAATTTTAAGTGGACACGTCTTTTATTAATATTAACAAAATCAATAATGTTAATCTAGATTTCAAATTATGCAACATATATGAATATTTGAATAAAATGTTGTGGCATTTAATTTGTAGTATTCAAAATCTTGTGCTTTCCAGCCCTTCTTATACTATGGATGAATCCAAAATATATATAGATGCACAACTAATTATGGTAGTATATATTCTAAACAATTAAATTTCAGCAAAAAGGTGGAACAATTAATTAGGCATGATTATGATTAACAATGAAGATTATGCATTCTAAATAATTAAAATTCAGATGAATTTTAGTTTTTCAAATCAATTAAGCCAACAAAGCAACTAATTAAACTGGACAATGTTTTTCACATTTCTTCAATTCATTTGCTTTATTTGAGTGTGGGAAGCGGAAGGTTTTTCTCGGTAAATTTTGCTGTAAAAGAGTGTAATAGAAAAATAAAAATTCTGACAATACTTAATTATAACTTTTTAACTCAATTGGTAAATAGAAAAATATAAGAGAGGAGGTATATTAGATATATTAAAATGTATAAGATTAAATAGAAAATCAAAGAAGTTTTTTAGCATAAATAAGAAATTAACCCATAGTTAATTAGTTATATATCTAAGGTGCTCTGTTTTGTTAGTAAAATTATGTTTCAATTCTAATCAAACGAACAATGTTGTACGGTGATTTTAACGCTCTGAGAAGAAATGTCAAAAAGGGGTAAACCATTTAATTGTAAAGCAAGCAAGAACATAATAAAGTAATAAATTTTCTAGATATAAGTATCTTAACAGAGCTAAAAGTGAACGGAAGAAGGTTTTCATGATCTAATATATAATATGCATGGTGGTGCTCCTTTTCAGAAGAGTTATGTTATGTTGATTTGCAAAATAAATTCCTTTAAGCATGGTTACGCATTTATTCAGGATAGTTCTACATTATTTATTTATTTTTTATTCTATTTTTTTTTTTAATTTGTTGTTGCTTGGAATCAAATTTGTGCATGTTATTGTTAATCTAGATTGAACGCTCCAAATCTAAACTTTAATTTTTTGTTACCTTATATGATACGAATTTCTGAGGCACAAAGCTCTTTAATATTCAAGCGGATTGTGATTGAACAGTCCGAATCTAAACAAAAATATTATGTTACCTTAGATGATATGAATTCCTGTGTAATTCGTAAATATATAACATGTGGGATCCACATACAATGTGCAATCATACCTTGCTTGGAATGTCAGGACCATGACTTTGCTTTTTGATGGGTTATGGTATACTTTTTGGCCATATCGTTGAATTATTGTATCTAGTGAAGCATGCTAAATGGAATGAGATCACCTGTCCTTATTGGTGCAGGAATTTTCTATTTCTATAGTCACTGTCGGGTGGAATCGGAGCACTGTTAACATTTAAATTTTTGAACTGAAGGCTCATTTCGAACCCACCGACAATGACTTTGAGAGCAGAGGATTCGGTTCCATGCTAAATGACTTTATAATTTCTGTAATTATGACAAGTGATAAATGTATTGGATTAAGTTTGAACGGTGGTTGATCGGTCATTATATATTTGACTAGTGAAAAAAATTAGACATATCATTATTATTTTTGTCACATACTCACATGTTACAAGTATAATACAACATGACATATTATGTATGCCGATTATATATCGTGACTCGTAAAACAGATGATGTATCCATTTACTATAGAAATTGTGTTATTCTTTTAGGATAAATTATTTATAATTTTTTCAGTGAACTAACTTAAAAAATTGGAAAAGAAATTAAACATGACCAATGACGTGTGGTCACGTGAACATTTACGTAAAGTTATTGTTTGCCATCACTTTAGTTATGTTATATGAAAAAAGAATTATGATTATGTAATCTGATTTGACGCTATCAAATCATGACATATTAGTCACGCCACGTTTTTCTTTCACTATATTTTAGAGATTGTTTGTTGTAGAGCGGTGGATTGACAATTTTTATGATAATTTTAATAAAATATTTTATAAAAATAAGTCTTCAAATACCTGTAATTGCATTAATTGTGAAATGGATCGAAGTATTTGAAGAATTTAAGGTGTACAGAAAACTGATACTTATTTAAAAAGTGCTCATTGTATTCAATTGTCCTCGTGTGATCCGTTCAAAACTGGTTCCTGGCAAGATAAAAATAAATTGGGATTGATTAGATAAATTTACGGACTTGTGATTTGAATTTGTTTACCTATAATTTTTATAAATTCAACTATATTGAAAAATTATAATTTGTGAATTTAAGTTATTTTTATATGAATCAATATTTTTAAAATTTAATGATCAGGAATTATCTGCATCAACATATTTTTACAATATCTTAATATCAACTAATATAAAATTGAAATGTCATAATTTTTAACTTGTATATAGAAACAACGATCATATTTAAAAGTTTTATTATGATATTTAAATTTTAAATTATTAAGATTTAGAAGAAAAAAAGTATCATAAAGACACAAAAAAATATCTGTAAAATATACAGACATTTGAAACTTTTTTTTTATCATCGGATGAGGATTGTGTAGCCTCAACTCAAAAGGGTATCTTCTGAGTTAATAAATTTCAACCGTCTGATTTTAAACATATCAAATCCAGCTCATTTCTATAATATAAGGAGCTTTTAATATTAGTGTGAATCTAAGCCGTATGAATCTCAAAATAATTCAGATGATCGAGATTCATTACCTCAAAAGATTCCCTTTTTAGTTAATGCAGAGGATACGAATTCTCGGCAGTAGGGAGGCTATAGTGTCACAGGGTAGGCACTTACCTACCCCTGATTTTTTTATTTTTATTTTTTTTTTATAGATCGGGCTTAACCTGTTAACCAATAGGCCATAACCCAGCTCTTTTTATAAAAAATATATGGGCCGCTAGAAATGAAAGAAAAAAAATGCATGTGCCATAAGGCCCATAACCCAGCTCTTTACGGTGAGAGCTTAACCTGTTAACCAATAGGCCATAAAAGCCAGAGCCTGCGACGCGAAGAAAAGAGAAAAAAATAAATAAATCTCCGCCAGTCGCGAAGAAGAAGAAAGGGAAGTAGCCTCCGCCACTGTTCGTCGTCTTCGGCTCTCCGCGCCTCCGCAACTGTTCGCCACTGTGCCCGCCTGACGCCTGTCAATTGCTTGAATAGGTTTGAACTTTGATAGTTTGATTGAATTAAATTAAATTAAATGATAAGAATTGATTGTTCTTCTTAGACTTGAATGATTAGATATTTAGAATTGTTCTGGTGAGAATGATTAGAATTCAATTTCTTAGATTAGAATTGATTGTTATGAAATTATTACCTATTCTGGTCTTTTCTGTCATGGTTACTGTTACTGGTCAATGATTAGAATTGTTTTTGGTTTCTTAGATTAGAATCTCTGATTGTTCTGATTAGAATGAGTGAATTCAATTTCTTAGATTAGAACTGTCTACTTATTGGGTTATTATGAGTCTATGAGATCTATGACAGTACCTAAATTTGTTATTGTAAGATTGTAAGATTTAAAGTCCCTTTAGTATGAGTCTATAAGATTGTTAAGTTTGTAGCATCAATACATTTCTTGTTTTTTTACATGTAAAAGAATATTTGTTATAAACTTTTGACTTAGTTGAAATCTTTGATGTTCATTTATGTTAAATTTTTTTTTTTTTTACAACTATTTATATAGTTATGCTTGCCTACCCTTGATTGAATTCCTAGCCTCGCCACTGATTCTCGGACAAGATATACTTAAATGATAAATTGTTTTCTCCTCAGCAGCCTGCTTACCATCGGGCCCCACCCACAGAGTCACAGAGACAGGCCCATCTCCTCCTTTTAATTAACCAAATTTGAAGCTATCCCAAAACCTCCCGTTCAAGTATCAATCCAATCCACCTTTTGCCTTTGAAGAATTTGCAAAACCTAAACCTGGGAATCACTCAGTCACAAGAAAACTAGCAGAAGAAAGAACCGGCGTAACTGGTACGGTGAGTCGGAGAAATCGGTACTGGTGGGTCACCCCACGCACTATACCAGTACCTATTAAGTTCTTACCTAATATGGTGCCCAGAGTCTCTGTTGCTGTACCATTCAGGTTCAGCATTACCCACATTTTTTTTTTCTTTTTTTAATTTAAAGAATAAAATATATTTTTTCCTTCTATTGTACCATTGTTGGTTAGGTTTCAGTTCCTCCTTCTATGACCTCTTTGGTCGATTAAGACTAAGAAATCATAGCATTGTTTTCCTCCTTGCAGGATTTATACTTGAATTGCCAATTTTGTTACCAAATAGTATTCATGCCATCTCATTTGAGGAAGAAACCCCAACCAAATTGAGGTCAAATTGTTTAAACCAAAACCCTAAATCAATGAACGCCCTTTCGTCGCATCCTCTTTGCAATTTCTACACCAATTTCAAACCTAAACTGATCACTCGGCGTGATTTGAGACCGCCAAGCTGCACCAGTTCGCTCAAAATTGGAGAAGAGACAAAGTTGAAATGGACCAATTTTAAGCAGGACCTCACGGCAGAGGAAACGATAGCCATTTCTCAGCTCCCTCCAAAAATGGCGAACAGATGCAAGGCATTACTGAAGCGATTGATATGCTTCTCTTGCCAAAATGAAAACCTTCAATTTTTGCTAGCAACTTGGGTTAAAACCATGAAACCGAGAAGAGCTGATTGGTTAGCGGTTTTGAAAGAAATGAAGAGAATAGAGCACCCTCTCTATATCGAGGTCAGTTGTTTTCTAATGAGTTATTTGTATTATATGGTAATTAACTAGTCAGTATATAATATTTGGTATAGTTGTCAGTATATAATATTGTACTTGAAGCTAAATAAGTATAGTATAAATTATTTGTCCCTATATATTGACATCAGGACAACTTGTTTCATACTGGTTCACAAACTGGAAACCAGTATCTCAGAATTCATTGGCTTGATTTCATTTCAAGAGGCGCCTAGCGCTAGGGACAGAATTATCAGCTATTGAAATAATATAATTTATGGGATTTGCAGTATTACAATATCCTGTGGGAAGTAGAATTGTTATACCAGGTTTAATTTGCAAAAAGCACCCTAATTATCTGCAAGGACATCTTTGTAGCATTTTCTTAATATATCTTGATTTCCCAAAAATTATTCTGTGTAAAAATTGAGTTGAGGTGTGCTATTTTCTGATGTGTTATTTTTATTCTATATTAATTAACTTTTTGGCTAATGTTTTTCATCTCATACCTACCTGTAATTCCCTGTATTAACATGGTATGGTTGTCCATATAATATTGTACTCAAAGCTAAAATTTAAATTTAGTTCGGGTTATTGACATCAACTCAACTTGTTTCATGACTGGTGCACAAGCCAGAAATCAATATCTCAAATACTTCAACTTGTTTCACGACTGGTTCACAAAGTCGGAAATCAATATCTCAAATACTTTGGCTTCATTTTCATTTCAAAATGGCTCATAGGGCTAGGGGCAGAATTGTCAAGCACAAGCCAGAAATCAATATCTCAAATACTTCAACTTATTTCACAACTGGTTCACAAAGTCAGAAATCAATATCTCAAATACTTCGGCTTCATTTTCATTTCAAAATGGCTCATAGGGCTAGGGGCAGAATTGTCAATTATTGAAAGTATAATTTCTTGAACTCACTAGTCTCTCGGGTCTGCAGCTTTGCAATATCAACTGCAAGGAAGAGTTGTTAAATACCAGTCATATTTTCAAAAAGAACCCTAGTTCTAAATTTCTAATGACATCTTTGTAACATTAATTCTGAAAAATTGTAATATTATCTAATGTTCTTAAATTTATCTTGAGTAATCACTAATATTCTTACTTTTTTTGTAGGTCATTGAGTATGCATTATTAGAAGATACTTTCGAAGCGAATGTACGCGACTACACCAAATTGATCCACACACTTGGGAAACAAAACAATTTAGATAAAGCCGAGAGGACTCTAGATGTCATGAAAAGGAGAGGCTTCCCATGTGATCTCGTAACCCTAACTACTCTAATCGACATGTACAGCAAAAGTGGCGACCTCAAACGTTCAAAAGAGGTATTTGATGAAATCAAATTACTCGGTCTAAACTATGATAAGAGAGTATATGGTTCAATGGTCATGGCATATGTACGTGCCAATATGTTAGAAGAAGCCGAGAGTTTAATTAAAGAAGCAGAGGCCCAAGAGATATACCCGGGAAGTGAGGTTTACAAAGCTTTGCTAAGAGCTTATTCCAACAAAGGTGATTCAAAGGGTGCACAAAGAGTATTTGATTCTATACAATTCGCCAGGATCGTACCTGATTCTAGAATTTGTGCTCTTCTAATGAATGCTTACTGTTTAGCGGGACAAACGAATGAGGCTCGGTGCGTGATAGAGAACATGAGGAGAGCCCATTTGATTCCGTGTGATCGATGTGTCGGTTTAATGATAGATGCTTATGAGAAGGACAATAGGATTGATAAGGCATTGGATTTTCTTACGGAGATGGAGAGAGATGGGATTGCCATCTCTCGAGATGTATTAGGAGTTTTGCATAGATGGTTTGATAGAATTGGGGTAAAAGAGGAAATATCTGATATTCTTAAAGAATTTTCTTTGTAGCAGGGTTAAGATGCATGGTTGCAAGAGAAAAATGTTAATGCTATTCTGATTTTTTAAAGTTTTATGCTGAATAGTAACATAATAACAAAACACACTTAAATTAGATTGTAAACCAAATAGCAACATAAATGACTTACATTTCTTCTTTCTGATATATATAAATAAAAATGAAACAACATGCTTTACTTTCTCTTCTCATATTTGAATCCATATCCTATGAGGTAACAAAAATATTTCTGATCAGAATCCGGACCAATCCAGTCTTAAAGGATAATGCACATGGTCACTTTAATATTCGTGTAGATTCTGATCAAACGGTCCGGATCTAAACATAAATGTTCTGTTACCTTTGATGATATAAATTCCTCATACTTCTACCCTGTAGTACATGCAACTAGAGATGAGCCTCGCCCTGCTCGAGTCCTCATCATCCCCCCGGCCGAGATTCCATGTCGATACACTCTATAGATCAAAGGGGAATGTGTGTTAGTTCGAATCGAGGCGAACAGCTGGACTGATTCTACAAATTAAATTAATTGTGCTGGAGAGGGCACAAATTTCATGTTGCTTATGTAAAAAATGAAATAAATGAAGTTATGCTAAATGATTGTTAACAGAAAGAGAGGAAAAGTGTAGAAAAGTTATTGAAATAGATCTAATTTGGGCAAGAGAAAATAAAATGTGAAACAAGCAAAATGCTGTAGCATTTTGTTTTTTGTGTTTTGAGTGAGGTGAAATTCATTTTTCTTTTCCACAAATGATTTCAAGTTTATAAATTCTGATTTCTGTTGCTGTCAAACAAGCAAAATACTTCACAATTTTTTTAATCAATCTGAATTGCTGTTGAACATTTTGTACACAAAGGGTTCTACAAATTCTTTGCAATTATAAAAAATATCATGGTCAAAATGAAAGAGACTGGAACTTTGTCTTTTATGGAACTTGATTTATATATATATATATATATATATATATATATATATATATATATATATATATATATAGAGTTAGGTTGGGGTGCTATGGATAGCATAGAGGCCTCTATGCTACGGCTCAATATTCGAGTTTTCAAAATCCAAACGGTCAATCCGAACCGTTCATCTTATTCTCCATATTAATATCTGCTTGGAGACCAAATTTTACATTTTTCTGAATTTTTTTACTATTTATTAAGCCACTTTGAAAATCGCTAATCCAACGGTTTTACTGTTTTGTGCAGCCACCGTTGGATCAACAATTTTGTAAAATACTTAATAAATAGTAAAAAAATTCAGAAAAATGTAAAATTTGGTCTCCAAGCAGATATTAATATGGAGAATAAGATGAACGGTTCAGATCGACCGTTTGGATTTTGAAAACTCGAATATTGAGCCGTAGCATAGAGGCCTCTATGCTATCCATAGCACCCCAGCCTAACTCTATATATATATATATATATTAGCGCACAAATGGGTAGTATTTTTCTTTTTCTTTTTAAATGATGAGATGTAAGGTCAAACCATCCAAAATACTTTCAAACTTCTATAAATATTTTAGATGATTTATTTATTTTGTGAGTTTCAAATCTATGACCTCCCACATGAAAGTCATATGTCTTTGCTACTAAATCAAAGACAAATTCTTACAAATGCCTAGTGTTTATTTTGTTCAGTGTAGTCAATATGCTTTCCTTGCTAATGAAAAGAAATGAACTCCATCTTCATGCCTATTTATCTGTTTAGTAAATTTTATGAGATTTTTTTGAAGGTTGTCGGCAATAAATATATTAATAAAGAAAAAAGATTTACAAGAAATCTTATGAGATAAATAGGCTGATTACTGAATTAGGAAGAGATAATTAACGAGCTAACTAGTACCTGTGTAATGACAAATAGAAGCTTCAAGGTGAATGATTTCTCTCTGTTTTTTTTTTGCTTTCTTTCACTGGGCTCAACACTTGGGTGAGAGAGCTGTCCTGATATTTCTCTCTCTATGTAATGGGGTCCATTCTATTCAGAATTTCAGACAATAAAAAATAATTTATTTTAGCTTAGTTATCTTCCTTTTTTTCTTTAACTATTTCTTCTTTTCTCCTCTGATCTCTGCACTTCGTTTTATTTGATCAATGAAATTATAGTAGACTTTCGCCTACTGCTTAAATAAAGACATTTTTTTATAAATAGAACTTAAATAAACAAAGAATGTAAACGCTCAGCTAGCTATAAATTAAGATCAAGAGTTTCAAAATTATGATAAATCCAATTTCTGTAAAATTAAACTCACAGGTTTTCTTGATGAACACAAGCTCATAGCCTCCAACCAGCGTTTTACTCTTTTATTTTTAATTTTATTAATTTGGCAAGCGGATGATAAGCAAACATGATATAGCAAGTAAAAAGGGCATGTGCCACGTGACATAACAATTACAATTAATATGAACACACATACAATTAACATTGCAAAAGCAACTGCATGGAAATATGGTGATTCTATTATTTTGAACATTACCAAGTAATAAGCACTGTTCTAGGTTTTAAACAGAATCGTTGCTCTCTTATTAAAAGAATTAAGCAAACAAGAAAGTACGCAGTATACAGTAAGAAACCTTGTGTGTGCAAACTGCTCTCTTTCATAAAATCAATTGATACATGAGTTTTTCGTGTAACATGTGTTCACCTTGTCATATTCTCCATGAAAAATTATGGAATCATAAATTGAAACACAACACGCAGGACATGAATCAAATACATTTATGGGACTGGGTTTCTTTACACAAAACAGAGGTTAGACAGATATTGAGAAAAAATATGTACGAAGTAGTAATGTTATAAGCTTGTTAGTTAGGACAAAAAATGGTTGCTAAACCCTGATCAATAGTAATATGAATTGTGGGCCCGTAAGACATAAGGTATTGCTTTTGTTTTGGTTTATCATCTCCATTGAGTGATGATAAATTTACATCTCCTCTTGCTATCACCTCTCCATCAACATCAATTATCCCCCCTTTTCTAGGGTTTCCTACTCGCTGACCTGGCGACAATCGAAATGCCTTAACCTGCCAAGTCAATTCACATCAGGGTACCATTTCTCAATTTCTATTATATTTCATTTAATGAGAAGGGGTTAGATCAAACCAAAGTTTACCTTGATATAGGTGACGTAAGGTGAACTGACGAAAGAGCCATCACCCATCTTGAGCATTAGGCTTAAGAGCACTGACTTCGGGCAATCTCTTATTATCACAGCATCCAAGTAGCCATCTGAAAACTGTAATTTTTCAAAAAATCAACTACTGATTTTACAATCTGGAGGTTTATCAAAAAGAAATGTTGAAGTACTTAATTGCAAAAATAGCCCCGTCTGTTTTTATTTTCAGTAAAATTATTTCTTAACAATCTCCTTTTTTGGGATATGTGCCAAAAAAATTGGACTGGATTTACAAAAAGCTCCAAAATAAATTTAACACCTAATTTCACCAACCTTAGCTTTAGGTGCTTGCATCACATCTTGGTTACACCAGGGCACATTATTAAGCCAAACATACACAAATGGCCCCTCTATAGACCTCCAATGCAACTCCTCGATTGAAACAGAGGGTCCTTGGTATCTCTTTGACTGGAGAGTTTTATCATTGCCCACTTTGCCCCCTGGGGACAAAATGGGGTCATCATGCTTATTTGATTCCTCTGTTTGGGTTAGTGGCACCCCAATCGATTCATATCCTGGGGCCGGGATAAACTGGACATCTCCAGTATACTTCCTCAAATTCATTATCCTGAGAAAGGACTGCATAAAAATAAAACAGAAGTCTTATTTTCAACTCATATTTATATGCTTTGAAATGGGAATGAAGAGGTTGTAAACATTGGAGAGAGAAAGAGAGAGAGAGACTGACATAAAAGTCAAAGCGAGCACTTCCCATCCACCTATACTTCTCGGACTCTATATCGACATCAGCTATAAGGCCTGTATTATACAAAATTAAATATACGAAAACAACACAACTGTGACTATCATATAAATATTTTTAGCTTTTAATTGGTAATACTATTTTACCCCAAGTCAGCATCAACACACTGAAGAATTTGGTCTCTCCTTGTATGACAGATGCTACATCAAGCGCACGCTTTTTACCTATCATCACATTATCATAAAACGAGCACGGGAACAGTTATGAAAAGAAAGAACTATGCATATATGTTTCTCACAAGAATAAAACATGGAAAATAATTGAAAATAGTAATACCTTTGATAATTGAGAACACAGCATTCGATATCGAGCATGGTTCCCCAGAAGAATCCAAGAGAGATTTTACCATCCCATTTCCAGATCCTAAAATACAAAGGTCAATTTTTTTTTTTTCTGCGATGCCTAATTTTGTATTAAAATAGCGGTTTAGGTACCATCTGACAAGTAAATATACAAAAGAAAAATAGGTTGTAGAAGTAGAGATGAGAAATTAAACCTGCTGGGATTATGCCAAGTGGCACTTTAATGGCCTTGTTCCAGTCTTCTCTCTGCAATAAGCCATTCACCACCTAGCAAAAGATTAACATAAAAAAAGGTTATGATAAAATAATTTTGTTTGTCAAGGTGTTCAGATCTGCAGATACCCACATTAATACAACCTGGTCTTGGAAGCATTAAGCAACAATATTTGTAGTGTCATGAAGATTGAATGCAAATAAAGAAACACATAAATGAAAAGGATCTCAATTAAATGTAAACAAAATGATATATCTCATGTCACCCATGTGATTGTATTATTTAATGAAACATTGGGTACATTGAACGAATTGACGTGGTCAAAAACATATAAGAAATCATAATTTTGTCAAATCGGAATGAATTGTTTAACTTGTACCGATACTAGAAAATCACAAAATTACTTAATAAATAGGAAATCTACTTCAGTGAGTGCCCATCCACTTGGATGCATCACCATGATATGTTTGTTTAAGTTATTACGGTGCCTTTGTATAGATTCAAACACATCACCTTGATAATATAGATAAACTTGGGCAATACATGTATAGAATCCATCGTCTTAATAAGAAGATTTCATACAAGCTATTCTACATGTAACTCATGGAACATTTTATATTGTAAAGCCTGGTTTCATTTGATTTCAAGAACGAAATCAAGAATAAGACAATTAGGTTCTCTATAAAACCCAAATTAAACAAGATTTAAAATGTCAGTTTCCTTTGTCTGCATCAAGCTTAATAATTTGTGTGTGTGTGTGTGTATTTTAAGTTAAAGAAGTAAATAAGTTTAAGAGAATTTAAAAAATACTAACCTCAACAAGAACGCCATCACCACTAACACAAATTATTCCATCAAATTTCTTGATATCGAGCGAACCCACAATTTGTTGTGCATGCAACTGATAATCGGTTTCTAGAAAACAGCACATGTTACAAAAAGATCGGTACAAATTTAGCATTTAAAAAACCAGATCAACAAAAGAAAAATGAAAAAGCACTGACCTTGCACAGTATATAGGAGATTTGCAGCATCCAAAAGAGGCTTTACTTCATTTGCAAATATTTTTCTTCCACATTGCTTCCCTCCAAAAGGGTTCACAATTATATACAATTTTTTTGGCCGACCTTTTACATGAAGAAGGACACATATAATGTATCAAAAACTAAGAGTAAATGCCAAATTAAACAAATTGTGTTGAATTTACTTTGTTAGATCCAAAAAATATCCCATTTTGGTCAAATCAGTCATATAAATATAACTAGATTTGGTAAAGAAAAAGGTTAATTCGCACATAGCCAATCCCCGGGCCCCTCCTATTCCTGATCAAAAGAAAACAAAAATATTTGATGGGTTCCTTAACTATCTAATTAATGAAGCATTTAATACCTCTACAGGATAGAAATATCAAGTAAAGGTAGAAGATAATTTATCCCGTCGCTTGATTTAAGTTAATAGTCCTTGGAAAACCTCATATTGCAAAATCCTGGCACTATTTTCATTTTCTTAATTGTATTACAGTTTACTTGTGAGTATATCAAACCCTTCTATCACATTATATACATCTCAGTACTTCCTTTTTACTTTTCAAAAATTTATTATTTGGTTGTTTCGTTATAAAAAAAAAAAAATCAATACAATAAGAGCAGAATGCAACACGGTATAGCTGATAATTTACATGCAATTCAGCAAGACAAAGATTATGTTGCAAAATTTGTGCAAGAGTGACGATTGCAGCATAAATCTGTAAACATTTTAAAGCTTCAATTAGGAAATCATACCTAGAGAGCCAATACAAGCGCTCAATCTATCTCCCCAAATCATCCCTTTCTCTTCAGTCTCCAGCTCAAACACATAGTCTTTTCTCACTCTCTTCACCTCCCGCTTTCCCGCGCCCAAGCAAGAAGCCTCCTTGATCTCCTCGACGAACGATCGGACGGTCAAGATCGTCCCCCTCAACTCAATCCCCAAAACCTCCTTATCCAAAATGAGACGCCTCACTCCGGCGAAGGCGTCCGCCGAGCGCCACACAAGATCGCCATTCACCGCAAGGGTCGCTTCGTAATCGACGCCGTTAATCCGTACATCCTCTTTTAGGGTTATACCTTGGGTTTCCAACAGAGTTTCTTCCCCTGCCATTGCTGCTCTCGTTTTCTGTATTTTAGTTCACAAAAAATGAGAGAAAGTGCGAGGTGCTTGCACTTTGTGCAGAACGAACAAAAGCAGGGAAATCCTGAGTTTGATCAGATTCCTTGTATCAGATTCTGTGTAGAAATACATATAGCGAGTGAGTTTCGTGGGCCCTTTGGAAACATCAGGAAGACCAGAGTTTGATCAGACCGTTCATTTCAGATTCGGGTTGAAACAGCGAATTGGTTGTAAACTTTGATGTATCATCAGGTATTCTGTATTCAGGTCGCATGTGCTGCACGCGTTTTGCGGAGATGAAATAAATCTGCTGTTATTCCTTGAATAACAGGAACCTGTTATTCGATCCTAACTGTTGGTATTCGTCAAGATTTGTATATGAAAAATTTATTCGTTGAGATTAGTGTTAGTAAACATTTGAATGGTTAGGATCGGCATAACAGGTTCCTGTTATTCTCAGGGAATAACAGCAGATTTATTACCTTGCGGAGAAGTAGGAGTTTGATTTTGATGTAACAACCGCTGGCTACTGGTCTGCTAACCTGCTACCAATCGTTCTGTCAAAAGTCAAAACTGCCATCCCATTTTTTGATTCCTTGGATAGATATTGACAGAATTAATTTGACATGATCAAATCAATAGATATAAAATAAAAAAGCACATAATTAGTGCTCATGAAGTCAAACTTTACCCTTTTTATTTGTGACAGCTTATCTTTTCGAAGTTATTTAAAAGATGGTTGCTAATTATGGCTATTTCATTTATTTCTCGTCTAATGTAATTTTTAAAAATAAATAAATTTATGCAGAATTTATTTTTTAAATATATATAGTTTGTCTATTTGTGAAAATAGAGAATTATGTATAAGATGAAATTTTAACGATTTTTCAGACAATAAAGTTATTGTCCTTTTAAAAAAATAGGTGTTAATTATCCCAAGAGGCTCAGTATTTATTTACCAAATTCTTTATTTTATTTATTTTATTTTTTTGCCAATTACCATTTTTTTTTTCTTTTAATTGATGATTTAAAGATAAGATGGTTGTTATTCAGAACGCAACAATGCGTGCACGTCTTCAACCACACACTGAAGTACTTAATTCAGTTCTAAGGATATTAAAAAAAATGTGACAAGGAAAGTCGATAAGCTATAAAAAAAGATATGTATATCTAAGTGCTTACGTAATTAAAAAGAGATAAAAGTTGTTTTTTCATGTTTTTTTTCCCATTCAATAATTCTTATTTATTTTCGTGTTTTCCTTCTAGATCTCGATAGTATTTATTCTATGCATGACACTTGAATTTTCTTTAGGTGAGGACACATTGATGTGATGTGAAAGGGAAAATATAATTTTCTTTGTTTGATTTCCAACGCATATTTTATTCCATATTTCACAACTGTAAACACAGGGCGTTTACAAATATAGAAAGAGTGCTAATTAAGGCCGATTTTTTTATTAATCGAAAATAAAATTAAAAAATATTGGAAAAGGGTATCGTTTTGCTTGAAAATTGAAATCTAAAAAAAACGGAATAGTTTATCCCATCTAGCTACAGTGTCTAGACGAGATAAACCATTCCGTCTAGATTAGTGCTCCGCTAATCTGGTTAAGTAGAAAAAAAAATTATCTTGTCTAGCACTGTAGCATTTTTTAAATTAAAAATGCTATAGTATTAGACGGGATAATCTATTCCGTTCAAGATATATATTTTTAAGTTAAATTGCTATAGTATTAGACGGGACATGATGGTTTATCCCGTCCAGACACTATAGCTGGACGGGATAAATCATCCCGTTTTTCCTAGATTTCAATTTTCAGCAAAACGATTCTCTTTCGCGAAATTTTTTATTTTTATTTTCAATTAATAAAAAAATTGGCTAATTAAGGTGTACATAGAGTAACAAAAAATTACGGATATTGTATCTAATTTATTACTTTTAATATATGCATATATTTATTTTCGATTAATAAAAAAATCGGCTAATTAAGGTGTACGTAAAGTAAAAAAAAAATACGGATATTGTATCTAATTTATTATTTTTAAAATATAAAATCGAACTACCAATCAGAGAGAAAATCCACGAACTCAGAACTAGTCAGATACCTAACCTCTAACCTGGTAGAATAAGATTCGGACCGTTTTTTTCACTGTGACACGAAAACACTTAGAAAGTTTGGATTAAATTAATGCTAATGCTTGTTGGATGAACCAAACTTTATTCTCGCGAATGTATTTATGGTACAATTATAAGCAATGAAGACAACTCGAAGGTATCTTAGAAGTTAGAATCAATGAAAACGATGTTTTGTCGTGATTCGAACTTATATGACAAGCGTGCGGTCCTAAAAGTGGTGCAATAGTGCAAGCATTTAATAGTGTGATATAAGTAGTTGATATTTTGCATCCTTCAATTCACAAAACAAATATGAATTCTGTTGCAGACGTAGAAAGTTGTTGCTGGTCCAAACTCCAAACATCGATTAGACGGACCCGGGTGAGCTATTTTTTCATTAGTTTGTGAGTCCGTGTCCCCCCGTATCTGAGATACAATTTTAAAAAATAAACGGTCCAGATTAATTTCATCCATATCTAATTTAATCCAGTCCCTAATATGACTGTAAGAGGTCTGCTTGTACCAAGCTAAAAAAACGGTCCGGATTTCCTGCTTGCACCTTAGGTACCTAGAGTGATACGGATTCTTAGTTTGTCGGGTACAAATAAAGATAGATTTTGTTTTCTGTTAATATAACATGTAAAGATTATTTTATACTAATTATTCTATACAATAATTATTAAAAAACAAAAAAAATATTGATCCGTAGTATAAATCAATTCACACTATGCATAGTACCATAGCCTCACTCTAGATATATTTAAATTCACACTATGCATAGTACCATAGCCACAATCTAGTCTCTATATATTTAAATTCACACCATGTCACCATGCATAGTACCGATATCCTCACTATACATAGTACCATAGCCTCACCCTATTCATAGTACCATAATATGATTTAGTTTTATTTATGACTCTTGTATATTTATTCAATAACATCATTTTATATGTTTTCATAATCCGTATTGTACTAGAACGTGTTCGGATGTTACGGGATTGAGTCCAAATCTGCTGAAATCCCAGCTCTGATATCAGGTTCTGAAATACCTCCTCTCTGCCTATCTCTCTCATCTCTCCTATGAGAAAGAGGAGAGAGGAGGTATTTCAGGAACCTGGAATCGGAGCTGAAATTTCAACTGATCTCAATTCCACGGGATTACGGAATGAGAATGAGAATGAGAATGAAAATTCACTTTTAAAAAAGTAGGAACTCATGGGTACAGAATGCATGGAATTAATTATGAGAATATGAGAAAATGAGTGTTTATTTGTATCATGGGATTAAGACATACGGGTGAGGTTTTTTCTTTTTGTTTTCATTAGCTTATCGAATACGGAAAAAAATATTATTTTTTGTTAACTTAACAGGTAAAGATATGAAGATGCTTTTGAAATTTTTATTAATATAAAAAATATATTAAATTTCAGAAACTATCCAGATTTTCGAGTTTTTTCGAAATCTACTCAGATTGCAAGTTTTTTTTGGCGATTTTAAACTGAATTACCACAAAAAAAATTTACGGTTTGCAAAAAAAAAAATGCTATAATTTTTACCGATTTTGCATTTTTCATTTTTTTAGTTAAATAGAAATATTTATAATTTATTTATTTTCGGAATTGAAATATTAGAAATATTTTATATATTTCTTTGAAAATAGATAGAATTATAAATTGATTTATTAGAAAGACTGCTACAAATAACCCGGATCAACATTTTTCATGCCGAATTTTTTGCGGCGGTAAGAAAAATTAATATATTATTTTATGAGTTTTTGGGAAAAAAAAAAATATGCTTTGAATTTGAGCTATTGATCGCGGTTTAAAAGTCACTTTAAGATACTACAGAAAATATTGTGATCCTTCTAGTACATTTAATTTCTAAAAAGTTGTATCTATTTTGAGAATTCTTTTTGAATAACAATTTATCTTAAATTTTTTTTTTTTCAAAAATAGATACAACTTTTAAAAATTAAATGTACTAGAAGGATCACAATATTTTTTGTAGTATCTTAAAGTGACTTTTAAACCGCGATCAGTAACTCAGAATCTAAACATTTTTATTTTTTTTCAATGACACATAAAGAAATATATTAATATTTCTTATAGCCGCAAAAAATTCGGCATGAAAAATATTGATTCGGATTATTTGTAGCAGTCTTTCTAATAAATAAAATTATATAGTATTCCATATATTTTCAAAGAAATATATAAAATATTTCAATTCCAAAAATAAATAAATTATAATGATTTCTTATTTAACTAAAAAAAATATGAAAAATGCAAAACCGGTAAAACTTATAGCGGTTCTATTTTTTATTTTCTTTTATTTTGCAACTGCAATTTTTTTTTTGCAGTTTTGGAATTCCAAAACCACAATTTTTTTTTTGCAATTTTAGACTGAATTACCGCAAATTTTTTTTTGCAATTTGGGTAGATTTCGAAAAAAATACGAAAATCTGAATAGTTTCTGAAATTATATATATATTTTTTATATTAATAAAAATTTCGGAAGATACTTCCATCCGTTGACCACTCACCCAACAATGAAAACAAGATCTGACCTTTCACCATACAATTCAGGGAAATCTTTTCAGCTGAACAAATCAGAAGGATAAAGATAATAACAATGTTGTTTTGGCTACATATAGAGCGCACAATGACACGTTATAGTCAAAACAAAACACATGATTTGTGCACTGCATGAAGCCAAAATAAAAATGTTAATATCTTTATTCAGTTCAGAAGCACTAATCAATAAAGGACGGCCCGGATCTGCCGTTATGACCATGTCATAAGTCACATTCAATTTGTACAGGGACTGAGTCACTGTGAGCGCTTACCAGATAACCAGGATGCAGTCTAAAATATTATATTAAAATCTTTTATCGGATCTGCATTAAATATCTAATTTTGTGTACATAACGCCGAGTGCGTATCCTTCATTAACTCAAAAAGAAATCTTTTGAGTTAATGAATCTCAACCGTCTGATTTTGAATGGAGTCAATTCGGCCTCAGCTTATGACATAGAGATCTTAAATATTAGTGCAGATCTAGTCTACATGAATCTTAAAACACATCAGATGATCAAGATTCATTAACTCAAGATACCCTTTTGAGTTAATGCAGAGGATACGAATTCCGTGGGCGGTGCCTATTCGGGGTGATGTAGGGAGCCAGTATTATTTGAGCTTTGAGATTCGCGCAGAACGCCTTCATTAATCACTGACATGCCCATGATTGTCTACAATATGGTTGCATATTCACTTGACCTATCTTATTCTTATCAAAACATTATCCATACCAGATTTCCTGGTATGGATACAATGCCCATACAATTTGATTGATGCAACATGATACAATGCTTTAATAGTTCCCTAAGAGTTAGAAACCAGATTTCGAGGTTAAAAATTAAAATGTAACCAGAGACAAAATTTCATACATAAAATAACCAAGAAAAGAATAATTTGGAATCACTCAATCATACAATGTTTTGGCAGATTGAATTCTGAGCTTCTTAGTTTTATTTTTAACAATCTTTTCCTCCTTTTTCTCGCCTATAGAGACTGCACGTGCAATTGATTTCATTTTTCTTACATTCTTCGTCCTTCTAACTTGTGGCCCCTTGTTTATTTTCCTATTCTCATGACAATATACAAATAATTAGAAGAAAGCCAAATCGAAAAGCAGTGAACAAAGAATCAAAACCTCCCAATTGTTACCCCAAGACAACCCGTTAGGATAATTGGAAAGCCAAATCATCTGTTCAGTTCCAATTGGTCAAACCCGACCTATTAATGTGCTGGTGCAAACCTGATTTGGTCAAATTTGTTAGCAGAACAATGCAACTCAACCAATGCAACTCTTCAATGGTCCATGCATGTTTTAGTAGTGGTCTTGGGTGCATATTATTATAAAACTCGGTAGAAGAACAAATCATGACATTATTTTTACTGCTGGAACTGGTACACAGACCATACCACTAGGTATTGGGACAAAGCAATTACACTAATTTCAGTACTGGTCTTGGTAAAAAATAATGAAACTAGGTACAGAAACAATAACATAAGATACTAAGTTTGGTACTCTTAACACAGATACCATAAATCCATAATACTAATACCGATATAAGTATTTCGGAAAGGTAACAAAAATTCTAAATAAGCAGGAAAATTGATTATTTTGTTAAAAAAAAGAAGTAATTCTTACCTACTGATAGAAGATGGTCCAAGGTTCACTGCTTTTCCCTCAGTAGTATCCATAGCTGCAACAATTTCACAACACAGTCAGGAAATAATTTAACTAACGACGAACAAAACCATTGAAAAAATGATGAGAAATAGGAGGAGACGAATTTATACGTTGAGGAGCATCAGGCAGCGTCACGAAGCCTTGAGACGAGGTATCCATTGGAGCGACTCCTCTGTTGTTGTTCTTCTTCTTGTTCCTGTTCTTCGCCATGATCGCACTTCGATCTCGATCTAGGTTAGGGTTTTTCGTTGTGCGTCTCTCTCTCGCCGCCCCAGTAGAAGGGTAATAAACTCTTGGAATCCGGGGCCGTCCGATGTGATGTTAGAGGCGTTTGATATACATCAAAATTCGTGCGAATAGTTTATCCCAGTTTCATGATTCGTCCGTATCAAGTGCGAACAGTTTATCCCAGTTTCATGATTCTTAATATAAATTTTGGTCGTCTCCAGTTCAGATTTACGGGAGTTTTCCGCCTCCAAATCATGAGGCCTGATATGTCTGGATAATGAGTGGAGTAGAACTAGGGTGTTCTTAAAATCCATCGAACGGATTCAAACGATGAATCTGAACCATTAAAATTCTCGTGATGCGTTTACATGTAAAAATATTTATTTTTAAAATTAATTTTGCATAGAGTCAAGTGGTCAAAAAATGAATGCATTAAAATTAATTTATTAACCTTCTAATTTTGACCGCTTGAATTTATACTAAATTAATTCGAATGTTTAAATTTCACATGTAGACACATCACTCGTAAGTTAGGCGGATTTCAACGGTTCGGATTCATCATTTAGAGCCAATTCGATGGATTTTAGACTTGAATTCACCAAAAAACTTGATGAACTTAGGAATACCCTAGTTCTACTCTAATGAGTGCTCAAATATCTTATTATTTCATGTTCTAATTGTACTTTAATATTTTTATTTTCAAATTTGAAGTTCAAAAAGATGATCCGAACTGCTTCACATGATATCTACGTTAAAATGTGCTTAAAGATCAAATTTTATATTTTTTGAAATTTTTTTACTATTTTTTAAGACAAAAATCATTGTTTTTCAGGAAATTGTAGATCATCTAAAAATAATAATTTTGTATCTATATTTAAAAATAGTAAAAAAGTTTCAAAAAATATAAAATTTGATCTCCTATCATATTTTAACATGGATATCATTGAGCGGTTTAGATCGTCTGTTTGAACTTTGAAATCGAAGATAAAAATGTTAGGGTATGGTTGGAGCATGAAGCAATGGGGCATTTCAAACAATAATTTAATATTTTGATAAGAAATTTATTTTTGTCGCATATATTTTCAAATATTTTTTCTTTATTTGACATCTACAAATTTTCACATTTTTTATATTTTTCTGATTTTTTCTTCCATAACAAACTTAAAATTAAAAAGAAGAAGAAGTTAAACATGATCAAATGTGACTACATATGATCAAATCTAACCAGACTTGACAAATCACATCATATTTATTCACGGCGTGACTAAAGTACAGATATCATATTACAACTTTACAAGTAAACAAAACCAACAATTATAAATAAGATGTTACTTTTCCTCAAAAAAAGAAAAAGAAAAAAAAAAGATGTTACTATTTTCATAATTTATAAAACCCCTATTATATTCGAAATTTTAGAAGTCTAAAAGTGCCACTCTTTTCAAAATTAATGAAATCTCTCTTATTCACATTGTCATTTAGAAATATTTTAAACAGTGTTTATTTAATTTTCATCCAGAGAATTTCCCCTTCTCGTTTAGGAGAGCACAACACGATGTAATTCTTGACTGGAGAATATGGACTTGTCAAGCACTTAGTTCTCAAAGCCCAAAATACTATATATATATTACAAATTGAGCCCAGTTTATCCACCAAATTTTGAAAAAACAAAAATGAAATGCTCAGATCTGGCCCAGTTTACTACTCGTTATTAATGTTTACTTTACTTTAAAATGAAATGCTGAGATCTTAAAAAAATGTTTACTTTACTTTAAAACTGTTTTAACGTGGGTGGGTAGTGTTGTGCATCCTGTTATGTAGGAAATAAAAAAAAATGTTGTACTTCACGATTCCACGAGAGATTTTGAGAATTAAAGTTCATGATTGTAATGGCATGTTATATCATTATCAAATTCAACACGTTATTTTGTGATCCCAATTGTCGACATTGGATTCTCTTGGACTATCATATGTGTGTGTATTTTGAAGCATAGTGATAAATGAATTATTCGGGTTCGGTTTGGTGATGACAAAAATTTGTGATTCGGGAATGATTCGGATCAGATGTCTCGGTCCTGCAAGAGAACAAAAAAAAAACAAAAATAATGTTATGAAAGAAATTCAGAAAAAATTGGTGAATTATTCGGGTTTAATTCAATCAAAGTTTGGTCAAACGAATAATTCGGCGTTCGGTTCGACATCACCAAAAAAACAAATTATTCGAGTTTAATTCGCGAATAACTCGTGAATCTTGTGACTATGTTTCGAAGTAGAGATGGGTGGTTAAATTATCCAAGTGTTTAATATTTACAAGAAATTATTTATTTGAGTTTTGAATGTAAAAAATATTATTTTTGCATTTCCTTTTTCGTTTTTATAACATGTGATGTTTAGTGTAAGCATATGATATTTAGTGCATGAAAAAGTAAACCTATATAGCTTTGAGAGTTTATATTGTCAAAATATTCATAGTTTGGTCCCGACAAATTAATTATTGAGTTTTATACTGAGCAAATATCATAATTATTTAATGAGGAGGGTTCAAATGCATCCAAATTTTGGTGCATCCAAATGCACCCTATCTTTCAAATCTTTTTTCTCCGTTTTCAAAGTCCAAATAGTCAATCCGAACCGTTAGATGTGATCTATATATTAAGATGTGCTTGGAGACCAAATTTTACATTTTTTGAAATTTTTTTACTATTTATTAAGCTACTTTGAAAATCGCTGATTTTACATTTTCTGGACCATTGGATCAGCGATTTTTCAAAGTGGCTTAATAAATAGTAAAAAAATTCCAAAAAAAATGTAAAATTTGGTCTCCAAGCACATCTTAATATATAGATTGCATCTAACGGTTCGGATTGACTATTCGGACTTTGAAAACGGAGAAAAAGGATAGGCTGCATTTGGGTGCACAAAAATTTGGATGCATTTGAACCCTCCTCTTATTTAATTTTGTACCTCCATATATTATCTCTCTATTTTGTGTGATATTATTTATTATAAAGCTTCCGGTATTAATTTAATGATTTAGATATTATTAATAAATCAACGTAATACAGGTCATTTTCAATATTCAAGTAATAATAAATTATGAATTGGCACACAATTGATATTCTAATTGAAATTTTGGACGGTGTGATGCTGTCACTTTGCATTGTCACCTGAGCTTGATGGTGAAAATTCAATGTATATATAAATAACTATATCTTTTCGCATTAAGCATTTCATATCTGGGTTTTACGTATCTCAGTTATACACTGAAATTTAATAGAAAATGAAAGTTCGAAATTATTTGGAAGGAAAATTAAAGATTCTACTTTTGTAAATGACGTGTTTCGTGTTTGCTGTTTGTACCTCAGTAGCATATCCCCTGCATGGATGCAATAAAAAACAATAAAAAGAACTGGAGCTTTGTGCGGGAACACTAACGATAATCGAGGGGTAAATTCGTCATTTGGCTCCAAACAAAGTCGCAGTCTCGATACCATGCAGCCGCTCGTATCCAACGGTTCAGCTAATCTGTATCATATCCATACTAACTTAAAACCCACTATTTGGTCAGATATTAACAAAAATAACCTCCTATTGAAACCTCCACAAAACACTTAAACTGATATTGTAAAATATAACGAATTCGGAGGGTCTTTTAGACCTTCTGACAAAATTGTTTGGTAGTAGAAAAAATAAGCAAAAAAATTCCGTGGGAGCAGTCCGATGGGCATCGGACCAAACTCGGTCCGAAGTACGGTTTTATCCGTCCAATTTATATCAAGATTCGTGTGATCTTGATCCGCACGAAATCAATGCGGATCGGACGGCTCTGACCGGCATTGGACCGAATTTACCGCCCCGCTTCCTTAAAATAATTGCTGAAATGGGTCCCTTCCCTTGTGCCGGAAATTTGAATTCGAGAGGAAGCGACAAAGATGAGAGAAATTTTTGCTTCAAAGTGAAGAGCTTCTAGCCCAGCTCTATATTTTCTAGTTCCATACTTTGATTTCGATTAGATTTATATATTTATACGAAATTACAAGTTAGTAAAATTCAGATTTATTCTTTCTCCTTGAGACTTTGACATAGAACGCAGCTGTATTGGAGTCTCTGATTTGTTTATCAGGTTAGAGACTGCGTCAAAATCTCTCTTCTCTTTTCGTTTTACCTCATTTGAAAGCTTTGATTTATTTATTTTTTCCTTTTTTTTTGCAATCTCGTAAATAATGCAAGTTACAATGATTGGAATGCAGCAAAACCTGTGGTTTGTTACTTGACGAGCTGCATTTGGTAGAGAATTTAGTGGGTGTTTTTTATTTTCATGCATAAATCGATTTCAAAGGCAGAAGTCAACTTAATCCTTACTCGTGTAGAAATGCAATCAAACCCCTTTTGTAAAATCCCAACTCATGCCGAAGGTTCAATGTAAACTCGTGTTGCTCATCGGTCTGAATCTTTGATTATGCTGAGATACGGTTATGGTGCTCAATTTTAAAGTTTCTTTCTTGAATTCTGATTCTGAGACCAATTATGGTTCTGATTGGAGTTTTTCGAGGGTCTACTACAAAATTGGAGTATTCGAGGGATTGGTTTTGTGATATTGCAAGTTTGCAACTTCTTAATTTCTAAATCAGGAGGTTTGAAACAGCAAAAGCACAATGCGATCTTTTACTAACACTTCCTCGGTGGGCCCACCTCCACCGCGTCTTAGCTCTTTAGAAATAATGCTTGAATCCCTCATAAAAGGAGGTGATCAGCCAAGAGATACACTGCCAGCATTGCCAGCTAGACCTGTCACGCGGGGTCGCCGCCCAGCTTCTAGAAAGTTTAAACCACCTTCGCTCAAAATCGAGACTGATTCTCCCCAAAGGGAAGAAATAAGTGCCTTGGAAAGCAACAAAGAGGTGGTGTTTAAAAGTGGTTTATTTGGAAGTAAAAGACATTCTAGAAATGAGAGGAAGGAAGTGGATTCGCCTTACTTCAAAAGCATGCAAGTGGAGATTGAGGAGAAATCTGAGGTATTGGTGTCTCCTAATAGCCCAGTGCTCTCAGCATTTCCAATTGATGAGCAATTCGGATTGTTTGACACGCTTGATTATGCGCTTAAGAAGGTAACTTCCATCAAAAAAATTACCTTTGAGTGAGGTTATGATACTTTGTAAAGTGCACATCGATCGGTACAATGGATCCATATTTTTGTTTTTAATGTCCAAACAATCAATCCGAACCGTTCAACATGATCTTCATATGAATTTGTATTTGGAGATCAAATTTTATATTTTTTAGAATTTTTTTTACTATTTTTTAAAATAAGTAGAAAATCACCTAATTTAAAATTTTTGGACCATCCAAAAGTAGTGATTTTCAACCCATATAAAAATACAGTAATTTTTTTTTTTAAAGTAAAATTCGGTCTCCAATTGCATTTTCATATAGAGATCATGTTGAGCGGTTTGGATCGACTATTTCATCTTCGAAAACTTAGATATGAATCCATAATATGGGCCAATCTGTGCTTTGCAAAGTACCATAGCCTCACTCTTTGCCTTTTGAGAAAAGTTCGATTTGTTGTCTTTGGTTTTAGTATTGTTTGTTTCGTAAATTTCAGAGATTGAGAGTGTGGTGTTGGGTTCCAGAGGGGAAATGGGAGACAGGAAAGATTCAATCACTATCTGATGATGAATCTGAAATTTTGCTCTCCAATGGGAAAGTGAGTTCTTTTTCCTTGCATAAATTCAAAAACAAATTATAATTACCGCTGCAAAATTTTCACGACATTCTCATCATTTAGATTGAATCTGATTGTCTCTTACAAAATGGTATGTAATGGTAGGGTAGAGTGCTGTGCCTTTTATATTCTTTATCAGCCAAAAATTAATAAAATCAAATAGCTCCGAAATGATATAAATCAATATCAGATGCTTATAGTGGCATTTCCTTCTTTTTGAGAAGAATAGCTAACAGTTTTCTTTTTTGACTCAACCTTTATTTTACATGTCATGAGTTATTTGCCATGTAGGCAAATAACTCATGGGCAATGCAAATCACAATTGTGCTTATTGCAAAGGTGACAAGTGATGATTGTTATTTGCAAATATGGTACAGTTTTGGGCATATTTTTGACAAATAAAAATCATTCAGATTGAAGTCCTTTAATAATTGAAATTAGGTGATATAAAATTGAAAACTTAGTCACGGTTATTCCTCTTAGGGTATGAAGGTGTCTCCTGAGGTGCTTTTGCCAGCAAATCCCAGTATATTGGATGGAATTGATGATCTCATACAACTCAGTTACTTAAATGAACCCTCTGTTTTGCACAATCTTCATGTCAGATTCACTCAGAACTGTGTTTATGTAAGTGCAACATTCCCTTTTTCTCATCCTTTTTCTGTTTATGGAATATATTCATGTGTGTTCATGAAAAGATCAAATATCATGTAAAACCTTCCAACTGAGAAGACATGGAAAATAGCGTATACTTCCTTTCACAAATTTATGGTGAAGCATTAAAAAAGTAACCCTTTTTTCTTCCTTACATAGAATCATAGAGTTACAAAGGAAGGGTATACTTTTTAGAAATTATGTGATATTTTGATATTGTTCATGGTCCAACATGGAGCTATGTTTATTTCCACAACTATCACTAAAACAACACAGGACCAAAACTAAAAAGTTAGTAGTTCTTACCAGTACCTGACGGGACTGTACCTAATACCAGGCCAGAGCAGAACAGGTGTCACCAATTCATTAGGTCAATAACAAAATAAAAAAACCATAAATGTGACCTGACCATGGGTTTTGCCAATATCTGAGATTGAATCCTGAACTTTACCAAACTAAAAGTAAACAAATTTTAATAAAACGGTTGACGTGTAATAAAGGTTGCTTACCTTTTGGTGCCAATTTGGATTGATCTCTGCCTTTTTTTTTTCTAGACAAAAGCAGGACATGTTTTGGTTGCAATAAACCCATTTAAAGCAGTGCCGTTGTACGGTAAAGATTTCATCTCAGCCTATAGAGAAAAACAAACGGACAGCCCTCATGTCTATGCAATAGCAGATGCTGCAGTTACTGGAATGATGCGAGGTTAGATTGGTAATTTTACTCTCAAATCATGCCATTTTATTACTTTATCTTTCCTGTGGATTTGTGAATGTAGTTGTTTAGCTGGATTAGGTTTTTTCTGATGCATATTTTTAATTTTGCAGATGGGATTAATCAATCTATCATAATTAGGTACACTTGTCCTCTTTTCTCCTCAGATCACTACATGGTACGCATTAATGTATAGGTGTAAATCCTAACTGGTAAGGCACTATTAATTTGCATAGACTACTAAAACTCTTTCAGAAAAGATGCACAGCATAGTCTTTACTTGGGGAATGTGCCTCATAATCTTAAATTATTCAAGGGTATGCATGCAAAGTACATCACAACTACTATTGTATTGCAGTGGGGAGAGTGGGGCCGGGAAAACGGAGACAGCCAAGATTGCAATGCACTACTTAGCAGCTCTAGGGGGCGAGAGTGGAATGGAGTCTGAGATTTTAGAAAGCAATTTCATTTTGGAGGCTTTTGGAAATGCTAAAACCTCAAGAAACAACAACTCCAGTCGGTTTGTAAGTTTGTTATTGTTTATGAAGAAAATATAATAAATGGATAAATGCCCGACAAAGCACAAATATGTCATACAACCATTCGGAACATAGCAAGTATTAGCAAGACTCAATCTCTTTCAATTTTACAGGGGCATGCAACATCTTATGATATTTTTCTATTTTTTAGTTTTTGAATTGTTATTTATTTTCTTATTTGTAGGGGAAACTGATTGAAATTCATTTTTCTTCAATTGGAAAGATTTGTGGAGCCCAGATTCAGACATGTACGGATAATAGTTTTATCGCTTTTTAAAATTAAGCATAATTTTGACTGCAGACTTAAACAATCCCTAACAGATTTGTTTTTCTCCTGTAATGTGCTTTTGCAACATGGAGCAGTTTTGCTGGAGAAGGTACTAACAACTTCCACATGGTTTTGAAAAATTTACTTCAGTGTAATTTTTACAGCTTTGTACTAAGTATACCCCACTATATTAGATCGCAAATTTTTCATATTTGCAATTTATAGCCGTTTATTGATAACTTATTCATAAACACGAGAGTATCTTTTATGTCACACTGAGTGGATTAAAGCTGTTGACAAGTCCCTCAGAAATATCATGTGGCTGTTAGCGGTAAACAAGAGAAAATTTGAGTGTTATTGGCAAGTACGATCAATTAATGGATTCTATTTGCAAAAACCTTTATTTTAACAAAATTTATATACATAATTTATAAATTTTGTTTATTAAACAGTCTAGGGTAGTACAGAGGGCATCAGGTGAGAGATCATATCATGTTTTCTATCAATTATGTGCTGGTGCTCCGCCTGACCTAAAAGGTAAATATATTTATTCTCTAGTCGAATTTTATTAGATCTTATTACTGTACCTTTATCTAATTTTCTTTCATGCTTCAGATAAATTGAAAATAAAAGAAGCAATGGAGTATGATTATTTGAAAAAGGGTAATTGCTTGAGAATCGACGGTGTTGATGATGCTAAGCAGTTTCGGTTGTTAACGGTAAATTAAGAACATAATTTGTTGTTAAGATATATCTTTCAAGTTATAAAAATGATAATTAAGAATTTTACTAATCACTAGCAATCCGATTTTTGTTTTTGTTGTTGTTATATTTATGATATTATGTCTTATTGTTGTTGCTTATTTATTATCAGAAAGCATTGGATGCAGTAGGGATATTGAAAGAAGATCAGACGAAGGTGTTTTCAACGCTATCTGCACTTTTATGGTTGGGAAATATAAAATTTTCTGTAATTGATAACGAAAATCATGTTGAGGCTGCTTCGTGTGAAGGTAAACTTCCTTTGAGTGAGCTATGGTACTATGCATAGCGCGGATTGGTCCGTACTATGGATCAATATCTTCGTTATCAAAGTTCAAATAGTCAATCTGAACTATTCAACATGATCTTCATATGAAATTGTACTTGCAAACTAAACTTTACATTTTTTAGAATTTGTTTACTATTTTTTAGATAGATAGAAAATCACTATTTTTGAATGGTCTAGAATTTGTAGAAAGTGATTTTCTACCTATCTAAAAAAAGGTAAAAATTGTAAAAAAAATATGAAATTTGATCTACAAGTACATTTTCATACGGAGATCGTGTTGAGCGGTTCAGATCGACTATTTGGACTTTGAAACGGAAATATTGATCCATAGTACAGACCAACCCATGCTATGCATAGTACCATAGCCTTATAGTTAGTTCCATAGTTGCTTGTTCACTTAAGCTTGATCCTCTTCTGCTCTTACTCTGTATAGAAATATCACTGCAATATATCAAAAGATTCAAAACATTTGACACGTGGTAATAGCCCAATTGGGATAGTCATTATACGGACAGTTGCATGTGTTGCACTTCCAAAAAAAATAAAATAAACATGATTGTGTTATTGGAGTTGGGACCAGAAATAATTAACATGTATTTGAAACCAAAAGTTCCAACCTATTTGTCACCAGTCATCACCTGAAACAATTGACCTGCTACCTGAAATTATCTGAATCACATTGACCTGAACCTACCCATACACAATGGACCCATGCTTTAAAATTGATTTGGATCTGACTGATCCGCAACACGAACTTGTCTGAAAAGGCAAATGACTTGAACTCGACTCGAATTCTATCTGAGATGACATGAAACACGTGTCGGTTTGAAGCTGAATGCCTCAAAATCAAACATGACTCAAGGCCGAATGACCTAAAACACTGCATCAATCCAAATGAAATCCTATCTATCCCATCAGATGATTGGGCAACCTGACATAAGAAAATGATCAAAATCCGGATGACCAGAAACCGGACCTCACCTGTCAAATGGCCACCTCTGGAAAGTGGAACTACCTGAACTTCTCAAAATTGATCTATTTGAATACTCTGATGAAGACAATTCTATTTATCCATACTTGAATCTTACTCTGCAACTGAAATAACATAACCTGAGAATAAACCCAAAAAAACCCAACCCAAGTTACCTTGATCTTCTATGGATCCATCCTTTTCAGAACATCTAATTACAGTTATTTAATCCATGAATTGGCAGGGTTGACAAATGCAGCTAAGTTATTAGGATGCAAAAGAACGGACTTGAAATCTGCTCTCTCCACCCACAAAATTCATGCAGGAAGTGACCATATTTTGCAAAGGCTTACTTTAATTCAGGTATTCTCTCTCCTAGTGACTTTTACATAATTAATTTAGTTGTGATTTCAAATATTAATTTATTTTTGGGTGCATTTGAAGTATTTTTTTTTTTTTTTTTTTTTTTTGAAAGAAGTGGAAATATCCACCGATTTCCAATAAAATGAAAACCTCATACAGTGTTTATCGGTACCAATAAACTAGTACCAGATACAAGAGTTCATCTACTGGTATTGATCAATACCACTATATTCTCTAAATCAAAATAGGACAATCCATATGTAAAGCAAAAATCAATTTTCTTATCTAGTTATATGACAATTCTAGAAAATAAGCATAAAAGACCCTAGAATTTTAAGAAATTGCCACACATTGTAAGTATAACCCTGCAAAATGTCAAAATAACACATATAGCATAGTGACAGAGAAAGAAAAGTCTTGTGTATGGCCATATAACCCTAAAGTAAGAAATTCATTAGATATTGTTCTTTCTTCCTTACTTCAAAAGTTTTGTGCATGTGTTATTTTTTCTATGTTTTATACTACCATGTAAAATATTTCTTATTGCATGGAAGTACATAATATTGTTGACTGCCCATGAGGCATACATGAAATTAGCCATCATCTTTAAGATCCTTTTCTTTCCCCTTTCATTCAAAAGGCAACTGATGGTAGGGATGCACTAGCAAAGGCCATATATGCGAGCTTATTTGATTGGCTAGTGGAGAAAATAAACAAGTCTCTTGAAATAGGAGATAACTGCTGCAGTGGCCGATCCATCAGCATTTTGGATATTTACGGTTTTGAATCTTTCTACGTGCGTATAAATTATTTTATGAGCCCCATATGAACTTATGTTATTCTAGAAAAAAAATAATTATTTTTTCTTATTAATAATGCAGAAGAATGGATTTGAACAATTTTGCATTAACTATGCCAATGAAAGGCTACAACAGCACTTTAACCGGCACCTTTTCAAGCTTGAGCAGGAGGTACTATTTTTTTGTTATAATTTTGAAATTAACATCCGACACCCCCTTCTCACAATCCACGCTCAATTTTCACTGTTTTTTTGCAAACATAAGCCCAACATTGAGCAAAATAAATAAAATTGTCCTCAACCCGGTCTTTACATTAACTCCGGCAAATCAGCAAGCCTTTTGATGTAGTTAAAACAAGTCTCAATCAGCATTTAAAATTTTGCTTCGTCTGGTCTATAGAGTTGACAATTATGTTTGGGGTAAATTTGTCAATTTAGAAAGCTGGTTTCCTGTTAGATATTTTTCAATTGCTTTTTATACCTAGATAGCACAGGTCCCTGCTATTTAAATCTGAGCTGTCTGGAATTTGATTGAAATTGTTGTTTAGATTTGACATTTTGCATATGAGTAGTAGAATCCATCTTTCTCGCATGAGCAGCAGCAGATAGGGACATGTTTCCTGTCTTTTTTGAGGGAACATACCTCAACCATTGCATAACTAATATTGGGTGTCATCAGCAAAAAATGGATATAATATTTGGAAATAAAATGCTAACTGCAAACAAGAATTTTTTTTGGGGGTTATTTGTTAACAGGAGAAGTTTGGTGTTTATTTGCAAAAGACCTTTTGTTTTTATGTATATTCTCAATTATGATGTTTCTGTTTCAGGAATATATGGAAGATGGAATTGATTGGACCAATGTTGAATTCGTGGATAATACGGATTGCCTAAACCTATTTGAAAAGGTATACTTATTTTGTGCTAGTAACTATAGAAAATCTGAAAACTTATATAAAGCAAAGCAAACGATGTTTATTTATTAGCTTTTCTCATGGATAGAAACCGCTAGGGCTTTTTTCACTACTGGATGAAGAGTCGACATTTCCTAAGGCGACAGACCTAACTTTTGCAAATAAAATCACTGGTCACTTAAACTCCAATCCTTGCTTCAAAGCTGAAAGAGGGGGAACTTTTGGAATTTGCCATTATGCTGGCGAGGTTTCTTTATAAATTTGCTTTATTTTTGCTTCATTGTACAGAGTAATATAATGTCCTTGACAACCTTCTGAGGTCTTGAAGGGGTTTACATGAAATTTCCTAAAGACTATTCTAACTTTTTTCTTTTGGTGTTAGGTAAGCTATGATGCGAGTGGATTCTTGGAGAAAAACCGGGACCCACTTCACTCGGAGTCCATCAATTTGCTTCTATCGTGTCAGAGTGAGCTTCCGAAATTATTGGCATCCAATATGATCAGTGCACCTCAAAAGAAATCCAGCCGCAGAACAAGTTTGTCTGCACAAAAACAAACTGTTAGTACAAAATTTAAGGTAAAAATTGAAATATCAAAGAGCCTCAACCTCTCGTTTAACTTAAATCTTGTTTGGAGGGATTCTAATTGAAGCATAATATTGCAAAAATCTACTTATCTACAGCATAATGGGGGTATTACATTTATACTATGCTTTATCCATCTTTTGTACTACTTAATTCAGTTTTTTTTTTTTTTGTGCACGACTCAAATCCAAAAGCAATTTGATCTACATGAATTTCAGGCACAGTTGTTCAAGCTGATGCAACAGTTGGAGGGCACAACTCCACACTTCATAAGATGCATAAAACCAAATTCAAGGCATAGAGCTGGTCTATTTGACTCTGAGCTTGTATCACATCAACTCAGATGTTGTGGTGTGCTTGAGGTGGTTCGCATCTCCAGGGCTGGGTACCCGACCAATTTCACACATCAGCAATTTGCTGAACGGTCTGTCTAGTTTATTTTCATAACCAACTAATCTAAAAGAGTGAGGCCATGGTACTATGGGGCTTCATATGTTTGTTTTCAAATTTCAAACAGCTGTTCAACATGATATTCATATAGAAATGTACTTGGTGACTAAATTTTACATTTTTAGATTTTTTTTACTATTTTTAAGATAGGTAGAATATTTAGATCGACTGATTTTCTATCTAAAAGAACATAAAAAAATTCTGAAAAAAATAAAATTTGGTCTTAAAGTATATTTTCATATAAAGATCATGTTGCACGGTTCGGATCGACTGTTTGGACTTTAAAAAGGGAGATATTAAGCCTCACTCAATCTAAAATTACATAAATCAGAAAGTACCATTAGCAGGACCTTTTAACAACATGAAAATACCAAAGGTGCAAAATGTAATTAAGTATTGAAGTTTCCGTTCCTGTCTTTTCAACCACAGATTTGGATTTCTGCTTGTTGGACCGACATCATCTCAAGAACCACTCAGTATCTCAGTTGCCATATTTCAACAATTTAATATACATCCTGAGATGTACCAGGTTGGGTACACCAAGATATTTTTTCGATCTGGTCAGGTATTCTAAAAACTATCACATTTGCCTTGTCAGTTGTCATTTATCATTTGGTAATACTAGAAGTGATTTCATTTGTTTTACTTGTCTATGCGGTTTGTAGATTTCTGTGTTGGAAGAATGTAGAAGCCGAGTTGTACAAGGCATTATGTGGGCTCAAAAAGTATTTCGGGGCATGCGGGCTCGCCGTGATTACCAAGTGCTAAGAAAAAGTGCAACCACATTGCAAACATGTATTCTCTATCTTTCAATTTCTCATTACTAAATTTTTGATGCAACAGTTGGGGTTTATTTTGCACGTGGTGTTTTTGCAAATTATGCCTAAATTTTTTACTGTTTTTGCACAAATCATTCTCATATTTGCAAATAAAGCCAGACTTTGGGTTTTAGTCCCAAACAACATCTAACTAATAAAATGGCTCTTGATTAAAGAGACTTATCACTAAATTGCCCCTGACTTCTTGATCTTGACTCAAGCAAATATCTTTCTAACCATGTCATTTATTCTTGCAATGCAACACATTAATCCTCTTTATTTGATTTTAATTTGCATTTTGGTCATAAGAAAAAAGTCATAATAAAATTAGGGAAAATTAGGGAAAATTTTGGAATACACCTTTTTAATGTAGATATTGCTTCTTATTTGCAAAACTTTTTGAAGTTTTATCTGGCAGTATCAGAAAGTACAATTAGTCTGTTACAAATGGCAGTTGTTTTATTCTAATCCTTTGCTTTGTTGGTAGTTGCGCATTTGATATTATCTCTTTACAGTTTTCCTTTTAAATTGATAATAGTTTTAAGAGGTGAAAGAACAAGGATGAAGTATCAAGCTATGGTCAAGAGATGGAGGGCTGCTATTCTCATACAAAGTTATGTGCGCCGTAGGATAGCTCGATCAATAGTTGGTAATCACCAGAAGGATATCATAGTTTTACAGTCTGGTAAATTTTTCATTTAATCATGTTGGGTTTTCCATTAAGTAGAATTATGATCAAAGATGAGTGAGGCTATGGTACTTTGCAAAGTGCGGACCGGCACGTACTATGGATTCATATCTATGTTTTCAAAGTTCAAACAGTCAATCTAACCGCTCAACATGATCTATATATGAAAATGTAGTTGGGGACCGGATTTTACTTTTCTATTTCTTAGAACTTTTTTACTATGTTTTTAGATAGATTGAAAATCACTACTTTTGGATTGTCCAGAATTTTAAAATTAGGTGATTTTCTACTTATTTTAAAAAATAATAAAAAAATTCTACAACAATGTAAAATTTGATCTCCAAGTATATTTTCATATGAATATCATGTTGATTGGTGTTTGGACCTTTGCAAAGTACCATAGCCTCACCCTCACACATCTAATTGGTCAAGTTCTTATCCTTTTTCTTCCTTTTGTTTTGAATAGTAATTCGTGGATGGCTTGGAAGGAAGCAATTTAAAGATCTAAAGAACAAACAGTTCATCAAACTCACACCAGGCCAACATAAAGTGCAAACTCATATTAAGGTACTTTCTATAACATATATCTTTTGTTCTTTTCTTTGTGTATTTACAAATTTGTCATTTCTTTAAAAGATTACACCAAAACTACAATAATGCAAATGCATACTTCTAAAACTGTCTATGAAATATTCAGGAGAATTATGGGGTCATAAATGATGACGTAAATGCACCTGTTGTAAATGAACTGGAAAGACGAGTCATAACGGCAGAAGAGACATTGAGGGTAAAAGAGGAAGAAAATTTGATGCTTAGGCGAGCAATGAAACAGTACGAACAAAGGTGGGAGGATTACGAGGCAAAAATGAAGGAAATGGAGCACATTTGGCAGAAGCAACTCACTTCCCTTCAGGTCAATTTTTTTTTACCTAATTTTCATAATCACCCTGGGAGCATTTCATTTTTACATGGACTTTAGGGATATTCTTGATAGGTGAGTACCACATTCGTTGATAATTTAGCATAGTTTTAATTTTATACATACCCTCCAAATTTAGCATTAGGTATGTATTACATTCAGCTTGCTAAAATACTGTACATGTGTAAACACGTGTTTTACAAGGTAGTGTGAAATCATGGGCGCTGCCAGAAAATTGAGATTGGGAGGGCTTACCAAGTAAATGTCATGTAATTTTGTTTTATGTGGGAGGCTAATAGTATTAATTTTTGTAACATTTAGAATATTCAAAGGAAAAATATGAAAAATTTCAATTCATAGTATTAATTTATGTTTGCAGATGAGCCTTGCGGCTGCTAAAAAGAGGCTGCAAAATGACATGGTACCCATACGACCAGTCAACCGTTACTCCACATCCCCTTTAGTACACCCGCAATATGATTCAGAGGACATTATGTCAGTTGGGACCCACACACCAGAGAGAACTCCACCCCCTCCACCGACCCCGCCATTGGAAAGCTCCATGACGCCTCCCATGGCATCAGTTGATCCCCACGGAATAGTGGTCCACTTGGAGAAGGAGTTTCAACAGAGGCAACAGGCATTTGATGCGGACGTAGTTAATTTGATGGCAGAGCCTACACGCAGTGTAAGTGCTCATGCGGAAGCAGAGTTGAGGAGGTTGAAAGAGAGGTTTACAGTGTGGAAGAGGGATTACAAGGGAAGGTTAAGAGATGCAAAGTTCGCATTGCACCATTTTAATTCTGATAGCTGTCCCAAGAGATGGTGGGACACTGTTTGGAATACGAAATGCGTGTAATTTCAGAGGTTTTAGGGGGTCGAGAAGCTCGGGTTTGGTATTCTAGAAATAATGTATATGTTTTATTTATATCTTTTCTGTATATTAAGATATACACAGTTCTTTTACTATTGAGGGGAATTACATGGAAATAGATAAGTTATTATTTTCCAGAGGAAAAGTGAGGGGAACTGAGGAAGCTTAGTTAAAATTTGATGGGCTCGAGCATTCCCTTTTGAGGCAAAAGAGAGAATGCTGAAGAAGCTTTTATGAGCATTTTATATAAGATAATTAATAATACAGCATTTTAGAAAATATATGTTTACATAAAAAGAGTTTTGGAATTACATGAGATCATGACTCATGAGAGATAGCTCTTTTGCTTTTATTTATGCTTCTAAATGCATAGTGGCTTGTTGGGTACTTGTAGTTGGTTCGTATCTTCTAAAGTATCCCAAAGTTTGATTTTATATGTGGATCGTCCGATCAGAATTCGGGTTAATTCCGTCTGAGGTAGAATGCACGGCCCCTTTAATATTTGTGTTGGAGCATATCGAATGGCCTAGATCAAAACTCAAAATTTGAGTTACTTTCGGGGATCAGAATTCACTTGTAGCTTGATAAGGTCACATTTATGATTTGTTTATTAATCATTAACAGTGTAAAAAAAAGAAAAAAAAAGAAGCATTTTCAACCATATTTTATACATCATCTACTTATTTTATCCTAGTAACATGCGAGATTACTATGAATTATACATAGAAGAATTTACTGAACAAGCTTTAAGAACCCCCAAAAAGAGAAAAAAACAGAGAGCTGTGCAAAAATAAATAAAAGTTCATGATTAATATTACACCCCAAGATGCAGTTCTAATCCACATCCTCCACCATCATACACTACACAAACACATCCAGCATTTCACTCCAACAACCAAGCAAATTTCTTTTTAAGACCCTGGTGCAAATTTGGTAGCAAAAACCCAGGCATTGTTGGCTACTGGGTCGGCAATGTGGTCGAGTAGGTTCTCAAGTGGGCCCTTGCCGGTGACAATAGCTTGAACAAAGAAACCGAACATAGAGAACATAGCGAGACGACCATTCTTTATTTCTTTCACCTTCAACTCAGCAAAAGTTACCGGGTCATCAGCCAAACCTAGAGGATCAAAGTACTGACCACCGGGATAAAGGTCGTTTCCTTCACCGACACCATCAAGGCCATTGATGCGGTACCCCTCCACAAGACCCATTAGAACAACCTGTACATTTATAAAAAAAAAAAGATGAAAATGTGATCAAATTTTCCAATTATAAGTCAAGGGGAGCAGTTTGGTCTTGCTCCAAGTTACTATTATATGATTGAATTTAGCCAGGAATTAAAAGGCTTAGGTAGTAATTAACACTGTACCTGGAATCCGAGAACAGCGAGGATGCTTTGGGCATGAACGAGGTTGGGGTTGCCGAGATAGTCAAGGCCACCCTCGGAGAAGATCTGAGCACCGGCCTTGAACCAGACAGGTTCCTTGAAGTCGACCCGGACCCACTTCTCGAGCACCTCTGGTGTGATGCAGCCCAATGCACCCAACATGGCCCACCTGCCATGGATGACCTGCATACAAATAACACAGTCATTTAGAAATCACCTTTTTTCTGGCTTATTGTTGTCAAAATACCTTGCAAATTGAAATTAATTATAATCTATGACCATATCAGAATTAATGTTGTCATGATTTTTTTTTAATAATATAAAAAGTGAAGAAGGAAATAAAAAGTAATTGCTAAAAATTGGGCAATTGAGACTTCTGAAGAAATGAAAATTACCTCAAGAGCACGGTTTCTGGCAAAGGCTTCAGGATCAGCAGAGAGACCGGCGGTGTCCCACCCATAGTCGCCGGGGAATTCACCGGTGAGGTAAGAGGGGGTCTGGGCTGAGAATGGGCCCAAGTACTTGACGCGGTCTTTCCCGTACCACAGATCAAGACTCTGTTGGTACGTTTCCAATTTCAAAGGAAAAGGAAAAGGGGGGAACTTTTAATTACATCCAGTCTCACATATTATGTGGAGTAAGAAATATTATTTGAAGAAAAAGAAATCAAATCTATGTTTTAGCGTTAACTTTTAACATTTCATGTGTACCAACTACAACATACTACTGCATGTTTTACCAAAGGTGTTTTTCTTTTTAATTCCATGAGTGTACCAATCAACATACTACTGACGAAGATGACGACGACGACAACAACAACAACAACAAAAAAAATTATTGTCAAAACATATTCCATGAGTGTGAAATGTGCCTATAAATTTAAGTTTTGGCGGTTACAGATAAAAAAGTTGATAGACATATACCATGGTGCATTTGCTCTTGCCCAAGGGGATTGAGGCAAACGGGTTGACATTTGCAGTCCGGACTACTTGTCCGAAGAAAGAGCTCGGCATGAAAACCCGAGGTGAGGCTGCCATGAGAGTCGACACCATATTCTATTATGAAGACTTCTGATGACTGGTCTGTGAATTTTTTGTTTTTGAGTTCTCTCTATAGACTGATCAAAAGAGAGGTGTGTATATGGTGTACTTGTATAGTTTTATTTTGTGGCTAAGAATGGCCAGGATAGTTGGTTGGTTCAAGGGAATGGCATGGTAGGGATTGGAGAGAGATGGGAGGTGGAGATTTTCTGGATTTGGTGCAACCAATGGGATCAGTCCTTTGGATTTGGGTATTTCCACGTCAGCATCTCTGTATCTCCATGTAATCCAATAATCCAACCTTTCAGTGAATGGGACATTTTTGGGCCGGATAATTGGCCCAACAACATATACCAATGTAGCTTCTTTTTCATCTTAGTTAAAATTCTTTATACAATTTGTTATTGGGCCATGAACATAACCTGGAATTTATCAACCAGTGCTATAGATTTATGGGAAGAGCGAGTCTGATGGGCATCGGATTAAATTTGGTTTAATGTCCAATTGAAACCGTCCGATCTACTTAAAGATTCACGTGAACCACTTTAAGATTCGTACTAATCAAGCACAAACAAATCTTAATGCAAAAAATTATTTACTCATCATTTTCAATTTTATTAAATAGATATAGCAATTACTACACACCATGCATCTCTCTGGGATGGATATGGATACAATTTCTACAATTGCAGAAATGCCTCCAAACTTAACCAAGCTAACACTGGACTGCTTTGGTTTGAATGAGGATCCAATGCCAAAACTTGAGAAATTGTGTAGTTTGAAGTATCTGGAACTGAAGTACATTAGCATTAAGGCGGATACCATAGTTTGCATGGATGGAAGTTTCTCTCGACTGAAAATTCTAAAACTCTTTTGTGTCCGAGAAATTAAGGAATGGAAGGTGGAGAATGGAGCATGTCCCGTGCTCAAGTACCTTGTTATTAATTCCTGCAATGATTTAAGTGCTCTTCCCGACCTACAGTGTGTTAACACCTTATAGGAGCTGGTGATAGACGATCCCAAACTCCACTCAAAAATTAAGAACATGTCCGGGGAGGAATGGCACAAAGTCAAACATATATCGACCATTACTTTACGCTAAAGAGATATATGTTTATTTTAGTTTATTTTATGGAGGTATAATTATTATAGTTTCTGTTTGTTGATGTGATGCGATCACTACTGGGACAGTAACCTATTATGGTCTGGTTGCTATTCCTTATTGTTGGGAATGTTATTTAGTGTTTTAAACATTGTTAATTTTAGCAGATGTATGGATTAATATTTGTAATAGAATTGTGGTGTCCTTTTTCTTGGCTGGTATCTTTTAGCTAGCTAATTAAGCATCTGCAAATTTTGTTCGTCTTTCCTGATGGAATATAGACCTGGATTTCTGAAGTTGAAGGATTTGATACTTAATGACTTGAGAGTATATACATCGGAACTTCTTTTTCCAATTACTAATCTAATTAATGTGGTGATTTCTATTTTAATTGTTTTATCCCGTCTGAGTTCTGATAAGAAATAATCTTATATCGTATATTATAATTCACTTTGTCTTATTTTCAAATAAAAAAAAAAGGAGACATACTCGTATGGAAAAAAAGAAACATAAATTTGTGGTTTTTCTCGGTACAGTGGTGTTAAAGTTCACTAACAACATGTTCCACATACGTTTAAATTATCATAAGCATAAGAGGGTGCTTTTGTTTCTGTCTCCTACAGTAATTTAAAACTTAAAGAACATTCTAATTGCCACGCTGGCATAATAATTCGTTATCATTTGTTCAAACTTCTTCGCTGTCCTCGATCTCTCTCTTCCTTAATTTCTTGTGCACGTTTTAGAAGTTTTCTCCTTTGTTCCTTCCGATTGTGATTTCCGACGATTTGCTGTGGGACAATTGAAAAAAATGAAGACTACAAGAGTAACGAAGGCAATTGTTTCTTTCCGACGATTCTCTGTGGTTCTTCCCTAAATCGTTATTGAATGCTGCTGTGCTTACTGGAGGAGCTCATCAGAGGAGCTGATCAGTCGGAGAGCACACACGGAGTTGAAATGATGTGCATACAGGAATTCAAAAGCCAATTTTTATTTTACCTACTCCCAGCTTTTCTTGTTTTTTCCTCACATTTCTCGTTTATATAGGTCGTAAAATATAAGAATTTCTTAATTGTGATATGATATCCGATGGTAATTATTTCGTTTGATATTTGTTTTAGCAAGTGACATCTCATGAGAGCATAATCAGTTGGCTCTTTTTCTTTGAACCTTTTAACAACGACGCCTTGGTTGAGAACCAGTAAACAGAGTAGAAGGTTCCCAAATATTTAATCACCCGTACTCAAACTCTCACATTTATTGTTGCATTCGAAAATTAAGATTCACGGAGACGGGGTTTTAACTTTTAAGTCAATTATATCTAGTTACAATCAGATAGCTTTTAATACTGTGAAATTTGTACAAGAGATGAACATTCCATATAACTTTATTTTCTAGCTGGTACGTACTAGTGTTAGTGTTTCAATTGTCCACCCTTTTCCTTAATTTATTGTCTTAATAGTTAATACCATAAAATCCTTTCGGTCAAACATGCCATCAAATCGGATCTATTTGTGTCGTCATCCTCTTATATACACAAATGAAAACTGGGCTTGGCCAGTAAAATAACTAGTCTTGATGTGGATTTTACCTCAAGTTTATATACCAATTTGTTATTAGTAGTATGGATCACATTAACTTAACTAGTAATTGCTCTAAAATATATGTACTTTTATCTTAAGAAATTACTACTTCATGACCTAATTCTCCTGTTTGTTCGTGTAATTAACCCTTACCTTATAAATGGCAAAAGACACGCAAAATCCTCAATTGCTACCCTATGTTTCTTATCTAACACTTAAGAATATCTAATCAGTAATAATCAGGTACATAATTCTCTCTTTCCCGCCCTTTTTTCCTTTGGGAAAACATGCAATAGTTACATGCACTATAATAACAATCACCTCTAGAATTTCTAATCTCAAGAAATGAGCTCACTAAAAAAATGCATTAGGTTGATTCCATAACATTAGACACCACACCAGGTTTCTTCCTTCGGAACTGCTCTCATCTGATCCGAACCTGCACTAAATTCACAATTTGTACCCACCTGATTCTTGTCCAAGCTCGATTTACCGAAATCCTTTTTGTTGACTTCGGCAACATCACTTGTTTGTAAAGCCTCAGTTCCATTACAACGAATTACATCATCCCTAGTCACATTGTCCTGGTGACCTTGTTTTTTCAGGAATAACCTCTTCCTCGACTTCCATTTCTTCTTCAAATTATTCCTCCTGGGCTTGAGTTTTTTTGTTTCAGCTGATATCACTTGTTTGTCAGCCTCTGGGCCTTTCTTTCTTGTTGGAAGTACAGTATATTGCGATGTACCATTCTTAGCATTCTCTTGACCTAAAGTATACATATTGGCCATAGTTTAAAAGTACATCATATGCTTAATAATCTCCAGAAGGATGATGCATTAAAACTTGAACTGTATATATGATAATGATAGTAGCTTTTGAAGCTCAATGCATAAATATATAAACAGAAGTTCACCAACATAGGTACAAGGATAACTTTTTTTCCCAATGGACAGTGCAGCTGTAATCAGTATATAAATTTTTTCTAGATGCACAAATATATTATGAAAACCCATTTTGCATTTCTCCTCTGAGCTTCAGCTTAGGGAAGGCATACAGACATGTACAGAAAAAAATAGAAACCTTTAAAGAGTAAAATCAGATAAGTTGCAACAATCTTACTTTGAATGGCCAGGAGAGCAGTACGAGCAGCTTTGATCTCAGCATCTCTTTTGGTTGTTGCAGACGCACCAATGTACTGAATACCACCTATCTCCACAGTACATACAAAGGGAGCAGAATTCCCTGTCTGTCTGGTACAAATATAGGATGGTATGGCATAGTTCATTTTTTGCGCATATTCTTGAAGCATGTTCTTGCACAGACCTGTTTCATGCTGTAATGCCAACATCAATTTTTTTTTTTTTGTCTTAGTACCCAGAAAACAAGCTTATTTTATCTCTTTCTTTTTCTATTTTATTACCTCAAAAGTTTTACCAAGGTTTTGATTCCCATACTTCCTATTTTGTTAATCAAAACCAAGATAGCAGATAAGACCAAATGTTTATCAACATGGAAAAATAACACCCGACTGTCTCTGTCTATTTGCAACAGACACAAAATCCATTTAATCAAGTTTCAGTGAAGCAAAATGAATAATAAATATATAAACACCCCAATTTTTTTTAAACCCCTCAGATCTCCTCATGGCTAGTTCACATAGAAATGGATCCATCCCCTTAAAACTTCTGGTGGTGTTTATTCAATTTAGCACGTTGTCAAAAAAACTCAAAGAGGTAGGAGATGAATAAATTAGTTGCAAGGTAATTGCCTGAACTAGCAATACAAACACATTTAGTGGAAAATAAATCCCCCTGCAGCAAAAAATTATAACGAAAAGGCAAGTGATCCTTAACCCCACAGATGCTACACATTATTATTCATTTAACTCTAATATAAAATGGCTGATGTACCCTTTCATCAAAGTACCTACACACACACCCACACATGTAGAGAGAGAGAGAGCATACAACAGCGGGGATGCACTTCGTCATTTCACCAGACTTGAGAATCTCTGAGAGTGCCACCTCAGCAGCAGACTGCTCCGCCGCTTTGCGAGTGCTGAAGCCAGGTAGAGAATCGTATTTGACATTGTTGACCACCACAGTTGACCGAAATATGGGGTCATGAGACAGACCCTCTTTCACCGTTTGGTACTCTGGTGTTTTGAAACCAGCCCTCTGTGCATACTCTTGCAACCGGCTTTTGAATACATAGCAATTCCCCATACCTGAATGAATTACGAAGCACAATCAAGGTGAAAATAATGAGTATTGCTCCTTTGCTACACATCAGGAAAAACTTTTGCAAACATGCAAAAGTGTCCTTCTACTGTCAGTAAATTACAGAAGAAAACCCTACTGTCAGTAAATTATAAAGGAAAAAAATTTGTGCGAGCATTTTTATAGAGAAAGCTTTTTATTGCAACCTCACAAGACAGCTTCTTTTCTTAATTTCTGTTTTAGAAACTAATTTTGTTTCATTTTGGTTATACTTGGTAACAGGTTGATACCAGCTTGTACCAAAAATGCCACAATTCAGCATCTTAGTACCCGTATATTCGTATTTTGCGCCCATCCTTTTCTACGAGCTTAATGGTATGATTTGGGGGTTGTTAGAAATTGAAGCATGACAGCCGATTAGTGCTCAATTGAGTCTGTAAAATAATGCACAGTCACTGACAGAAATAAACGAGTGGCTGTAAGAAGAGGTAAAGAGGCGTGTGACTAAAAAATATTTCTAACAGATATAAACTTCACATTTCCTGTTTTAGTGCTCAGTAAAAAAACCTAGCAAATATCCGTCTATAATTGCAACTTTTTAAAGTTGATCTCTCAAATTCTCCACGATCTAGCGTCCGAACAACGATCCACGAATCCTAATCGGGGAGTGACGGAGAGAGTGTGAGAGAGAAACAGAGAGAGAAGAGAGCCTTACCGCCATTCTGGCTAGGCGGCGCACCGGATTCCATGGCGTACCTCTCTAGGGTTTTGGCAGGGGGGCTTTTGTACAAATGTACAGAGCAAGGAGATTAGAAGCAGACAGGAAAAAGGAAAAAGGGACCGAATATTGGGTGCATATCCTCTGAGATATCTCAACTTTTGTGTGACCAACGTGTCTGGTGCCTATTCGAGGGTAATGTAGAGGATCAGTATTATGTGTGCTTTGAGATTCGTGCAGAGCGTATTTAAATAGTTGGGATTTTCCATAAAGTCACGCAAAGTTTGAGATATCACAGAGGATATGAATTCCCGAATATTGATCTTCCGAGGAAATCGGGTGCTGTTCAGTTTTAAGTGGACCAAATTTTGACCAAACAAGTTCCAAGACGTCCGATACGCAACAATATTGGCGCTAAAATTTTGAGGTCATGAGGATCAAGTTCACACGAATCGTTATTCAGATCGGACGTGGTAATCTTTACTGGACAAAATTTAATACTATGCCCATCGGACCGTCCCTAAATCTGAAACTGAGGCGGAGTTCAAAGGAATGGGTGATTGAATGGAATTGGTGTCCTCTCCAATTAACGAATACGCATCCAATCGACCGTCAATTTAAGATCGAACAGTTGACATGAACTTCGACCGCTTACGCCATCAACCTGCGTGATTTGCCCATAACACATCAGGTATAATCAAAACTGTCCAGTCTTAGATAGACGGTCCTGATCTAACTATCCAATGAATTCTGTACTGCCGAAATTTTTAAATATACTTCTGTTAAAAAAAAAATTAATAAACCAAAAGACCACTATAATTAGAGGTGTCAATGGCACCCTTTTATTCATATACTGATTCTTTTCGTTATCTAAACGGGTAAGGTACATGTAAAATTTATTTCGTATCCATTACCCGATCAGATAATTATAAAAAAATTATATATATATTATATATATTAATAAGCATTGAAAAGAATGTTTTAACTAGTTTACTTGCGCTTAGTATGGTCATAATTTTTTTCTTCAACAAAGTACTATACATGTGTAAAATAAATATATGTGTTTTAATGTTTTATTTATTAAATAATAAAAATAATTATTATATTAGTATTATCCGTTATTTACCTGCTACCGTTTCGTCATGCGACAACTATAATGAGTAAAGGTAGGGTACAGGTAAGATAATTTGTAGTGGGTAAGGGTAGGGGACAGGCAAGAACAATTTGTAATGGTTACGGGTATGAATATACTTCCACTCGATCCTTACCATACCTGTTGATACCCTTAACTATAATTTTCAAAAAAAAAAAGAACAACTTATAATTTTAATATGTTAGAAAGAACATAAAATAAAATAGATAAAACATCTTATAATTTAGATGTACTAGAAGGACTCCGGAACATTTTCAGGCAAGTTCCCGGCTGTATAAAAATTAAACTATTTTTTGACGTGTTACTCGAAAAAAAAGAGTAAAAATGCTTTGTATCTCAGTTATTGATCTCGGTTCAAAAGTCACTTCTAGATAAATAAAGAAATTATCGTGATCCTTCTAGTACATTCAAATTCTAAGATACTTCATCTATTTCTCTAGAAATAATTTTAGAAATATATTAAAATAGATGGAGTACTTTAGAATTTAAATGTAAATCATTTCTTTATTTATCTAGAACATTTTTAATTTTTTCCAGTAACACACCAAGAAATTGTTTAATTTTTTTTACATCCGCAAAAATGTTACCAAGAAATTGTTTAATTTTTTTTACATCCGCAAAAAATCTTACCTGAATTTAATGTTTCAGAGTCCTTCTAGTACATCTAAATTATGAGATATTTTAACTATTTTGTTTGATGTTCTTTCTAGTAAATTCAAATTATAAGTTGCTCTATTTATTTTCAAAAATTAATAAACAAAGAGATTCATTTCGGTGTTGATATCCGAACCTTTTTTGGTTGTCTGCTATTTCAAATGGCCGACACTAAAAATGTGTCTGCCATTTGACGTTGCGGACGTGCTAAATTTCAAATTTTCAAGATTAATATTTTTTATTTATCTTTTTTTTTTGGACGAGTATATATTTAAAAATTTCGATCTGTATTGTATAGGAGCCAAACCCCACTAAATGGGCCTTGGTGTACAATAAGACTTCTCAGGCTTTCATTGGGCCTTGGTGTCCCTAAGCCTAGTGACCCAATTTAGGCCATATTTTGTATATCACTATTTTTTTAATATCCGGTTATTTATTTCAATTTTTTCATTATTGTCCTCAGGATAACATCACATCCTGCTATTCGCCAGAGATTGGATCACTGGACATTCATCAGTAAGAAAAATAAGATAATCAATCCAGCAATTTGAGTGAGTGCCATATATGCTGTTGGTTGGCAACTTGGCATACATACTATATTTAAAAGAGCTGGATGTTGTAACAAAATCATAAATAAATTATTGATTGGTATCCTAAACACGCAGAGTTATCATGTTGTTGGTTTTGTCAGAAAAAAGGATAAATGCCATAAAGGCATATTGAAAGAATATGGTTGGTGAAGCAAGTTGACAAAAATGTATGATCTCAATTGCTGGACTTTTTTGTTCTATGCATTGATATATACCAGTTATGGGTACATGCTACCAACAAAAATTGAAAGTAAAATAGTTCACAGCCAGCTTTTTTTTAAAATTTTTTTTTTTTAAGAATTGTTCATATGCCCAAATAAACCCAAAAACACCTAACATACTAATAAACTAGTTGCACTTTCTTTTTTAATTTTTTTTTCTTTAACCCATTACTAATTAAGGCCCATTCCTTGCTTGGTTATCAGTCTCTTTGTACTCTTCTTCCTCCATGGTGTCACAAATGCTCCTCCCTCGCGTCTCGGGCAAACACACCGTGAACAAGCCGCAGCAGAATATGACCAATCCAAAAACCCCAAATGACCAGAACTTCTTCTCTCGTCCTTTCACGACCAAAATTGGCGCCAGAACACCGCCTAGCACCAATGCTTGCCGTGTCAAAGCAAGCGCAGAGTTCCGGACACAAGTCGGGAACAACTCTATGGTATATATCATGATTATATTGAAACAGGTGCAAGCGCTGAAGAACGACACAATCTCAATTACCATTTGTACCCTCTCAGGTATTAGTTCGTTGTTTAGTACACAACACAAGCTGCAAATGCCGCTTATTGTTGACAGAGTGAGCAGCGAGCTACGCCTGTTGATCTTCCCGACTAGAAAAAATGTCACCAAAGCGGCAGGAAATTCAGCTAGGGCATTGAATGTTACACTCAGATAAAGATTTGATCCAAGGTTACCGACATTTAGCGGCATGCCATAATAGAATAACCCGACTCCGAGGCCGACTGTCATAATGGCAGTGAGTCGTCTCATGGCCCATTTTCGGTGCCATAACATTTTCATAGTGGAGAGCGCGCCAGTATCACATGTTTGTTCGTCAAAACACTGGAGTCTGGAAAAGCTCGAGGTGATGATATTGCCACTGAGTGCTGCGATTGTTCTCAGTGTTTCTATCGCTTCATCCTTGCGACCACGCACTAAAAGCCACCTGGTCATGGACAAAAAATAAAAATTAGATTATTTATCTTACTAATTCGGACTAACTTGTGATTGTTAATAGTGAGACTAGTAAATCCAATATAGTTTTTTACTTTGTTATTGAATTTTTGCCCATGTCATGTGCCAGGTAGATACATATGTGTGTATAGAAACAAATTAGCTGGCATATGGAGATAGCATGCAACTGGTAAAGTGGCAAGTATATGAAGAATCAAGATAACTAAATAAATTAGAATATGTCCATATATTTCTATTCATATTTATCCTTAGCATTTTTTTTCCTTAATTTGGCAGTGAGCCCGTAGATCATATATATTGATGCCACAAAATAGAAGGAGATAAAAAACAATGCTGCGCATATATGACCTCAAAAGCTTCTTATTTGCAAAAATTGTTTTTCTTCTTTATATGACACAAAACTTTGTTCAAACAAATGTACACTCTTGTCCCTTAAACATAATTTCTATGTATTATTTAATAGTTTAGAATTTGCCAGTAATTTTTAATTCTAGGATCGATGATGTAAAATTGTAAACTATGAAATATAGATGATGGGGCCAAAGTAAGATGCCAAACTCTTATTTCCTAGATCATCATTTTATTTTACTGCCATGGTTATGCACATAATTAATTCAATTCTAGTAAACTTATGGTTAAATATAGCAAATGCTTTGATCAATCTAAAAATAAAATAAATAAGGCAACTTGCTTAACAAACCTTGGAGACTCTTGCACAAGGAAATGAACCAAAATGGCATAGCAAAGAGAAGGAACCGACGTCCAGAGATACAAGACCCTCCATGACATCATCCGGCATAGGTACGCTATCATAGGTAGCGACAAGAAGCCCATAGTGAAACACACAAAACTGAAGATGCTCACAAAATCTCGCCATTTCTTCCCGACTATCTCTGTAGATAAAACCATTGCACATGTTCCCACAGTAGCTCGAGCAAAACCGCAAACAAATCTCATTGATGCATAAATCCAAATGTTTGGAGAAAGAACAACGGCGATTCCACTCATTGACATGGCAACGACAGAAAACACTAGTAACCTAGCATGATATATACAAATTATAATTAGTGCGTATTTGCTGTAGTTACTTGCAAATCTTCATGTCATATTTCTGAAGTTTTTCCTAAAAGTATTTATTTGATTGTAATATGTAATCATCGAGGGGTGGAACTAGAAAATTTTAGATTAGGGGCTGAAAAGTAAAATACACAATATGTGGCCAGCCATTGGAATTTAAGCCCAAGAAGTCTCCAGAACCACAAAAGTAGACTTCTAACCACTAGATTATAAGCCCACATTTAGAATTTTTTTGAGGTGGATTGAACTATATGAAAACATAAAAAAAGAAAAAATAAATAAACTTCAATATACAAGATTAAATTTTTAATATCATACAGATGTCTAATTAAGCATTCTCTTACTTGATTTTAGATATATGATTACCTGATTAATATATTATATATATTGTGTCTGTGCATGATATGCACTTTGGTATTTACAAAATCAGAGTTATGAAAGGGTTCTCTTTCACATTAGAACTCATGCCTAAGGGTGGTGATCTGGACCATGGAATAGTCTATAGGTGAATTAATAAAATATATGCATAAGACATATTATGCAGCTAGAAGATATATATTTCTATTATGTGCGATTAACTCTATCTGAACATTTGTCTTATTTGTACTACAAACAAAGAGAAATTAAAGAAGCCAGCCACTCTACTATGGACTCAACCCCTCACTAAAAGAGAACCTTTTTTTTTTAAGGTTTAAAAGGGAACCTTTTAAGATAAAAAGATTAAAAGATTAAAAAAAAAAAAATTGGAACAGAAATTAACAATGGACGATCATGATTCATGATTCATGAGCAAGACCATTACTGATCTGTATCTGTGTGTAATAAAACAACACAATGCAAGAGATTAAATTATAACCTTTTTCTTCCAAGAAAGGAGTCTGCAAATGTAGCAATCAACAATCCACCAATAAGGCACCCCATAAAATATGCCGATGCCGGCAATGATATGAGCGCGGGAGCCGAACACTGTAAATCCCAGTCAGACACTATGGAACTATCAGTCGGTGCATCCCACGCCCAAGAGCTTCTTTCAAGGTTGCACGGGCTCGAAGAAGAAGAGCAAATAGTGTCTTCGGGATTTTTGCAGTGCCACGTTGGCTCTACATCAGTGAAAACGGAGATGAAAGTTTGTTGTGCATCAAAGACCCATGCAAGTGCAACTAGCAGAGATGGCAGGATGTGGGTTATGTGTGGTCCGCTCATACAGGATTCGATCGTGTCATCGATCGATGACAGGAGGGGCGCCGTAGTTTCGTCTGACATTTGTTGCTTGGGGGGGGGGGGGGCGGGGGGGGTTGTTTGGGTTTGGAGGGAAGATTGAGATGAAGAATTTGGCTGCAAGGGATATTGAGAAGAGCATGAAGCTGCAATGTATTTAAGGGGATGAGGTTAATTACATTCAAGCCCTTGTAAAAATTCAATGTATGATGCCGGTTGCCTTGAAATTTTTAATATCCTTCCTTAAAATTCTTGAACATAATGCATGCTCTTATGCATTGTACGTACAGTAATTAATTATTAGTTGCCTAATATATCAAAATACATAATTTGATTTTTCAAAATGTTAGGTTCTAAATAAATATCATATATAATTCTTTTTTTTTGAGTAAAAAAAATATCATATATATATAAATCTAGCTGTAGCTTGAAAGTTTGTTTATATATACTCCAAATAAAAATTCATTGTTTCACTATACAATGTTAAAAACGCATAATTTGATTTTTCAACATTTTAGATTATAATTATCATAATTCTGTAGCTTGAAAGTTCGTTTGCTTACAACTAGGGTTGCAATTAAACGAATCGAACCGAGTCGAATTTACCTGAGTTTGGTTTGAATTAATTTCGAATCGAATTTTTTACGACTCAATTTCGAATTTTTTATGAACTTTTTTACGATAAGGAAGAGTAATCGTAGTCGCCGAAAGCGAGAGGTGAAAGTCGTCTAGGGTTTTAGAACTGAAAGCGAGGGTTACGACTTATGAGTTATGACTTATGGCGGAACGATCTTATGTTTTAACTTTTAAGTCATCAGCGAACATAAGTCATCAGTGGAAATCAACGGTTCACGTTACTTTAAATTTCAAAATAGAATAGTTCGCGAACCTATTTCGAACGAACCAGGTCTAGTTTAAATTTGGTCTGAATTAATTTCAAATCAAATTTTTTACGAACTTTTTCGAATCAAACTCAAATTGAATCACGAACTACGATTTTTTTTGTGCAGCCCTACTTACAACAACAGTTTTCATATACTTCAAATAATCAAAACTCGTGGTTTCATTATTGAAAACAACATGACATATTTAAAAAATTTAAATGAAGCTTGGAATATCAACATTGAAAACAAGACATATTTCTAAATGTCATATTTCGGTAAACAACACGACATATTTATAAATGTCATGTGTGGTTTCATTATTGAACAACTCATCAAAGCACGAAAGCTTTCTAGCTTTCATAAAGTTGATTCCTTTTCAAGAGTGCATAACCGCATGAATAAGCTTACACATTCTGTTAATTTTGAATCCAATTGGAAATTTTCCTCCCATAATCTCATTCATAGAGTTAATAGAATATTTCGATTTCTCAAAAATAGAAATATTATATTAACTCTATGAATGAGATTTTGAATCATTTTTAATATATATAAATATAGTAATTCAGTTGAAAATATTAAGCAATTAAGTTTTACATTCAGTTTAAAATAAAAAAAATGAAATAAACAAGCAAGTTTAAAATATAAAATAGCAATATAAATAGAAATGTTATAATAAATAAAAATATAGTAAATAAAAATATTGATTTTTTATAATTAATTATAAATATAAATTTAAGGAGTCAATTAATGATGTTTGAACACATGCTTTTTTTGAGTGACATATTGAAAACAACATGACATATTTCTGAATGTCATGTGTGGTTTCATTATCGAATATCAACATTGAGTGGGTTTAAATACAGTTTCAATAGCTACTTAGCCTTATATTAAAAAAAAAACAATTTTAATATAAATTAAAAATTACAGTATGCAAATGTATAATTCAAGATGATATATAAATTATTCATATCAAAATTTGTCCTCCTTCAACGTATACGCATATAAATAAAGCAAAAAAAATAATATTATTTCTAAATTTCAAGCAATATAATATGACATTCCAAAATTTTAAATTTATTCCTAATAGTAATTCTGGTAATTCTATGTACATACTCAATGTTTGTATATAAATATTTTAATACATAATTTTTCTAAATATTTATCCACGAATGAATAACAACTTTATTTATCAAAAGTTCAAAACAACTCATTTTTTCAAAATATCAATTTAATATTTTAATAATTTTAAACTCTCAGTTTCCAATTACAAAAATTGAAAATCGTGACATAATTTTTGTAATTAAAAAGTTGGAAACGATACTAATTAATTTAGATATTTTAATTGGCAAGAATCATATATCAGATCATGTGAAAAGCCTACATCAATAAATGACACTTGAAGGAGAGGATATTAAAAACAATGAGAACTAATTTTAGAAAGAAAAGGATAGGAAAAATTGTAATTGGAGTTGAAATGTATAAATCCACTAAACCTTTCTCCGTTTTTTTTTTGCTAGAACTAGGGTTTTGTAAGAGAACTTGATGGGGATGGTATATCACTATATTGTTTCTGTTCATGTACATTTTATTTCTTAAAAAAGGAGGGTTTCCATTCGAGATTTTTTTTAATAGAAAATAACAAAAAAGAAGATAGAGATACAAAAATAGTACTTATTGTTTTTAACTGATTGAAAGGACGATAATAGCTGTACCGATCCAAAATGTCCATTGTTAAAATGAGTAGGAGTACGTGGAACTAGGGGTGTTCAAACGGTTCGATTTAATCGGTTTTGGACTGAACCGAATTAGTTCGGTTTAAACGGTTTGGTTATTTTGGTTTATTGGATCAGTTCGGTTGGCTTTTCAAAACCGAATTATAACTTCGGTTCGGTTCGGTTTGAAAAATTTCAAAACCGAAATAACCGAACCGACCGAACTTTCATATAATATAATTTGATTGGAACCACCCAGTTTATTTTTTAATACTCCGGTTTATTTCTTAATCAATTGCTTTAAATACTTGGTTTATTTCTAAATATCTTAGTTTATTTCTTAATATTTCGATTTATTTCTTAATATACTTCGGTTTATTATAAATCAATTGTTTTAAATAAAAAAAATTAATATATTTCGGTTTGAACCGAACAAACCGAAATAAAACTTCAGTTCGGTTCGGTTCAGTTTTATTTTTTAAACCGAATTATAACTTTGGTTTGCCAAGTTCGGTTCGGTTTCAACCGAACCGAACCGATCATGAACACCCCTAAGTGGAACCGATCCTCTCTCTCTTCTTTTTTGTTATTTTGCATAGAAAAACAATCTCTTTCCATTCTATGTACTCAGGATCCAGCTGCTGGGGTTGGGCTTGTCTTTTGTTTGGATTTTGTGTAATGTTTTTGGTGTGACAATCATGTAATAATGTAGCTGGTCATGATCAACAATGCATAATTGCACAAACATAAATAGAAATGGAACGTAACTAGAAAATTTAGATTGAAAAAGGATTAAAACATAAAATACATAATATGTATATCATAATCACAAAGTAAAATTCTAAGTTCCAAACAAATATCCAACATTTTATGAGAGGGTTTAACCATATAATAACTTCTTTAAAAAATAAAATTGAAGTAAACTCAATATATATATATAAATACATCTTAAAATGATATATAGAAGTGCCTACTGAATATGATGGGTGCAGATATGGATGAAATGGATCGGATATTATCTATTTCATAATTGATTCTAATCCAATTTTATACGAATATATAATATATAAGAAATAGAAGCACTATTTGATCTATAAAGGTAATGCTTTCTGTGTGAGAGGTCGCAAATTCGTGACCTAAATGAAGAAATCTCTTATAAATATTAATAGCTTGATAGCTTGACCTTCAACCTTTAAAGAAAAAAATGTAAACAATTTACTCAGAGTGAGTCTATGGTACTATGCATATTACGATTTGGCACCGTGCTACGGCTCTATATTCGAGTTTTAAAATCCTAACGTTCGATCCGAACCGTTCATCTTGTTCTCCATATTAATATGTTTTTGGAGACCAAATTTTACATTTTTTGAAATTTTTTTACTATTTTTTTAGATTTATTGAAAATCACTGTTTTTGGATGGTCCAGAATTTTCAGATCAAGTGATTTTCTAAATATCTAAAAAAATAGTAAAAAAATTTCAAAAAATGTAAAATTTGGTCTCCAAACACATATTAATATGGAGAACAAGATGAACGGTTCGGATCGACCGTTAGGATTTTAAAACTCGAATATAGAGCCGTAGCACAGTAACAATCCGTGATATGCATAGTACCATAGACTCACTCATTTACTCATACAAAAATGATATATATATAGTTTAATTGAATACGGATACATGGTTTTCAATTTTCAAAGTAGGTATGAATATGAATAATTTTCTATTTTGGTATACTTCAAAAATATAGATATCCAGATAGAAAATTATAAAACCTTGTTATGAAAGAAAATGTTATGCTATTAGAAGTTTAGAACAAATGATAAAACATTTATGTTTGTTTGTAAATGTTGGTTTTGAAATAAGTTACATTATTATTATAAGTTCAATGCATTGTGCATGAAATTTGAACTGATTAATTTTATTCAAATATCCAAATACTATTCGTATTCATATACATACATGTTTAATGTTCAATCCAAATCTGTTCTCATTAATTATCTAAAATTATTAAATTTAATATATTATCGTGTTTGTAATTAACTTCGGTCTTTCTAATGTCAAATTCTAATTATGCTCCTGTTTTAGGTGACTAGAAGAAGAGTTGCCTGGTGGAATAAATCCGTGTGCTTTCCGAACTTTTAAGATGAGCCCATTATTTTACACTTATACCCCTCAAAATATTTAAATTTGACTGGTTAATATTGGTGGAAGAAGGGAGTAGACTAGCTACGAGCTAGTAAGTGATGTATAATTTGGGATAGTTTGCCACGTTGGTTTGTTTGGAATTTAGCAGTCCGAGGATTGGTTTCAATATTTGTTTGAATGAGCTGGATTTTGAATATAAAAATTTCCTTCAAATTGGTATCTGATATTTTGGGTTTTAGTACCGCTAAACATCTACCGTTTTATCTTCCTTGTGCAGCTCCCACAATTTTTCCTCCGATTAAAATATAATGAAATGAGCACCGTGCAATGACTAATTATCTATATGTAATGAAAATGAAGCCAACAGTAATTATATATTAATGATATAATAGTGTTAAATTATAACTCTATTTTTTAAGATGATATATTAATGTTCTAAAAATGAATAATTTAAGATATTTCTGAGTGAAAGAGACCTTAAAGGTTCAAATTGCACAAAAAAAGTAGATATATATTTTAGATTCCAGAGTTTAGACAAGACAAAAGCTCTTTTTGTTTGTTACCTAATGGAGTAGCTATATCTGGTGAAAAATGATTATTAACTGAGGGTTTCTAATTAGTTTGGATTTTTCTTAAAAGTGAAGTTTCAATCAATCAAATCTACTATCCTAGTCAAGAGTTTTTAAATTTAACAATTTCAAAAAAAAAAAAAAAAACACAACACATGCATACCGTATTCATATAAATGTATAGTGTAATGCGGTGTCATAAAAAAGGGTCTAAATGGATCCCTCCTCTAATAATTATATATATATGATTTTAAACAATTTAACTCTTTACCTTTGTCTAGCCACTTCAGACCACGTGTACAAGTTAATTATGTTAAAGAACATAACAATAAATTTTAATAGTTTGATGATTTGTTAGAGACATATATAAAAAGTTCAAATTTGTGGCATCAAGAAGATAAAAAAAAAAAAAACTAGAAAATGAAAGTAGGTCTCAAGAATCAATAGGTGTCAAGAAAATATTAGTGAGAGACAAATAGACAAATATATAGTTTGTTTTTATTGTTGATGATGAGTTGATTTTGTTTTGGATGATTGTTAGCAACCCTTTTATTATATATATATATATAGAGAGAGAGATAAATATCATGAAAAGAGCACCATGCCCAAACATGTGGGGACGAAGTATGTATGTATATGTGTGTGTATATATATATAGAGAGAGAGAGATGGGCTATGGTGCATTGCAATGCATGAACCCCCTTATGCATTGCACTATAATTACGGATTTAAAGTCCAAACGACCGATCCGAACCGTTAGATGTTTAATCCATATAGAAATGTGCTTGGAGACCAAATTTTACATTTTTTGGAATTTTTTTACTATTTATTAAGCATTTTTTAAAATTGCTGTTTTGCTATGAACAGTAAAAAACAGTAAAATTTTCTGGACCATCAGATCAGCAACTTTCAAAATTGCTTAATAAATAGTAAAAAAAATTCAAAAAATGTAAAATTTGGTCCCCAAGCACATATTAATATGAAGAACAAGATGAACGGTTCGGATTGGTCGTTTGGACTTTAAATCCATGATTTAGAGTGCAATGCATAAAAGGGTTCATGCATTGCAATGCACCATAGCCCATCTCTCTCTCTCTCTATATATATATAGGCTACGGTGAGTTGCGAAGTAAAACGCATTTCTACTTCACGCCGTATTTTTATTTTGAAAGTCTAAACGACCGATCCGAACCATTAGATGTTTAATCCATATTGAAATGTGCTTGGAGACCAAATTTCATATTTTTTGGAATTTTTTTACTATTTATTAAGTATTTTTGAAAATTGTTGTTTTGCTGTGAACAGTGAAAACAGTAAAATTTTCTGGACCATCAGATCAGCGACTTTTAAAATTGCTTAATAAATAGTAAAAAAATTCCAAAAAAATGTAAAATTTGGTCTCCAAGCACATTTCAATATGGAGAACAAGATGAACGGTTCGGATCGACGTTTTGAACTTTAAAATCGCAAAATATGAGCGTGAAGTAAAATAGTCGCTTTACTTCACAACTCACCGTAGCCCAGCTCTCTATATAAATATATATATAGAGAGAGAGAGATGGGCTATGGTGCATTGCAATGCATGAACCCTCTTATGCATTGCACTATAAATCATGGATTTAAAGTCCAAACGACCAATCCGAACCGTTCATCTTGTTCTTTATATTAATATGTGCTTGGGGACCAAATTTTACATTTTTTGGAATTTTTTTACTATTTATCAAGCAATTTTGAAAGTCGCTGATCTGATGGTCCAGAAAATTTTACTGTTTTTTTACTGTTCACAGCAAAACAGCAATTTTCAAAAATGCTTAATAAATAGTAAAAAAATTCCAAAAAATGTAAAATTTGGTCTCCAAGCACATTTCTATATGGATTAAACATCTAACGGTTCGGATCGGTCGTTTGGACTTTAAATCCGTGATTATAGTGCAATGCATAAGGGGGTTCATGCATTGCAATGCATCATAGCCCATCTCTCTCTCTCTATATATATATATAGAGAGAGAGATGGGCTATGGTGCATTGCAATGCATAGGCCATGGTGTGCATTGGACCATAAATCACCGATTCAAAGTCCAAATGACCGATCCAAACCGTTCATCTTGTTCTCCATATTAATATGTGCTTGGAGACAAAATTTTACATTTTTTGGAATTTTTTTACTATTTATTAAGTCACTTTGAAAATCGCTGATCCAACGGTGGCTTCTGATTTTACTGTTCCAAACAGTCACCGTTGGATTAGCGATTTTCAAAGTGGCTTAATAAATAGTAAAAAAATTCCAAAAAATGTAAAATTTGGTCTCCAAGCACATATTAATATGGAGAACAAGATGAACGGTTTGGATCGGTCATTTGGACTTTGAATCGGTGATTTATGGTCCAATGCACATCATGGCCTATGCATTGTAATGCACCATAGCCCATCTCTCTCTCTCTATATATATATAGAGTTAGGCTGGGGTGCTATGGATAGCATAGTGACCTCTATGCTACGGCTTAATATTCGAGTTTTCAAAATCCAAACGGTCGATCCGAACCGTTCATCTTATTCTCCATATTAATATCTGCTTGGAGACCAAATTTTACATTTTTCTGAATTTTTTTTACTATTTATTAAGTATTTTACAAAATTGTTGATCCAACGGTGGCTGCACAAAACAGTAAAACCGTTGGATAAGCGATTTTCAAAGTGGCTTAATAAATAATAAAAAAATTCAGAAAATTATAAAATTTGGTCTCCAAGCAGATATTAATATGGAGAATAAGATGAACGGTTCGGATCGACCGTTTGGATTTTGAAAACTCGAATATTGAGCCGTAGCATAGAGGCCACTATGCTATCCATAGCACCCCAGCCTAACTCTCTCTCTCTCTCTATATATATATATATATAGAGAGAGAGAGAGAGATAGAGAGAGAGAGAGAGAGAGAGATAGGCTAATATCAAAACGTTTGCACTAACCCCTCCCGTGCAACCAAGTCATTTTTCGATTTGCAAAGTCCAAACGACCGATCCGAACCGTTAGATGTTTAATCCATATTGAAATGTGCTTGGAGACCAAATTTTACATTTTTTGGAATTTTTTTGCTATTTATTAAGATGGTTTGAAAATCGCTGTTTTTATTAAAATTCTGGACCACTGGAAAACAACGATTTTCAAACTATCTTAATAAATAGCAAAAAAATTCCAAAAAATGTAAAATTTGGTCTCCAAGCACATTTCAATATGGATTAAACATCTAACGGTTCGGATCGGTCGTTTGGACTTTGCAAATCGGAAAATGACTTGGTTGCACGGGAGGGGTTGGTGCAAACGTTTTGATATTAGCCTATCTCTCTCTCTCTCTCTCTCTCTCTCTCTCTATATATATATATATAGAGTAAGACTACGGTGCTATGGGTTGCATAGAGGACTACGGTGCTACAGCTCAATATTCGAGTTTTCAAAATTCTAACGTTCGATCCGAACTGTTCATCTTGTTCTCCATATTAATATGTGTTTGGAGACTAAATTTTATATTTTTTGAAATTTTTTTACTATTTTTTTAGATAGGTAGAAAATTAGTTGATTTAAAAAATTCTGCACTATTCAAATATTTGATTTTCTACCTATCTAAAAAAATAATAATTTTTTTTCAAAAAATATAAAATTTGGTCTTCAAATACATATTAATATGGAGAATAAGATGAACAATTCGGATCGACCGTTAAGATTCTGAAAACTCAAATATTGAGCCGTAGCACTATAACCCTCTATGCAACCCATAGTACCGTAGCCTTACCCGTTAAAAATGATATAAATGGTAAATAAAAGATACCCAAACAGCTGTCAATCAACTAAAGCTTAACAATTGACACGTGTACAGTCCAATTAAAGATCCAATAAAAAAGACCAAAGCTTGTCAGAAAGATCCAATAAAAAATAATGAATTAAAAAAAATTAAGGAAACGGTGAATTTTCCACCGGTCAAATTCTCACCAGTTCAATTATCTGGAATCGGTCAAAATCTCATTGGTTCTATTTTTGAAACCAGTTAGAAAAATAACCGAAAAAATGCTTGCAAACCGACGAAAATTTAACTTATTTGGTTATTTTTCGAAATCATGCACAAAAATTGGTAGAATTTAAAATTTATTTATTTTTTTAGATATTAATAAAAATTTCGGCTACACCAGATAAGATGATATGAATCCAATCTCAAATATTATGTTACCTTAGATGATAGTGGGGGTCGGCATGTGACTCAAAGGATTGTGCAGTAGGGCTGGGCAAAAAAGCTTGAACTCGTAACTCGCTCATTTATAGCTCGTTTAACTCAGCTCATTTACAACTCGAGTTGGCCAACTCGTTTAATAAATGAGCTGAATTCGAGTTGGCCCCAACTCGCTCATTTATAACTCGAGTTACATAAAGTTACATAGTATTGGTCACAATAAATCTCAAAATAATCAAACACGAATCTCTAGACTGTTATTTGTGCTTTGAGATTCGTGTAAAATATGTTTGAACTTGTGTTGTAATACTATCACTGGTTAAACGAGTTATAAACGAGTTGTGAGCCAACTCGAGTTGATAACGAGCTAAGTTTGAACTTGTGTTGTAATACTATCACTGGTTAAACGAGTTATAAACGAGTTGTGAGCTAACTCGAGTTGATAACGAGCTGAGTTCGAGTTGGCTCTACAGCTCGTTATTATCATCTCAACTCGAGTTGGCTTGCTCGTTTATTAAACGAGCCGAGTTCGAGTTGGGGGTAACTCGCTCAAACTCAGCTCATTTACAGCCCTATTGTCACACCTCAGATTTTTACCATCCGGAGCGTGATTATATAAGCATCTTCACCCCTTTCGTTGGCCCGTCAACCTACGTCGCCAACAGAAAGGAAAACAAAACAACAAAACGGAGTCAGCTACAAAGCTCAGTAACCGGTTATTTAACGATGCGCTTCTCTACAATTGGCTTAATTTAACAATCAATCAAATAGGCCGGATTAATCCACACAAATACACATCTAATTATGCACACATATTTAACCAGCAATAGCACGTCGGTCTAGGTTATCCATAAAACCAGTCACATCATATTCACACACGTGTAATCCCTGTCACAGGCGATTCCCACATTCTCATAACACAATTCCTTTAATCCGTCAATCCAATGGGAAATCCATCCAACATTAGAAGGCCGCCAACTCATTGGGAAATCCATCCAACAGTGAGAGGCTACAATCACATATCAAATTCCAACCTCAGACCCGCTATCCCGTTAAATATGCCATCATAATTCAATATGCAATACCAATATTCAAATCAACCATACAAAACGAAAACACAGTTATAGAGAAGTCCGGTTACCTGATATATAGTAAGATACACAGAACTTCAAATCGAATTTCAAGGACAATCTAGAATCACTGCGATGTAGTCAGAATTCAAATCGAACATCCAATCAAATGATAATCTGTATCCGATTTTTCATTATAGTACTTCTCATTTTCTTTTCTTTTTTTATTTATATGGGGAGATGAAGGTGCGGCAGAAAACTGAAATTAATTGAAGGGTTTTTGGTTTGGAATAAAACAGACGGGGGGACAGCAGGGAGTTAATTAAGAGGGGACGGTTATGATCTAACCAAAGTGAATTTAATTTAAATAGGGAACGGCGGTTTTAGATCAGGGACGTGTTTAAAATTAGGATGGGATATAAATTTCGGTTTGCTGAGAGACGCGTCTCATTAATTGTTGTAGTTATCTGCAAGATATTTAGATAGAGTAAATAAAAATATATAACTCTATATATTAATATAGATTAGTGTAATATTGTGAGAATAATTAAATTTTTGTATTTAAAATATTTATATGTTAATATTAAATAACATAGTAAGAGAAAGAATACCAGATTAAAATTAAAATACTTACTGACAAAATTTATAATCTAGGAATTACACAAAAATAAAAATATAATTAACCGTATATATATATTTTTTTAATTTAATTATACTATGAAAAAGTTTTATAAGCATAAATAATAATAACTCAATTTTTTTCGGGATGTTACACCTATTGTGCAGCATGGTGCCATGAATGAAACAATGAAACAGATTAACATTTAACCAACAGAAGAATCAGCCTTTGGTATAGTGGCAAAGGCACATGGTCTCTATGTGAGAGATCATGGGTTCGAAATCCAGATGAGGAAAATCTTTTGTTGTAATAACAAGGGTATTAAATAGTTGGGTGGCTTGACCTCCAACCTTTACTCAAAAAAACATTTAACCAACAGCAGAACTGCTATTAGTTATGAGAATATGTTAAAATAAAGGAAGCTGATAATAGTACCCGCACTGTACCCTCAGGGGGACTACCGAAAATTAAATGTGAAAAAATAATTTTTTGTGGGGATCGCAAAAACTCCACAATTTAATTTGTTTTTCCTAAAGTATTAATATCTATGCACAGAAGTATTTATACCTATGTACGGAAATATTTATAGCTATGAGGTGAACAATTATTTATTGTGCGGGTATTGTAGCGCTAAGATAATAGTACCCACATCACTGTACTCGCACTGTACCCGCGGGGGGACCACCGAAAATTAAATACAGAAAGATAACTTCCTGCAGGTGTTAGTTTGTAATAATCTAGAAGTCAATAATACGATAATTTATCATAAAGCTTTGTTCATGAATTGAATGTTTATTTATATATATCATTTTGTTACCTTGAGTATTATTGCATTTATGGATCATTTCGAGTTCATGACTGAAATTGTGAAACTCCATAATATAGATGATATATATACACTTAAAAGGTCACTGACCAAGGTAATTAGCAGGAACACTAATTACCGCTATAAGGTTAGTATGTGGATTAAAAGATGGTTAAGTTTTACAAACCACCTGACACGAAATGTCATTTTAATCACATAGATACATGTTCTAGGAACATGGTATTTGACAGACCCCGAATGAAACATTAAATAGAATTGTGTTCGTGTCATTAATGTTTTCATTCAGTGTCAAGTTCTACAGTATGAGGTATTTATCGTTCCCACTAAGAAATATGTATGTGTAAGTGTTATCTAACGCTGTCCGTAAAAAGCAGTCATAACGGTAGCATTTCCATATATATAGCTTAGCTGAGGAAGTGATAGTCTGCCAAGAATACTATTTGTCCCTCGTATCTCTATACGAGCTATAGCATCACTGGGCCCCTTGGTAGAGTTAGATTATCTGCATGCGGTATAATTACAAGAGTAATTATATTTGATAATCTACTCAAGATCAAGAAAAGATACAGTTAGCAAGGATGACACACATCTACCTTGAAACTGATCTGATAGTTATGAGACAGAAGAACTGACACAAGTAAATTGTTTACTGGATCGTGATATTGTACAGTACATCATCATCTGTGTAATTGGATGGTCATAGTGTATACTGCCAGATGCCTCCTATGATTATAGAAGTTAAAACAGTTTTAACTATATTTACCAACATAACACAGATCCTATTGGGTCACACCATATAGGAGCTAATCGGAGAATCTTACTGATTAATTAGAAATTGATTATAATTAATATTAAGATGGTTATAATTAATTATACGTGATATAATTAAATTATAAATGTCATATAAAATTGACAAGCAGAAACAACGGTTAATTTATAAACGTACACGTTACGTTGTATAAAAGTTACCGAACAATAACCAAAAAGAAATATAATTGTACATGACAATTATATATATTTGATTTGGAATTTTAATTTGAATTATGGATTTAAAAACCCAAAATAATCAAAGCCTTAATTAAAATTAAAAGCCCAAAGTCAAAAGCCCAAAATCAAAGCCTTTTACTATTCATACTTAATGGGCCAAGGGCAAAATGGTCTTTTAACCATGGTGCCAACCTCCCCATGTGCTTTGCAAGGTGGCATGTGAGGTGGAAGGGGGTATTTTGGTCTTTTCACATATTAAAGCATGAGGTGTCAAGGTATTTTGGTAAATAGATTTGTTTTGAGGGGTATTTCGGTCTTTTGCAAACCTCCTCAAAACCTATAAATAGAGGGGTGAGGGTGAAAGAGAAACTTACTAATTCACGTGTTAATATGATTACTTCGTTAATCGGAATTTCTCTCTTCCCCGGTTTCGGTTATTACGAGATTCAGAAATAATATATTTTTGCAAATTCTGCAGTATTTCTGGTTTTACTTTTAGCGAAACGGAATAACTTTGAGTCATAAATATATTTATTTTGTCTCTTTTTCGGTGAATAATGTTTTTGCAGAATTTCGCGGTTTATAGTATTTCTGGCAAAAGAAATAAACCGCTCTCTGGCTCGATTCCTTCCCTAGTGTAGCTCTTCTCGCTCGGTTTGCATTCCAACTATGATTTGGAAACAAGGTATAAATTGTTATATTAATCTATTTAATTGGTAAATAGATTTAAAGCTTTAGAAAATCAATTATGGAGTAGATCTGTAAATAGGATTAAACGGATCTTCTTGATTCATTTAATCCGTAGCTTAAGTTAGATGTAAAATTTTTTTGTTTTACTCTTTCCGCACCTTAAACTAAATCAATGGGTTTGAACCGTCAAAACCCCAACAGCAGGGACTACAAAATCTCCACAATTTTAATTTTTTTTTCCATATTATTAATATCTACGTAATATTTTCTTTCAAATGAGATCCATAATGACGTACTTTCACTCGTTGTCGCACAAGTATTTATGCCTCACCGACAAGTATTTATACCTATACTTGCAAGTATTTTTTACATATGAGACTGAAAGTATTAATATCTAAGTATTGAAAGTATTTATACTTATACATTGAAGTATTTATACGTATGAGGTCAACGATTTTTGCTAGAGAAAGGCTGACGCGAAGATGATTGGACAACTCCAAAAAAGATAATCATAACAAGTCACGTATTAAAGTATTAATATTTTTTTAAGTGTTAATATCTTATCTTATAAATATTTATAACTACGAAGGTATACATATCTAAGTATTTTTTACATATGACACTGAAAGCATTTTATAACTACGAAGGTATACATATCTAAGTATTTTTAACATATGACACTGAAAGTATTAATATTTAAGTTCTAAAAGTATTTATATCTATGCATTGAAATATTTATTCTTATGAAGTCAACTATTTTTGTTAGAGAAAGGTTGACGCGAGAACGAGTGCGGGGATTGTAAAAGGAAAACTATATAATTAGTGGGGACCATAGAGAAATGATGCTGCTGGAATTTTAGAATAATAATTAGTTGAGACTATATAATTAGCGGGGACCATAATATGTTATTTCTCTAAGTGCGGATACTGTAGTGCGGGTACTAAAATGATTATTCTTTAATTTTTAGGAAATTAATTTCGGCATTTCCTTTGTCTCAGCACATAGAATTAATGGTTTAAATACCTTCTCAACACTTCAGCACATAGTTATATATTATAGTTTGGTTCTATTGACGACAAGTCGTTTTATAGAATGAAACAGTATCCGATCCGTGAGGGATGCTATTGGTATACCGTTGCGGATACTATCGTCGCTAATAGAAAAAACATCTTTATGTCGATATACTATTGTGAATAGTCACTTTTTACCCTCGCGGATAGTGTCTCATTTTTGTAGTTAATCTTCGATTTCTTCGTATGGAGAGGTTAGAATTCACATTTATTAATAATGTACACTTTCCGTATACATTAATTTAACTTTGATTGAGACTGCGGTATTATATATATAATACATATCAGTTTGTATCAAGATTCTAAATAACGATTATAGCGTTATAACGTTTAAGGTTCGAAAAAGCTATAGCGCAATCATAGTTAGCTATTTAGAATCATTATAAAAGAAAAGTGGTTAATAACGTTATAGCTTTTGAGGTCCGAAAAAACTATAGCACAGTTATTGCTAGCTATTTAGAACCTTGATTTGTACTATAAATCTATAATTTTATTCTTAAAATCTAAATACTTTTTATATAAAAATGTACTTGAAATTTAAATTTTATGTACTTTTTTAGATATATAAAAAATCACTTGATATAATTATTCTGGACCATAAAAAGTAGTGTTTTATGTCTATTAAAAAATAGTAAAAGCTAAAAAATATATAAATTTTAGCCTCTAAATACATATCCTCTAATGTAACAGAATATTTCAGTTTGGATCCGAACCGTGGAATTCTGGAATTGGGATCAGCTGAAATCTCATTACCCGATTTCAAAGTCCTGAACTATCTCATCTCTCTTCTTTCTCTCTCCTTAAATCTTGATGAGAGAGAAAGAAGAGAGCATCTGTGGAAGCAACGGAATGAAGTGGTGTTTGGGGGACAAGCAACAGATCCAAGACTATTAGCCGAAAGAATAGATCAAGATGCAAAACTCTGGAATATACACTGCTAAAGAGTCAACATACTGGAGGTCACATGCAGAAGGTCCCGCATATAGGTTACCAATTCACTGAAAGAATAGTATGAATGTCTGTTGCGTGTGTTGGGGTAAAATAAATTTTAAAATTTCAAATTGTAAAAATAATCAGAGAAGGTGGTATGTGTTAGGATGGGACTAGAATGATGTTAGATAGGACTATATCAATTTAGGATGTTGTAATCAAACTCTATTTATTCAATATAGTTTGGCAGCCTCTGCCAACATTCTCAAAAAAAAGAGAGAAAGAAGAGAGAAGAGAGATAGGGAGAGAAGAGGTATTTCAGGATCCTGAAATAAGGGTATGGATTTCAGCAAATGTGGACGCGGAATTCTGAAATAAAATGTACGAACCATTTTAATATTCATACTAAACTAGCTAATTTTTTTATTAATATTAAAAAAAAAATTTCAAATTCTATCCAGTTAAATTCTCACCAGTTTGCGAGCATCTCTCCGGTAATTTTTTAACCAGTTCTAAAAAATAGAACCGGTGAGATTTTGACCGGTTTCCGATTTTTAATTTTGATTTATTTAATTGTGTCGTTACTTTAGTTAATTGACACGTATATAGTCTTTTGTTTGATTGTTAAAGTGATATGAATGGTAAAAAAAAGATACCCAAACAGCTGTCAATCAACCAAAGCTTAACAATTGACACGTGTACGGTCCAATTAAAGATCCAATCAAAAAAACCACGGTTACTGGTAAAAATCGAACTCAGGAGAAGAAATGAGGGGAAGGATAGGTATTACTGGTGAAGAGGGAAAGAGCTGTCAGAAGAGATCAAGAAGAAACTTACCAACGAGACCCTCCATCTTTTCTTATTTTTTACAAATAGGAGCAGGCGGAGATTTACTGGTATATTCAGATTTTTTTAAACTTATTTCTAGGATCGCACTTTATTTTCGTTTTAGGTAGGAGGCACTTTATTTCTTTAGTTTCAACTTTATTGTAATGTAACTGTAAACGACTTCTTTAATACAACATACCCCGATTTTTTTATTTATATCCAAAAAAATATATAAATTTAAAAAACTAACCAAATCGCTTATTTTTTTTCGAAAACTACCCAAATCGAAAAAAATTTATATTATATATACATATATTATATTATATATACATATATATACATATATTATATTATATATACATATACATATACATATACATATATATACATATATTATATTATATATACATATACATATATTATATTATATTATTATTTTTACGCCCGTAAAAAATCCGGCATGAAAAATGTTGATCCGGATTATTTGTAGCAGTCTTTCGAATAAATCAAATTATATAGTATTCCATCTATTTTTTTTAAAATATATTAAATATTTGTCATACTTCAATACAAAAAATAAATAAATTATAAATAAAAACTGAAAAATGAAAAAAAAAATTCCTAAAAAAAAATTTTCGGAAAAAAAAAATTTCCTAAAAAAAAAAATCCTAAATCCGGAAAAAATTATTCCGGATTTAGGAAAAAAAAAAGAAAAAAGAAATCCTAAATCCGGAAAAAATTATTCCAGATTTAGGATCCAATTTCCAAAAATTTGTTTTCCAGGAATTGGTATTGAAACCGGAAATTTTTTTTCCGGTTTGGGTAGTTTTAAAAAAAAACAAGCGGTTTGGTTAGTTTTTTAAATTTATATATTTTTTGGATATAAATAAAAAAATCGGCAACATACCTACGGGTTTATACTAAAAAAAAAAGAAAACACCAAAGCTTGTCAGAAAGATCCAATAAAAAATAATGAATTAAAAAAAAAAAAGGAAACGGTGAATTTTTCACCGGTCAAATTCTCACCATTTCAATTATCCGGAACTGGTTAAAATCTAACCGGTCCTATTTTTAGAACTGGTTAGAAAAATAACCGAAAAGATGCTCACAAACAGGTGAGAATTTGACCGGTTTAGTTATTTTTCGAAATCCTGCGCAAAAATTGATAGAATTTGAAATTTGTTTATTTTTTTGGATATTAATAAAATTTTCGGCTACACCTGGTAAGATGATATGAATCCAATCTCAAATATTATGTTACCTTAGATGATAGTGGCGGTCGGCATTGACTCAAAGGAATGAAGGATATGCGTTTGACGTGGACTTTTGACCGATTGTGCAGCATGGTGCATGAATGAAACAATGAAACGGATTAACATTTAACAAACAGCAGAACTGCTATTAGTTATGAGAATATGTTAAAATAAATGGTCGGTTATTATATAATTCTTATTAATAAAAAATATTATAATTAAATAAAGTAGATTAAAAATAAAATTACAATACTTTTTAATTATCATTTCATAAAATATAAAAAAATATTTTTATATAATTAAATAAACTATATTTATTTCATAAAATACAAATAGTTATATTTCATTAGTTTAAATTTTAATAATTGTAAAATATGATTTGTACTTTGTTAGATTCAAATTAAGCAAATCTGGTGAAAAGTTAAATATACTAGATATATATTATATAAACTCTAGTCACATGTTATTGTGGCTCAAACGGGAAAGAGCCTTGAAAACAATTTTCGGTAGAACTTCATGAGTGCGTATCCTCTGAGATATCTCAACTTTTGCGTGACCGACGTGTCTGGTGCCTATTCGGAGTGATGTAGGAGTCAGTATTATGTGTGCTTTGAGATTCGTGCAGAACGTATTTAAACGGTTGAGATTTTTCATAAAGTCACGCAAAGTTTGAGATATCTCAGAAGATACGAATTCGAACTTCATGTCCCACTCATTCATGAGTCCTGTATCCTCCCAGATACCGGAGGTGCGATATATATAAACGGACGGTCCAGATTAATTTTAGTCAGGCCAAATTCAATCGAGTGCCTATAATAACTACAGAGGCTTTGCTTTGAGATTTGTGTCAAGTTAAAAGAACGGTCTGAATTTCCTTATTGCACCTCAGCCCTCAGGTAACAGAGGATCCGAATTCCTCGATCATTCATATAGGAATTGAGACAAGATGTGCTTGATGAGTTGCTGATGTCATTGCCTGCATCTGCACAAACGCAGCCATCAGCCATTGGTGTCACTAGATTAGCTGTAATTATCTCAATAGAAATTGCCACCTCAAGGATGGTATTTTATTCCTGGTTGCTGCTACCTGGTTTTAAAAAAAAAACAGATGATATTTTATCAATCATGCATTAGTCCAATTCAATTAGGACTGAAGCATATCCCATCCGAGCAAATCTATGTCGGATCAAAATCAAGATATCAAATCACGTAGAATACTCAGCAGTGGGATCAAAATCAATTCGATGACTAATTAATAAAAAATATGAGGAGGGTTCCAATACCTCATCATATCTCATATTTTATATCTTTATTTTCAAAGTTCAAACTGTTAATCCGAACCGTTCAACATAATATTTATACTAAAATATACTTGAGGATGAAATTTTATAATTTTTGAATTTTTTTACTATTTTTTAAGATAGACATAAAATCATTGTTTTTGGACTATTAAAAAAAACAATGATTTTCTACCCATTTTAAAAAATAGTAAAAAAAATTAAAAAAATTATAAAATTTCATCCCAACTATTTTAGTATGGATATAATGTTGAACGGTTTAGATCGACAATTTAAATTTTGAAAACGAAAATATATAATATGAGATATAATGAGGTATGAAATGTATGAGACATTAATTAGAACCCTCCTCTAGAAATATAGAGATTCACTTTCAAATTTGTTTCATATTGAAATGGACGACCCATGTCTTATTCTACACGGTCAGGTATTACACAGGATATGAATTCTCTATAATGTATGTTCCATTCATCTAGGGCCTATTCACTTGTCACGGGATTATGCGGAATGGGAACTCACTTCAAAAAAAATGGGAACCCATGGGTACGGATACGTACAGAAATTTGATGAAATTAGTGTTTGGTTGTACTGTATGTTAATTGTGGGATGCTGTATTTTCTTTCTAAAACAATTGACATTATAAAATTATTTTTATTAATTAAATTATTAATAATGTAATAAAATAAAATATATTAAAAACTAACATAACATAACTTATTAATTATTATTTTATAAAATATAAATATTTTTATAATTAAATAAAATAAGAAAATGGGTACCAATAAATTAAGAAAATATTTATAAACAAATAGAAAATAAGATATTAATAATTTTTAAATAATATATATTTTATTTTTTTAAATATTACGGTGCTACGGACAAGCCAAGAAGCATTAAAATTTAAAAATTATTAGCTAAATTAAGTTTCATATTAGTAATTATAATAAATTAACTTAATCACATCAAGAAGTAGCTAATTTATTAATTTTCACAGCAGCTGAGTCGATTGGGAACAAAAAACGAAGCTCTGACTTAATTTGATTTTTCCTATGGTAACAATGCTATTTGAGGACCTGTTCGTTTGTCACAGAATTGTGCGGGATGAGATTTGACGAGATGAGAATCCACTTTTAAAAAAAATGGAAACTCATGAATACAGGTACGTACAGAGTTGATTATGGGAACGTGATAAAATAGGTGTTCAGTTGTACCGTGGGATTAGTTGTAGGAAATCTTATTTTTCTTCTAAAATATTTGATATTATACAACTTTTTTTTATTAATAAAATGATAGCAATACATTTAAATGAAATAGATACAGACTAATATGAAATAACAATTAAAAATATTTACAAAAAATGAACATATAAAAAAAGATTATAAAATATGTGAAATGTGTGCATTCAAATTTTTTGATACAAAATATTTTTGTAATTCTTTAAATCCATGGATAAATGTACACATTTTTGTATGCATTCAATTATTTTCATATAGAAGCCAAGGCCAACTAGCTTTCTTATTGATTAAATGATTAATTAAAATAAGGGAACTACTTATATATATCCTTCTGTTTCATCAAAGCGACGTGTAAAGAAGAATGATGAAAGATGAGAGAGGAGAGAGAGTATATATAAAAAAAAAGGATTAGCGACTTGGGAAGATAAAAATAAAGTCCGAGTTAATATTTTTTTTCCCATCAAATTGAACGGAGTTGGGAACCGAAATGGAAAATAAAAGAATAAGAAGTGGGAACAAACATGTCATCCGAACAGAGAAAAATTATTGGGTTGTACCTAAAATCCAACTAATTCTCACAATTTCATCGGCGGCTAAACAGGCCTCCTGCGAATTCAATTGGGAAAAATCCTAAGCCACCAAACGCATATCAGGAACAAATACAATGTGTTGCTTTTTCCTACATAAACCCAAGCTAACAAACACGGCCTTAATTTTGTAGAAAGTTATGATTTTGCATGATATCCTGATCGTCCCAACTTCAATAAAAAACATCCAAGCAAACCTACTGTGGTTGGGATATATGCAGATGAGATCCTGCACGGTCTAGACGATCAGATGCAAATGAACGTTCGAGATTTCATCTAGATCTCTTCCTCCTATAAATCGAGCATTAGTGAAATGGCACGGTGGAGTCAGCTCCGTTACGGAACGGTACGGAATGGCACGGCACGTGTTACTGTTCCGTGCCGTGATTCGCGTGTCGCGTGCCGTGACCACCCCTTGACATTTTGGTCACGGCACGGTACGCGAAAGATCCGGTCACAGCACGTAATCACGCGAGTCATGTGTAATTAGAACCCTTAGGTCTTAATTATGAAAAAAAAGTTAAACGTGAGAAACATGACCAGTTACGTTTGGACACGGCACGTGAATAGTCACGGCACACGAGTCACGTCGTAACTCCCGTGCCGTGATCACCCCTTGATATTTTGATCACAGCACGGCACGTTTTTTCCACTCTATCGAGCATTAGGAAATTGTTATGAAATCTTGGGCTACTGGGTTTACGGAGCCCATAACCAAATTTGGTGGGAGTAATAAGAAAATTAAAAATAAGTTCAAACAAGAAACATGAGATAAAAGTAGAGGTTAAATATCAGTAGATGAAATTAAATAATTGGAGCTATTTCTTAAATGGTATATTTAAATAAATAAAGAGCGAGACTAAGTACTTTGCAAATTAATTACGGAACACTTCGTGCTATGGATCAATGTTTTCAATTTTTTAAAATAAGTAGTAAATCATATGATTTAAAGATTTTGATTTTTGAAACGTAAGTGGTGATTTTTATCTATTTTAAAAAATAATAAAAAGTTCTAACAATATAAAATTTGGTCTCCAAGTATATTTTCATATGGATGTCATATTGAGTAGTTCAGATCAATAATTTGAACTTAAAAAAAATAAAAATACGAATTCATAGCGATCTGTAGATCGATCCGAATTTTGCAAAATTCATAACCTCACTCATAAGTAAATATTATAGGGGGAGAAAAGCTAATTTCGGAATTAATAATTTGGTGTTCTTGATTGAGTACAACATATACAGTATGCATAATCTAGATAATCAAGACTGCTGAAACATTATCCAACAACAAACAATCAATAGCTTTAAATATTTCAGTTGTTGATACCTTAATATTTTCACATGACATCAGTTCCTTTCAAGTAGAAAAGATTTGTACTCCAAAACTAGTAGCAGCGAAGAAAAATAGTACACTATTATTCATTTTGTTATGTTACATGTGTCAGTAATGTCACGTGATTCGTGTGTTACATGATGTGTTTTTTTTTTCTGTTTAAAATAAGAATGTCACGTTACATTATGTTATTTAATCAAAATTTTCAATTTTTTTTATTGTAATTTATGTTGTAATAGTTTCATAATTTTAACATCTTTCGTTATTATTTTCTATGAACTATAAATCTGAAAAAAAAATGCATGTGATTAGTTACATCATCTATGGTCATGATGTGATTATATTTGACATAAATACCATTTACTATTTTAGTCACCTCATTTCAGTCAATTTATATTCGTTATTTCATGAACATGATGTAACTAAGACCGCCCTAGTCCTTTAGGAGTGTGTATCCTCTGAGGTATCTCATATTTTGCGTGATCAACATGTTCAGTGCCTATTTTAAGAATTCGCATCATATCTCATATTTTGCGTGACTTTTAGGAAAATATCAACCATTCAAATACGTTCTGCACGAATCTCAAAGCTCAAATAATACTGGCCCCATGCGCTATTCCGAATAGGCACCGGACACGTCGGTCACGCAAAATATGAGATATCTCAGAGGATACGGACTCCTATTTTATCCCCTGTGATTGATGTCTGCAACTCTGTTCAAGTAAAGTTCGTCTGGCGAACATAATTATTTGTACATAAAGAACTTTAATACAAGAAAAACTCGACGATTGCCACAAGAGATCCCCTACCACTACAGCCGATGCTGGCCAACGCGCCGCCCTCTTATTGGTCGAAAAGCTGCAGTTGTGGGGCCCACCTAATTGGGCTGAGACATTCATGTCCTGATTTGCATCAAAATTTTTTTTTATTCTATTGTGTTGCTGACTTGCTGGCCCAAAATTGCCCGTCTGGAATTGCCATATAACCCACTGACTGAATAAAAGTATACATTGAATAGAAAACGTATCACAATTTCACAAAAAAAAAAAAAAAAAAGTATCCATTGATGCTGCCGAATTCATATCCTGTCGGGATATTCACTCGAGGACGTCATATTCCAGCTGTTTCTGTGCTGCGGTTTCCTTGTCCTCATATCAACCCTTCATACACATAATGACAGAGAATCAATCAAAGAACATGTCGATGGAGCACTGTTCAACTTTTTTTTTTTTTCAAACTACACAGTTCATTTGTCCAGTACAAAATATAGCGAAGTATATTTTAATTGGTGTACTAGTCCAATTGACAATTGTCATCACTAGCTAGTTAATTAGGGTCTACATTCGACGTCTATATAGTTTACAACTAGTAATTGATAGTCAATTGGTTAGACTAAAAGTATAAATTTAAAAAAAAAAAAGCGGATACCTAGCATTTGATTCCCATAGTTAGTTTAAAGTATATATGATTCCGCCCGTCATATAAAACGCTGGATATTAATGAATATTGACTTAATATAAAGCATAATCTCATTACTGTTGTAATAGCATATATAAAACCTTCTCCATATTCTAATATTGACTTAAAATTAAGGTTACTACTTAAACAACCACCTCTTAACTTTATTTTATTGAAATTTTAATACAATTGTTGGTAGACGATCATCTACCGACCTTAAAAAAATTTCATGCAACTAGTCATGATACATTGCTTTTCCACCATACTGAAACTAAACCATCCAATTTAACCTCTCAATTAAGGATCATTCCCTGCTTGGTTCTCAGCCTCTTTGTACTCCTCTTCCTCCATCGTGTCACAAATGTTCCTCCCTCGCGTCTCCGGCAAACACACCGTGGACAAGCCGCAACAGCAAATCGCAAGCCCGAAAATTCCAAATGACCAAAATTTCTTCGTTCGTCCTTTCACAACCAACACTGGCGCCAGAACACCTCCTAGCACCAACGCTTGTCGTATCAAAGCAAGTGCGGAATTTCTGACGCAAGTTGGAAACAACTCTATGCTGTATATTAGGATAATGTCAAAGCTCGTGCAAGCACCGAAAAACGACATCACTTCAATCACCATTTGTACCTTCTCAGATATTACGTTGTTGTTCATGACGCAAAATAAACTGCAGATGCCGCTGATTGTTGTCAGTGCGAGCAACGAGCTTCGTCTGTTGATTTTACCGACTAGAAAAAACGTTAACAAAGATGAAGGAAATTCGGCGAGAGCATTCAATGTGACGCTTATATAGAGGTTTGATCCGAGGTTACCGACATTTAGAGGCATGCCAAAATAGCACAGCCCTACTCCGAAGCCAACCGTCATGATAGCAATGAGTCGCCTCCTGGCCCATTTTCTCTCCCACAACATTTTCATGGTGGAAAGTACACCATTATCGTATGTTGGTTCATCAAAAAAGCGTAGTTTGGAAAAGCTTGAGGTAATCTGATTGCCATTTAGTGCGGCGATTGCTTTGAGTGTTTGTATGGCTTCGTCCTTGCGGCCGCGCACTAAGAGCCATCTGATATTATGAATTAAATGAAGATTAGAATTAGATTGATCATCTTAGTTGACTTAAACTTTGCAGTGCAATTAATTAATGATTATTCTGCATTTCTAGCTACGTTGGAAGGGTTCGCAATAAGCATCTGACACGAAATCTTAACTATCAATGTCAGTTCGCAATAAGCATCCAACATTGAAATCTATTAAACGATGAGTACGTGTCTATTATTTATAAAGAAACCAACACTAATGTGTCGACACTGATTGTATTTTCTGTACAGGTGTTGGTTGTTTATTATTGAATACTATCCCATGTGCCATGTATTTGCAGAATTTGTATAGATACAAAATAGCTCGAATATACAGAGGTAGCAAGAAAACGAAGAAATGAAGACAAAGTTTTCAAATCGGAATATGTACACATTTCTTTATATGAATAGAGATCCCTTCCACCACAAATAAAGAAAGAGAAGAACAGTACTTTTCAGAAATGACCCCAGGAACTGGTTAATCTGGAAAAACCTATTTTTGACATCATAACGTAATACATGTTTTCTTACATTTTTACATAATTATGTCCCTTCAAAATAATTATTTTCAGATGTTTACTTAATTAGTCGTATGTTAACTTGTTTATCTAGGTTCAGGGATAGATTGTGTAATTCATATATGAGTACTTGACAAATTACAATGTTAACCAACTTATTATATTAAATTTTAATCAAAAGAGATGATGATTTTCCACATATAATTAATTAACTCAGATATTGCTTAAATTCTTCAATAAATTTAATATAAAAATGAAATTCTGATTAATTAACACACACCTTGGAGACTCTTGCACAAAAAAATGGACTAGAACAGTATAGCATAGTGAAGGAATCGATGTCCAAAGATACAAGAACCGCCATGATACCATTCGACATAGATATGCTATCACTGGAAGCGATAAGAAACCTAGAGTGAAGCAAACGAAACTGACAATACTGACAATTTCTCGCCATTTCTTTCCGACAATCTCCGTACATAGAACCATTGCGCATGTTCCTACAGTAGCTCGGGCAAAACCGCAAGTAAATCGCATTGCTGCATAAATCCAGATGTTTGGAGAAAACACAGCTAAAAGTCCAGCCATTGACATGGCAAAGCAAGAGAAAACAAGTAACCTGCCATGATGTAACATATTATCAGAGAATCAATCACTGTATACTAAAATAATTGCTTGCAGCTTTATTTCAAGGTGTTTGCAAATTATTTTATGGAAGTAGTTTTTTGTATCTGGTCTACCAAATTTTCTTGGAGATATGTGTCCTCAAATATAATGCCTAACTGCAAACAAACTTCCATTAGTTCACTCAACTGTTCACCTCCTTAATTATCTGTTAAGTAAGAATATATAATTATTTATGACCAAAATTTAATTATTTATATACAATTATGTAAAGCTATATAGAAAACAATTAAAATTTAGTAGTTAACAGTTTGTATTTTTACCTAACAGATAGGTAATTGTGGTTAACATATAAAGGGGCTCATGTTTAATTTCCCAACATATACATATGTAGGTAAGCTGATAGCATGCATGTAGTAACATATTAATTTTTTTTGTCTGTTTTAGAGGCAAAGAAACCTTAATTAATGCTAAATATTCATGAGAAGCAGAGTTATGAATAGTCATAACCAAGAACTATATAAACCTTGTGCACAAAATAAATTAGTAGATAGATGTAACCTATAGCAGAATATTATTCATTTTAATCAATGCGGTGAAATCAATGTACACGATCCCTCAATATATTACATCATATAAAGCATGGATAACTTTAGAAAATCCGAAGTAGTCATGAAATCACTTAAGTATGATAGATGAACTGATGACATCACTATTTTATCACTAGGATGCATGTTAATTATGTTCTTATATGTATATTTTTTTTCTTTCTAAAGACGTCATTTTATATATGTAAATTAATAATTAAGAAATAATGTTAATATTGAATAAGCTAGCTTAAATTAGAAGCTTGAGGGTTATGTAAGAGTATTAGTAAGAATTTATGCTTAATAAGTTGTGGCATGCATTTTGAAATGTTACAACGGTACATGATATAATTTCTAATTAAACAAATCACGTAAACAACCACCTTTTTCTTCCAAAAATGGTATCTGCTAATGTAGAGACCAACAATCCACCAACAAGACACCCCATGAAAAATGCTGATGCGGGCAGCGGCACAAGCGCTGGAGCTGAACATTGTAAATCCCACTCAGACACCACAGAACTATAAGTCGGAGCATCCCACGCCCAAGAGTTTCTTTCAAGGTTGCACGGGCTCGAAGAAGAAGAGCAAATAGTGTCTTCCGGATTCTTGCAATGCCATGTTGGCTCTACATCAGTAAAAACGGAGATGAAAGTTTGTTGAGCATCAAAGACCCAAGCTAGTGCGACTAACAGGGACGGGATGAGGTGGGTTATACGGCGCCCCGTCATGCATGATTCGATTGTGTCATCGATTGATGGAAGGAGAGGAATGGTTCCCTCTGACATTTGCGAGAGAGGAAGAACAATGTTGAATTGGTTTGGCGATTAGGGCTTGTAAAACAACATGCATGTCTGATGAATTTAAAGAGATGAGGAACTTCTTTTGCACATTAGTCCTAGTACAACTTGAATATTAAAAAAATATAGTGTTAGCATAATTAATTTTTTTCTATAGGGTTTCCTGCAATGCTATCTATATATATGTGGTTGTTATACAGAGTTGTGGTATTTGATAAAAGTGGGATCGTACAAATTACAAAACACATCATCAGTAATATATGCAATTTACCACACAACATTTATGTATGCAAACTCAATAGGTTGAGTTAATTAGTTCATCTTCTCAAAGAATTAAGAAATACATCATATGTAAATCTGTAATAGATGCAATATAAGGAAAGAGCAATACTATAGATAACACAATTTGTAATATGGCGAGAAAGATGTGCACGAATCTTTTGAGACACATATAAAGAGATACAACAATTGGTGGACGAAGTAATTGAGCAGATGAAATTCTCAGAGCATCAACATTCGCTTAGAAATATTTTTGTTTTTATTGTATTTCTTTCTTTTTTCTATTTCCGGTTTTCGTTTCAAAACCATTCACCAGCTCAAATGTTTTGAGCTACAGGGAAGTTATAAGTCCGAATTTTCATAGAAATAAATTTGGCTGGACATGGCCACGAGAACCAAGTCATCATATCTTCAAAATGAAACCTACACCACATGTAAACTATATGTCTATTTGATATTTTATATTGCCCCAAGCTTCTTATTCTCTTTTTAGAATCCATGACACATTGGTTCAATTTAATTACTATGACAGTTTAAATTTGCTCTAGGGGCAAGAGATTGAGTGAAAACCCTAATTAATTTGGTTAATTATCTTGCAAAAAAATGCTTAGAATGTGCTAAGCCCATTGGACTAAGATATCTGGGCTCCAGACCAACAATATCTTCAATTTTTATTTTAAAATCTATTGAACCATAAATCACATTTCACATGCAGAGACCTTTATTGTAATAGATTTGGGTGTTAACTTTTAGCACAAACATAAAAAGACTATTACTGAATGCAAAACTAAATAGCATAAATCAGACTGATTTAACCGTCTTTTTTCTTTCTTTTTTGTGTTTATGTACAGTACACACCATGTAAAGATGATTATACCAAATTACCAATGCATACTTTTAAAATATAACACGGCTATTGATAAATGCATACGTGAGTGTATATTATACCAAAAACTTAACCATTTTCTTTTTCTTTTTCTTTATCTTTTTTGTTTATGTATAGTATACACCATTTAAAGATGATTATACCAATGCACCAATTCTAACCTGATCCAAAACATTTTTTTATTATGTCAAGTAGTACACTTTTTTAAATATATATGTTGGTGGAAAATATATAATCAAAGGAAAAGGTGCCAAAGTAGAGAAAGGGGGGGTTTTCAGTGGTTGCGATCGAGTGTTTATCTATACTATCCAAATCCAATGGAAACGAAGGAGCGTTACAAAAAATGGCCTGGTTAGAGAACTGCTATGCATCTCCCGTTTACCTTCCCAATCTATCTCCGGCCCGTTTACAATTGTCACCAAATATTATTAACTTTACTAAAATGAATTGGAAACATAGACATGAAAGAAATACTTGTTTATTTAAAGAAGTGAAATATTATAGTTTCATGGTAGTTAATTGAAAATAAAATATATTCGCATAAAAGAACTAATAATAAAATATATGATACTAAAGTAAAGAGTCTGGTTAGTATAACATCAGTGTCATTGTAGTCTATATAACAACAACTCCAAAACCTATTGAATTGACTTCAAACCGTGAATTCAAACCGTTCAAACCGATCTACTTAATTAGTTGCGCGTCTACATATAAAATTTATAACCTTTTGAATTTATTTCATATCAAGTCAAGTGGTCAAATGTGTGAGTTTTTAAGTTAATTTTAATACATTCATTTTTCAATATTTTTACCGCTTGATTTGATACTAAAATAACTCGAAAATATATAAAAAAAATTGCATGTAAACGCATCACTCATAAAGTAAATTGGTTTAAACGGTTTGAATTAGTCGTTTGAAGTCTATTCAATCAATTTTAAAGTTAATTTCATACTAGCCAGACTCTAAAGTAAATGCATGTTAACGGGAGCAACACAAGGTTCCTAAATAATATCATTGAGTTGTTTCAACATCGTTTGTTACATAATCTTGGTCATTCATGCATATCTTGATCTCTTTAAAGTAAATAGAAAAAAAAAATTGTGCTTCTACTGTAACTGTGTTAGATATCCATATTTTCGAAATACTATTAATTAACAGAATAATGATTAGTATGTCAGACATTTTATAATGAAAGATATGAAATATTCAATTTCTACATCAAGCAGATATACATATGACATAAATCTTGAGCTCTAGAGGTAAAAAAAAATTACAAAAATACAAAAGCTTTTGAAATTGTAGTGAATGAAACTAACTACATATAACAAATCAAGCAACGCATATTTCATATTATGAAGTCTCAACGGATATCATGTTCTACCTAATCACTAGTATCTATCATATTTTAGTATTAAAAAAAGAAAACGTATTGCAAATCATTTTGAGTTAAAACTGAATAATAATTAAAAAAAACATTGCCGTAAAACCATGATCCACTAGAAAAAATGAGACATTAATTGAATGCATTTTTCTTAAAGAAAAATACTTAGTTTATTGAATATTTATCGAGCTCACATCCAAACATCCTCTGAATAATTGTCAGAGAACTGACATAAATCCCTAGAGAAAAAGGTAAGGTACAAACTCAAAGCCAAGCAAGGGGGAATTCGCATCGTCTGCATTAACTCAAAAAATATCTTTTGAGTTAATGTATCTGGAACATCCGATCCGCTTTAAGATCCATGCAAATTAGATCTACACTAATATTAAAGAGCCCCTGAATTATAGACTGTAATCGGATTGGTTCCGTTTAAAATCAGACGATCGATATGCGTTAACTCAAAAATGCTCTTTTGAGTTAATGCAGACAATGCGGACTCAGTAGAGTCCATGTCCCCCCAGCTACTTGAGGTACAATTGAAAATAACGGACGGCGTAGATTAATCCCAGCTAGCTCAAACTCAATTTGGACACTATTGATACGGTAGGGGTCTCCTTTGAGATTTGTGTCACGTTGAAAGAACGGTTTGGATTTATAACTTTCAACAGTTCGGATTTATAACTTAAACCTCAGGTACCCGGGGTGATACTGATTCGACTCAGCATGGAGAGAGGAAGCATATACAGTAATTTGTCAGATACTGTGGCGTTTGCACTTTGCAGTGCCTCATCACATGAATAATAATTACATGATCTGCTTTGCATTGCACTTTACAGAGGTGCATAGGAACTGTCAGATGTCAAGACAGCAGTATCCAATCCAAAGTACAATTGACCCAAATCAATGTCCCAAAATGATAAAAATAAAAAATAGAGCTTTTCTACGTGACTGTGAGGATTCCAGTGCTAAATTGTCCCTTGCTTTGTCACTAATATTCTAAATTCTGAGCTTCTACCAATAGTATTCTGAATCATTATTTTCTTTGTTTTTTTCACAAACAATGCATGCTGTGAATTTTATTTTACAACTAATTTGATCCATTCTGCTTTATTCACAAGAAAAGCATGAACTAAAATTTATCTACTGCAACTAACTTGATACATTCAGTTTTCTTCACAAGCAAAGCATGTACTAAAGTAGATGAAAATATTATAAATGTTTATGTACATACATAGCTAATTTGCTACTTCTTTATTAGTAATCATTATTTGATTATGTTGCTATCATATGATACCAACAGATGTGCTTACTTATCCAAAATGGATCTTTTTTCTTTAGTTATTTGGCATGCGCAGTGTGACTAATGACACTGACAAGAGAACTGCTTGATTATGTTGTTGGTTTCAGTTTTTGTCGAGTAGCATAAAATTTCCCCTTTAGTAGTGTCCTTTCAATCTGCTCTTGCTCTTTGCTTAATTTGAACACTCATAATGCAGCAATGACCTAAAAGAATAGGGAAAATTGGTTATTTGTCATTCCAAAATCTTCAAATTTGAAAAATTCCATTCCGAAATTTGAAATTGTAATAACGCCACTCTAACCTTCAAATAACCAATTTTCCCAAAAGAAAAAGAGAGAGAAAAAAAAGGAGCTTCCAGTGACTTCTTTTGAATTATAGGCCAAGTAAAAGCTCCATTCCATTATTATTCCATTTAACCAAAGTTCTTTTTGGGTTAAAAAAAATGATCAGTAAGATCAAATGAAGGCTCGAAATTACACTCCAAATCAAAAAGAAAAAAATTATCAATATTTGAGGCTATGTACTATGGGTCCACTGGTCCATATCTCTGTTTTTTAAGTTCAAACAATCGATCCAAATCACTCAACATTTTCTTGTATCAAAATATACTGCATACCAGATTTTTTTTACTACTTTTCAGATAGGTAGAAATTTACTACGTTTGAATGGTCCAGAAATAGATCAGTTGATTTTCTCCTTGTTTAAAAAAATAAAGGGGAAATAGAGACAATGAAACAGCCTTACAGCCAGAGCGAAGTTAAGTGTTTGATGCTTCAGCTACTTGAAGGAACCATATACTTGCACCATAATTGGGTTCTCCATAGGTAATATTTCTGTTTCTGTCCTCTTTAAAAATATTCTTAAAATGTATAATTTGGTCTCTACATACTTGAATCATGACCTAGTAGTTAGGAATTATTAAGGAATAATATTATAAATCTTAGATTATAGGACTAGAAATTTGGAGTCAAGGATGTAAGTTTAGAACTTTTGACCTCTATAATTGATAATTTAGATAGAATATAGCTAATATTATTATTAGTATTATTACTTTCACTGTCACTGTCACTTTTACTTTGATTTTTATTTTTATTAGTACTTTATTACTACTTATTTTTATTTTATAATTGTGATTGAGTTTCATTTAATTTCTAGCCTATCCCAACTTGTTTGGGACGAAAAGTTTGGTTGTTGTTGTTGTTGTTGATCATGTTAAATGGTTCATATCGATTATTTGAATTTTTGAAAATTAAGATATGAATTCATAGTAAGAATGGAATAAAGTAGCGTTAAATTTACTACAAGTACATTTTCAGTACAGTAAATACGATTTCTTCGCAAAAGAAATCAAAGAAATCATAGCAAGTACATTTTCACATTGCAAAGTAGCATAGCCTCACTCACGAAACAAGACTACAACAAGCATTATTGAGTAGAATTCCAACGGTGTCTGCATACTATATTTTACACACTGACACCAAAAAATTAACAGCATCCATGTACAATGCCAAAGACACTTAACACATGCTCAGAGTCAGTGTCTGACATTCTATATTATTTTGGATCACACGTCTACTTGTGCCTACTCAGCTACTTCATGCAAGGAGGATAGAGCACTAGCCACTGGAACAATTTTCTTTTGTGCTACATGTCCAACTAAACGACATGATTCTTTGTAAATGCTATGGTTGTCCGTATCGTGTCGGACACCTCCGACCGTGTCAATGCTAGATAAGTCTTACAAATAACCTGCTTCATAGCATACAGACAAATAAACCGTCTGATATTTCCTTTTCAAATGGTCCCAATCTCCTTTAATAATTGAATCTGCAAAGATGTGTCAGATCAGGATGGCACGCTACACCTACACCTACACTGCATTATTTTTTTTTTTTGGTTTCTACACATAAAATCCCATTATAAAGGAGCAAATTAATCAAGTGTCACAAACAAAAAAAAAAAACAAAAAACTAAAGGAAGAGAATGAGTGGATCCTTTTATATTGCACATTACAAGTTTGAAATGACATTCAAAATAAAACAAAGTAGAAGACCATTATCTATCTCTAAATTTCTTATAAATAATCTACAGCAGTGCAATGCTAACTTATTGCTACAAGAAAAAGAAAGCAAATCATCAGGAATGTTTAGCGAAGTTACAAGGGGGGGAATAAATTTCAAGAAAAGGCAAAATTAATGTCATACAAAAAATTGGAATCTTCTCATTACACACAAAAACTGAAACCAACAACACAACATGTTTCGTGTCATTTCTCTAACCCTGAGTTTGGCGGTGAACTTGGAGAACCCAATCAACATAACTTGGGGCCCCACCAGATTGATCTTCAATGAGGTTGGAGAGAAGCATGAATCCTTCTCTTGGTTGCTCTCCTTGTCTTATTATGTTTACTAATTGGTGACACGAAGGATTTTTCTCCCTCAATGTTTTTATTACCTTTGCAAGTTTTTTGGATAGTTCGCTTCCATTTTCATTCAAATGCAACTGAAAATGTGTGATATTTGGTTAGTTGCTTAGGATGACAATTTTATAAAAAAATATAAAGAGTGTGATATTTGGTTAGTACTATATAGCGCATAAGTCCAAACAGTCAATTTGGTCCGTTCAACATGATCTTCATATGAAAATGTAATTGTAGATCAAATTTTATATTTTTTGTAAAAAAAATTTACTATTTTTTTTAAATAGGTAGAAAATCACTTGATCCAAAGATTCTAGACCATTCAAAAGTAGTGATTTTCTATCTAAAATCATAGTAAAAAAAATTCTAAAAAAATGTAAAATTTAGTTCGCAAATACACTTCTACAAGGAGATCATGTCAAACTATTCACATCAACTGTTTGGGCTTTGAAAATGGAGATATTGATTCATAGTACAGACCAATTTGCACTATGCATAGCATCATAGCCTCACTCAAATATAAATAGTTAATTATTAGCAAATATGGTAGTTTGGTGATATTCAACATTCCCTATTTCATTTGAACAGGAAAAAATAACATGATATCTCACTTGCTATAACCACCAGGACCAGTCAATTTAATAAAATAAAAATAAAAACAGCTAATTGGTGGTCCAATGCTGAAATGGGATACGATATAACAACAAACAGACAATAGGGTAGAAGCCCAAGCAAAGAGATATTAAGATAAAAAAAAGGATCCAATAAACCATTTTAGGTGCAAAAAAGTACCCGTAACTGTATAATGGCCATGCAGTTGAAGTCGTAATAAACCAAAGGGACGGAATTGAGAGTTGAACTTTCATTGGCAAACAATAATTCAAAAAAATGTGAAAAAAAAGCTAAACTAAATGGACGGTACAATACCTTAGAGAGATCAGGGAAGTTGGCAACATTAACTCCAAGTAGACTGGTAATAAGGTCAGGAGACAACATCCTTCCAAGCCACAGAACAAAACTCAAACCATTATTCAAGAGATAAAGGCCTCTTGTGTCTAAGCATTGTACTGTCAGGGGCACTTGTGCCATTAACTTGTTTATATTTTCCTTCTCTAAGGGCTGCAGAAATAAAAGATCAAATTAGTCTTTATTTTTTTTGTAACTACACAGTTTTTTAAAGTAGCTGTACTGGGCAGTCTAGTTACTCAATTAACCTTATATCCAAACACAAAAATAAAACGGCCAAAAAGAGTACTTGCATTTAGTTCATTTTATCTAGGTTACAATGTCATATGAATTTTTTATGAAATTATTTACTCGAGTTTGCAAGAATGCTTAAAATACGAGTCATCTTTTACTTTAATTAACCTTAGTATAAACAGCAAAGTGTCCATAAATAACAAAAAAAAAAGGTTCTTACTGTCAATACAGGAGATATTTGCGAGAATGCTTAAAATATGGACGTATTTCGCAAAAGATCCCAAGAGTAAAGCAAAGTAAAATAGAAAAATAATAACCTTGGTCAAGAGCTCATCCATACGATATAAGGCAGGGTAGAGAAGCTGGAGAGTGCCGGCAATAGGGAGCACCATCATAGTGAACCCGGCTGTACACCTCTCATCCAGTGACATGTCTGCGTAGCCACCGCGTAGGGCCAACGACTTGCAGAGGGCGAGGGTGTAGAGGGGTAGGTACTTTAATGAGTCAGGAAAGACGAGTCGGCCACTGAGTCGGTGTTGTACTGCGTAGAGGTTGCGGTACTCTTTGAAGCTCTTCACCAGCTTCAACTGTATCATCTGACGCGCATCCTCTAGCTTGCTTGATAGTGTTGTTTCCACCGCTGAATTTAGAAAATTAGGTAAACAGTAATGTTTTTTTTTATAAGGTAAATTGAAATAGGAATTTTTATAAGGTAAACAGCAATACTTCTAGAAAGGATCTTTTCGAAGTGTTCAAATTTGACTGTATTGTTTCTTGGTAGAATTGCTTCAAATGTAAGATCTTTTTATAAGGTAAGTTGATGTACCTTTTGCATGCATACACACTAAACTTTTTGTAATGGGATATTTACCTCAGAAAATTGATATTTACCTTAAAAAATGTCACATAAAACAGGACAACATGGTCACATGGTAAATCTGTACAATTTTGTATGGTACCAGTGACAAAAATAAAGATTATGATTGATCCTTGACAATTTTTATCATTAATTGGTTCAACAAAAAAACATTACAAACTAGAAACAACAAATTTCCTTTATCTACACAGACAAGAACAGAAATGCAATAAGGAGAATGGTTTTATACAACTAACCGGTTCTACTTAGTACAGAGACAACAGCTCCAGTATCAGCTTGGCGGTACATCTCTCCCAGGTCAGGTACCACAGGTGCTGCAGCAGTGTGTACCCTGATTCGTCTTTCACCAGAAGAGGATGTGTATCTATAATTTTAATATAAGGACCCCACAATAGCACAATATACTATGGCTATAACAATATATAACAGTTAAGGAAAAGAGATCGATCAAAGGATACAGTAGTGCAACTTGGAAATAGACGGTTTGAGTAGTCATTAGGGTATCCTCAAGATTTAATTGCATGGCAAATGCTTTATCGCAGTCAACAGCCGGTAAGGCTAATAAATCTGTTGACCTTAGCATGAAGTGCCCGTGATAAGCTGAGAACCTCACCCCTGAAAAAATAAATTACAACAGAAGAATAGGGTTTACATATGTACTGCATAAAGTTTCTTTGTAAATTACACAAGCTTTTTGTCACATTCTAGAATACAGCAATTTTCCTTCCCTGGCAGTTATTACTGTTACTTTTAGGATCATTTAAGGATATAGCAGACTACTAGGAACAATTTGCAAAAGAAACCTTCAATAAGTAGAAATGAAATAACAAGATTATTAGATATATATAGTCAAACCTTTGCCACATCTTATACGCATGACAGCCTCCCAAGCAGTTTCCCTTGTCAGGTTACGGGCCAACTCATATTGTAGTTTTTCTCCGTGCGTAGATGCAAGGAAAGAAGGGTAGTAATAAACCTGGCCACCGGTATATTTCGCTAGTATACCTGACAAAACCAAATAAAATGTTTTTAATAAAAACAGAAAAGATGCTTAACTCCAATGTTATGTGTAAATTCACCTAAATAATAAATATCCAAAAATTTACTGCAACAATACTATGTTTCCAATTTCCTAAACACCAAACTGAACTACAATACATTATTTGCCTGACTTCACCATTGTTTAGATCTAAAATGCTTGGATATCTTTGCACAGCAAAATAGTGGCTTTTAATTTCTTTTAAAAAAAAACATATAAAAAGAGCACTCACCGAGAGAAGCAATGTCGCAATACTTGTTGCTGAAAGCAAATATGTCGACTGATATCTGATTTTTGGTAAATTCTGCCGCCATTTGTTTGTAAAAGGGGTCTTCAGGTATTCTTAAGATGTGCTCCTTGTCGGTACCATATGCCCGTACCTCATCCCCTCTGAGTCTAAGCCGGCCAACTCCGATAGATGGCAAGTTGCTTTGAAATACCACAAGTTTTCCTCCTATTTGACTCTGAAAGAGAAGTCCAAGGTCCACCGTAATGAAAAAAAATAAAAAATAAAAAGACGAAAAAATCTAACAAAATTTTGCAAAAAGATCATTATGTATGCCAAATTTGCAAAAGGGTACTTTGAAAGAAAAAGAGATACCAGTTGTCAACAAAGAATGAACTTAGGTAACTCATTATTTCCTATTAATGTAGTTAATTTTATTATGAAATATAAAAATATTCTCATTATTTTTATCATTCAAGAAATTAGGTACCATGTTCTCAACAAAACATACATATTAATTCTATCAGTATATCCCGAAATGATGATGTCTTCACTAATAGAATTTATGATTAAATTGCTTAATTCTCTAGTACAATATGCTTTAAGAACTTGCAAATGCAAAACAAAATGACAAAAAAAAAATCTAACAATAGTTTGCAAAAAAGACCATCATGCAAAAAAAATCTAACAATAGTTTGCAAAACAGAATAGAGGGTTTATTTTTGTTTACCAACTGTGGAGGGGTATTGTTCTATGAATTTTGATACAGTGGAGGTCCTATATGCAAACATGGATGAGTGAGGCTATGGTAATATGCATATACGGATCGACCCATGCTATGGATCCATATCACTATTTTAAAAGTGCAACCAGTTGATCCGAACCATTAAACATGATATTTATATGAAAATATGCTTGGAGAGCATATTTACATTTTTTTACTATTTTTTAAGATAAGTAGAAAATCACTGCTTTGGGTGCTCCAGAATCTTCAGATCAAGTGATTTTCTACCTATCTAAACAAATAGTAAAAAATTCTAAAAAATGTAAAATTTGGTATGCATGTACATTTTCATATAAAGATCATGTTGAACGGTTCAGATCGACTGTTTGGACTTTCATAATGGAGATATGAGTCCATAGTGAAGGCCATAATGTAATATGTATGTTTTAGGTACCATAGCCTCACTCAACATGGCATAATGCAACATACACACTCTATTAATAGTACAGCGAATTAAGCTTGTAAAAAATTGAAGAAAAATAATGCATACCATGACCATGTAAGCAGCTTTGAGGGCAGGGCCTGTAGCAGATTCAACATTAGGGTTTTCTTGGAACATGGACGGGAGGCAGTCTAAAAATGAGTCAACGACATGTCTCGAATCAGATAAATTCACGAGCAGGTCATCAGGTAGAGGCAAGAACAAGTCATCAAGGTCTGGTACCACCATCATCTGAGGCTGTGTCAGTGATGACTGTAAACAAACATACAACAAACACACAAAGTCGTTTAATGTATGAAAATTTCATACAATACATAGAAGAAAATTAAAAGTGGTATAGAGAATAGAAAAATGCCTTGAGGTTATGGAAGTGTAAGGTGCTATCAAAGGTTATGAAGCCGATCTGAGTCCTTGGGGATCCAGGTAGTTCGTCAAGACATGATTTTATAGTCTTCCCAACCACCTGAAAATAACAGAATACTTACAAATGAAATATAATGTTTAAAGCATATTTGATCCATCATTTATCCCAAAAAATAGTTGTTTTCTTGGATTAATAGAGACCTTCCATTATAATTGCACCAAAACACTGTTTAATTCATTTTTGTTCTCTATAAATAAGTGATTAGAGGTAGGTCTTGAACAATATAACCAAGAAAAAGAGGACTACGACAGATTTATTTCAGAGAACAAAAGTGCCAGTGATAGTCATGAGTGTTCTGTGCAAAAGTTTGATAAATAGAGAGTATTTATGTTTTGCAAAAGTCCCCGGTGGTTAGACCATCTAATTTTTGGGAGATAGAGAGAGTAGAGAGAGAGAGAGAGAATACCTCTAGTAAGCCACATTGTGCAGAGGCTAGAGAAACATCTATAAGGAAGAAATAACAGGGGGGCATAGGCGGCCGCACCATGTACTCAGCTGGGGCCTGAAAATCGACAGTGCCTTTATTGAGCTCTGGCCGTTGATCTGCATCATATCTCTTGCCACTTGCATCCAGTGCACAAAAATACTCCGCAGGGACTGCCACAACAGAAAAAGAAAAAAGAAAAAAAACATTACTTTTAGGTTCACGGCAGCAAATTAGAAAACATTTTCTTGCTGAATGGCAATGAGGGCTTACCATCATTGAGCAATTGACAAAGATTGCATCTCCATTTCCTGCCTGAATCCGCAAACGTCACGTATGGGTTAATATATGTTCTACATCTGCGACACCTTATTACACCAGCATTTCCAAAGTTTATTACTGGCACCTCCTCCTAACCAAAATTTTAACAAGTATAAATAAACAGACAAATATTTCCATGCGTGTTCCACATAATCAACATGTGATGCACATACTGAAATAAAGAGAAATCATTATATCATCATTCATGCCCTCAGACCTAATTAACTTAACCAAAAGCTAGTTCAAAGTTTCCATTCTTATTCCTCTCGTAAAGGTAAACAACCGGGAAGGGATTAAATTTGACAGCATGTCGGAATAAATTGGGGAAAGTAGGATGCTCATCATGCTCTCAAGGGCTATATGCATGGCATTTGCTATGTTTTGTGGGCAATAAATCAAATATCTCGATGGTTTGTGCTTTTAAATTTGGGCTAAAGATAAAATTGCAATAGCCAAGTAGATAACTAAAAAGTAGACAACCACAAATATAAGAAAAGGAGTATTACCCCATCAGGAGATTCGGCCAAAGGATGAACCACAGCACCAAGGGGCAAATGCCACCTGGACAGTAGAGATTGGGAGTTGGGTATGGCATGTGTTGTCAACCTGAAATATCTCGGATGGCAATTCAATGGGTACGATTCCATAATTCTAGTCGGCTCTTCATCCCCTTGTAGTGGCCTCGGCAGTGTCTTTGGGTCAATACCTGAGTCAACCGAACCGGGAACGGCCCCCACTGACAGGGACTGGAACTCCTCAACCAGGCTGTGCATGGCACCAGTCGAACCCATTGGTGGACCCACTTGAGACCCCACAGTAGGGAATTGCACTTGTGGAGGAGCCATCATTGTGGGTCCCGAACGAGGAAACTGCATCTGACCCTGTGGGCCCACCGAAGACCCCACACCAGGGAACTGCATCTGGCTAGGTAGCGGAGGAGGCGGAGGATGGTACATGGGGCGTTGCTGGTTTACATTGGTAAATCCCTGCCCTTGCTGCTGAGCTAGCGCACTTATGGATGCTGATGGCGGTGGGGGTGGCGCCTTGGATCTCATGGCGAACTGATTGCCTATTTGGGTGGGCGGTGACCCCATTGGAACAGACTGGAGAGGGGGTTGTGGTGGGCCCCGCATGTAAGAGCTCTGCAGCGGAGTGACTGGTTGTGATGGAGACGGAAATCTCGGAACTTCTGGTTGCTGGTAAGTAGGCGTCGGTGAAGGCCCAACAGCCGATGGCCCATTAAATCTTATTGGTGGAGATGTAGTTGGCCCAACACCAGAAGTGGGCCCAACGGTAGCAAATGGAGAAGACCGATTAACAGGTTGACCAGATACAAAGGGAGATTGTAATCCTGGAGCGGGTGGATTAGATGAGAATGGAGCTCTGGATTGGAATCCCGGTCCCGGAACAGGAGCATTGGTGGTTGCAAAAGGTGGAGCCGGGATGGCAGATGATGCAAAACTCGGTGGTGGGGTCGCTTGAGGGGTGGATGTACCAGGGGTTAAGGGTCTAGTAGAGTACATAGATGGTCTTTCATTTCCAGTAGGCAGTTGCATTTTAGCTATTTGTGATGTTTCTTCCTATTAAATTAAACCAAATGCTTTTGTCAGTTAATTTTGTTTCAAAATGAAAATGAAAATTTAGTTATGAAAACATGAAATTTACATATTAGTACAAGACATAATGAACTCCAGAATAAGCTAAGTTTAAACTACAATTCTATGATCTCACTAACAGGATTAGTCAAGGCTGGGCATCAGTTAATTCTAAAACCCAATTAAAAAACAATATATTGCTGGTGGAATGCCGATTTGGTACAAATCGGGTAACCTACAAGTGCCACATGCATACTATTACTAAATGATATGATTTAGTATCTCATGACAGTGAAGATGTACTGCTTGAATCAGTAAAGATACAAGGTATGATACTACAACTGATACTCACCATCACGGTTGCATAGAGTAGAGTGTGTGCATATAAAATTCTACCAGATTTGTCAATACCTTTCAAATTCCACAATATAAACCCACTAAGAAAGCAACCTACATACAATCATTACTTCAGACAATAGGCAACAGGTTTCTAAAATTCAAAGAAATCCAAGAATGATCAAGAAAGAAAGAATCTACTTTGCATCTTATCGTATCATTTTCTATTCAACTTATCCAAAAGGAAGTAAATTTGAAGTCTTAGCAATTCATCCGACTTTCCCTTAAAAACAAATTTTACATCAATTAAGAACGACAACTTTCGAGAAACATTTGATGAAATCATCACTGCGGAGAGATTCTCATAAACCAAGTATAACATACAACTTCATATAACAACTCATTTACTACAAACGATTTGGGCATGGAGAGACGCAAGCGGGGAGAAGAGGAGTACCTGCGGAGCTGCAGATCCGAAGCGGATCCGAGAGGTTGAATCCAATAAGGCCTAGGATCCGATCGGATCGAGAGATGGCGTCGCTGGGGCTCGCAGCGGTGGCGGAGAAAGAGAGGAGCCCCAAAGGACAAATTGAGACTGGAGAGAGAGAGAGAGAGAAGTAAATTTGGAAGAGAGATGGGGGTAAATTAGACCACTAAGAAGCTGGGGTGAGTATTTTAACAGAGTAGTTTTACCTTAATGCAGCGCACGGACTATAAAATTGAAACATCACTGCAAAAGGTTTGTGCGCTGCATGAGCCAAATCTGCTCTGGTGAGATAAATAGGTGTGGATCCTCTTTAATGGCATTGAAATGATACAGTTTGACAAAAGATCTGAGTCATGTATTTCAGATCTGAGGGTTCATTATTTGTACAAAAAATTGAGAGCATGTAAATCAGAATAGCAAAATAGCTCTAAAACAAAATCAATACAAAAGTTTGATTATGTGAGAAGAGTGAGTCTATGCTACTATGCATATTACGATTTGTTACTGTGCTACGGCTCTATATTCGAGTTTTCAAATCCTAACGGTCAATCCGAACCGTTCATCTTGTTCTCCATATTAATATGTGTTTGGAGACCAAATTTTACATTATTTGAATTTTTTTTACTATTTGTTTAGATTTATTGAAAATCACTGTTTTTGGATGATCCATAATTTTCAGATCAAGTGATTTTCTAAATATCTAAAAAAAATAGTAAAAATTTTTCAAAAAATGTAAAATTTGGTCTCCAAACACATATTAATATGGAGAACAAGATAAACGGTTCGGATCGACTGTTAGGATCTGAAAACTCGAATATAGAGCCGTAGCACAGTAACAACCCGTGATATGCATAGTACCATAGACTCACTCATGTGAGAAACTCTAGCAATTATTCCTTAAATAATGCACACTATTTTGTCCTTTCAATTTCGTCAATTTCAAATTGTTGAATTCATATAATTAGCAAATTAAATTGCCAATTGTTTTATATTCCTTCAATTGATATTGCAACTGTCATGCTAATGTGGCAATTGAAAGCATATACTGATATAACAATTGCAAGATTTATTATACAAGGTGAAATAAAACATTGAGAAAAGCATGAATATAATACTTATTAAAGAAATCTAGATATATGCCCATCATAACTTCATCAATTAGATATTTACCCATCAAAACTTTAAATTTAGTTATTTCCCCATTCAAATCCATTCATTTTATTTATATCCCCATTTTGTGATTAATTAATTAAAAACACTAATTAATACTGATAAAAAGAGTAAAATGACATTTTTGTCCTTGTCCCTTCCTTCCCTTTGTTAGCAACCGGTCCTATCATTTCTCAATAACGAGTAGTGAAAATTTTGATCGTTTGAATGAAGAAATGACGCTCACTTAACCCTTGTCAGCTCTTTATCTCTCACTACTGTATTTTAGTTATTATGTTTTTTAATTTAATTACATGATCTCTCAGGCAATGAATGCATTAAAGTGTTTTGTACGTACCATTACAAGAACCATATATCATGAGTAAAAACAGAGAAGTTTTCAGCATTAAAATGCACTATATTAACATAGTAACCTGAATAACAATATTTCTTTGATTATCAAAACATACCCTCATGGCCTCATACAGTACAAAAGACTTGTTGAATAAACAGCGCAGAAGAAGTTTTCAGCATTGTTTTAGCCTAATGTTGTAGTGTCTGTTATGTTTAACAATTTTCATTTGATTTAATTTCATATTGTTATTATATTATATTTCTAATCATATTTTCATATAATGTAGTTATTGTACAATACCGCACTAGAGTACAATAAGATCTGAGTTGTTCCTTTCAGTTTGTCCTGAATCTCAAAATAGACCCCCCCCCCCCCCCCCCCCCCCCCCCCACACACACACACAATGTTCTAAATAAGCACTTATGTGACTTTGATCCGGCTGAGAGTATTGCAGGGCATCCTATACCGTAGAGTTATGTACTGAATACTTGCAGAAATTTCTTTCGTATGTAACCAATCATTGTGAAATGTTGATACTATAAACAACGCTCTTCTCTTTTCCATCAAAGAAGTTTCCTATTGTAAATTATGGAAATTAATGTTTTTCCTCAATGACATACAACTTCCCAAGATAAGTTTTTCTTTAATGCAAAACCCAGAGTGCTAAAAAATTCAAATGTATGACAATTGCAGCTGAATGCCTTGAAGTGTCCTTTCAAAATAACTAAGTACCATGGAGAAAAAGAGAAATGAGAAGGATCAAGAGAGCGTCCTTTCTTCATTCAAACAATGAGAGGACCGGTAATTAGCAAACAGAATGAAGGGATGAGGGTAAAAATGTCCTTTTATTTTTATGAGACTTAATTAATGTTTTAATTGATTAAATCATAAAATGGGGATATAAATAAATTGAACAAGTTTGAATGGGGAAATAACTAAATTTAAAGTTTTGATGGGTAAATATCTAATTGATGAAGTTATGATGGACATATATCTAAATTTCTCTACTTATTATATATGTTCATGCTTTGCTACGGATCGCTTTCATAAAAAATTGAAAAATAATAATTTACAAAATTCAATTGCTGTGATAAATCATCCGTTAATACGAATTCATATACAATATATAAAGGCACATTATTTATAGGGCCTAGCTAACTGTTTTTTTTTTTTTTTGAGGAAAAGCCTAGCTAACTGTCGACCAAGAGAAAAATGACTATATTTTGTCCACCAATGATGCTCAGCCACGTGTGTGAATTATGAACTAAATTTTCAAATAATGACAGAGTAGAATTAGCGTTTTCTTAAGTTTACCGAGTCTCTTTACTCAACTTTAAAATCTATCATATTGACTTTAAACAATGAATTCAAACCCTTCAACTCATCTACCTTAGGAGTCATGTGTTAACATGCAAAACTTTTAAACTTTCAAATTAATTTAGTATAAAATCAAGCAGTCAAAATTAAAAAAATATATAAATTAATTTTCATGCGTTCATTTTTTTGGTCCTTTTTTTATTACTTGGCTCTATACAAAATTAGTTCAAAATTTTAAAATTTTACACATCACTCGTAAGATAGATAGATTTCAACAGTTTGAATTCGTTGTTTGAAATCAATCTAAAATTTTAAAGTTGAATTCACAAAGAAGCTTGATTAACTTAAGAACATCCTAACTCTACTTGACAAAGTACATATGACTTTAGTACACCATCTTAGAAAATAAGTACTGGTTGTATTGAAACCAGAATTTTTTAATATTGAAATAAGAATATAATTAATTGTTCATTTTATTTTTTAAAAAATCTATGTAAATTTTAGAATATTGGTTTGACAACTACAGGAGAGATTTTTTTAGGAAAATTAATTAAAATATTTTCAAAAGATGTTATGTTAATATCAAACTATGTTAGGTGCATTGATACTAAGCAATAATTCAGATTAATATAATTCTGTATATCATATTTAAACAAATAATAATAAATTGACCATATACTTATTGTAAAGTGATAAATGAGTGAAATAGAAACTGAAATTACATTTTTTTTTTCTCACTATATATCATATTTAAACAAATAATAATGAACTGACCTTATATTTTTTAAATGTAATTAATAAAATTAAAATAAATCCAAAAAATAAACCATAATCACTAATATATTATATTTTTTTTGTTATTTTATTTTTCCAATAGTATTGCTATCATGTTTGCTCCCATCGTCCAATCTTTATATAAAAAAGAGATAAACATGATCGCATGAAAAAAAATATAATGTTGCAATATGGATAAATTTTTTTTTTTTTTGAAAGAAGTGGCTTAGCCACCGATTTTCATATAACAGAAAATCATACAATATCCAACTAGTATCAATCGGTTGGTGCCAATATACCAACAAAACAAGACAATATATAGAAAAAAAAAACTTACAAATTTAACTTTTGTATACATTCATAATTTTTTTTTATATAATTTGGATTGTTTTGCATTTGTCATTTTTTATAATCCCTGTAAGGTTGCTTTCTTGAACTCATAGAATCACATAATGCTAACGCTAAAAATCTTGTTTTGTCATTAACATGTTTTGCTCTGTCTACGTCACAGCATGCCTCCAACCAGGGATGTAAGAAAGGTAGATTCTGAACATTCTTGACCCTCCATATTTAATCGAACAGTCAGTTTTTCCTAAGGCGGTCCTTTTAGGCTATTAATATTGTTGAACAGTAGCAAGCCCGCCACAGGAGAATAGAGAACAAACATTGACTTGAGATTTTCTCATTTAAAAGCGGGAGGTTTACTGTGTGGCACTTTGCTGTGTGAAGGGAATTCGCATCCTCTGAGGTATCTCAAAGCTCAAGTAATACTTGCCCCCCTGTGCTATCCCCGAATAAGAACCGGACACGTCGTCGCGCAAAATATGAGATATCACAGAGGATACGCGGGGGCCCGGCCTTTGCAGCAAAATTACTACCATGTGGTCCCTGAAGTGACCGCAATACACACACATTCGTACCGTCGTACGCGATGACTGCCGATTCGCTGGCCGTAATTATAACATCACAGCATATATAACTGTTGTACACATTAGACCGTCTATGACAAATTCTTAAGGGAAAATTGCTGGTGTGCCCATCTAAATTTTCAAAATAGCCAATATCCCCATAAATACATCATAATAGCCAACATCCCCATATAAACTCAATTTTCTTTCTTCTATCCCCTTTCACTTATTTTATCTTTCATTTTATCATTTTAAAATATGAATTGACTTGAATACCCTTTAGTTAGAAAATCCAATGCCTTCTCATTTCACCTTTCTTGTACAACCCGTTTAAAATGAAAAGATATAGAAGGCCGGTACAGGTATTGGTACATGATTGCCCTCTAGAAGTACAACAATGGTACAAGTGTTGTTAGAGGAGTTCCAAACGTTAGAACTTAGAAGCAAATTACTGACAGATTTCAAACAAGACCTAACAGTGTTTAGCTAGTGCACTTTTAGTCTAGCTAATGTGAATATAGTGATTAACAATACAATCGTTAATTGGCTAATTCTTTTCACTAATCTTTATAAAATGAAAAGATCTTTCGGTCTTTGGGGGGGGTGGTACCTTTCTTGGATGCACTGGCACCGGACGATTTGGTAACTCTATTGAAATATAATCTCAAATGTTGCCAAGTTAAATTGTTTCTTGCGTGATTACTAAGAGTTGTTATTTATCTTGATATATACACTAATTTTAGCTGCTTTTGATTCCTCACATGCGTCCAAGAGTTTGTATTTCATTTTTTTTATTTTGTTGGAACAGTTGACCCTGTTTTACTAAAGACACTAAAGAATGAAATTAACCCAAGACAAATGAGCATAAGAAACCTCATTTTGTTGGCTGAGGCCAAGGAGAATAAATGGGCATGATTTTCTTCTCCATCTCGCTTAATTTACTTGATTTGTATTAGCTTTTGAGAAACTTGTGTAGGGCCTTTGGTAATATTATCCCAATGGTGTTGCAATATATTTGCAATTGATTTTCTTACTAATTAAATTTTTGAATCGTATTTTCACATCTGACTTTATCAGATAGATTTAAACATCTCTATACAAATTTTTGCATCGTGCGTGAGGGAGAGAGACGAACATGAGGGAAAATGGGGCTGACAGAGACAATGGAGGAAGAAAGAAATAAAGTGGACACCTCCAGTTATAGTTCAAGGATATATTGGTCAATTCATATTTTGAAATGATTAAATGAAAGATAAAATTAATGAAAGGGGATAGAAGAAAGAAAGTTGATTTTATATGGGAATATTGGTTATTATGATGTATTTGTGGGGATATTGGCTATTTTGAAAGTTTAGATGGGCACACCAGCAATTTTCCCAATTCTTAATTATAACCAGTATTAAGCAAAAAAAAAAAAAAAAAAAAAAATATATATATATATATATATATATATAACCAGTACCAGCTAGCCCAATTAAGGCCCAAAATGATATGGGCTGAATTTGCTCCTGAGGTCCCATCACAAACTATACATCAAGATTTAACATATATGAGCGTGTTTCTGTGTCTCTCCAACTCATATATAATTATGCACATTTTGTTTGGTTAAGCATGTGCTTTACTGAATTAAGAGATGATATCTAACAAGGTTGATATGGTCTATTCTACTAAACTCTAACCCATGTTTGGATTTTGTTAGCAAACATACTAACAAATTTGAAATATTTGAAACTGCTGATTGAACTACAAGAAAAAATTATCATTTGTGAACGTGAAATCCGGCAGGTAATTACATGATCGTAATGGTAAGAAATAAACGGAACAGTACGACTGATGCATTGCAATCTTACTGTATATTCCCATCAGCAAGGTTATTTTTAACACAAAATTTAATAATAATTGCCCCCGGATATGCCGGTCGATCCAAAGAGGTCCGGAGTAGGTAAGTATCTATCCCTCAATTCTAAATTATTTTTTAGGTCCAATGGTATTTTATACTTGTGTATACTCCTGGATTTAATTCACCGCCCAACAGAAAAAAATAACGTACGTGAAAAAGAAAGCTAGCTCAATCTGATTCGCGAGAAAGAAAGAAAGAAAAGACGTGGTCCAGTCCACTACTCCAAAAAGAAAAAAAAAAGATTTGCATGTTGCGTCGTCACTTGCCCGAGGAGAGAAATAAAAAGCAATTTGCGTCGCCACTTCTCATTTCATCTAAGCCGGTCCTCCGCCCCGACTTCTCCTTTTCCTTTCCCGGCCTCGACTCTTTCTCTTCTTCGATTCTTCTTTGGTAAGGGATGAAGCCCTAATTTTTTTTTCCGATCTATGAATTAGGATTAATTTGAAAATTTGTTAATTTTTTTTAATTATGTAATTTGGTGATTGATCTTGATCTTCAATTCTACATATTTAATAGTGTCGAACAAAATCCTCCTTATTCTGGTTTAAGGCCACCTATATCTCAATATAGTCCATTTTTTTTTAGTAAAGGTTGGAGGTTAAGCCACCCAACTATTTAATACCCTTGTTATTACAACAAAAGATTTCTCTCATCCGGGTTTCGAACCCACGACCTCTCACATAGAGACCATGTGCCTTATATCTCAATACAATCCTAATAGGCAAGACCCTGTATGGAAGTAGGCTTGTCAAGATCTTGACCGATTTTTTTTTGTACTCTTGTCAATATTTTGTGCCTACCCTTTAATTACTCAAATCCTAGATCCGTCCCTAGACGGAGTACAACAATGGGAAGATTTTAAACAACACAGTAACTGCAAGTTTGATATCCCTATTTCTTTTCAAGAAACAAACAAGGCTGTTGTGTCAAATTGTTCCCAAATTAGCAGGTGCTACATTGCCATATGCTGCATTTGGCATGATAACTGATTGCCTAGGCATGATGTAATGACTAATGAGATGTCTCAAACAGATGACACTATATTACGTACAGTTAAGAAACTTACGATTGATTGGTAATCAGTAATTATGGATATGTGTTAGTGAATTGGGTGAATGTGAGAAGCAATAATAAATATGGTAATTAATGGTGACAAGAAGAGTTTAATAAGAGTGAATACTCAAAAGAATTTTCATTAATCACATGATCAATTTGGTACAAGCTTTGCCTTTATATAGGCAAAAAGATTACAATAATTGATTCTAATTCTAGCTATCAAATGGTTAATATATGCTAATTAACGAGACGTGGTTAACTGAGCAGCTCAACAATTCTATGCCTAAGTCAAATCAACTACTTTTAATGACCTTCTTTTTTTTTTTCACCAGTTGATTGAGCCCTACATAGTTCCAATACTGAGTGTCAGGGTCTGCCTGTCATTGTGTCAATATTTAGTTTTCGTTATCCTTCGTTCTGCTTTGAGGACAGATAGTTCGATGAGATGGGTCTCAATATTCAGCCTTTTAACCATAGTAGGCAATATCGGCCGATACCGATCCGGATCGGCCGATACGTATCGGTATCGGCCGAGTCCGATCCGATACTGAGCCGATATTGATGGATTTTCTGTTTTTGGTCCGATTTATGCTATTTTGGTCCGATACCCAACTACCACGTAGCAGTAAAAGGTTTATATATGCAAAGTATCCGTGATTAAATAGAACTCGATATAAAAAGGTTCAGAAATGGAGAAGGGATGTGAAATTGAGTAATATGCCTCTACCACGTGCATGCTGCCAACTAAATAGTAAATAGAAGGTGTTTTGACTGTAACTGAGTTCGTTTCTTTATTCTTTCAATAAGGAATATGATGCTATTTGCATGATTTCAAAGTTCAACAAAATCTCAAATTCAATCCTCAATGATCGGTCAGGTACTTGATGAAATACCAAATAAGCACAATTACAAGCCATATTTAAAAATAAAATAAAATAAAAGATCTGGTGATTGTTCAAATACATAACAAATGCTGTATAGTTTATATAACCTTTGAAAATTACATTTTGTTAGGGACAAAATGACAATTTCTTAAATAACCATCTGTTACAATGCATCAGGCCAGCAGCCGTACGTATACCCTTTCTCCCTCATGAAATTGCTTATTGTACTCAATTACACTCATAAATTATTTCAATCTAGATAAAACAATATAGAACAGAAGTTTCAAACATAACAGTAACAACCTAATTAATGAATGTTATTATCTAAAAGGTTGAGATCTGAGTCTGATCATAGAACTGTCCATTGATCCCTCCTTCAGCCAAAGCAACCATCATGACATAGTTTTTTTTATCAAGGTTCACTGTCAACTAAAAAGGTTAAGAAATGGAGAAGGGATGTGAACTGTCCAGTGATCCCTCCAGCCAGCACGACATAGTTTCTGGCAATGAAATAATGTGTTTATAATTTTAATGCTTGTGTTATATTGTATTAGTGGATTATTTGATTGTAATAATTTATCTAAACATAAATTATTGAAAAATTAATTTTTTATCAATGTTTTCCTATTTTTTTAGTGTAAAACAAGCTTCTGGAAAAAAAGTCCGATTTTCCGATCCAAATCGGCCGATACCGGCCGATACACCGATCCCAGATCGGTATTGGCCGGGACCGATCCCGATACACCGATCCCAGATCGGTATTGGCCGGGACCGATCCCGATCCCGATACCGATATTTCCTACTATGCTTTTAACTTGTTTGATTCGCAGGAATAATCTATGCCCACTTTTCAAGTTTTGGAGGAGAACATGCAGAAGGCTGTCGTGGAGAAAGTCGCACTGAAGAGGAAGGCTGGCTTCTCAGGATCTGCTTCTGGCTTGGAAATAACAAAGAAGCAACAGGAGGAGCTTAGGCCTCCCCTCTCTGAAGAGGCACCTCCCCCTAAGCAAACTCCTAGAAATGTGTCATCTCAGAAGCAAGAAAAGATAGCTCCTACACTACCTAGTGTGCAAGTAATTTCTCCTCCTATCCCACCAACCAAGGAACAGTGCTCAAGCTCTCCAACTGCTGTTTCTCGGGTGCCTCCAACAAAGCAAAGAAAATGGAACCTACAATGCGTGCAACCCTCCAGTTCTCCACAAGATCTCCCCCAAAGGAGAAAAGGGAAAGAAATGGTCGGGGATGTATTACAACTCATAAATGAGGCTCCTGCTACATTTCTCGTGGAGCAGCTACAAGATGACAAATTGGTGCTGGAGCAAGACAAGGAAAAATTAAACAAAGAGAAGGAAGAGCAGCAAACAGAAATAGCGAACTTACAAGTGGAGAAGAGTGCACTCACTAACCGACTGCAGGAGTGTGAGGGAGAACTTGCCACTGTAAAGAAGGATTTGAACACTATTCGTGCTAGTTTGAAGAAGGCTACCACTACTGTTACCAAGTTGAATGGTAACCTCCTAGTCAGCAATCTGTTGTTCGAAGAGGAAAAGGAGAAAGTCTGTAAACTTGAGCAAAAACTTGACACTACTAAAAAATCTCTCACTGATCGTAACTCGGAGATTTTGCTCCTTAAGAACGAAAAGGCAACTCAGGAGGCTCAAATCATTCGGGATTTTCTTCGTTCAAGGGCATTTCAGACTAGTGCCTTTCTGGCTTTTTTGAAGCACTATCTCTTTTTTCCTCAAGAAATCAGGGTTCAAGGTCCCGTAAATGCAGAGGCTCTGGATTTGTCATCATATCGCTGGAATCGGAAATCTGATAAGCTCGTGTCAGAGGATGGCATTGTTCTTGACCATCCAACTACTTTGCCTAATCTTTCAGAATTACACGTGGGTCTCCCTTGGATCGGCCCCTTTCCTACTTTGGTAAGTGAAGACGAAGAAATTGAGGCGAACAAGAGCAAAATGGTCCTGAAAGACGAAGATGAGGAACATCTCAAGAAGGATGGTTGAGTTGAGCTACCAAATGTGACCTTCTGTTAATTAATGTGATACTTTGTGGATGTTTGATAATAAAATGGTCCACCTCGGTGGGTATTTTCGAGAGATGCTTTTATTAATGTTATGTATGATGACAGTTCTATTATGTTTGGCATTTTATTTGAAACTATATTAATTCTATGCAGGTCGCCTTTTTTAACTTGTGCAAATTAGTATGTCATTGTGCAATGCTGAGGAGATTAATATTGCCCCAAGGTGAGCAGTTGTCTTCAATGGTGTTTAAGTCATTATGTTCTTCCTCGTTGCATTTACACGTTTGAATGTTTTCACCCTTGAGAGTAAACAACTTCAATTGTGGAGCATGTATTTGATTCTTCATGGCATAGTTTCAATCTTTGAGGAGATTGCCTCCGGAAACCCGAAAGCCTGAAAGGGAATCTATGTCAATCCCTGGAACTGATAACGTCATAATGAAGAGTGCTAATGACACCAAACTGAAACTGGTGGTGGCACTTCTAAGAGTGTGCACTGTTTAGTTTGGTGTTCAGTTGTCTTACCATGTTTGCACGTCCCTTGGAATCTCTACGTACTTTCTCCATTTAATTTTGTTCTACAGGTACATTTCACATGGAGAAATTAGTGGATGTTTCAACCTCAGGTCCCGGAATACAGAATCAAGAATCCGATCGAGTTAACTCAAAACGGTAAGTCCAAAGAAATGGTGCTTTATGAGAAATCTGTGGTCACTATACTTCTCAGGTCAAAAGTCAAGACCAGAAAGTCAAACCAGTTGATATTCCCTTAGTTTGGGTTTTTCCAATCCTGTTTTGGTTTATTCTGATAAAGATAATAACAGAGAGAATATGAGGCAGTGACTGTTCCAGAGAAGTTTCTCTGAAGCTGGCTCTGACAAGTCAAGTGATAAGTTGGAGACTACTTCATTGAATTTGAAGCTACTAAATACTTGGTTTTTTATTCATTTCACCTTTCATTTTTTTAATAACATGTGTTTGTAAAGAAATAATTTTGATGAATGAAGATATAACATCAGAAGGAAGATACAACTGTCTCAGGCAACATAAAGTAATAAATATGTGGCCATGTTTAATTGCGGCACAGAGACAGAGTATTGTTACCTGTTTATTCATTTACTTTATCCTTATTAATTATTGCAAACATAGTCTTTGTAAGACTCAGTACAATTGTACATGTAATTTATGGTGTTCTTGGTGTACTTTGATGTGGGTGTAGCCGTGGAGTGGAGCCTCAATTCACTAATTTTTCTTAATAAATTTTTTGAGGATTGTTATGATTTCTTATAAGAAAAATTTGCATGACATCAGTTTCTTTCAAATGGTTGGCTCTTACTAATATAAAACTAGGGGGGAATTGGAAACAAAGTATCTAGTAATGAATTTAGTCAATGACAATATAATTAGGGATCATTCAAATTAAAATTGCAACAATATATGGCAACTCCAGTCTCTCCTCATGTTGTTGAACCCAAAATCAGTAGAACAAACTCTCTAAAGCTATGAAAACAGAGATAATGGCATTAGTTAGGGATTTTGAAAATAAAATGTGATAGGATAAATGTGGAATTTTAGAGTGGAGATGAGAATAATAAAAATACTATATTATTGATTGTTATTCTTTTACAATGTCTGTACATGATTATAAAATTATAAGCTAAAATTGTACTAGCCGTTAGTCTATTTCCTAATTTACTGAAGTTGTAATCTATGTCTTAATTACAAGATTTACTAGCCATTACTAATATTCAGCTAGATACCTAATTAGTGTGACAGTTATACATTTGGGTGCTAAAATTCCACATTGTATCAGAGCCAGGTTAAATCCTGACTCAAAACAGAAAACAAACAAGCAACAGCTAACAAAGAACTGCTCAACATCAAGCCAACGCAGCAACAAACAAACAAAGCAGCAGCTAACAAAGACTGCTCAACATCAAGCCAACGCAGCAACAAACAAAGAACTGCTAGCAAACTACAACAACTCACAAAAATTCAATAATAAAACAAAGATGATGAAAGGAAATAGCCAAGAGCAGGGGTGGATATCCTGTACTTTTTACAGAGCCTTTTCGGACTACATGGAGCTATATTAATAGAAATTTAGTTGCTTTAATATTCGTGCTTTGAGATCTGAATGGTTCGAATTTTTTTACAGATCAACTCAAATTTTAAGAATATTTTAGGGAATGTGAACTCCAAGAGCAGTGGAGTTTAGAAATCTCCAAGCTTAAAAATTCAGATCAACACTAGAAGAGCGCATGAGGTTCCAACATTAACTATACATAAAAATTCCTATCACTAGAAATTTACTCAATAGAAATCTAAGATGGATTACACATAAATATGTAACTTAAGTACACTTGAGTACAACTCATTTGTGGTGTCTAATTATCTAAAAATAATAATAAATAGAGGGCATATTTGATGTCACAAATTAACCAATACTGGAGAATGCTAGAGGTTGTAAATTTCAGGAAACCGTCCAAGTACAATGTGACATATTCTAATTAAATAAATTTAGATATATATGTTGGCTGTAATGTAAGTCTTTTTTTTTGTGAGAACTTAGCAGAGGCTGCTAATGTAGACAACAAAATATTAGTTACAACTTACAACTCACACAAGAACAACTTAAACAAAAACTACACATCACAGCACACACATTCATGAACAGTATCTCATCCACAGTTCAGCATCCTGCGCTATTCGCCTTGGCAGTATCAGAGGTCGCAGCATTTTGTCAGAAAAAAATCATCTCATTTCTCTGACGCCAGATGTACCAGCATGTTTATAGGATCAGAACCGGTCCCAGCTTTCGATTCTAATATAAGTCAAAACAATATTTTTCTTTTAAAAAGTTGTTAGATCGAAGGGTTGGAACCCATTAACTATTTCAATTAAACAAGATCTAATATTTTTAACTTTGAAGTTTAAATCACTATTCTCAAATCTCCTCAGTACTCCCACATCAATTGAACCAGATAGAGTACTCCCACATCAACTGTATAACATATTATTTTATGCTGGTGTACTGCTCAAACCAAATTTGTGTAGAGATAGACATAGTTAGCCTTGTGATTCCCCTGCTCTAGTTAATTTCATTTTAGTTGGAGTAAGCAACTAAGTATGGCCTCTATACATCTTTGTTGTTTATTGTAGTGTCAATTGAACCCCGGTGCATCGAAAGATTGTACAATGAGTGATAAGGCTCAGTCTTAAAGTCACACGTCTCAGTCTGTGTTGATCCGGTCCAAAGCCCCGTTTATTTCATCGACTTTACTTTTTGGAAGGACCATCTCTTGGTGCTTGTTTTCGAACCCCAACAAAAGACAACTCTGCAAAAAATTATCGAGATCATCGTTCTCCATTCTTGTAAATAAAAAGCTCCTAACAGTAAACATAACATAAACATTTCTTAAACTTATCGGTTTGTATCTAAGACGCAGGATATCTCGTGTCAGCATTATATCAACCTCGTACCTTCGATATACAAGGTACACAAGAGTTTTGGAAACCAATCAATAGAATTTTCTCTACACACTCAATATTTGTGGTGTTACATGTTGTATGTTTTATAATCGTTTTCAATCCTAAGTAGTATAATTATGCGTATACCTAAATTAACTCACGTCTTTGATCCTCTTGGGTTTAGGGTTTAGGATTTATTCTCATAAAATCTTCTAAACTAATATAATATTCTAATCTTCTCGTAATAACCCTAATACCTTAATCATCATCTTGCTCCACGATTGGATCCGCTTCTTCGACTGCCGCAGTGCTCCGACGATAACCGGATCTACTTACCGTCGCACTTCAATCGAGATGTAGATCACCCTAGTACTTTAATCGCCATCTCGCTCTACGATCAGATCCACTTCTTCAACCACCACCGGGCTCCGACGGCGACCAAATCTACTCACTGTCGTGTTCTAATCGAGATGGGATATCTACGCTCCGAACTCCGACAATAACGCACTCTCGGTTCCCATCGGCTCCGGTTCCTCTCCCGTCCCTCATTCTCCTCTTTGCTCGAGAAGATAGAACCGAGAGAGGGGATGTGTTGCTTCAGAATAAAGACTACAAGAAGTGAAAATAGTCAAGTTGAAAGAAGAGAGAAGGAGAAGGTGGAGGTGAAGAGAGAGGCGGCTGTTGAAATCCTAGGTTTTCAGGGGAGCCTTACTTATCTTCCCGTTTTGTTTACATATTTTTTGTACATGCATTTGGTTTCATGCAAGATTTAGAGACATGGCAAGAGGATCAAAGATGGAGCTTCTCATGGGACATTGTACAAAGCACAATGCAAAGAATAAAGCAAATTCAGAGAGTATTGTACAGGATTGCAATTCCATTAAGAAATTAATGGATTATAGTAGCAAGAAAAAGCTGACAACGAGTGAATGCTGTACGGTTAACCATATTTTCTCTCATTTTTTTTTATAACAGGACTAAGCCTACTTTAACTTTTTTATTAAATCAAGAGGAAAAAATTTGCTCTCATTTTAATTAGATAGTTTATTAGTCTTGAAAGTAAAATTAATGTCTCTATTTTGTTTCTTATTTCTTTTGGCAGTACTGGGTTTCGAAATGTTTGCTTTAGCGGGGTTTATTGGCTCAGATTTAGAATTTAAATGCTTCCGGTTTAAAGCTTTTGAGTAGCATTTTAAAAGGTTATAAACAAAACTTTTAAAGCTATGATATAAACGCTGAAAATAAAAGTTAGACTCAACATTTGAGGGAGCACGCTTGAAAATTTGTTTGAAGGACAATTATCAAACTCCTAAAAACTATTATTCTAACTTGTTTTCTTGTAATTAGAATAATTCTGGCGTACATAAAAAAATTTGACGGTTCATCCATTTTTGTCAAATTAAATGTAATTTAAGGACCTTTGGAATAAAATTGAACAACATAATTTAAGGGCTCATTGGACACTTCAAACAAAACGACACCAAAGAAATAAAACCAACTTGATATTTTACGACATCAAGTTTAAAAAAACGGATGTGTTTTAACTGAGATTGTTATCACTTTCTGATACGGAGCAGTTATCCCTCTCTGATACGGGGCAGTTAGTCGCTGGTAACAAGGAAATGAATCCTTGCACTGCATGCTTCCACAAAAGGGGCAGGCGAACCTAAGAGCAATGGATGGTACAGTTGCCCCCCCCACAACACCCACCACCATTCCAGAAATATATTTGAAGTTCCCTGCATAGGATTAAAAATAAACCAGTTAGCAACAAAAAAAAGTTATTATGTACATTAACTTTAGCCAAATCTTCTAAGAGCATCTCCAACAGTGATTGTTTATAAATTGCTTATGCTGATGTGTCAATTGTTTTTGTAACTGCTGAGTTGTATGGCTATTGCTTATTTAGCAATTGTTGGAAAAAATTGCTTAATAAGAAATCATTTTCTAAAGATGAGTTGGCCAAATGTTTAATTCTTATTGGTCAAATATTTAATTTTCAATTGTTTGGTTGATTGCACCAATGTAAGAGTGGATTGCTTAATTTTTAAAATTTTTATAATTGCTAATTTAGCAATTAATTTCAATTGCTGGATTGGAGATGCTCTAATAAGAAATGTTCACGAGTTGACCAGTAAAATCTATTAGATATATATTCCAATACAAAATGTCAAATCAAGTTTTAACTATCAAATAATTTAGATCCTAATACTCTTGACCACAAAATAAACGTTACATAGTACATCAATTTTGCATGAGCATACGCGATCGAATTGGGCTTGCCAAGGGAAGATGTTAATTATTATTATACTTATTCTCCCACTAGATGGACTTCGAATGAAGAATCTGAAATGTTGACATTAATCTACACAAGGGGAAATTGTTTTGATGGTTTCAGAGCTCTAACATATAATTTTGGCAATGTACTGTGCATTGAAAGAGGTCCAGGTAAATCCTCACCCCCTTCCTTTAAAAAAACAAAACCATTATATCTTAAAACTTACTAAATCAGCCCCTACCAAACTCTTAAAATTTGCTTTTGAAAAGGTTGATTCTTGAAAAGAAGTTTAGTTTATATAATCGCCCCTCCCCAAAAAATAACACAGTCTCGCTTGCTTGTATGGGTATCTTGTAAAACCAAATCATGCACACAGTCATAGAGAATATGCTCTTTTATTTGGTAATTAAGTTAAAATTTCTAATGCAGTTGAGAAAGTACTAAACCTAATAAGAAAAGAAAAAAATATTTAATTTTCTGAAAAACAAACAAAAATGAAGTTTGCCCTAGTGCCAAAATTGCTCGTGCAAATTAATAAAATGAAAAATAAAAAGTGCCAAAAGGAGACAAAGCAATTCAGTGTACGTACAATGCTCCTCGTAATGCCATATGTAATCTGCAGTTTTTGTGAAGTTACTGGCATTGTCGGCTATCTCCAATCTTGCTACCTTTATTATAAAGGGTTCTCTTATTCTTCTCATAATCTGATACAGAATTGTACTTAGCCCTGGAGCCATCTTTATTAGCACAAAAAATGCGAAATAAGTTAGCAAAGTGAAAGAGCTAAAGCTGCGAAACACACACATATATATATATTATTAGGTACAATGAGGAGAGATAATCAGTAATTGTTAATATGCAATTTTATCGTCTCATTTTTTGCTGCATGCATATTAATTTAATTACTAATTCATAGTAGTTGCACGATATTATTATTGATCAGAGATGCAAATTCACTGAAACAACAATTACACCATCACCCAATACTAAAAAGGCAAGACAAAAGTGGATATGAAAGCATTGCTTGCTATCGTACTCATTACAAAATTACTAAATTTACTGGTAATCTTTTGTCTTCTTATCTTGGTCGTATTTTATCCTCATCTAAAGAATACATAACTGAGCTTTCCAAATTATTATTTGCATGATTAAAAACCAGCATAATAATTACTTATCTGCATAATTTCATTAAAACTAGTAATAAGTTGCTTTATATTTTTCTTTTTTTTATAAAGAGAGGGCTTGCAAACTATTTTCCGATGAAAGTAAAAAACCAGCAAAATTCAGTGAAAACATGGAAATTAAAAACATATATCTAGCACCCCAAAATTCAGTGCACATAAATCTAGAAGACGCCACAAGTGCAGTACCATATTGCCCCAAACCTAACATGAAAACCAAAATAGCTAAATAAGAAAAAATGGATCTGGCAAACACGTTAAGTAGCCTGGTTTCTTCATTAGTGGTTCAATCACGAAGAGAGAAAGAAGAGGAAAAGCTTTACACCGTGCTAACAAGTATGTCCGCAAACAAAATTAAAATTAAAATCCTAGTTTCCACATCGGATTAAGTTGATCCTTTCAATTCTAATGATTGATTAAAGCAAATATAACCCCCGAGCGACTTACAAAAAATGAAAAAAAAAAAAAAAACACACACACACACACTTGCCTTGTCTGTCGGAGGAAATGAGAAAATAAAGATATCGAATCTAGGGTTTTAAAGATTGAGAATTGGGAGCGAAGAGCGAGATGTGTTGTGTTTGAGGGGTTACGCACTGGTCGCCGAGAAATCAGGATCCTGTTTTCTCTCTATATCTCTCCTTATCTTTTTTCTCTCTCTAACAGGGATTGCAGCGGATTTGAATCTCCGAGAAAGAGATTATATTATATAAGTAAAAAATGGCTAAGTTTGAACTTATTTTTTAAGAGAGGTTATTTACGTCAATGGCATCCTTTTAATCGTTTATCGAAGCCGCATCGTGTTCAAATATACGAATAATGATAAGATTTTTTTTAGTATGCATAAAAATAAAAGTATATATATATATATAGATATATATTTTTTAAAGATGATATATGATACAATAAAATTTTATATTTGTTAAATTATCATAAAATAAATTAGTTGTATTCATTTTTTCTTTTATGTTTTGAAAAATATTTTATCGAAATTACGAATTGAGATGTCAAATGACACTCTTTTATTCGTTTATTCGATTCGTATCGTATTAGAAAAGATGTAAGTGTAAATATTTTTTTCGTTATCATTATAGGTACGGTATGAAAATGTCTCCATCCGACCCGTATCGTATATGTTTACATCCCTATCTTTAATTACAGTCGAAATTTTTATTAATATTCAATATTAAATTAAAATTAATAGAAATGTCCCCGGTTTTTGACAAATTATAAAAATGTCCTCGGCGATAATAAATGGGCCGTCGTATTTTTCAACGATCGAGGGGCTTTTTTTTCCTTTGAAACAGACTATATAAGTCATATTTCTCTCTCATCCCACTCACAACCCACTAAAACCCAACAGAATGAAATAAATTGTTCAGTTTCTCTGTATTACAAATGGTTCGGATCTTGAGGACAGGCTGGACCTAATTAACCGGATCACTGCCAGCCGTTAGATGAAGATCGTACGTTCAAAGTTCGAACGATCACCATACATGTTCGGGGACTAGCAAAGATCTTTCGCGTTTGACTCATGTAGATGATCAAAGTAGCGTCGAGATACCCGAGATAGAGGCAGACAACTTCGACATCAAGAACTCCTATATCAATTTGGTGACTAGGAGTATTTTTAAAGGAAGATCAAACGAGAATCCTCATATCCACCTCAACAAGTTCAAAAGCGCTTGTAACGCGATCAAAGTGAATGGAGTCACACTAGATTACCTCAGACTTTGCCTATTTCATCGACTTTAACTATACATATGAAAACTCCCATCACTACAAATTTACTCATTAGAAATCTAAGATGGACTACTCATAAATATGTTACTTGCTGATTATATTTAACTTTTTTTTTAATTTTGATGTGATAAGTACACTTAGTTACATCTCAGTTGTAGTGTTTAATTATCTAAGAAAAATAAAGTGGGCATATTTGACAGCACAAATTGACTAATACTGAAGAATGCTAGAGGCTGTAAATTTCAGGAAACCGTCCAAGTACAATGTGGCATATGCTAATTAAATAAATTTAGATATATTTGTTGGCTGTAATATAAGTTAAAACAATATTTTTCATTTCAAAAATTGTTAGTTCGAAGGGTCGGAACCCATTAACCATTTCAATTAAATTATAAGACCTAATATTTTTAACTTTGAAGTTTAAATCACTATTGTCAAAATCTCCTCAGTACTCCCACATCAATTAAACCAGATAGAGTACTCCCATATGAATTGTATAACATATTATTTTATGCTGGTGTACTGCTCAAACCGAATTAGTGTAGAGATAGACATAGTTAGCCTTGTGATGCCCCTGCTCTCCTTAATTTCATTCAAGTTGGAGTAAGCATGGCTCTTATACATTTTTGTTGTTTATGTTGTAGTGTCAATTGGCCTCCGGTGCATCGAAAGATTGTACAATGAGTGATAAGGCTCAGTGTTAAGTCACACATCTCAGTCTGTGTTGATCCAGTCCAAAGCCTCGTTTATTTCATCGACTTTACTTTTTGGAAGGATCATCTCTTGGTGCTTGTTTTCGAACCTCAACAAAAGACAACTCTGCAAAAAAAAAAAAATGCCGAAATCAGCGTTCTCCATTCTTGTAAATAAAAAGCTCCTTACAGTAGACATAACATAAACATTTCTTATACTCATCAGTTTGTATCTAAGACTCAGGATATCTCGTGTCAGCATTATATCCATGGTTCCGGAAATCGGAATCGGAATCGGATTTTTGACCGCCGAGTCAGAATCGGATGAATCGGCCGGAATCGGAAGAATCGGATCGGTAACTCGGGTATTTTTGGCAGAAGCACCTTTGTACTGAAATTGTCAAATAACCCACTGTAATACTCATAATAATTGAATTTGAACTGATAACAATTAAATTTATAATGTATTATTACTTATAAAATTAATATTTATCTAATTTAGAAATTAAATAGACTATTCCATAAAATATTAAATAAAGCTTAATAAATTCACAAAAATAAATAAAATGTTTAATTTTAACTTTTAGATTTCCATATTTTATTTTATAAGCAATTAATATTTTATTTTGCTTAAGTAAAATTAAAAAATAAATTAAATGTTGTCAACAGTTCTCGTTTCCTTCTCCAGTAAAATAGTAAAATGAGGAGGGGCCGACTGTAAATTTCATTTTTATTCCCCTTCTCGTTTCCTTCTCCAGTTCTCCTCCGCTGACTCAATTCTTTCTAATATTTCGAATGGTCTTCTCCTCAGCCGATCGAAATTCGAATGGTCTTCTCCTCAGCGATCTCCTCAGCCGATTGAAATTCGAACTTCTCCAACAATTGTTTGCTCGATTGTTTTCTTCAGCCGATCTCCTCAGCCGATCTCCTTCTTTTCCTGCTCCGATTGAGATTTGAGACCCCCAATTGAAATTTCTCCGCCGATCGAGACTCCCTCATGAAACTCGAATGGTACAGCAGCACAGCACAGTCCAGGTCAGTGAGAATCGAAATATTTTGCTTTGAATCGGCTCAACTCGGCTCAACTCGGCCAAAACTCGGTGTAACTCGGCTTGACTCGGCCGGGAAATCGGAAAACTCGGCCGAGTCAAGCACTGTTCATCCGAGTTTTCCTAAGAAACTCGCACAGGCGTGAGACTCGGGTAAAACTCGGCCCGGTGCTGTCCGATTTCTGGAACCATGATTATATCAACCTCGTACCTTCGATATACAAGGTACACAAGAGTTTTGGAAACCAATCAATAGAATTTTCTCTACACACTCAATATTTGTGGTGTTACATGTTGTATGTCTAATAATAGTTATCAATTAAACCTAAGTAGTATATAATTATTCGTATACCTAAATTAACTCATGTCTTTGACCCTCTTGGGTTTTTATCCATCCGTTTTCTTCACAAATATGGGCATCTTGTCACGACGCTCTAGTTATCTAATTATGCACAAATTAAGTTTTCTGAAAAATATATAGAGATTGACACATATGCTTAACCCTTCACTCATACTTCTCAATTGGATACTTGGATCACATCAGGTAATTACATACATCGTACCTATTTTCCTTTTCATTTGTTCAACTACCTCTGTTTACTAATGCAGATTATATTCCCTTTTTGTTTATATTTTGTTCATTTGGTTAATTTCATGCATGATTTAGATACATGGCAAGAGGATCAAAGATGGAGCTTCTCATGGGACAGTGTAAAAAGCACATTGCAAAGAGTAAAGCAAATTCAGAGAGTATTGTACAGGATTGCAATTCCATTAAAAAATTAATGGATTATAGTAACAAGAACAAGCTGACCACGAGTGAATGCTGTACGGTTAACAAGATTTTCTCTCATTTTTTTTATAACAGGACTAAGTCTACTTTAACTTTTTTTATTAAATCAAGAGGAAAAAAAAATTGCTCTCATTTTATATAGTTTATTAGCCTTGAAAGTAAAATTAATTTCTCTAATTTTTCTTATTTCTTTTAGCAGTAGTGGGATTCGGAATGTTTGCTTTAGCGGGGTTTATCGGCTCTGCATTATATACAGCTTATTGCAATTATAATTGCCCAATTTGTAGAATTGAAAGGGAGAAGTATAAAGAGCTTGCCAAATCACCTTTTGAGAGAATTATGCATCCACCCATGTACTTAAACATTGTTACAATAAAATATAAGAAGCCTTGAGATATATACTGTAAGTTCAGCAATTCTTCTTAGAGTATGCTTCTTTCCAATTTGTACCAGTTCATCATGAATCAATTTTTCTGAGTTAGCCTCTGCTCAGCTTAATTCTCTCCAATTTGTTCTTCCATTTTACCATGAAAGCATAAATGAAGGACCTCAAACGGAGGGAGCAGTGTAGATACACACATAAACTGTTGAAATAAAATTAATCATTGACATAATCCAAAATAAAAATTGTGTTTTTTTTCACTCAAGTCCACTAGAAAATTTAGATAGATGGCTCATGCATAATATATGAAAATACATAATGTGTGATCACTAGCATTTGAATTCAAATAACTACAACCACTAAATGGAATTCCAAGTTTCCAACCACTAGGTTACAAGCACACATTTAGCAATTTTTGAGGATGATTGAACGATATAAAAACTTAAAAAAAAAAAAAAAAATTTAATATACATGATTAAAAAATTTGAATCATGGGATGGCTAAGCACCCGTGAGCTACCCGAAATTTTTATTAATAGGAAATTAATTAAATAAATATCCAAAATGAAGAATGCTTTTGCGTTTTTTCGAGATATAGGGAAAACGCGATGGTTAATCACGTCCTCTGGCTGTTATAGACTATCACGGCCAGATTTAGCACTAATCACCGCACTTCTTAAAAAAAAAAAAAAAAAAATTCCTGGCCATGATTGATAATCACGGCCAGAATTCAAATCCAGTGCAATATCTGACCGTGTAGAATGAGATCTGATGTGTAGAATGAGATCTGAGTTTGTCCATTTTAATGCCATGTCTGGCCGTGATTGATAATCACGGCCAGGAATTTTTTTTTTTTTTTAAGAAGTGCGGTGATTAGTGCTAAACCTGACCGTGATAATCTATAACGGCCAAAGGACGTGATTAGCCATCACGTTTTCCCTATATCTCGAAAAAACGCAAAAGAGTTCTCTAATCTCGATATTTAATTAGTATATTTTCTATTAATAAAAATTTCGGCGTGAGTTACCATTAGCTGTTTGTCTTGGTATTTGTTTCAAATCATATATTCGCCTTTTTTTTTTTTTTTTTGAGTCGAAGGCCCTTGGGCTATATATTCGCCTTGTACCCAGTACTTTCATCTAACTTTTTATTCTGACATTGGAAATGTACAAAAGAGAAAGATTACGTAGCTAAGGAAGCATTGCTGGAACAGTGGTGATTGGTGAATCTTGCCAAATAGATAATTGAAGGCAAAAACTTGGCAAAGCCGAAATTAATAAGACTCAACTCACAAATATATGTATAAAGTTAGGACCGAGACATAATTTTACAGCCTAGAAATTTATTAAAGCAGACAGTAATTTTTTTTTACTAGTATGTATTGACTCTAAAAGAATAAATGGAAGAGAAAAAAGAAAGGTAATGGTAATGGATGGTGGAATAGCCAATGAATCACCGGCCACGTTCTTCTCGAGCTTAGTCCCCAAGATAAGACCTCAGCCATCTCTTCCCCATGTAATGAGTGTGGGTAAGTTGCTTGAGTAGGTATGTGATGCTCTCTTTGCAATTCCAAGGATCGTGAAAGATGTTTCACTAGAAATATTATATGTAATGTGGAATGGAGAAGGAAATGGAAAAAAAGAAAAGGAAAATCACAAAATTCCGATAGAAGGACCCAGCATCCTTTTCCCTCTCTCTCCGTGATCTTGGTTCATGTAGACCAAAACGTGGGTTCACCAACGCCGAGTGCATCCTAAATAAATGATCCCATAAAACCAGCGATATTTTCCCTCCCCCTCTCAACTCCTGGTTCTAGGGGTGAAAACCAAGCGGATACGGAACGGATAATGCTGATACCATATCACATCTGTCGGATAATGAGTGGATACGAATACGGATATGGATACGGATAGTAAACGGATATTAAAATTCAAAATCAAATCCGTCTTAAACGGATACGGAACGGATAGTCGACGGATACGGATTCGAATACGGATATAAAACGAATAATGGTCGGATATATAATTGAGTTATATTAACAAGATAAAAAATAAAAATACTAATTAATAAAATTTAAATATGAAACTTTGTAAAACAAAAATATAATTTGAAGTGGATAGTTTTCATTTATAAAACTTTTCTGTTAGCCTCCGTGGATAGTTGCCACTAGGTGTATAAAACTTTTATATTATCCTCTGTGAAGTGGGTAGTATTTACTATGTAAATTATTGGTTACACGAATGCTTTTGAAGAAGAGACACAAAGGATTGGAAGTGCTGGGTATATGAGTGACATGTCAAAAACTTTACCTACCAAAGCTTTAAATTTGCACCAATGCTTTATAAAGTGAAAATCCGGATATTGAGTGATATGGGTTAGTCCCACAATCATTATTTAGACTAGAGTTGGGTTCTATATAAGGTTAGAAGCAGTGGGGGTGGAGAGGAAGTAAAAGGTTGGAGTCAGCACGTGGGAGTGGGTTTTAAAGATAGATGGGTTGGATTTTGGATAATAAATGGGTTAGTCCCACAATTATTATTTACACCCCTACCTGGTTCTCTTTTTTTTTTTCTTTTTTTTTCTTTTTTTTTTTTTTTTTTTCTTAAGTTATCAACTCCTGGTTCTCAAGTGCGGCAATTGAATGTCTAATTCGGCTCACATGCGCCGTGTCGACGCGAAGGGAAGGAGAGATTTAAACCAACGGGCAACGGGCAACGGCGCCACTCCCTCTCGCGGACTCGCCTGTCTTGCGCGCGGTTCATGAAATCCGTGCTATGTCGATGTCTTGACGCATGTACACCACGCTCAGATAAACGGATCATGATATCTCTCAGAAATTCATCAAAAATTCGAAGAAAATAGCGGGAAAAAAAAGGAGAAACCGGCAGAGGGTGAAAGGGGGAGAAAAAATTGAGCATGAGAGCTCAATCTCTGGACAGGGAGCAAGAGAAGAAAATTAAGAGCTCGGTTAATTAGCATGCGCTGTAGACCTGAACTTTTCCAATTTGATGATAACCACTAGGAGCTCGAACCTAGGTCATTGTCAATTGAGGTGGATGGGTGCTTGAAAATTGAAATACGGAATTGGTTGATTTACCAATTTAATTGAGCTGTAGATGCAGCAATGGACTCAGGTGGTCAAGGGTCAAGGGTCGCATGAATTGACAGTGTGACACATCAACTGAGCCACAGACCCAAAAAGCAGTAATGTTATTTATGAAAATAATCCCATAGGCCAAGACAGATCATATACAGAACAGGTATCTATGGTGCAGAAATCAGAAAGGCTAAATGAACTACATTCAAAATTACGTAGGTAAAGATAACAGTAACATTAACATATGCGAAACCTATTAGATTGACTTCAAATAACAAATGCAAACCATTGAAATCGATCAATCTTACGAGTGATGCTTATACATATGCGAAATTTTTAAATTTTAGATATAAATTAGTCTAAAGTCAAGTGGTCAAAATTAGAAGGTCTATAAATTAATTTTAATGTATTTATTTTTCGAATATTTTTTGACAACTTGACTTTATATAAAATTAATTTGAAAATTATTTTTTTTGCATTAGACGTATCATTCGTAAGGTAGATCAATTTTAACTGTTTAGATTCGTTATTTAAAGTTAATTCGATATATTTTAGAGTTAAGTTGACAAAAAAAACTTGATGAAGCTAAAAACATCCTACTTGTACAGTTGTCCTCGGTATACTTTGCAAACTGGATCCATCCATTTTTTTCGACGATCAATACAATATTATAGAAGCGGTCAATTGTTATCTGTTGATATGAATTTTTAAGAGAATTCATTTTTTTTTTTGCTAAATTATTATAAAACTGAATTCATATTTTTTGGGTTTTCTTTTGCAAAACATAAGGATTAATCAAAATTCAAATACAAATAAATGGTCAAAAGAATATAACAAAGATGATAATATAAAAAAACTATGGTAGTTTTGATACATAACCAAAAATGAGCATGAGGGTTTGTATTCTACTCTAAAAAATATAATTAGAATATTGTGACTATATTATTAACTTCTTTTCATAATTTATCATGTAATTAATACAGTAATAGTTGTTAATACTAATTTAAAATACACTATAAATTATAAATCAATTCTCAATTCTATAATTCCTCTGTTCCTTTGGTATTCTACTACTATATACTCCTAGCCGAACAGGGAACAGCCCATAGCACTTTGTTTTGAAAATTACAAAACCAGCGCCAAGGTTTCAAGAAACAAAGAAATTACGAAAGAGCCTGAGCTCCTCTCTCTTTCAAGTCTCAACCTCCTCTCCTAGTCTCCCCGCAAGTTTCTATACGAGTCGGATCTCCTCTATAGCTTCCATAGCTAATTGTACGATCTTTTCTCCCCCTCTAGGCCTCTGCTCTGTTTATAGTCTTTCTCTGTTTTCCTTTGCTTTGCAACTACCAAGCAAAATCATGATCTTGCATCCTTTCTTGTTTATTTCTTTTACAACCAGGCTACAGAAAGAGAGATACATGCATGATGGAAGTGCCAAAAGAAGAAAAGAAGTTTTCTTGGAAGATTTGTGAGAATAGTTTTCCTAGTTATCAGGATCTCGGTAAGCATATAGGGTGCCAGTTCTCTGGTGATCTTAAAAGGAAGAAGAAGTCCACTTATGGAATTGAAGAAATGGAGGATCTCACTCCCGAATCTAAAGTGAAAGATGTTGCACTTGCACAGCCATTTATAGATCTGAACGAGAAGCCTGATTGGTGGGAAAAAGAATCGCTGAAAATTGACATCCCTGAATCTGGAGCAGAAGAAGTTGGACCTAAATCTCTTTCCCTAGAGACATGGCTTAAGGATAGAGAGAAAATTCAGGTGACAGATCCAGACTTAGAAGAGAAGGAACAGATCGAACAAGCAGCCAAACCAGAATCTGAGACTGATGTTTTGCTTACTGTACCTGTCCACAGGACATTGAATCAACGGCAGTTAATTTGTTCCCCTTTTCAATTGTGATGGTTATATTCTGAAAAGCAATGTGGGTTGGGCAACAATAACATGGAGGTGATCATGGTTTTAATTTAAGGTTGTTTTTTTTTCTGATTTATCGAGGAATTAGGATGTTAGTGGTGGATACTTTAAATGTTTCGACTTTCGAAGTTATGTTATAGAATGTCTCTAAAACAAAAGTAGCTGAACCTTTATTCTTTTGTTTAATACATGGAGCTGGATGATGAAAAGGAGACACAGATATTGTTTTGATAGTGGTTAACTGAATTAAAGTTTTCTGAGCAGCTATTCTCTGGAATATTATTTTTCTTCATTTACAGAGAATGATGGTTTCATACGTGATTGATGTATCAAATGGTATATTTTCTATACTCTATTATAATTTTATTGATAAATATATACTGATTTCAACTTATATGCAGTTTATGTATGTGTTGAAGAGCAGTTGTGTTTTATAAATTGGTAAAGCTATTAGATAACAATTGGATCAGTTCAGTTCAGTTCAGGTTAAGCAAGGCTGGGTGGGTGTGGGGTTGGATCGGGTCGGGTTTGGAGAAGAAAGATAATTGGTCCCCATTATGGGATAGTTTAGACTTTTAATGACCATTCATTTTAGATTGTACAATGGGTCTCAACTGAAACAAGTCTCTTAATCACAGTGCAAAAACAGGCTTGCATATTTTCTGGAATGTTTAAAAATCACATTATACCAGAATATTACCAGTCCAGTAATGCACTGTTCCACACTGAGCAAGTATCGGTACCACTTCTGCCGTACCAATTTAGTATGCATGACGTTTAATTTTCAAGTATATATTATTTCCTGGGTGCTTTTTTGTGTGTGTATGTTTCTCTGTTTCATTGGAACTGAGATTATATTTTACAACCTTCTTTGAATCATGCCCATCTGGCCTCTCAGCACTGAAAAGTCTTTTACCAGTTGCTCCCGACAACCAACACGATGTCTGTTGTTAGAAGGTTTTGTCCTCCTTTTTCTTTAGTTACATCAAATGCACTTTGTGCACGATCCGGTGATACCAGTTCCAGCGTGCTTGTCTTCAGAAACAAAATGACAAGACCAGAAATACTAGAGTTTCTACTTGGATGATTCAATTATTATAAAAAATGCATATGGATTTCATCTGAGAGAGTTGTCCTTCCCTATTTACGAATATGCCCCTCATAAGTCATAAGGCTATCATAGTTAGCCCAAACACCCAGCTGATAAACCAGAGTTCAGTGCTGATGTCTGACAACTTTTTTTTGCAAGACCCCTAAATTGGACCCAGCCTCAGATGGCACATTGGCATTCAATGTGGTCGTAAAGGCCTGTCTTTTTTATATTTTACTTCTTATAATATTGAAACCATGTAGGGCTGGAGGTAAATGTGGTTATTTAATTCTTGTTAAAATGTTCTCCAATATAGATCACCTATCAGGAGTGTTCACAATTTAAAACCACCTAATAGTTAAGACAATATTTCTATGTGAAAAGTCGCTTAATTGAAATCCGGATAAAGAGTCCTGTGCATATTTAAAGTTGGGAGCCTTGATTCAATCTTTATATCAAATGAAAAAACTGTGGCGAGTGCACCATTTGCTCATTGCTCCCAGTTCAAACTAGCAGGATCAAGAATTCAATTGTTGTGATTTGTGATGTTATGCTTAATTGTAGATCAGTGGTATTAGATTAGATAGCATCAAACAAGCCCTCGCTGATTTTTGATTCTATCCTGCTTTTAGATTTCAGTGAAGAACAAAAAGACAAATATTTCTGATCAAGCATTATAGTCATCTCAGATGAAGAAAATCAGTAACAGTAACTTAACTGTTCACCAAAAACAGATTTAAGAAATAACCAAAAGTCTGTAACAGATTACTTCAAATTAGGACACAACAGATTAAGAAACAACTGATTTCTGAAATCAAATGTTTCTCTGATTACTTCAAATTTAACCAAAATAGTAAATTGCAAATAAGCCTATGCTGTTAATCAAAATAGTCAAACTTCTCTGTCATCTTCACAATCATATTCACTTTCATGTGCTATGAAAGCTTGTGCTCGACCCTTAATTGATATTCCAGCCTTCAGTTTCTACACAGAAATAAACTTGAAGGGATCAAATATATTGAAATAGCAAAGATTGGATGTAAATTATTAATGAATAAACTTTACCTTTGGACAAGTGGCCCTCTTTTCATATTCTTGGCATCTTTTACTTCAGCCGAGAACTTCCAATTGTTGAGGTTTTCTTTTGCCCATGCATTGCGAGACAGAAGGATCACGGATATCACAATTCTGTGTAGTAGCAGCAGTCTCTCGGTCAATTTCATTATTGATTTTTATTAGCCCCTCTTCGATCTCAATCAGTTTTCTGCAAACCATGTCAAATGTAGCACAAGACTTGACAGCCTCCTTAGCAATTCTTTCAAAATACTCGTTTAGAACATTAAGCATGACATATTCCAGTTCTCCACCTTGTCTCCCTTCCAAGTACTCATCATTTATACCTTCCTTTATGTTTCCATTAGCATCACGAATACACCTTTTTAGATTCTCTACCATGACTTCCATCGGAATTTGTTTGTGGGATCGAAGATGCCACTTTTTTGAGGGACTGTTTCTTAGGAGCTCATGGTTATGATCTTTGTGGAAGACTGTTACTCTACAAATCCCATCCTCATGCAACCTCACGCGGTATGCAGCCTTGCAGCTGCATCTCTTTCTTGATGTTTGCCTTTTTGGTGACTCATATGAACTATCAATCATACCCAATGACTTTTTCAATTGATGCTTATGTCGTTTACTGAACCCTTCTTTGGAATAGACCAATCTCATTGAAGTAACTACCCCTTTTGTATTCTTGGAGGAGGAACTCATACGAATAATAAATCCAGTTATGTATCCATACGTGTTGTAAAAATCATAAGCCTCTTTTTTACTAGAAAACTCCATTCCAACATAAGGCTCAAAACTTTTCTCTCCTAAAGGTTCCCAGCCTCTACACTCTAATTCATCGATCGGTAAATTTTTTTTTTTCAGGTACTGCAGAGCTCCTAATTTCATCCACTGCCAAATCAGCCATTTCATTTATTCCATCTACCCCCAAATCATCCATTTATCTACAAAGAAAATAGGCTGTTTATTAATTACTAATTGATATGTACTGCTAATAAGAATAAAACAGTTCATAATTACTGCAAATGTAGCCAATTAAAAATAATCTTGCTGCAAACAGTTCTTATTTGCTGCAAATGCAATTAATTTCAGGTCTTGATCTTTCCAATTATCTCTTTTTGTATCAGACAATATCTACAGCCCACATAGCACATAAGAGATTCTTATTTCTATGGCCAGGTATGCTAAAAACATTTTGATTGTTTTCCTAACAACAAAATATCAGATCAGAATAGGATCATTTTTATTGGGAAGTTTTATCGAGCACTCTTCTATCATATTCAATTGTAAGGCATATTTTGTTTGTATTACCTTCATTTCTATATTTAGAAGAGTCCATTTTTTGTGCAATTTTAATGTTCCCAGACACTGGTACAATCCTGAAATGACGCTTTGCCTACTTTCTTTCTTTGTGCAATTTTCTTTTTTGTGCTATAATCAAAGTACCAAGTGGTGCTTTGCCCATTTTCTCAAGAAACAAGAAAAATAAAATGAAAGAAAAGAGAAGAAGAAGTGAACGAAACCTGGAGGCGCTCTTAGGGAGTGGAAGCGGAGCGGAGGCGTCGAGGCTAGGTCAGATCAAGACTCAAGAGCGATAGAAAGAGAGAGAACGTGCTACGTCCAAGACGTAGCGAAGCAACAGAGATCGTGAATTGAACACAAGATCAAGCAATTCGATTCAATTTCAAAGAATTGAATCTAAGATACCAGTAAAAAACAGTAGAGAAAATGGATAGGTAGAAACCTAGAAAATCTTATTTCATTTCATAACCTTGTTTCAGGATTACACTGGCCTTATATAGGCGATTACATTGCAACAGAAATAACAGAATTTAGTTGAGTATTATTCAATCCTTCAAGCTGTGACACCTCAATGGAGGGTCCATTTCAGTTTCCCTTTGACTGCCTGCTCCGTTTTCTCTGTTTAGTGGGACCCTATCATCAGCGATGCCTTCCTAACGGCACAGCTCTTTCTAACGGTACGTTCTGTTTATTAAGTGAACAGTGGGACCCGCTGTCAGTTCCTTCCTCTTCTCTTTTAAAATCAACGGTTGCCCCCAATTCTGCTGCCTCTCGTTGCATTCCCTCCCCCTTGAGAAATTGCTCGCCCTCGAGCTTAAGTTTCTTGTAGCCCCACCCTATTTCAAGGTTGCCTGACTCATTGGTGTGCTCAATATCGTGTGAAATCATATGTAATCCCAAATTCTGCCCCTCATGCTTGATAGGTTGTAGCCCGGTCACCTCTAAGCTGAATAAGCTGGAAATTGCATTTCTAGGATCGTTCGCCTTCAATTCTTCGTAAATGTCCTCACACATTTTCGCATCTGCAAACGGACCTCCTGAAATTAACTCGATTTTTCTACCCTCGTGTTTGATCTCACAGGTTCCTTTTTCAAAATCCATTGTTACGGGTCCGACCTTTTTCATCCAGCTGACTCCAAGTATTACATCGTACCCTTGTATATCTAATAACCTGAGATTAGCTACTAATTCATGGCCCTGTAGTTGAAATTTCAGATTATTACACACGGACTCCGATATCATCCGCCTACCATCCGCCAATTTAACCTTCAAGTGCCTTGTTTTTTCAATTGGGAGCTTCAAGTGGTTAACAACTTCAGGGTGGAGGAATGAATGCGAGCTCCCACTGTCCAGTAGTGCCACTATAGGGAATTGACCAATCTTTCCATCAACTCTCAGTGTTGTGCTGTCGAGATCATCTCCCGGCTCACAATTAGCAATGGTTGCTTCCTTCTCTTGCCCAGTGCTGAGTTCAACCATTTCACTGCCCCATTCTTCTTCTTCCCCACCTTCAGCAATCAAGGCATGAAGAGCTTGCTTTGAACACTTGTGGCCCGGATAAAACTTATCCCCACACTTGTAACAAAGACCTTTGGTTCTTCGTTCTTCCATTAAGCTTTGAGCAGGATTGTGGTGTCTGGTGTTTTGATTTGTGGTGTCTTTCCAATTTTTGTTTGGTTCTTGGTAGTTGGTAGTATCACAAATTTGGGTTCTAACTGAATTATGGCTCATCCTTCTGGAATTTGTGCTAAGTGAGAGTTCTAATTGCCTTGCTGTCTGGAAAGCGTCATCTAGAGAGTCAGGTTTAAACAACCCAATTGTATTTTGAATTTCTTCCTTCAACCCGCTGATGAAACACTCTCTGAAAAACAACTCACTATCTATTCTTACTTGGCTCATCAATCTAGATTTTGCTCTGGAGAAGTTCTTGATATAATCATCAATACTGCCTTGTTGTTGGATTTTCTTGAACTCTGCTATTGGATTAGCACTGATTCTAGCAAAATACCTTAGCACTTCTTCAATTAGTATTGGCCATGGTGGTTCTGGTTTCGCCAATTTGTAGCCTTTGTACCATTCTTTTGCTTCGCCCGTGAAGTGCATCGTGGCCATTCTCACTTTATACATCTCCGATGTCTGGAAAACATCGAAATAGTAATTACTTTCCTCAACCCAGTCAGTTGGGTCATCACCATTAAAGGTTGGGAAGTCGAAACGAGGAATGTTGAATCTTGGTTCTGGATTGGAGCTATTGCCATGCCAATTATCTCGTCTTCGTCTTGCATCTTCTTGATTTTCATCAAGAATTGGAGGTCGTTCCTGATTGCGCTTCGGAGGGTTGACGGGCTGACTATGGCTGGTCTCTCCAATTTCGTGATGTTGTTTAGCGGCCAGCCCCTCCATCATCTCCATCATCTTGCTCATGCCAACCTTGAATTCATCTTCAATTCGCCCCATTCTATCACTCAGCTCTCTTTGAGATGATTCAGACCTGGAGACTTTATCACTAATTACAGCCATGTCGAGTTGGCGCTGCTCATCATCCCCTGAATTGGAACCTCGTGTCTTCCCCGCCATTGATGAGTTCTTGGAGTTCTTGCTGCGTTGCCTTCCCAGGGTTGCTTCGAACGGCTCTGATACCAATTGCTACGTCCAAGACGTAGCGAAGCAACAGAGATCGTGAATTGAACACAAGATCAAGCAATTCGATTCAATTTCAAAGAATTGAATCTAAGATACCAGTAAAAAACAGTAGAGAAAATGGATAGGTAGAAACCTAGAAAATCTTATTTCATTTCATAACCTTGTTTCAGGATTACACTGGCCTTATATAGGCGATTACATTGCAACAGAAATAACAGAATTTAGTTGAGTATTATTCAATCCTTCAAGCTGTGACACCTCAATGGAGGGTCCATTTCAGTTTCCCTTTGACTGCCTGCTCCGTTTTCTCTGTTTAGTGGGACCCTATCATCAGCGATGCCTTCCTAACGGCACAGCTCTTTCTAACGGTACGTTCTGTTTATTAAGTGAACAGTGGGACCCGCTGTCAGTTCCTTCCTCTTCTCTTTTAAAATCAACGGTTGCCCCCAATTCTGCTGCCTCTCGTTGCAGAACGAGAGAGAACTGGGAAGGAGGTAAGGGTTCTTTCGTCTCTTCTTTTCTCTTTGATTCGAAATCGTAAGAGAGGGAGAGCGAGAGGCGGCTGGAGGCGGGAGGGGGAGCGAAATAGAGAGAAGGCGGGAGACAAGGATTTGAATCCCTAAAGTAATCCAAAGTATAAGTTCGGATCCGGTGAATTCCAACTTCGACCGGATTGGCTCAGATGCTGATCGGACGGTATTCAATGAAACACAAATTTTGAGTTACTTTAGAGGATCCGAACCCTGAGAGAAGAGAGACCGAAATAATGGCTATCGGATCTGTTATTGGTTTTTTTATGATCTTGCACGCATCAAAAAGCATATCGGATGGCTACCAAGAAAGTGATTTTGTACTAGTCTCTATTTTCTGTGGTTGCAACTTCAATTGGCTGTAGTATTGCAGATATCTTTGTCCAATTATGCATTTTTAAATTTTATTAACTTCAAATTTAAAATTTAAATGTTGAAATACAATCATTACATCTGATTTATATTATTTATCGCTATGCACATGTAGAAAATTACGACATTTCATTTTTGTTTTGATTGGTATCAAGAACTTACAAAAATACACTGACGTGGACAATCTCTAAACATTGATTTTTTTAATTTATTGATTCATATTGAACTAATTCATCCGAAAGTAATAATATTTTTTTCTTCAGAAGAGGTTTTCTCTCAAAAAAATAATATTTTTTTCACACGTAAAGAAAATAATATATCACATTTATTTTGACATATAATTTTATAATTTTTAATGTTGTAAACTTAATATATGAAGATATGAGGGAAATACAAAAATTAAACCCTCTTCATATAAAAATCACATTTAATTAAACTGCATCCGGCACATTAAATTTGAAGTTTATGTAGTACATAATAAGATCTCTATTTTCAATCTCAATCAGAAATAGAGTTGCTAAATGAACTAATTAACTTATGCAACTCAAGAACCACAAACTTAGTACAGTGGTATGAGTCTTTATCTCTCTCTTGGATAGATGCATGTTCAATTCTCAAAAATAGCATCTAAAAGATGCTCGGTATACCGGGTGCTTTAATAATAATAAAAAAAATTTGTGCAACTCAAAAGCCAATTAGTTTCTAGGTATGTACTTTCTGCATTTTGTGAAGTGTGAACTGGCTCCGTCCATTTTTTCAGACCAATCAATACAATATTAGAGAAGTGGTTACATTACATGCTGTGATGTTCTGAATTTTTAAGCTTGGAGATCTCTAAACACCACTGCTCTTTTGGATTTCACATCTCCTAAAATATCTCAAAATTGAAAATTTCAGTTTTGTCATAGGATATCCTCCCCTGCTATAGGCTCTCTCCTTTCTTCATCTTGTAATTTTTGCCTTCACATTTTCTTTTAAAAATCCCTAATGCCATTATCTCTGTTTCCATCTTCATATAAGATTGGGGCGTTAGAAAGTTAGTTGTGAAGGTTTTGGGTTTAACAGGATAATTGAATGAATAAGCAGGTTATAATACTCTGCGCTGCTACTAAACATGGCCACACATTTATTACTGTATGGGGGCTGAGACAATTGTATCTTCCTTCAGATATTATATCTTCATTCATCTAAATTATTTTTATACAAACATAATTTATTAAAAAAAAAAGGTGACAAGAATAAACATTAAACACCAAGTATTTAATAGCTTCAAATTCAATGTAGTAGTCTCCAACTTATCACATGACTTGTCAGAGACAGCTTCAGAGAATTTTCTCTGGAACAGTCACTGCCTCCAGAATAAACCAAAACAAGATTATAAGAAGCCAAACAAAGTGAATATCAACTGGTTTGACTTTCTGATCTTGCCTTTAGATCTGAGAAGTAACCTGAAAAGTTACCACAGATTTCTCATCAAACCAAAGACTTCACCTTCCATGTACAAGAGGAATAAGAATTTTTAAAACAACGAGGAAGAACATAATGACATAAAAACAGCTTGAAGACAGAACCGCTCACCTCGGGGCAATAATATCCTCAGCACTGCACAAGGACATACTACTTTGCACAAGTTAAAAAAAGGAAAAAGTGCACAACAGATAGGTTCAAATAAAATGCCAAACATAATAGAACTGTCATCATACATAACATTAACATAAATATCTCTCGGAAATACCAACCGAGGTGGACCATTTTATTTTCAAACATCCGCAAAGTATCGCATTAATTAACAGAAGGCCACATTTGGTAGCTCGACTCAACCGTCCTTCTCGCAATGTTCCTCATCTTCGTCTTGCTGGTCTTTGATACCACCACAGGTCTGCTCTTCTTCAGCGACATGCCCCATTTCGCCATTATCCTTGTCCTTCTCACATCCTTCGTCTTCACTTTCCAAAGTAGGAAAGGGGCCAATCCAAGGGCAGTGCACCTGTAATTCTGTAAGATTGGACAAAGTAGTTAAATGGTCGAGTACAGTGCCATCCTCTGACACGAGCTTATCAGATTTTCGATCCCAGTGATATGATGATAAATCAGGAGAAAAGGGATAATTCTTCGACAAAGCAAGGAGGGTACTAGTCTGAAATGCCCTTGAACGCAGAAAATTCCGAATAGTCTGAGCCTCCTGAGTTGCCTTTTCGCTCTTAAGGAGCAAAATCTCTTGGTTGTGATCAGTGAGAGATTTTTTAGCAGCCTCAAGTTTTTGCTCAAGCTTACTAACTTTCTCCTTTTCCTGTTCGAGCGACAGATTACTCACTAGGTGTGAACGATTCAACTTGGTAATGGTGGCGGTAGCCTTCTTCACAGTAGCATGAATAGTGTTTAAATCCTTCTTTACAGCGGAAAGTTCTCTATCACGCTCCTGCAGTTGGTTTGTGAGCGCGCACTTCTCTAACTCTACAGACACCATCTTCTGTTGTAGGTTTGCTACAGCTGTTTGCTGCTCTTTTTTCTCTTTGTTTAATTTTTCCTTGTCTTGCTCCAGCACCAACTTCTCAGCCTCCAAGTTCCTCACCTTATCACAGAGAAAGGTAACTGCATCCCAATTTGTGTGTTGTAATATATCCCCAACTGTTTCTTTTCCTTTTCTGCTTCGGGGAGGATCTTGTGGAGAACTGGAGGGCTGCACACATGTATTATTCCTCTTTCTTTGCCTCATTGGAGGCACGCGAGAAGCAGCATTTGGAGAACTTGAGCACTGTTTCTCTGTTGGTGGGATAGGAGGAGAAATTGCTTGCACACTAGGTAGAGTAGGAGCTGTCCCCTCTTGCTTCTTAGGTGACAAATTTCCGGGAGTTTTCTTAGCAGGAGGTGCCTCTTCAGGGTTCTGTTGTTGTGGAGAAGCCACTTTCGCCATCTTAGAGAGGGGAGACATGAGCTCCTCTTGCTTCTTCTTTTTTCTTTCCTCACCGGTGGTAGATCCCAAAGAGCCAGCCTTCCTCTTCACCACGATGGCCTTCTGCATGTTCTCCTCCATACCTCGAAAAGTGGGTATAGACTTCTTCATTCCTGCAAAACATAATATCGTGGTTTAGTATGACACATAAGATGATTTAATCTAATTTCGTTATGAATGGGAGAACAAGGCAAATCGTAATTAAAAAGACTTAAAGCCACCCCTGTTTTCTTCTGTCAGCAACAAATAATTCAGTGACTTACCCATGCCGTGGGAACAATGCTTCCCTGCAACAGAACTTTGTAAATTTTTGTAAAACTTGATTTTACTTGGGATATCATCGTTACTGACTGAAATGACCTAGAGCTTAATTTAACTGGTTAAATCGTAATTTGCAAAACAAACAAAGAAATTGAACAAATTTGAGATTGATCGAGAACTGGGATACAACAATGGAGAAGCAAAAGTTAAAGGTGGTAATACAAGAATTCTTACTGAATTTCCTAATCTGAACCTATGCATTAGTTTGCCAACAAGAAGACCATTCCACACCCAGAAACTCGTCACCATGCCCGGACCAAGGACAACTGCTTGACAAAAATACTACTTAATATAAATAGGGACAAATGGCCCCATTCTTGCTGTCTGGCTAATAATATCCTTATTATATTCAAAATACCCTAAAAACCTAGTTCTTGATCCCGACCTTTGTTAGGAGGTTGGCTCTGAACCTGAGGTCCTCTGGCACCTTGCTTCCCCTTCGTGGAGTTTGCAGTATCTGATTTATGGTTCTCTTGTGAATTGAGAACAAATTTCAGATCATGCCACTTTCTCTTCAGTGTTCTCTGTTTTTTCTGACAATTTTTAAGGTTTTACAAGAGTCATGACTAGAGGTTGTAAATTTTAGGACTTAGCGTGTCACAATTAGAACAAACAGATCAGTTACCATAACTAATTTTGACTTTGTTCGAACATTCGAAGGAAGAAGTACAAAAGGAAGGGAAGCATGGTCATGACGCTCGGGCAGCGAATCAAACAAGTTAAAAGGCTGAATATTGGGATCCATCTCGTCAGAATAAACAAACTATCTGACCTCAAAGCAGAAGAAAGGATAACGGAACAAAATATTGGAACTATCCAGGGTCAGAACCAACTGGTGAAGAAAAGAGAAAGGTCAATAAAAGTAGTTGATTTGATTTAGGCATCGGATTGCTGAGCTGCTCAGTTGACCATTTCTCTCTAATTAGCAGATATTAACCATTTGATAGTGTTAAATCTTTTTGCCTATATAAAGGCAAAGCTTTTACCAAATTGATTATGTGATTAACTTTTTTTTTTTTAGTATTCAGCCCTTTTAAACACTCATTGTCACGATTACCATATTCTTGGTTTCTTCTCAAATATACTCAATACACTCACTTATTTCCTTAATTATCGAATACCCATCAATCACAAGTTTCTCAACCGTAACATAGTGTCATCTGCGTGAGACACCTCATAAGTCATGCCTAGGAAATACGTCTATCATGCCTAAAATTAACATAAATATACAAAATTGTAACTAACGAACAAGTGAAAAGGGCAAGTATAAACATAAATCATCCATTTTTAGGATCAGACACTACAAAACGGATCATTGGGACCACCGAAGTAACAGTCAGGCAACCTGTCACCTTTAGGAGCGGTGCGATATGAAAAAAAAAAAAAAAACCTTAATCAACTTAAAACTTTTGTTTTCATGAAAAAGACAATGCTTGAAGACCAGAGAAATCGAAGTGAGAAAAATGGAAAAGAATAGATTCCAATGAAACCTCCACTGATCTCCGCAACACATGATCATACAAGCATCTCAGGGCTCCACTTTCCTATGTTGTTTTGGGTTTTGTTCAGCTGTCACAGTCGTGAGTCGTGACATATTACACCCCTCACAAGTTTTGCTGATGCCCTCTCCCAGACCCCTACAATCAAACCAGATTTCGCCTCTCCTACAAAACAATTTATCAACCTCCTCTGATAGACGACAGACTATGAGTCTAAGGTAAAAATATGCAGAAGTCGGGTTTTTGGTAAAAATATGCAGAAACTTCATGATATTTTTTAATATAGGTCCAATGATCTTCTTCCTTTGTCTCTTTATTTTCAGTTTAGAAATCTGTTCTCATTTATATTAAAATATATACTTATATACTGGTCAATTCATATTCTATCATTCCCCTTTTTGGTTGATGTCCATACCTTCAGCGACTTCGTGTTGTTTCTTTATTGGTGTGGAGCTGATACAAACAAAAGAGCATCAATTGTTCTCCAAGCGCAATGAGAATATCATTTTTAGAACATATGTAGGTGGTATCTTCCTCTTTAATAGGAAATTCATTTGTTAGGATTAATGATTTTCGTTTACTGATTGTAGGGGCCTTCTGTCAGTTTGATTTTTGTTTGAGGATAAAGAAGACCAGAACAGAGGTTACTTTCTTTCAATAGTTTATGGGGAACTAGGGTGGTACAAGTCCTAGTTGACCACATCCTTACCAATTCCAACAAAAATGAAATAAATGTGGATTATAAGGTCGACTTCATAACGCCTTTCTTTTGAATTGTTATTCCATGGAGATAGCTCAAACTCACACCCATGATACAGTTTCTGATTTGCATTGTTAGATCCTGTTAATTAGGTTTAGTTTTGAATAAATATAATCTCTACATGAGTTCAGATACCATATTAAGAAAGAATCTGCATTATGTACCAATACAGCAGCATACTGGTACCATACATTAAAATCCTTGATGTTCTGCCATTTTAACTTCTTATCTTTATTACTATTTTGTTTCTTTTCTTTAATAGGCTGTTGAGTAAACTATTTTGTACTTAAAACATTAAAATCGATACTGTATTGAATCAATGCCTCAATGGGCAAACAAATACAGGATATGAGCAGTGGGCCACAAGGCATTAATTTATTTGGTTTATGTAGGGGTGTCTTTTGTGTACCTGCTAATTTGGGCACAATTTGACACAAAAGCCCTGTTTGCTTCTTGGAAAGAAATGGTGATATCAAACTTGCAGTTAGTGTGTTGTTAAAAATTATTTACATTTCGGCACCCCTGTCTACTACATGCATGCATTCCTCCTACCTCCATCCATTGTCAGCTTCATAGAAAAGGTTATGCACAGGTTTCTGTAGCGGGGCCACCAGAGCTTCTCGGGAGGACAATTGGTTGGTCCAATGGCCTGCAATATGTCTTCCAAATATAATTGGATCGAGGCCTAGGCATGCTCCTCAGATGGATATGGCTCTGCTTCTATGAACTAACTTCACTCTGGGCTTCTATTATCTCAAAAGTACATCTACACCATATTTACGACCCTCAGACCCTAAGAGACCTTCGTTCACTACACCCGTTCTTCCTCACCAATAATACATTAAAAATGAACATACCAACAACATTGTTCCGGGAATGACCAGCATATAAGGTGGGCAATTATTATTAAATTTTAGGTTTAAAATAATCTTGCCGATGGGATCGTATCAAGGATGCAATGCACCAGTCACCATTCCTTTTATTCCTTACCATGGCATTAGTGACCATGCTTTTCGTGACCAATTCAGTAGGGAATACATCATTCCTGGCCAGCAAATTTGTTTTACCCACCGTATTTCATTGTCACGAATGATAAATTTTCTTGTAGTACAATCAGCATTTTACTCTATTGCAAGGATGAGCGTTTCAAATATTTCACATTTTTTTAGTATGTTTGGTAACAATATCTAAACATGGGTTGAGCTGAGTAAAATAGACCAAATCACTTTGTTAGATATCATATCTTACTTTATTCAATAAAGCACATGCTTAACCAATATATGGGTTGGAGAGACAGAAAACCCACTCACTCTGAGTGTGTGAGAGAAAATTATAAGATAAAGAAAAAGAGAGACCGTTTGTTTCATTTGTACGCTATATTCAAAACTAAAACCCAATATATCCAACTCAGCCGTAAGACGGCACAAAAGAGCATAGTTCCAACCCTTATAATAAATGGTTTAGGATACTACACTGACAATGGATTAATTTGACAGTTTTGACAATCATAATAAAAAAAAAAACTAACAATTTTTAAATCTGATTTTTAGAATGTTTATCTGTGCTGTATTTATATCATGCACATGAAAACTGATGGAACATGATGCAAGTTTTGCTGTTCATCAAACAACTTGAAACTAGCAACGGTCTGTATTTAATGGTCTTTAACGGGATATCAAATAAACTCATTCTACAAAAATATACGACCAAGCTAAAAGGCCAAGAACATGCCCATAAGTTTTGTTTTCTAAAATTTTTGCAGTTTGATTTTAAAATATATTGTCAAGATTGTCAAGGGATCCCAACGAATAATAAATTACCTAGCTCAATAACAAGGGAGTTTATTATTGAGAAAGGAGGTTTTGTCGAGAATAACAATACTTGACCTTCTGACCCGTTGTTGTAAATACAGAACTATTAATTGAGTGTTATCAAAAAATAAGATACAACACACGCGTGTGCACAAAAACAAAAATACAAAAGAAAAAAAATAGCTTTGTATGATTTTTGTCAAACCTGCTATAACATGCCCAACACAAGGCTCTGCACTTTTTCCAGATGCTTCTTCTCCACGTGTATGTACTCGATTTGTAATCATCTCATTTTCCTTTGATGTGTTGCCCCCACTTGCGCCTTCCCCAGACTGAGGTATAAAATGACGAGGAGCCGCCTCCATCAAATCATTCATGTCCAGCCCGTTTCGATTCACCACACTCTCTAAGACACTGGCAACAAAGAAAGGTTTTAATTAGTAACAACTTTTTAGAAACCAGCTTTCAATGGCCATAGATAATCCACAGAACAAAATGCTTACAAAGTATGTTATAGGATGACTTATGTCTCTTTTGAGTGTGTATGAAAGAGAAAGCGAACTTTTTAACAAGGAAATAATCTCTGTCTATGCTTGTGCCTGTGCCCACAGTGAAGCATATGTTTTGGCTATTAAACCATATCTTGACACATAAAATTAGACATTGTCTTGAAATTTCAAATTATGTCATAATCAATGAATTTGTTTGCTATCGAGCCATTGTGGACAATAATATGTGGTTGTCATTACAAGAAGTACAAAAGAAAAATATTCTTACTAATGTTAAGGAGCTCATGATGAAGAAGAAATACTAACTATAAGTTCTCACGCCCAAAGTATTGTAAACAAAAAAATATAATAAACAGCCTTTATAATTGCGGTGTTTTCCAGCAATAATGGGAACCAATGTACTTGTTACGGAGATAAAATTAAGTAGTTAAATAACTTCCATTGGTTAGAGATTAAAATGGATAAAAATTAGAAGTTTCCACAGGTGCTAGTGTCTAAGCACATGACAAGAAACCTAGGAGAAAAGCACATTGTGGGTTGATAGCATTTTTCCTATTGTAATTTGTAAATTAATTATGTATGTTACTATAACATATAATATTCATGTCAACATAAAGCTAACGAACAGAATAATCTATTGAGGTGTTATGTAGTTCAAACGACACCTTCACGTGACTGTTAAATTAAGATGTTCAAGGTTTGTAAAAGAAAATAGTTACCTTTTTGCAATTGGTAATCAAGTTGGGGCCAAAAAAAAAATGTAACATTTACTAGGAAACAAGCAAGATGTCTACTGAGATGTTGAGTTACAATATATAATCTTGTCTGGTTCCATGGACAATACTGGCAAGTACAACATACTACTTGATAAAAGGACAAAAGGAGCAAAGCATACCTTGAAATGACCCGAAATGGCACGGTATTCTCTTTACCTTTCATCTTCATATAATCACATAGCTATAATAATAGTAAATATTTGAAAAACTTTAGCAACTCATCACTGCTCAGATAAGTGTCATACTGTGTTTTTTTTTTATTCAAGTCAAAAAGGTCAGACTGATTATATCAATTTGGATACCTAAAATAGGAGAAAAATATTAAATAATGGGTCAACTATTAACAAAAGTGACTTATGGTACATCTACCACGATATTTTGCAGTTTTGCTGCACAAACATTGATTATCGACATAATATACTAAATTAGAGGGAAACAATTACAAAAATGCATCATTGGAAACAAAAGAAGATTACACTAAACGACAATATTAGTCTACATTGAGTTAATTAATCAAGTTTTCAAATTTTGGTATACAGAACAAAACTGTGTGCCACATACCAAGCAAAGTTTTGTTGCTAACTTAGGTGGGTCATCCTTTGACTCTTGGATGAGTCTCTCGATTAATTTAGCTGCCTCTTTTTCCAAATCCGAAGCCATCAGTTCTCCGGATAAAAAAAAACTACAAAAGAGAAACAACATCCATGCAGATACAGCTTTAAAAGAGAGAGAGAGAGAGAGAGAGAGAGAGAGAATGGGGCTACAAATAAAAACCCAGCACACCTCACTGTGATTGCCTTTTATGTATGGTTAGCCAGAAACAAAATATGTATTCATAGATTCAGGAAATTAACACGATTTCCTATTGTATCTTGCCAATTATGACAAAACTAGCAAGGGACTTCACGCCTCACGGGGGTAAATATTTTAACAGAGCAGTATTGGCTTCATGCAGCGCACGGACTATCCAATCAAAGCAACGCTGTATATGGTTTTTGCGCTGCATGAAGTCAAAGTCATCGTTCCAAGCAAACAAGCTATCTGGCTTCAAATCTCAAATATGAAATCAATGCTAAAATTTTAATCGATGGAAACAAAAGAAAATGGAGAAAATAACCAAAAAACAGCTCAGAAGAGATGGAAGCAAAGAAGGAGCTCGGTTACCTAAAGAAGGAAGCGAAAGCTAGTAGCAACCCATGGTGTCGACTATGTCTCTTCTATTTCTCCCTAGGGTTTAGGGTTTCCAATAATTTTTTGGGTGAATCGGAGAAGGATGGAGTGTCCATATCCTCTGCATTAACGCACCGTTTGAGATTAGATTCGGACCGTCCGATCAGAATCCGGAATCCGGCCCCGGATCTTTTAAGATTCGTTCTAATATGCAACGAACGGATCGGATCTAAAATTTTAAACTCAAACGGTGCGTTGATGCAGCGGATATGAATTCCATGATTCCATCAAAGTAGTGACTAGTGTTTGGGTTATGTTCTCTCCAGTTAAAGCAATAGATCACTAGTGCGTTTTGAGGGTTAAATGGAGAGAAAGCTTTCCGGGCTCAGAGCTCAAATTTAGAACTGGATATCCAATAGATTCTTGGTCTAATTGTTGCCCAAAAATATTAAAATATTTTTTTTTTGTCATTAAAAATGAGCATCATTCTTTATTACTCCTTTTTCATTTAATATAAAATTTAAGCAAAAATATATATTTTAAACCTTCTCTTCAAGTACACGCATATTTTTAATTATCATGAAGTGAGGAATTCTAGAGGTGATGCATAAGTTGAAATACTTATCTTTAGATCTGATAAAAGTAATCAAGTCCGAAATATGTAAAAAAAAAAAAAAAAAAGTTGATCAATATTATAATCCTTTTATATAGTTCAGGAACTTCATCTTCCTACGTACGTAAGTCTTTCTAATTGGACTAAAAACCTTTAGCAAACTAATATATATTAATATTATGGTCCATCTCTAAACTGATATTTTGTTTGTTTTTGTCAAATTATTTTAATCAGAAAGACGAAAAACATTAATCACAAGAAAAATTCAGATATGCTAGATACCTCACTTTTTTTCGAAATAATAGCATTAATTTAATTTAATTTAATTTAATTCAATAATAATTATATTTCATAAAGTAGCAGCAAGCTAATCAAATTTCAAATTAAGTTTTTTGAATAATCACCTTGGATTGTTGAAAATTTTAGTCTTCAATTTTAAAATTCGATAAAAAAAAAAGAAATCAATTTGTAACACGATAAATTTATCAAATTTGGATTTTTTTTTTTTAGTTATTTATATACTAATTCGAAGTTCATTAGGAAAAAGAAATGTGATTTTAGTTCATCGAAGATAAGCACCGTTGTAAATGTCTTCGGTCCTTGTGCATGATATAATGAAAAATTAAAGTAAAAAATAAATTAACTAAACTTTTTTGTGAATGGCCATGGTCGATGGAGATTCATTAGTCCAATTTGATTGTGAAATTGGTATTTGGCTGATATATTAAGGGTTCTGTAAAAAAAAAAATATATAATCTGTGGTACCTAAACATGTATTTTTATTATCAACTCTAAACATGTATTAAAAACTTGTAACAAACCCACAAATGCATTTAATAATGTTTGTAAGTTAAATTCTCCACATATCAGTATTGGGCCTTACGTAAGACAAAGAATCTATTTTGGGCCTAAAGGCTACAATAGTGATAATAAATTATAAATTACCTTTTGATTTTTATTTTATTTACCATGAGATTGGAATTAAATTCCTTCAGGTAACTCTCAATGCGAGCACTCAATTTCAAACATACAATCTCTCACATAATGAGTACTTAGTCATTAGACTAAACATGATTATCTAGTACCTTTTAATTTGTTATCAATATTAGCAGGTTAGTTCTTTCAAAAAAAATATATATTAACAGGTTAACCATGAAGTACAAATCAGTGTTGTAAAAACGCCCGTGACGGCCGATTAATCGGTGACATGTTTGTGGTGGAAAATGTTTAATCGGCCATTTTTCCCGATTAATCGGCCGTTTTACCGATTAATTGGCCGTTTTACCGATTAATTAGCCGATTATTCCCGATTATTCCCGATTATTCCCGTTTATTCCTGTTTATTCCAAAAAAAAATTTAATATTTTTTTTTCAAATTGACTTTTTTTTTATATGATAATGTGTGATAATAAGTTTTATAAATCATGTATTGCAGTTTTGTTTGTGCTTGAACATACATTCAATATTTTTTATATATGTTTTTTATTCTTACTTTAAAATTTATTAATTTTTCTTCTATTTATTTATCATATATTTTTCTTACTAATTACTGATGTAATTTTTCAATTAATATAACATATTCATTTATGAAACTAAGTTGGTGTTATAAACTAAATTTAGTGATTTTATGTTGGAATGTTTCATTTCTTTTAGATAATATGTTATTAGTATTTGAAAAAGATTTAACTCTTGAATTTATTTTTTCATTAAATAAATGTGTTACTGACACATGTAAAGTGCTTATGCGTTAAAAAAAATAAGTGTAGTGTTATGTTATAATAATAATAAAATTAAGTTAAATTAAGTTTATTTGATAAGTTTAATGAGTTGAATAAATTATAATATATATACATAAATTTAATAAAAACGTTAAATTGCCCGCATAATTCCGATTAATCACTTGGCGGCACCCCGTCCGTCCGACGACCGCATACCGTTATTTACAACACTAGTACAAATATATATATTACTCGGACATTCTGACTAATAATATTGATTTTTTTTATAAATGGCAAAAAATAACGCTACTTATTTGAAATTTTTTATCTAATAATATAATCTACGGAGCAGCTTTTTTAGTACCAGAACAGAGTTCTGACGCTGCACAAGGCGTATGAAATGCTTCTTCATAAGCAAACTATGACAAACTCGGTACAACCCCCTCCGGTAGGTTCTGGGCTACTCTGTGGCGATCTCAGGATGTAATTCCCCATGCCAAGATGTTTATTTGGAAGGCCGTGCATGCTGTTCTTCCTCTTGCAGCTGTATTGCATAGAAAGATCCCTGCTATTGATGATTCATGTTCATCAACCCCCTCCGGTAGGTTCTGGGCTACTCTGTGGCGATCTCAGGATGTAATTCCCCATGCCAAGATGTTTATTTGGAAGGCCGTGCATGCTGTTCTTCCTCTTGCAGCTGTATTGCATAGAAAGATCCCTGCTATTGATGATTCATGTTCATCAACCCCCTCCGGTAGGTTCTGGGCTACTCTGTGGCGATCTCAGGATGTAATTCCCCATGCCAAGATGTTTATTTGGAAGGCCGTGCATGCTGTTCTTCCTCTTGCAGCTGTATTGCATAGAAAGATCCCTGCTATTGATGATTCATGTTCATTGTGTGGTCAGTCGGAAGAGACGGTACAACACATGCAAGAGCCATTTGGTTTGATACTTTGATTCTCCCCTTGCGTTCCGATCTGATTCTCTGCCACTCGCGGATGTACCGGTCATGATTTCCAATTTGTGGCAGTTGCTCGGTAAGAATAATATTGCTTCTTTGATGATTTTCTTATGGTTTATTTGGAAGTCCCAATGTGCCCGGATATATAGTGATACAGCCCCGACCCACACGCGTCTGATATATTACAAATTAATGAAAACCCTAATGCAGAATATTCAATGTACTATCCCATGGTTACAGGTACTGATTAGTGTGAACTGGCAAGCGCATGTGGAGGTCATGGAAATTTGGGGAATACTGCAGCGGTTTAAGGAGTTCAGATGCTCTTACATTCAAAGGGAAGCTCTACCCTGATAATCTTGCATATCAGGGTAGAGCTGTAAAGTTCAGCTATGTACGTAGGATATATATACCTTTTCCTTATTTGTGCAAATGTAAGCTCTGTACTGGTAAATTTGAAATCAATGTGAGCCTACGGGCATTGCAAATAAATAAATAAATGGATTTTTATTTTCGTAAGATGATATAAAAAAAAAATCAAGATTTTCAATTTTAAATATCCTCCGACCACGTTTCGGCTCTATAATCTTCCACATGAAGGACCTTGCAAACGGCTTTATTTTTAAAATTTTACATTATACCGTCCCGTAAAAATTGCATAAGCACACTTTACCCAAATTGTTTTAGAAAATCCACCCTACTTTTGAAAGATAAATGGACAAGTAACAAAATTATAGCATTGAGACTATGAGAGTACTTTCTGTGATTTTAATTTTTTGAAAAGAGGCATACAGAAATACCGCTCGTTCGTGCTGATCCTTGGATACAATTGCATTGTTGGTTGGGAGAAACACCAACAACCAAATTGTACCAAGGCTAGATTGAATGATTAGTTGAAATATTTGATTCTTTTATTGAGATTTGGTTTGAAGTTGGGTTTGTGTTTAATCAATCAATAAATAAATAAATAACAGTTGGGGTTGTGGGCTGGCGCTGCATGTGGTTTTGGAATAATCAAATTTTCAATGCAAAACAGGCAACTGGCATCGCAGAAACTATGGAAATATATAGTTATATTTAAATGGATATTTTTATATGTATATGAATATATTTTTTTTCTTTGATTCAGTCCTAATAACTAGGAAATTTATATAAGTCAATAAGTCAATCAGTCAGAGATGTCAATAATTGAAAGTCTTAAAATCACCGAGCTGACGCAAACAAGTGGGCCCACTATGTTGAAGTCACCCAAAGAATAATGTATAAATTTGATCTCCTGTGGGCTGTGGCCACTATTATGATACTGAAACTGAATGGATAGGTCACAGACTCACAGGCATAGTTACAAATGAATTATTTGGATTCGGTTCAGCGAGATCAAAAATTCGTGATTCAGGAATAATTCGGATATAATTCGGGTATGATTTAGAATTTCCGGAGCAGAGATCTCAGTCTTGCAAGAGAGCAAAAAACCCAAAAAAAATGTTTGGGGAAAAATTCGGGAAAAATCACAAATAATTTGTAAAATTCGGAAGAAAATTTGCGAATTATTCGAATTTAATTCGGTCAAAGTTTAGTTAACTGAATAATTTGTTGTTCAGTTCGATATTACAAAAAAATATGAATTATTCAGGTTTAATTCGCAAATAATTTACGAATCTTGTGGCTATGGTGACAGTAACTCCTATGCATTATCAATTTCAAAACCAAACTTTAGAAGTATTTGTGATTTTTAATCCTTATTTTAGAGTATGACTGATAAATTGGTCTTTTTCTTCATTTTATATTCTTTGCAATGTATTAGTATTTTTCTTCATTTGAAATTCATATCCCTTAATGCCCACCTTTCAAAATCAATTTATGTTCCTCATTTTTTGTATGGATTTAATTTCAATTTTTACCATTTGAAATAAAATTGTTGGGTAGATAAATTTTACTGCAAACTAAAACACTAAAATACTAAAATACGAAAATTATTATGAGGGATCTAATTAAACCATTTTATGGTGACACATCTTGACACCATATTTTTATAAGTCATTTTTTGTAATTTCAAAATTCAATTAGTCGATCCGAACCGTTCAACGTGATGTCCATATTAAAATGTGCTTGAACACCGAATTTTACATTTTTTGAAAATTTATTACTATTTATTTTTTAAAAAAAATTGCTGCTTTTCAACAGTCCAAAATTACCTGAAAACAACAATTTTGTACGCATCTTAATAAATACTAAAAAAATTCCAAAAAATATAAAATTTGGTCTCCAAGCACATTTTAATATGGAGATCATATTGAACGATTCGGATCATCTGTTTAAATTTTAAAATAACAAGAATAACTTATAAAAATATGATATCAAGGTATTCACTACAAAATAGTGTAATTGAATCCTTCTCAATAATTATTCTGGCATTAGAAATTGAATTTTTTTTTCATAAACCATAATTTATAAAACGAATTTTACGGAACCAATATGATTGGTTTTTTTTTTTCAAAAACCATAAGGATCGTATGGTCCCTACGGTCTCCAAAATTGCAATTTTTCAGACCGTAGGGACCATACGGTCTTACCATTTTTTTTTAAAACAGAAATTTTTAAATTTTTTTTTATTTTCTGTATTAAAATATTAGAAATATTGAATATATTACTTTGAAAATAGATGAAATATAATATAATTTGATTTATTAGAAAGATGGCAACAAATAACCCGGATCAATATTTTTCAGATCGGATTTTTTGCGGCTGTAGGAAAAATTAATATATTTCTTTATGTGTTATTGGAAAAAAAAATGCTTAGATTCTGAGTTATTGATCCCGGTTCAAAAGTCACTTCTAGGTAATTCAGAAAATATTGTGATCCTTCTAGTACATTTAATTTATGAAAAGTTGTATCTATTTTTGAAAAAAAAAACAAAAAATTTAAGTTATTTAATGATTGTTATTCAAAAATAATTCTTAAAACAGATACAACTTTTTATAAATTAAATGTACTAGAAGAATCACAATATTTTCTGAATTACCTAGAAGTGACTTTTGAACCGGGATCAATAACTCAGAATCTAAGCATTTTTATTTTTTTCCAATAACACATAAAGAAATATATTAATTTTTCTTACAGCCGCGAAAAATCCGATCTGAAAAATATTGATCCGGTTTATTTGTTGCAGCCTTTCTAATAAATCAAATTATATTATATTTCATCTATTTTCAAAGAAATATATTCAATATTTCTAATATTTTAATACAAAAAATAAAAAAATTTAAAAAATTTAAAAAATTTATGTTTTAAAAAAAAATGGTAAGACCGTATGGTTCCTACGGTTTGAAAAAATGCAATTTTGGAGACCGTAGGGACCATACGGTCCTTATGATTTTTGGAAAAAAAAATCATATTAGTTCCATAAAATTCGTTTTATTAATTATAATTTATGAAAAAAATTCGTAGAAATTTCAAAAGCTCCTCTGTTCAACGCAGACTAGACTTGTGCACTATTGATCCGGAGACCTCTGACAAAGAAATCTGTCCTGAAAAGATCACTAAAATGGAAAAGAACAAATACAGTGCCCAGTGGGGCTCGTTCTCTAAATTTGGTGCAGATTCATACAGCTGAGGTTGTTTATCGGTTCAGTTCGATTCAAATCAAACTAAAATTGACAATTTAAAGTTTTATTTGGTTTTTAAAAATCAAACCTAATTGAACTGAAATATAATCAAAATCAAATAAGAACCGAATCAAAATATAATCAAAATTGAATAAGAACCGAGTTGAACAAATTGAAGTAAATTTCGATTTGTTCAATTGAACTGAAATAGGATATTAATCATAAAAAATAAATATTTTTTGTTAATTTGTTGTATTTTATAAAAGACAAATTAGAATTTTTGTTTGACTCGGTTTAACCAGTTTTAAATCAAAAACCGAACCAAGCAATATATATTTTTGTCTTAATTTTTGAATTTATTTAAATGAATTGTTCCAACGGGGGATGAGTTTAAAATTTTCGATCAATTCGGTCTAACTAGTTTTAAATTTTCTAAACCGTACTGCACCGAACGATTAAACCGATTTTAAAAATAAACCGAACTAATCCTTTTAACCAGAAAAACCGAACCATTTAAACCGAACTATCTCAGTTCGATTTAAAACTGATTAAACTAGACCTGATAAACAACCCTACATACAGGCATACAGCAATACAGGTCATGGCTCAAGTAAAACTTTTATTTATAGAAATTATCTACCAATATTATAAAAAAAAAAAAATTAGATGGTGTGTGGTAAAATTTCAATCTCATTCTTCCTCGCTCATTTCTAAAAGAACTGAATAATATTTGTGTGTAACAGCGATTGACATGTTTGCACCAAATTTAGATGGTTCATACAATCTATTTATTTCTTATATTATTTTAAAATATTTTTTATTAATAAAAAAAATCCGGGTCAAGCCAACCAAGCTTGAAAAATTGTGGTCCGTGGACCCAAAATAGTGACATCTAAATTTGTTGACTCAGATGCGCTCCCCATGTTGACTCTTCATGGGCCCACTATGGCCCAAAAAACGTGTGTGAAGACATCTAATTTGTTTAGAAACTATAAAGAGACTTATTTGAAAATTCAAAACAGATGTAAACAGCAAGTTTAAAGTTTGTTCAGCATCAGGTAGCCACTACATTCATTTTCTCATTATTTTGAATAAATAATGCAACTTGACATTTGACAGTTTTTTTTTTTTTTTTTCAAATTTAAATTATTTGAAGACTAGTCCGTACTACTTAATCCATTGAAAAACTGAAAATTGCTTATAAAAGTCACAGATAGATAGTTTGGTTCTCAATTTCTTACTGGTTTTTAAATTGTGAAAGCAACTAACTTGAGATTAGTCAGGCTTTCCGAGATTAATTAATTGGAAAATTTTATAAAATATTTGCAATAGTTTAAATAATATTATTTTTAACAAAATTTTCTTCGGGATCACAAGAACCTCCCATTCTTTTTTTCATTCTCCCTCACTTGCACATTATTCTTTCAATTTTTTAATAATTTTAGATTGTAACTTTTCCATAATAAAAATTTAATAATTTCAACATTTCATATTTAAATAAAATGTAGCTCCATATTTTAGAATATTATTTATGAAATTTTGCAGTTAAATAAATACAAAGTTAATTGAATGACCCTTCAAAAACTTCAAGTGTAAGATATTAAGTTTGTACGCAAAATTTTGAACATATTATAATCCTTCAAGCTTCAATTTTGATGTTAAATTATGTTGAATTAAAAAAAGTGCCTATTTTTAAATTTAATAGGAAATAGGTATTTGAAAAAGGAAAATTTTAAAATATGAAAAACTTAAATCAATTTAAAAACCGTATTAAATCTAATTGTCAACTAAGAACTAACCTTTGAAACAATGGCAAAGCCACATGGTCTCTGACGTGGGAAGTTGTGGATTCAAAACTAAGATGGAGGAAATCATTTGTTGTAATTATGGGGGTATGAAATTTGGAGGCTTGACCTCCATCTTTCTTTCATAAAAAAAAAATATATAATTGTCATATAAAAAAATACCCATTTAGGAAATAGGTATTTAAAATGTAAAATTTTAAAATATGAAAAACTTAAATCGAATTAAATCTAATTGTCAACTAAAGACGAATTTATTTTAAGAATCAAATTTAAAAACTATTTCTATTGCCATTAAATTCTAAATTTCAAAATTTTAAATATAACATTTTGATATTTCTAATAATATGTTCACATAAAACTAATTTTAAAAATTAGTTTTCCGAATTGGAAGCAATACATTCTGACTTCTCAAATTTTAAACTTGATGCAATTACAAAGCATTCAAAATGTTGAAGGTACAAATATAATATTTTGTGCTTCATTTTTCATTTTTTTAAGATGTCATCCATTTGACATTGTATTTTGATTAAGTATAATAATTTGATAATAATTTTCCTAAATATGAAGCTAAAACTTTGAACTATATATAAAATGTTGAAAATATATAAAATTTATTAAGAAAATTGTAAACGTATGAAGAGAAAATGTACAAGTAAAGGTAAAGGAAACAAAATGAAGGGAGGTGTATACAGTGGCGGTGCCACAGCGCCACAGGGGTAGGCAGCTGTCTACTCCTGGAATTTTTTTTTTTTGACTAGGTTCTTCGATGGGTCTTGCCTACCCCTGGATTTGATTCTGCCTACCTCTAGATTCAATTCGGAGTAGCGATTGTCAGTTCATATTTCAGAGATGGTTTGTGAGTCGTGTAATCTAATTAGGAAAGAAAGATATTTTTAAATCTTTGTTCAATTCGGAAATGCACATGCAATTTTACAACCGATTCGATGCAATTTGGTAGGTGGGTGGAGGCGAAAAGAGAATTGTGGAGTTGATTCGAATCCAAATCCGTTTAGAAAAAATATCCAAATCCAATTTCTGCTCACTCCTGACTCAAATTCTGTCTACGCCACTTGGTGTACATATATAAACTTTATGGGACTCATAATATATGTATTTTTTTTAAATAAAGATAAGAATATTTTATCAAACTACAATAAAGCATGCAAGGATATATATTCTACTAAATTTTCTTTGACTACAAGTCACCGCCTACCTACTGGTTTTTATCAAAAAAAAAAAAAAAAAAGTCATCGCCAAGTCAGCCACTTATAAAAAAGATCTTTTTGTTTTATTCGTAGGCCCATGACACGCATGCACAGAAAAAGGTGTTGCTCAAAAATTATTTTCTAATTAACAGTTTTACCTTTTTATTCCAGCGCATGACAACAAACAAAGCATTATTTTGTCTCCGTCGTACTAGCAGTTAACTTCCTCACGTTCACATATAATCATACTGAAATTTGAGTAAAGCTTAGGTAGATAGCATAAGGTCTTTCACATATTTTCTGTAGGAAATTTAAATTTCTGCACGCCAATTATTCAATAGTGAGGAAATCAATGTAGAACACGCCAATTTAAAATATTTTGCTCTTGATGTTTTTCTCATCCATTTCACATTGTTTTTGAATTAAAAAAAAAAATGAAAGTCTTCCCTATCAACTTTTATATAAAGATTAAAACCTAAAATTTTAAAAATACGAAGAAAAAATGTACAAGGAAAAGATAAATAAAGGAAAGGCTACATATATAAAGTTTATGGGACTCATAATATAAAATTTTGTTAAAAATTTAAATGTAAGAATATTTTATCCAACAACAATGAAACAAGGATATGTTACTAAATTTTCTTTGACTAGAAGTCACTGCCAAGTCATCAACCTATAAAAAGATTCTTTTATTTATTTATTTATTTTTCCCGTAGGCCTATGGGAGTATGGGACGCATCCCGCATGCACAGAAAAAGGTAAACTAAAAAAATAATTGTCGTAACAATTTTGTCTCTACTCTCTTTATAAATTCCAGCACATTGACAACGAAATATAACTAATTAGCTAGGCCAGATATGGCATACAATGTAACCCAGAGTTCGCTAGCTGTTAACTTCCTCTAACAAATAGTCATATTTTGATTTTATTCATGAACCTAAGCGCCCCACATGTCTGTAATGTAATCCCTTGCTCATGAATCTAAGACAAACAGCTAGCTGCACGACGGAAGAAACGTAGAGGAACAGAAAGAGAAATGTTGGAGAGTTTATAATCTAAATGAGAGGTGAATACGGGTATCAGTCAAATGTTGTCAGACTTTCGCTTCTCTCATCTCTTGAAATTCATTTGCTTCTCATGGACTTGGTATTTGGTAGAACATGCACACGGGAGAATGTACAAATTGTCCTTCATTTTCAAACCAACAAACAAAATATCCCTCTTCACATATTATTAACAAAATGTCTTTGTGAGCTCCACTTTCTCTTTCCTTTTCTCTCTCTCTCACTTCTCCTCATTTACTCTCCATTATTTTTTATTTAAAATTGAGAGTTATGCAACATACCAACAAATATAAAACACATTTCATTGTTGCATAATATGTTGTGTTTTATTTAAGAAACCAATCTCCTTATGCAATTTTTTTATTTTAAATGGAGGATTATACAATAGACCATAAAATATAAAACGCATCAAGATTGGTTTATTATTTAATGTTGGTGATTAAATTGCTTTCAATGTAAAAATTGTAATAAAATTATTTATTATTAAGTTATTAATATTTTCTACTAGATCCATGAAATATGTAGCAAATATTATTTTCTTAATATTTTGTACTTTATCCATAAAGTTTGTAGGATGTAGCAGATATTTATTAATTTTTTTTGTTGCTGATTAAATTGCATTGAGATTGTTTCATGAAGTGTTAAATTAGCTCCATGACATGAATTAAAATGAATGACACCCCCATACATTCTTTGTACCAGCTTGAAATGTGCAGTAGGAAAAAAATATTTTACCAGAAACGACAATTGAAATTTAAATAGTTGAATTTAACATAACAACAGTAGTTAAAAGGATGATTAAAAATATTATAAGTAATGATATAAAACGCATATGTTCCTGCTCTGTACGCAAGCTTGAAAAACGATATAACAAAAATAATAAACTAATATTGATGCGATGAAGTACAAAATATTTGCGACAAAAAATTCATATTTGCTACAAAAATAATAAACTAATTTAACACATCATGAAACAATCTCAATGCAATTTAATCAGCAACAAAAAAAATTAATAAATATCTGCTACATCCTACAAACTTTATGGATAAAGTACAAAATATTAAGAAAATAATATTCGCTACAAACTTCATGAATCTAGTAGAAAATATTAATAACATAATAATAAATAATTTTATTACAATTTTTAAATTGAAAGCAATTTAATGACCAACATTAAATAATAAACCAATCTTGATGCATTTTATATTTTATGATCTGTTGTATAATCCTCCATTTGAAATAAAAAAAAACTGCATACAGAGATTGGTTTATTAAATAAAACACGACAAATTATGCAACAAGGAAATGTGTTTATATTTGTTGGTATATTGCATAACCCTCCATTTTAAATAAAAAATGATGGAGAGTAAATGAGGAGAAATGAGAGGGAGAGAAAAGGGAAGAGAAAGTAGAGCCCACAAGGGCATTTTGTTAATAATTTATGAAGAGGGGTATTTTGTTTGTTGGTTTGAAAATGAAGGGCAATTTGTACATTCTCCCCATGCACACCTTAATTGGTTAAAGGTTCTCTTTAAACCATGTTTAAACAATGGAAATTGCAAATAGGCGTAGGAGCTGTTGGATATTTCTTCAATTTTCTTCAATAAAAACATTGTGAAGCTCGCTCTAAGAATCTAATATGGCAGTATGTTTTAAATTTCTTTTTGGGCGTGTTCAATAAAAATGGAATAGAGAAATAAAGTGGAAGAGAAGTTTTATTTCTGACAAAAAAGAAAAGAATTGAGTTGAATTATGTAATTGAGAAAAGTGAAATTAAGTTTGAAATTTTACAGTTAATCTCCTGTTGTTTACTTTTTTTGTCTCTCCTTTATTTTATTACAAGTCAATTCTCTATTCCATGAAGATAGTGGAATAGAGAAATTAATTTTTTTTTTCAAGATATAGATTTGATTCATTTTTCAATACTTTTTCACTATGAACCGAACAAGGACGGAATAGTACGAAATAGAAACCTATTCCAAATTCCTCTTTTCCTCTGTTCTTTAATTGTTCCATGTGTTGCCGAACGGGTCGTTCGGCGAGAGAAAAATAGAGAAATTTGGTAGAATTAGTCTTTATTCTCATAGAACAAACTCATAATTTGTCTAATTAGAGAAAAAGAAATATAGCACTCTTCCAAACCAATTCCAGAAAAGGTTTGGAATTGAATTTTGAGCCAGAATAGTGAGTAGGTCGAGACTTTTTTACCCTCATTTGATCTTCATCTACGTTGACGTGTCATTCCTATTCATTTTCTATTGTCCCAGCCTCTTTTTCTTCGTCGATTCTGAGTCCAATCTCCAGCGATTTTTCGAGAGAACACTAGATTAAAAATTAAGATAGTACTTTTCTCAATTTTCTCTTTCAAATGAGATCCACAATGTCTTGAATCTTTGTTCTCAATTTTCTCTTTCAAATTAGGAGAGTACTCTTTCAAATTTTCTCTTCTCAAATTTCTCTTTCAAATGAGATCCAACAATAAATTATAATGAATCTTTTTATTCTTAATCTTTGTTCTTCTATTTTTTTTAAACCTTGACAGGAGTGATATTTTAAAAGTATAATTTTCTTATCGTCCAGAATTTTGCAATAAAACATGTGTTCTTATGCTATTTTGCCTATTGTGAATAGGTCCTTGAGAGAGCGATCCGCTGCAACAAATAAAAATTTCAATTTGACAAGTTAAATAATCAAAATTGGAAAGGTAAGAAAATTGATAACATATATTCTTTTAATACTAAATAGTAAGAACTGTAACATTGTTAGAATTTTTTTTTTGAAAATATGACAGTAGCTGGATGTGATATCTGTAGAGGTCTAGGCCTATTAGACAAATGTAACGTGGTTAGAGAGACAATTCGGTCTTCTAGATGTGATATCTGTATGCTGCAAGAAACAAAATTAAATGATATTTCTTTGAGCTATGTGAGGAATTTTTTAACTTCTTATTTTTCTCCTGATTGTGTATTTAACTTTGCTGATAACACTAAGGGTGGTATTTTAATTGCCTGGAAGAGGCATTATACCCTACTCAGAAGTTGGTCAACTGCTCATACTACATCAGCATTACTGTTAAATCAGAAAACTGGCCTAGATTTCTGTTGTATAGTGGTGTATCGTCCAACAGTTGACAGTGACAAACCCCAATTCATTGAGGAGTTAAAATATCTGGTCACACTAATTCAATGGCCTTGGATTGTGGCTGGAGATTTTAAGTTAGTAAGATGGATGATTGATCGTTCGGGGGGTACGAGGGCATCTCCTTTAATGGATCTTTTTAACGACCTCATTCAGACAACAACCTTGGTAGACATACCACTAAAAAACAGATCTTTCACATGGTCTAACAAGAGACCGCAACCTTCTTTTTTTAGAATTGATAGAGCCCTAACAACATCTGAATGGCAACTTCATTTCCCTATAATAACTCTAGAGGCTCTCGAAATGATAGTCTCATACCATACACCTTTGGTTCTGACCTTTAAAAACAATGCCCCAAGACCTAACCGCTTTAAGCTTGAGTTATTTTGGTTCAAATATGACATGCCTCGTCATATGGTTCAGCTGTTATGGGAGGGGTTAGATAACCAACCTCAAATGTGTATTCAAAATTTCCACCATAATACACAAGTCTTACATCGAGCGTTGTCAACATGGCATAAACATGCTTTTAATGATATGGAGAAAAGACTAATATTTTGCAAAAATGTTATCCTTTTCTTTGACAGGATTGAGGAAAAGAGGTCTTTGGCTAGGTATGAATTCATGCTAAGGTGTAGGGTCAAAGAGAAGGCCTATGAATTGACAAATAACATCAAGGAAAGGTGGATGCAAAGGTCCCGATGTAATTGGCTGCAACATGGGGATAAAAACACACACTTTTTTCATGCAAAGGCCTCGGCGAGGAGTAGTGCTAACAGTGTGGTCTCAATTCAGCAAGGAGAGAATTTGGTCACTGATCCAATCCAAATTCAGCAAGCTTTCCTCAGTCAGGTGCAACAGCTACTGGGAATCCAACATGAAACCTTGATGTTTGACCCAACAGCCCTGTACAATCAAAGCAGTGACCTGCTAAATTTAGATGACCCATTTACCCGTGAAGAGGTAGAGGTTGCAGTCAATAACCTAGCCAAAAACAAGGCATCGGGGCTGGATGGAATCCCGAATGAGTTTTTAAAGATATATTGGCCACATTTGAGGGAGCAGATCATGGCTATTGTCGAAGGGTTCTATTATGGTCAAATGCAATTGAAGGAGATTAACAAAGCCAATGTGGTTATGATTCCAAAGAAGGAATCACCCGTATCGGTAGGGGATTTTCGGCCGATTAGTGTGATCAACATCATTCCCAAATTGTTTTCTAAAGTCCTAGCCAATTGACTCAAAGCCAAGATGCCGGATCTGATATCTTGCAATCAAACAACTTTCATTCAAGGGAGGCAAATAACGGATAACTTCGTTGCTACAAGAGAGCTCCTGCAACAAATAGCAAGCTCTAAAAATTCAGCAATCTTTTTGAAAATAGACTTTGCCAAAGCGCTCGACTCGGTAAATTGAGATTTTTTTAATAAAAGTCATGCAAGCAAGAGGCTTCCCATTCAAATGGATACTTTGGATCAAAGAACTGTTGCAATCGGCCTCCTCAAGGGTGCTGGTCAATGGGGAAGCATCAGAATTTTTCTGTCACAAACGAGGTCTTCGACAAGGTGATCCACTATCACCTCTTTTGTTCAACTTAGCGGCTGATGTGTTTCAGCAAATGATTGTTGAAGTCAACAAATCCTTGACTGGTGGGGTCTCTAGGAAAATAAGGGACTCCCTTCTTGCATTTCAATATGCGGATGACACGGCGGTCATTGCAAGGGCTGATATATCCTCACTTATTTCCCTAAAATTGATCATAGGGTTGTTTGCTTCAATTTCGGGTCTTAAAGTCAATTTCGAAAAAAGCATATTCATTCATTTGAATGTGAGTCAGGGAGACATGGCATGGGTTCAAGCAATTGTAGGTTGCACTAAATCTGATTTTCCAGTACAGTATTTGGGGTTACCCTCTACTGTTAAGAGACCTACCAGAGACCTATTTATGCCGTTGATAGAAAGGGTTGAGAGGAAATTAGGCGGTTGGAAAGGAAAGCTTATTTCAAAAGGAGGAAGGCTGTAGCTTGTGCAAGTAGTATTATCGTCCATTCCTGTGTACCACATGATGTGCTTCTGTCTAGCGCAATGGGTTGTACAGCGAATAGACAAGATAAGAAGACAGTTCCTATGGGGTTCATCGATGGATGACAGGAGGGAAATTTCGCTAATTAATTGGCCGGCAGTGTGCATGCCCAAAAAATGGGGTGGCCTAGGGATTTCTAACCTAAACATCACGAATATCTCGTTGCTGATCAGATGGTTATGGAAATTGTATGATGACCCTCATTCTGTTTAGACAAGGGTAAACAATTCAATCCATAGGAGACATGTCAGAGATAGCCGAGTGAGAATTTGGTTAAAAGAAGGGTCTTTTTTATGGAACCTATTACAAAAAATGAGTGCTCTATGTGCTTGGAGTACTGGTTGGGAAGTCGGGGACGGGACAGCTATATCCTACTGGTTTGATTCCTGGGAAGGCATCCCTAGAAGTCAATTTGATGCGATAGATATCACAAGACCAATGGTGTCACTCCGAGAAGCATGGCCTACACGGCACCAGGTGGACCCTTCACTGCATGGCTCCGTTCAGGTGGAATTCAATTCCAATAAGGATCAAATTAAGTGGAATTGGACCAAAGATGGATGTTATTCTGCAAGCTCGATTTGCAAAGTAATAGGCGGAGAGGGCTTGATTAGATGGCATTTCAATTCTCTATGGAAAAGTAAAACATGATGAGTATTTTGGGGCTATAGAATTATGCTTTGATTACTCTTTTATGCCTTTAAATTTATTACCTTCAATACCCAAATAAAGGTTTGTTGTAAGCGCACAACCTATCGATGTAGTACTTAGGGTGTCGAACCACAAGGAGTACGTTTAAATTCTATGCTTAAACTTTAATAATTAATTTTAGAAAATAAAATAAAGTAAAGTGCAATAAAAGTAAATTAGGGGGGTTTGTTCTAACAATTCCTAAGTTTTGGGTTCAATACCCGAGAGAGAGAAATTTAAAACAATTAAAGTAAATAAAGGAAATAAAGATTGGTTTACTTTCAAGTAAAGGAGATCTAGGGGTATTCGGTCTACAATTCCTTACTAATTCTATCTATTCGGTATTTGTTTAAGTTCATGTATGATTTAATGAGGTTTCTAACCTAATATGTCATTAAGGGTCACTTTCGTGAATTAATAACGTGTCTAAGTAATTCGGACTTCACGATTAGGTCCTTCACTCTAGCTACCTAGACCATAAGCTCTTGTTAGTCTCTCCTCTCCTCAAATATTGGTACTTCACGATTAAGTCCATCATACCAATACCCGATTCGATTTGAGATGTCCTAATTAGGGTTTGGCTTCACGGTTAGGTCCTTCACCAAGTTTCTAACCTTAATTTCTGTAGTTCCGGCTTAGATTACAAATTGGTTAGATCCTAATACAAACCTAGGATATTTGCATTCATAATTTGGTACTATCCTATTGATCCTAGTCAATTTTAGTTCTTTCGAATCCAAAACGGGATAACTACAATTCAAGTACTAATTATGTAATTAACACAAATGATAAATCACAGAAATTAACATCAAATCCCATAAAAACAATCATAACAAAAACAAATAACCGAATAAGATACAATTAAACAAGTTCATGCATTGACCTAAACCCTTAGAGAGAGATCTACTCCCTCATGGAGAGATCCATTACAAAAGTTGGCAAAAATAAGAAGAAATGAAATAAAGAAATTATTACACCCTTTCTTGGATCAAAACCCTCAATCTTACCGACTTCTTGCTCGAATCTCCTTCTTCTCCCTCCTTGAAAAGCTTTCCTTGGTTGTAGAATTTTACGCTAAGTGTGTGTTTCCTTAGAAATGGACATGCATCAAGGGTGAGAGAGAGAGAGATGAGAATGGATGTGTTTGAATGAGAATGAACCTCATCTTTTATAACCAAGGGCTATGCCCAATTAAGAGGATAGGAAGTGGAGTTAGTGGGTGCTATATTTGGATTGTTTTCCAGGTTGCCTTGTCCACATTTGGCTGTCAAAACACGTCCTTGGTGCGCTAAAAATAGAAACCGTGTTGAAAATGCGTATTTATGGCTGTCTGCGGGTCCAGGCGTCCGCACTAATCTCAAATTTCCTTTTTAAGTTTCCCATGTCGTAGATCTTCTCGCTAGCTTTCCAAAAAGTGGTCATATGCCTAAAACGGAGTTACGAGTCAAAAGTTATGACTGTTTTAAGTTCAGGCTCCAGTTATGCGTTCTGCTACAGTGCGGCCGGCCACCCGCACTGGTGCTACACTGCGTCCAGATTTTGGCCGCATCAAAATCCGTGCATCTGGACGGATTTTGATGAATAACTTATTATACATTTTTAAAATTAGCGTGCGTCCAGAAATCCATCTAAGTACTTAGTGCGGCCGTATCGCAAACCGTGCGGCCGCACTGGACATTTTTCTTCGTTTTTCTTCATTTTCTGCAAATTAAAACCAAACAAACACAGTAACTTGATCCTAGGTGTATTCTATTCACTTTATATTCAAAATACAAGATATTTGATATTATTTCGTGATAAAAATTAGATCGAATGTGTATATAATTTAGGTCTACCAAAACACCACCCACTGTTAGAATATTTGCTTACATGCTGCTACAGGTAAAGATTCTCACAAGAGAAGCGCTGATTAAGAGGGGTATGAGAGTAGACAGTAACTGTGTGCTATGTGCGATTGCCCAGTGGAATCCCAATTACACCTTATTTTGTATGTCCAGTGGCTGTACATGTTTGGTTCAAAGTTTCTTCTTTACTTGGGACAATTATCACTAGTGGAAAAACATGAATCAGGATCGGCTATATGAAACAACCGATACTAATACCTATCTGGATCGGTTTTCTGAACAAAACCTATCCTAAAAACTAATCATATCGGGTTTTTTAGTCAACCGATCCTAATTTGTGAACTATCAGGATCAGTTTTTTATAAAATCCGATCCTGATACTATCAGGATCAGTTCTTAGAAAAAACCGATCCTAATAGGATCAGTTGTTTAGAAAAACCGATCCTAATATGTAATTCATGTTAGTATGTTTTCTTGTAACTTAATTTTTTTCATGTTATATGTAATTTAGTATCTTATTTTTTTTTCATGTTACATGTACTCAAATTTTAATATTTCTAAAGCATGTCATAATATTGGTTCCTAAAGTATTAATATTTCTTATGCAAGTCATAAATTATTTTAATAAATAACCTTATAATTATCTAATAAATTATTTCATAAAATTTATCTTATAAATTAGAACATAAAGAAGGTAATATATTATATTAGAAATTAACTTATAAGTTATTGTATCTTACAAATTGTTCCTAAAAGATGGGTTATTTTTTTTAATAAATTATCTTATTAAATATAAGTTACAAAAATTTGTAACATCAAATAAGTATATAAAAAGTCAGATATTTATTTATTTTTTATATTTTTAATCCAATAAAGAAATAATAAAATTAATTAGAAGAATTTATTTTTTTAAAGTATCTGGAACGGTTCTGTCTAAACAACCGATCCAGATAACTATCTGGATCGGTTCTCTGTTAAAAACCGATCCAAATAACTATCTGGATCGGTTCTCTGTTAAAAACGATAACTATCTGGATCGGTTATTATATAAAGAACCGATTCAGATGTTATTTTTCTTTCAAATTTTCTTTTCATGTTATAAAAGTAAATTACATATAAAAACAGAGAGCAAAATGTAACCTTGATTTATTTAGAATTGTTGCATGTCATGGTAGTTATTATAGTGGTTCCGATACTAATATGCGTATATAACCGATCCTGATTCTATATTTTCCACTAGTTTATATACAAGTGTGCTGGTTCGGCACATGAGGTTTGGGAGAACTCCTGGGAACTGGTACGCTCACAGGGGGGGTATGTCATATAAAGAATGGTCGGTTTGTTTTATATGCACGGCCTGGAATATTTGGAAGGGCAGAAATGATGTTATTTTCAGAGGGTCTACACCAAGACCTGACTCAATTGCCTTCCGAGCATGGCAGAAGACGAAGATGTGGATTAGATATTGCTAAATGGATATCCAACAGTGATGCGTTATATTTGTAATTTTTGATAGTTGCTTTATATTTGTAATCTCTTTTGTAAGATGTGAACTTTCTCTCTTAATACAATTACATGGCAGCTTCTGCCAGGTCTTCAAAAAAAAGACAAGATGACAGTAGCTGTCATGGAAACATTGTTAAAATTTGGACCCAGAAATAGATCATAACCATAACATCCTGCCTATAAATTATAATTACATATTTACATGGCAAGATTAGTTTCTTTGAAGGCATTATAATTATTATTTAGATCTTTTCTGTGTAAATTTAATTTTTTTTACGGCGCCAATTCAATTCAATAGTGAGGAAATCAATTAATGTAAAACAAGCCTGCTTTGATGTTTACAGCTGCAAAAAAGCTATGATTCTTATAATTTAGTGTAAGGAAATTAAAAAGTTAACTGTTTCTGTAATTCATATTATTGAACTTATTAAATTTAAAGATAAAAATAGGGACATGTCACATGATCCCTATTTTTTTATCAAAATTTTAAAAGATAAGTACAAATAAGTAATACACAACATGCATATAATTAAGTAATTGATCAACTTGTTAGTACACTTGTTATCAATAGCCGTTACTGCTTATTAATTTGTGGATACTTTTTGCGAGAGAAAAAGCAAATTTATGACGGTACTCCCTCGCGAAAAGTACAGTCGCAAAAAGAAAAAGCTGAAGAATGAGAGTAGTCCGTCGCAAAAAGTCATTTTTTTATCCTCGCGAAAGGTGTCTCATTCTTGTTGTGTTGCTTATAGTATACAATAGGCATGTCAATGGATCGGGTTCAGACCTTTCAACCTACTCGGGTCGAAATTATTGTCCCGTATCCGACCTGCATGTACTGGTCATGTTAATTTCAACCTGACTCGAATGGATAACATGTCGACGTCGATCCTTAATTACTTATTTATTAATTATTTTAAATTTATTTATGCAACTTAATTTTAATTAATAGGGTCGGGTTTGTTCGAACCCGATCCGACTTGTTTTGGGTCAAAAATCAAGATCCGGAGCCGACTTATTTAACCTTCTGAGTAAATTCGAATCGGATTAAATTAATCAGATGAGTCAGTCTGACATTAAGATCCCTAATATCCAGTTAGTATTGCTTTCACTTCACGTGTGTATGAGTGTATGGTGCATAAGTGCATTCTTATCCCCTTACACGATAATCACCATTGTAGCATGTACAATTGATTTATTATTATTATTAATTAGGAGATGTTGCATAAAGGCCCTACAAAATCTCAATATACTATTTAAAAATCCATTGGATATCTGTCTCTATAGCTCACCAAAAATAAAAGTACCTCATAATTATAGTAAAAAATTTAATGTTTATATTCATCACATTATCTTGGTAAAAACTAAGAATTAAATTTAAATTGTTCAAAGACTACTACCATATAGAGGCAATACATTATGATGGTAATTTTTATTTTACTTACGAAAATTTTCAAAAAATTTTTTCCTTGAAATAACCCAAAATCAAGAGAGAAATTGCAACCAATTCTTCATGCTACAAACATAAAAATCTTATATAGAGCGCAATGTATTCCAAAAAAATCTTTAGTCCGAATGATTACTTACTATTAATTAGAATAGGCTTTTTTTTATTTATAAATTTATAAGTTTCAAATGACAGTCTTTAAAAATCCAGGCAATGAGAAAAATTCACTGCATATCAAAAGTTATAATTATATTCAGTTTTTTAAACTTACACTACATTCTGATTCTGACTCTTATAGAATAGTTTTTTTTATTAAATGATCCGGTACTCTCTAGTGATTTTAATATTATATTCTCGAGAATTAAATCTGCGATCTCTTCGTAAAGAGACGGGACTCGTGCCACTACATAATCCCACGGTTCATTTATAGTATAGTTAATAAATTACCTGTAATTATATTTGCACCGACAAAACAGTGTATAACTATTTCTCACATGGCTACATTAATGAGTTAGGCTAATATGACACTAGTGTTATATCAAACTAAATAACACCACATCTTAAACCCTTAGATCTGCTTTAAGATTCGTACTATCCGCTTTTACTGTTCAAGCACTTCATTTTGTACGAATCTTAAAGCAGATCTAAGGGTTTAAGATGTGGTGTTATTTAGTTTGATATAACACTAGTGTCATATTAGCCTAACTCTACATTAATTCTAATTGAGCTCATAATGTTCTTACTCACCAAATGTTCTAATTGAGCTCATAACATAAATTCTTTGTTAGAAGTTAGAAGTTAGATACTTAGAAACATATCCTTGAATGCTTGATTATCATAATGTTTGATAAAATTATGTTTACATACACAAACATATGATTATTAAATTTAATCTTCACATGGCACATCCCTAGTGACCGTTACTTGTAAAATAAAAATCTAGTTAATTGGATAAATGAAATATTTAAAGGAGAGCAAGCTGTCTGCCGACCGTTGTACATACATCTAAGCAAACCAATCAATCAATCAACAAATTGTTCCAACCGTTGCATTTGTTTATTACTTAATTTCATTATGCGTGTAGTTCAAAATATATATCATAGTCAACGCTCAGTATGAGTTCAGGTTGACACCAGCCCGTGACCCCATGTGTGCAATGCAACTTGCTCATATCATATGATTAGTACCAATAATAACAGTAATGTTTCATATTAATATTGATTGAATAACGCCTGCGGCCGAAATGAATTGGTGACCATTTGCTTATAAATGGACCAGTGTTGTAAAAAACCTCTGTTTAAGTCGATTAATTGGTCGATTAGTCGTTGACGGTGATCAAACCATTATATATTTTTTCGACTAATCGGTCGATTATTTCCAATTATGGCTGATTATTCTCGATTATTCCCAATTAATTGCTTGGCGGTACCCTATCTGTCTGATGACTGCATACCGTTATTTACAACACTGAAATAGATATATGTGTTGCATATTTAATTAAGGTAAAAACTAAGAGTTGAGTTGGTGATCATATGCTTATATTAAGGGTTTTCTTTTTCTGATAAGAGAGTCCAATTTGACAAATATTAATGTTCATCTACAGTACCAAAATCTATCCAAAATTAGACTATATCTATTGATTTATTGAAAAAATATATATACAGAAAAATGTGAAATTCAAAGTCTTATGCTTTTACAGAAAAATAAATCCAACCTGTCTAATCTTGGTTAGTTTTTGATAAGAGAGACCAATTTGACAAATTTTCATTTTAAAGGAATCAATATTTATAGAAAAGATAATAGTGAAATTCAAAATCTTTTGCGTTTTAAGAAAAATAAATCCAAACTAACTAATTTTGGATTTTTGGTTATGGTTGTGTCTTTGTTATTTTTTCGAGTCATATTTGGTTGCTACTCAAATTGCAGAATTAAGTTGTTTTTCCATTTGTTTCTCATATTTTATATCTCGATTGACAACTTATGTCATAGTTAAATATTGAAAATTGAACTTCCGTCTGTAACATAGTATCTAAAAGCAAAGTATATATGAAATAAATTAATCCACTTAATAATAAAACAATTTATTCTATCTTACTTGTATTTTACTCCATTTTTACGTCATAATTAATATTTCCATATAGAGGTAAAGATAGAGATAGAGAACATATGAAGGAAAATTCCTGGATGCAAGGGGGGCTGCGCATCGAGAATGGAACGAAGCTCAATCTCCTATGGATGCGTTACTGCTGAAGACTGATGTTCTGAAGTCTGAAGTTTGAAGCTCAAAGTTTTTACTTTTTCTTTGAGTTGTTTTTGGACTGCTGTTTTGAATATTTTATTTTACCAGTAAGGTGTTGTACGCACTGATAGCCACTTTTTTCAAAAAAAGAAAGAAAGCATATGAAAGGCTTAGTCACGCATCTAAATCAGCACTTGTTTACGACTTAGAAAATCAATTTTGTTTAGACTTTGGTACTTTGGAGTATGAAATTGTATCAAATATTTTAATCCAACAATTTAGCTGATTTCACCAAAAGTCCAAAACTATGAACACAAGTATATATAATAATAAAATATAATATGAGTTCTTTTCCATCCTATTCAACTCTCTCTTGAAAGTTGAAATCAAAGTAACAACATCAAAATAAAATATTAATTCTCCCATGACAAGTCATGTAAACAGAAACCCAAAGGCTGCAAAATAATAAAAAAAATATATATATTAGTAAACAAGTCAGCAATCTTATCTAATCCAGCGGTCAAACTGCCGTTCTTCACTCAACTCTAACCAATACCTGGCTAATACAATGCGCTGTTTGTGTATAGACCCGGTCTACCATTAAATGCTCGATTATATCGGATAAAATCACATAAAGTGTACTTTCCTTAGTTTCCTCCCCCTCCAGCCTATAAAACAACCACCTCCTCCCTTCTCTTTTTCAAAATCATTCATTTCTCCCTTTCATTTCTCTCTCTCTTTCTCTGACTCTGCTAATTACAAGTTTCATTTCTTTGTAACACCTTGTGCTCTGAGGTTTCTTTTGTGAAAAATGGCGGGTGGTGCTTTTGTGGATAACGGCGTGGGGGCGAAGGACTACCCCGGCAGGTTAACGCTCTATGTCTTCTTAAGTTGTGTCGTTGCGGCGACCGGTGGTCTCATATTTGGTTATGATATTGGTATCTCTGGTGAGTATTCTCTCCAAGCAAGTATAGTTATAATTTTCTTTCTTGTACCAAATATAGAGAAAGTATTAAATGTTACAAGTCTCTCTAAGGATAATTTTATCTCTTGTAGCAAATATTATAGAAAAAAAATTATATACTTTTGTGGATCAAATAGGATTTTTGGAGTATGTAACAATGTGAAGCAAAAATCATATTTGGGACTTTTCAATGTTAGAACTTGAAAGTAAAATGTATTTTTTTTTTAATTTATATAATTGTCTATGTAGAAACTCCTGTCACATTATCAAATTTATACATACAAGACAGAAGATGAGCAAAATGAAAAAGTTTCCCAGCATTTTTCTAAACCATAATTATCATCTAAAGAGTCTAAGATTGTATAATAAATTTAGAACTAATGAAAATTACCAATTCCGACAGGTGGGGTCACGTCGATGGACTCGTTCCTGAAGAAATTCTTTCCGTCAGTGTACGAGAAGGAACAAGCAAACAAAGATACAAACCAGTACTGCAAATTTGACAGCCAGTTACTGACGACATTCACGTCGTCACTTTACCTAGCGGCTCTGATCTCTTCCTTCTTCGCTGCGACCGTAACCCGAGTCTTCGGACGGAAGTGGTCCATGTTCGGTGGAGGCATAACATTTCTTCTTGGTGCCGCTCTCAACGGCTTCGCTGAAAATGTGCTTATGCTGATTTTCGGCCGTATTTTGCTCGGTATCGGTGTCGGCTTTGCAAATCAGGTAATATATATATTCAATTATTTACCCCATTTTCTATTTTTACTTCCAGATAAAAAAAAATGGTACCCTTTTCCAAAGGGCCGGGAACTAGTTTGAAACAAAAAAAAGTTTTCTTATTTTGCCCTTTTTAAAATAAGTAATGTGATGAAAGCTGGATATATCCTGAAATTGTTGAGATGTATTTCTAAAAACTATATTTTAATTTCTGGTAAGATCGCCTAAAGATTTTAACAGAGCAGTTTTGATTTCATGGAGCGCATGAACTATAGAATCAATACTGCATATGGTTCGAGCTGCATGAAGCAAAAGCTACGCTGTTAAAATATAGTAATGTAGATGATTTAAGTAATTAGTATTAGTATTATTATTATTATTATTATTATTATTATTATTATTATTATTATTTCACGGCTATTATTGACCTTATCATCTGTTATTTTCATATGAAGACTTCTAAGTTCTAACCTTTTTGTTTCCAGCGTACAGAACAAACTTTTCATTATCAGGTCAACATTACAGTAGACTTAATTTTTTTTTAAACATACAGTAGACTTAATTAACCAGTAAAGATACCTATCAGGATTCTGTAATCCACAAAAGTTATTATATATTATTTTCTAGTTGTCAATATCTTATAACATAAATAAATGATCTTAATTTATAAAAAAATTTAAAAATGACAAGTTATAATGAAAAAAATTAATAACAAGTTGGTCAAACTTCCAAAATTTATGTAAGATGATCTGTTTAAACTTTGAAGCCATGTGAGTGGTGACCATGCACCACTTGATATGCAACCCAACCACCGGTTATTCTTTGATCAGACCTTTTTGGAAATTTCAGTTAATTCCAAAAGTTGTATTTATCATTCGTCATCAAATATTATTTTGATCCAATGCTGGTTGCTCCAGATTGAATCATTGAAATATGTAACTTTCTGCAGTCACTGCCTGAATTCAAAAAGAAAGAAATATGTAACTTTCTGAACTCATCTCTGGTTGATTGGTTTGATTTCTGTAAAGTGGCATGTGATTCTGAAAATTTGCAGGGGCAAATATGATAAAAGTATGATGCTCCTTTGTGGGTTCGTACAACTGTGCAAGTAATAAAACATGTGCATATTGCAATTATTTTATTCCATCCAATCTGAACCAATTTGCATGTTTCATTGAATACGAATTACGAAACATTCAATGTCCAGTCTGTCAATTTAAATCCGGAATCACGGATCACATGTAGGTTTGTACCATAACAGCAAACACCGAGTTCATGGATGCTTAAACCCTACACTTGATCCAAAATGCCTTTCCAAAATTAATTAATGAAATGTTTCATAAGACCCCCTCTAATTATTTTTTATTGTATTACAGTCTGTCCCGGTTTACCTGTCAGAAATGGCGCCGGCGCGCCTACGTGGCATGTTGAACATCGGTTTCCAGCTCATGATAACCATTGGCATCTTGGCCGCAAACCTGATCAATTACGGTACATCTAAGATCAAAGGAGGCTGGGGGTGGCGCGTCAGTCTGGCATTGGCAGCTGTACCGGCCGGTATCATCACTCTCGGGTCCCTCTTCCTCCCCGACACACCCAATTCATTGATCGACCGTGGCCATGACGAAGCCGCACGCAAGATGCTTACCCGAATCCGTGGCACTGACGAGATTGACGAAGAGTACAATGATTTGGTGGCTGCGAGTAACGATTCTAAATTGGTGGAGCATCCGTGGGCCAATATCTTGAGGCCGAAGTACCGGGCCCAGTTGACAATGGCGATCATGATCCCGTTCTTTCAGCAACTCACCGGCATTAATGTGATCATGTTTTACGCGCCGGTGTTGTTCAAGACGATCGGATTTGGTAGCGATGCAGCGTTGATTTCTGCGGTGATCACAGGTCTGGTTAATGTGTTCGCAACCTTAGTTTCGGTTTTCACAGTCGATAAGTTCGGTCGGCGAAAGCTGTTCCTTCAAGGTGGCAGTCAGATGCTTGTTTGTCAGGTAATTTATTTATTTTTCTCTCTTCAATTAATCCTTGTTAATCATGCTTTCAGTGTAAATTTTTATCTAAACAAATAATGTTTTAATAATTCAGATTATTGTCGGGACATTGATCGCAATAAAACTGGGAACGAGCGGCGAGGGCACCTTCGGCAAGACATATGCCGGCTTCCTCGTGGCTTTCATCTGCTTGTATGTGGCAGGATTCGCATGGTCGTGGGGCCCGCTCGGGTGGTTGGTGCCCAGTGAAATCTTCCCGCTTGAGATTCGGTCAGCCGGGCAGAGCATAAACGTGTCAGTTAACATGCTCTTCACCTTCATAATCGCGCAAGCATTTTTGGCAATGCTGTGCCACTTTAAGTTCGGGTTGTTCTACTTTTTCGGCGGTTGGGTGTTCATCATGACAACGTTTATAGCGTTCTTCTTGCCCGAAACAAAGAATGTACCGATCGAAGAGATGATCCTGGTATGGAAAGCACACTGGTTCTGGGGCCGGTACATCGCCGACTCCGATATACATGTCGGGAAGAATTACGAGATGGCGAACGGTAAAGCAAAGAATGTCGATGTTTAATTAATTATTAATCATATGTAATTTGTCATGATTTTTTTGGGTTTTTTGTTTTATTTTTTGGGTGCTTGTTGTCATACAATGAACTCAGAATTGGGTTCATGGCATAGAAATGCAAAAGGTACAGAAGGAGGTTAAGTAGGTTTAGTGCTTAGGTTGGAGCTGTTAATGTAATAACTTATTGTGTTACCTTCTTAATTTGGGGTATAAAATTATCAAGTTGTGCTCAAGACCTCAAGTAATTTAAATTAATCTTCCTTTTCCAATATTTGTTTTTGTTTAACTATTGCCTGGAAAGTATGTTATTGTTAAAAATTGAGAGGAAAAAAATTTATAGGTTACGGAATAAAGAGTCATTAAAATATTTTCTAATTACATAATTTACTATATTTACTAATTAATACTAATTGATCTCCAATTGATATCCTATTAATGTAATTGATTTCTAATTGGGTTTTTTATCTTCAGCAGTTATTATATTTTTTTTTCAGTAAAAAGTAAAAGACAAAAAAGAGAACTAAACTATAGAAGATTTAAATGCAAAATCGGTGGAGGTGGTACACTGGTATCAGAATACCAGTATTTTTTTTTTACAGAAAACAACTAAAACTAAAGAAGACAAGTATGGATCACTGTCAACGCGTGAAGTGTGAACAGTTGGCTGTTCCAATCGCTCCAAATTTGACCAGACATCTATTTTCTGTTATTTTATAATGTTGACATAGACCAAATTTCACCCAGAGAATATATCTCCTGATATTCCAACAAAAATATCTACATTCTGTTTTAACACTTCATTTTACCCAACTTCGTTCTTTTCTACTAATTCAGAAAACAAAAAAGAATGAAAATGTTGTTTCTTCTACGTCTATAGAACAGTAAATTTTGGTTGTAAAAAGTATCTGTAATTGACTCCTTTAAATTAATTAATGAAATCATAGTACCAATATTCTACAAAAAGGACAAAATAAAATCATTTTGGTTCTGTGATGGATTTGTGGGGACTATAAAGAAAAAATACAAAATGTTGCAGTTGAAGAGCACCCATCTGGTAATTTGTTAGTGTGCAGTGCATCAAATGACATATGCAGCATATGCTTAGCTTTGATATATAATGTCACCATCAGATTGCAACCCTAGATGAAAACTAGTGTGTCTTGACTTAGTGGGTGTCATAATTTGGGCATGAGCTGTTCTGATTCATTGATTTGGTTATTGCATCTCTAATATTGGAAATGAATTAAATGTGGTTGTGAGTCTTGTAACTTTGTTAGCTCAAAAATGGGAATTCAACAAAATTTTACCTTAGTTTTCTGTTCAGCATACTTACTGTAGGAATTGGGTTTTTACTGTTGGCATAGAGCTGTAACTTTCTATTAATGTATTAGTTTTAGTAAGACAAGCTGCAAAGTTTTAGTTCTGTTATATAAACATTTCAAATTAACAGAAAAGTGAGACTGATAATATCCATATTATTAATCGATCTATGTTAGGGAATAATATCTCTAATTTTAATTTCCAAATTTCAAACAGTCATCCGAACCGCCGAACGTGATCTTTATATGTACATAGAGATCAAATTTTATATTTTTTTTATATTTTTTTTACTATCCTTTTAGGTAGGTAGAAAATCACTTGATCTAAAAATTATAAACCAATTCAAAACCAATGATTTTCTATCTAAAAAATTGTAATTTAAAAAAAAATATATATATAAATTTTGATCTCGAAATACATTTCATATAGAGATTATTTTTAATATTTCAGATAGACTGTTTGAATTTAAAAATTAAAATATAAACCCATAACACATTTCAAATTAGCAGATAGAAAAAACCTTCAAGTTTGAACTCTGATGTACCAAATATCTCAAGACCTTCAATATGATTAGAAATTGGAAAATGATGTTTATATTCTCTCCAACTAAAACCAACATTCACCACTAGATCGATTTGTAATTGGTTGCTGATGAAAGAATCACATAAGCTAAAGTTGTGTCAAATATTAACTTCCTTTTAGCTATTGTTGTGGAAATTCCCTGCTTGTGTGCTTGGTAGGTTGGTTTCATAGATGCTTTTATTTAGTGGCCAGCTCAGCATAAAAATGATGTATGGTACTGAAATAAATTGATTCCTTCCACATATTTTAAGCTGCATATCTTTTACTAACTTACATTTGACATCTAAAATTGTAGCTGGAGCTTAAACCTTAGTATGATTTTGAATTTGGAAATGTTAATTCTATAAAATATTTTTCCTTTTACCTAGGGGTATCAATGATACCCTTTTAACCGTTTACCTAACCCTTATCGTATTCAACAAGGCATGTATGGGTAAGATTTTTTTTTCTTTAGCTTATTGGATATGGATATGAGTAAGAATTTTTTTCCGTTAACTAAATGGGTAAGGGTACAGGTAAAGGCTATTTTGTATCCGTTACCTATAGGGTAATTATACAAAATATAATAATATGATAATGTTTGAGTAATAGTTAGTGAGCACTTTTGTTATTTAGTGTATTGTTTTTGTTGTAAGAAAAATATTAAACATATTATTTTTATTTGCATGTTTTTTTTTTAATTGAATAATTGAATTTGTCGAAAGATATATTCTTGTTTTATAAAAAAAATACAATTTAGTTGAAATTGTTTGCACAATTATTTTTATTTTTATTTTTTATTAGTAATGTCTTTGCATATATGCGAAATAAATGAGTTTTGATGTTCTATTTGTAAAATATAATAAAACTAATTATTATACTAAAATTATTCGTTATTCATCCGTTACCGTTTTGTTACCCAATAATTTTAATGGGTAAGAGTAGGGTAGGGTAAGGTCAATTTTTAATGAGTAAGAATAGGATATGGATAAGATCATTCTTAATGAGTATGGGTATGAAAATACTTCCACTCTATCCGTATCGTACCCATTAACACCCCTACTTTTACCATGTACTAAATAAAAACATTGATAGATGCAACTTGAATACAAATGACAAGTTAAAAAAATTGTAAGAATATTAATATAATTGAATATTAATAAAAATTGTAAAAAAAAATTGTAAAAAAATTGTAAGAATATTAGTAAAAAAGTGGGATGTTCGGACTTGAACCAATTCATTATATATTTTATTTTATAAAAAAAAAAACAAGAATAAGAAATTCAAACGACTTTGAAACTGGTTTCTTGACAAGATAATAAGACTAGAAATTCAAACCGATATGATTGATGAATTGGAAAAAAAAAAAAAATTGAGTAAAGGGACATCTACATCATATTGCTATTCTCTCATGTGAATTGAAAGGGAATCATATTATATTGCTTCATGGGTAGTTGGCTTGTGACCAGAATTATCATAAAGAAAAAACAAATAAGCAAAAAAAGTGAAGATTAAATATGAAATCATAGAAAGCGGATTAAGGTGGGGTTGTGTATTTCATGAATCTAATACTAAAATTAGGTGGCTTTCTCCAAAAAGTTTTGGAAAAAGCAAAACTAGGTTAGGTGTAGCATCTTGTGAAAACAACCTTTCACATTTAATTTTGGAAAAATATTGAATGGGTTTAAATGTTTAATAAACAAAGAGGCCCAAAAATCACATGCTTAAGGAGAGGCAGGGCCACAATGTGTTTAAAGGAACTCTGGGTTTTTTTGTGGCAAATCTTGAATAATAAATTGTATTACACATCACTGACATTAAGAACCATACACTTTCACCTCTATAGATCACAGTGACAAATGAATTATTCGGATTCGGCTCGGCTCGGTCAAAAATTCATGATTCGGGAATAATTCCGGTATAATTTGAAAATTATTCAAAATTATCTCGACCGGAGATCTCAATCCTGCAAGAGAGCAAAAAAAAATGTTCTGAAAAAATTCGGAAATTTTTTTGTAAAATTCGTGAATTATTCAGGTATAATTCAATCAAACTTCGGTTCGACATCACTAAAAAAACGAATTATTCGGATATAATTCGCGAATCTTGTAACTATGCTATAGATTGCTTATTTTTTGTGTGGCAGATAATTGCTTGCACAAATTATCTCTCAAGTACCCCACACGATCTTTTGCACGTCTGATTTGAGGTGAAGTGCACGAGGCTCCATTAATATTCGTGTCAAAGCAGTTTCGACAATTTGGATTCAAACTCAAAATTTGAGTTGGATAATATGAATTAACGAGTAGTGGGGACACCCAATATTCTAATATAGTAATATCCACGAGAGAATCTTTAGTCTGGTTTTGAATATGTCATCTTCTACACACAAAAAATATTATTTTTTAACACTAAATCAAAAAATAGTTTTTCTAAATATATAAGTAACTGTCAATTGCTAATAAGATCCATTTTAACATTCATCAATAGTTAAAACAACACAATTTTGTTCATTTAAGAAAAGATGTAAGAAAAAACAATGATATTTTAAATGAAAAACTCTAAAATTAACTATCATAAGTAGAGTTAATAAAACATTCTAATTATTTTGTGTCTTATTTATATCCTACATCCATATGTCTGTTTTCGAAATTCAAACAGGCAATCCGACCATATTGATACTTATATTAAAATGTGTTTAAAGATGAAATTTTATTTTTTTAGATAAGTAGAATATCAATCTTTTTGAACTATTCCAAAAAGAGTGATTTTGTATCTATCTAACAAAATAGTAAAAAAATTTCAAAAAATATATAATTTGACCTCTAAATACATTTTAATACGAAGATTATATTGAACTATTCAGATCATATGTTTGAATTTTGAAAACAAAAATAAGAATGTGGGGTATCTTAAACAATGGGAATAGATGAATCATATAACAAAGTTGTCAGTCAACAGTTATAAGATTATCATATATATATAATTATATATACACATCGAGTATAATTCATATACACACAGTTTTTTTACCGAAATTTTTATTAATACCCAAAAAAACTACGAAATTACGCAATGTATCCATGTTCTTATTGGATTTCAAAAATTGCCCTTTCCGGTTACTAAATAACCGGACAAAGAACTCCTTTCCGGTTATTAGGAATTGGATTCAGAAAAATAGTCCAGTTACTAAACAACCGGAAATAAGCCATTTGTTCAATTATTTAGTAACTTGACTAATAAAGGTTGCTAGTCAACGGAATGTATATTACAATTTTGACTAAATGTAGATGAATTAAGAACTTTGACCATATAAGTTAGTGTTTTAGACTTTTAGTAGATAATCGCATATTTCTTTTCTTTTAGGTCAAATTTCAGAAGCAAGTGCGATCTTTGTTAGTTGGAACTAGAGTGGAAAAAAATGTGACGTGCTGTATCGTGACTAACACGTCGTGATTTTGATTTCGTGTCGTGCTGTGATCAAGTGAACAGTGACCTGTACGCCGTGACCAAAATGTCGAGGGGTGGTCACGGCACGCGAGTCACGCCGTTACTCGCTTGCCGTGTCCAAGTGTAACTGGTCACGTTTCTCACGTTTAACTATTTTTTCATAATTTAAGTTTATTTAAGATTCACCATTTGATTATGACATAACGCTCCTAATTACACGTGACTCGTGTGATTATGTGCCGTGCCGTGACCAGATCTTTCACGTGACGTGCTGTGCCAAATTTTCTACAAGCTGGTCATGGTATGCGAATGGTTACGGCATGGGACACACGAGTCACGACACGGAACAGTAACACGTGTCGTGCCGTTCCGTAACGGAGCCGGCTCCGCCATGCCATTTTTCCCACTCTAGTTGGAACCAAGTGGAATGAAGAACAAATAAAGCCTAGCAAGAACGTAGACAATTCAAACTTATTAGAGATGGATTACCCAAGTGCACATCTAGCACCATCAGTTAACAACAGGTAGGTTGTAGCTAGCATATAAGACCCAAATTAGCCTTCTAATTAGAAAATACATAAAGATTTATGTGCTGATAAATTGAGCTGTTATTAATTTTGTGATTTAGACACTTTGCAAACTACTATGAGAGAGAGTTTCAAGAGTAAAGAACTCCAGTTTAGTTTCTGTATCGATCCGTAAATTGTAATTTTGTACCTGAGTTTGGTAATTTTCTGTAAGCTTTTTAGGGTTTTGGTTAATTAATAAAATCACCTATATGCCTTATCAGTTAATTACCACGCTTGTTTAGCGGTTCATTGTTGTAAAAAATGTTTTGCAGTTTGGATCACTTGATCAAAGCACATAATATATGTGCCAGTTATCAATCTGTTTTAGATGTTTTGTATTTTCAGATGGAATTGCACTGCTTTGTGCAAACAAGACTAGTTCTCTCTTTGTGTAAATGGTTGATCCAAACCAAACTTATATAGTCAAAGTTCTTAATTCATCTATATTCAGTCAAAAGCTGCTAGTCCAATTACTAAATAACCGAACAAATGACTTATTTCTGATTATTTAGTAACCGGACCATTTTCGTGGATCCGGTTGCTAAATAACCAGAAAGGAGTCCTTTGTCTGGTTTTTTAGTAAATGAAATAGACAATTTTTTAAATCCAATCAGAACATGGATACATTTTTTTTAATATTAATAAAAATTTCGGAGTTTTTTAAGTTCCTAATAGGATTATCGTGCCTTGTCAAGCTGTATTGGAAAAGATAAATCATATAAGAAAGTTCTAGACAAGCTTAATTATTATTGATTTGTCTAGAGTTTGAGGAACTTAATTAATGTCCATATCTCATTACTTTATAAATTTGTATTGATAATTTAATTTCTGAATAAAAGTTTTTATTATTATATTTTTAGTGTTATCTATTTATGTCAAAGATTGTAAAATTTTGAGTCAATCTGTTATTAGAAGGATAAGAAACGAGATTAACCCGGGTCTTGATTCTTGATTAATAGAAATGAGCTCGATTTGATGTAATGGGTCACTTAATTAAAAAAATAAGATCGAATAATCAAATTTCTAAACCACTTAGATATGTTATATATTAATTTTTTTGCATCTAAAAATTGATTAGTCATCTATTGAGTAATTTATTAATTTGTCTAGATATTTCATCGATTTTTAATCATTGACTAGAATTCTTTTAATCATCGATTATATCACAAATATTAGTATATATTTCAATTTTCTCTCTGATATATATGATTTCTCCTGAGTATCTTATGATTTAAACACAGTTTTCTCATCAATGTGATCATTTGGAAGTAGATTATATCAACATAGTCCTTTTTTTTAAATAAATATTTTTATACTCATTTCCATATCATTTTTACTACTAATTGTTTGATTTTTAATTTGCTTCTCTGTTCTTATTTATCTTGAGTGAAAAACTCATTTATCTTATTTCCCTTATTTTACTTAAATGATATAATTCTTTTGTGATTATTGTGTAGATTTCATGTAGCTAAATACTTATCTCAATTATACAATGTTTAACATTTAAAAAAAATATTATTTATTGTCAAATTCGCTATATGTAAAATTTATTGACAAGAATTATATTATTGTATTATTCAACATATTTTTATTAAATTTCAAAAAGCAGTCCTAGTTGGACGAATATATGGGCATGAAAGAGAAGACAATGTTTAATGAGAAAAAAATTCACATGTTTAATGAGAAAAAGAGAAGATTATGGCCCCATGTGGGCATGAAAGTCATATGAAATCCCCTATGAAATCATAAAAAAAGATTTATTTCACGGGTGTGTTGTGATTCCAAAGCAAGAGAATCCGATAAAAAAAGAAAAAGGTTTTGAAAGGATTAGGATAGAATAAATGCGTTTGGATATAGTTTGGATATATATTTGGATAAAACCTTGGACGACGTGGCATTAATTGGTCCAAATTAAGTCCAAACTATTGAAAATTTTGAAATGGATAAACATTTTTTGACTAATAACAAAGCAAGTCATAAATTCTGGTTATAACTTTTTTGACGCCGACAAGGATGCACCGCCAATTTTAAACTTTATGAGGAAGGTGGTGGAATGCGTTGGTTACGTGGTTCTCATTAAATTAAGAAGTTTAATGTACAATTTTTGTTGGTGCAAATTTTTTGATATAACCCTCTTTAAAAATTTATTTATGTTTTGGTCCTTTTAATTTGCTTAGAAATTCAGAAATTTTGTTAGTTTTAATGCCAACTTCTGGTAGATTTTGTTCATGCGCCTGGAGAATTTTTAATTTTTATCAAATTAGAAATTCTGATAATTCAAATACCAGTGTTTACTTTTAACAAGAGAAAAGGTAATGTCCTCTGGGCTACAGTTCTCCGAAAATCTCCGTGTATAAAAGCTTTCCCTTTTTAGCTTAGTTCTGATGCGCTTTCAACTGCCACAACTACCATAATTTCAAGTGCAATATGTATGTTTACAGAATAATATGTGTATGTTTATATTTACAGAATAATATGTGTATGTTCACAGGATACTATCTGTATGTTCACAGGATACTATGTGTATGTTCACAGAAGGTGGTCCCCAATAGCTGTCACGCGTTTTCAACAACTTTCACGCGTTTTTAACAGCTGTCACGCGTTTTTAACAGCTTTCACGCATTTTTGTGTTGACATGAATTGTTGAATTAGTTTATAGGATTTAGTATTGATGTTTACAGAATTAGTTGAAAACATTGGGAATTTTTGGGGGACTAGAGTTGGGAGACTGTTAGCTGCTTCCTTTTAACAAAGTGTATGATAATTTTCAATTTTTGTTCATTTTATTTTCGTCTTTAAGATTTACAATAAGTAAAGCATAGTTAGGCTAGGGAATGCAAGCTATAGTTCCTTGCTTTGGGCCATTTTTATTGGGTCTTTAATTAAAGAGAACATATTGGAACACACCAGTTGTATTATATTACTATAATTTGGGCTGAACAAAAGGAAAGCCCTGCGCTACCAAGTAACTCTCTCATTTTTGAAAACACGCACATATTATTTAAAAAAAATACCTTCCTACTTTCAACCCTCTTCTAAAAATACTCTCTCTCATTTTTGTAAAACTGAATATATCTATAGAATAGAAAAATAATAATTGATTCAACGAAAACTCTAAAAGTATGGCCCGGCCCGGCCCAAAATTAGTTTAGCCTTGCTGCTCGCAACCGGCGGGCACATCTTCTTTCTCCTCCTCTCGCAATCCATAAATCTCTCTTCCGATCATCAATTAAACAAACATAGATACGCCTTTGCAATCCGAAAGGATCGAATCAGCAAGTCAAGGAAGAATTGGTATAATTCGGAAACGGTGAGTCTCTTCCGATTCAATTGTTCTTGCGCGTAAAATGTGTCTCAGTCGGGTTCAAAACTCTCTCCACAGTCGATAGATTAAATATATTTTTTTCAACCATGGTAGCACCATGGACTTTTGATCCTTACTTTTGAATCAATGTCACCTATTTTAATGCATAGAATCTAATTATCTAATCATAGGTATTACCACAGTGTAAAATTTGTTGGGTTGTATTTAGGTTTGCATTGTAATTGAGATCACCACTGTCAATTTCAAAGTAATGTTTCCGCTATTACTTGCTATATTTGCTTACTTTTTAGAGAAGTTTTAAAATATATATCATTTATAGTTATTGTCTATGATCATAAATCGGTATAACTTGAATCAGCCAGTCAAGGAAGAATTGTTATAACTCAGACGGTGAGTCTCTTCTGATTCAATTGTTCTTCCTCCTAAAACACGGCTCAGTAGGTTTAAATATCTCTCCACAATCGGATTGTGGGCTGTCAATAGACAAGATAGATTTTTTATACCATGGTAATTGAGATCACCACAATGAACTATTGCTTCCTACCATAGAATCAATTTGACCTATTTGGGTGCATAGAATCTAATTATCTAATCATAGGTATTAGTACAGTGTAAAATTTGTTTGGTTATATTTAGGTTTGCATTGTAATTGACATTACAACTGTCAAGTTCAAAGTAATGTTTCAGCTATCGTTAAATTTTCTTACTTTTTTGAGACTTCATAAAAATTATATCATATGTTGTCATTATATGTATAACCTATGATCATAAATCCGAGTTTTATGAAATTTTTATTGTTTGCGAATTGAAAGGGGGTAAAAACAATAATCAAGAAATATGGTAAGGGAGGAAGAGCAAGACGGTGTTTCTGTGCATTCTCCGTCCCAAGCCCCTCGTTCTTCAGCATCATCCCTTCCTAAGGTTTTTTTTCCAATTATATTTATTTATACATGGTTTTTTTTTTATTAATTAGCTTGTTATATGAACATTATATTTATTAACTGTTTTTGGGGTCACATTGACATAAGTTGAAAAGTTGAAATTACATGGTATGACATGAATAAACTTTTGTCCTTGGTCTTGATTTTAGATAATTAATAAGCTCACACCCCACCTTATATTTCCAGCATGCCACTGAAATTCAAAGCATATTTGTTTGTGAATTGATAAGACCATGTATATTAGAGAGTTCAAAATATAAAAATGTTGAACTTGGCCTAACTTTGTTTCTGTTTTTGTAATGATTTTCTTTTGTAAATTTAAGGAGCAATCACAGGTTGACATAGAACTCAAACTCCTGGAAGCCCTAGAAATGTATCCTCCTGCTAAACTACAAGGTATACCAGTTTTTTTTTTTTTATATATAAGTGAATTATATCCACCGATTTCATATTGAAACCATTTTACATTATTTTTTATTGGTACCAAACGACTGGTACCTCTTACTAAAGAGAGACTTATAAACTTAAAATACAAATACAAACATCTAAAAACAACCACACAACTATAGTTTAAACAAAAAAAAATCAACACTTAGTCGCTATTTTTATTCTTTTCGAATTTCGACACATTATAAGGACTACCTATGTAAGGTCTGTTTTTGTCAATTAGTCCTTTAAAATTTTATTTAATTGAATCAGTCTCCGTCAGAAATGCATCGGGGCTTAATAAAATTGAGATGAATAGACTTAGAGGCTTTTAGATGGTTGTGTACCGCAAATTAGTCTTTGGTGAATTATGAAGAGTTACTGTTATAGTTCAAATTGAGGCATTGAAGAGCAGCTGGAGGAGGTGACTTTCTTGTGTATGTATAGCAAGTGTGGGTCCCACCACTTTCTTAATAGAATGAATCTAAAAGTTCAAGGGGCTATTTGCACATGGAACGGGGGTAGTCTGATGGGCATCAGACTGAATTAGGTGCAATGCCCGGTCTGAGCCATTATATCGACTTTAAGGTTTGTGCAAACAATTTTTTAAAATCCGCCTGGTGAATTTTAATGGTCCACATGATTCTTTAAGGAGATTGAACGACTCCAACTGGACATCAGACCAAATTTGGTCCGATGCCCATTGAACTGCCCCTTTTTCCACTTGCAATAATCGAGTGGCTCAATCAGGCTGTAGCTTAGCTTTCCTTTCTAACAAAAGATTTTTGTGGGATTCATAAGGCTACTTAATAATGTTTGTATTATGGTGGAGGGAGAAATAAAAATTTGAATAAAAGTTAGAGGGTACATGAGAAATGTGGCCCTACAAAGACATATCCGTTTTCAGTAATTACAGTTTCTTTTACTTCTAATGAGATGCTTATACTTCTGTTCAACAGGTATACACCGACATTTTGTTTTGTATGGGCTAATTGAGTACCTACAAAAGTGGTACTTAAGTTTTTGCTTTGGTTGAGTGCATTTACAGAATAATAGATATTGTAGCCGGGGATAGAATTTTATTTATATCCTTTTTATTTCCTTATAAATGTAGTTTCGAAAGAAGCTTCTCAGCTGATGAGGTGTTGCAACTCCTGAGCCAGTTCTTCAACTTAGAAATGCTGGTAATTGTTCCAGAAAACTACCCAATGTTTCTTACTATTTCATCTTCTAGTTTCAAAATACGATGGGTTGTTCAAAAATTATGACGGGTTGTTCTAGCTTCATTGGAGAATTGTTTATGTATAAAAATTATTATTAAATTAATATAGGAAAACAAAAAGAGTGGCTGGGATTTTCGATGGCATAAATGGATCCAAAAAAGAAATTCAGATCCATACTTTGGAGCCATCAAAAAAAAATTTCTTTTTTTTTTCCCTGTTGGCCAACGGGATACTCGGTGGCTTGCAAACAAAATTTGAATTCTATGTTATTAAATGCTTGAGAATTGAGGCATGCAAACAGGATTCTCTGTGGCTGAATCACTGTGAACGTGGCCAACAGAAAGAAAAAAATTCAGCTCCAAAGTTTTGATTCGAATTTTTTTTTTGATCCATCTATGCCTTCGAAAATCCCAGTCACTCTTTCTGTTTTCCTATATTATTTAATAATAATTTGTACAAATAAAAAATTCTCGATAGATCATCAGCTATTGGTTTATGATTCATATCTAAATTGCAGAAGCCAGATGAAGAGGAGATGGAGATATTTCAGAAAGAAGAGGAATTTTCATTGCCTCAAATTCTATTAGTCAAAGAAGAAGAGTAGCATTGGCATTTTCTATTGTTCTGTTCTTAGCTTGTTTTACTTTAACCAAAGATGAATTTCTCTGCAAAATTAGTGCAATATGCTAAAGATTATATTGGTAGAATTTAATGCTATTTTGTATTGTAGTATATTTAGTTTCTATCTCTTAGTAATTTACTATTATTTAGTGTTATTTGTTATTTTTTCTATTTTTTATTTTATTTATTATTACTACCAAAGATGAGAATCGCTGCGAAATTGTGCAATATGCTAAAAAGAATGTGGGTAGAATTAATGCTCTTTTGTATTGTAGTATATTTAGCAATCTCTTAGTAATTTACTATCTTTTTTACATGACCTGTTGTACAGTGCGTATATTTTTCTGATTCTCGTTTTTAAGAAAAAAAAGTGTTGTAATAATTAGATAGGAAACCTTAGAGAGTTCCTCGTTTATTAAACTTGAGTTCTGATTTCTGATTGCAGAATTTTATTTTTTGTAATACAGAAAATTTTGAAAGCCCCATAATAAGTTAATAACTACAGAAATTAAAAAATTTCAGAGCGACTGAAACGTCAACTAGAGTAAAAGTAGGGAGAATTTCATATATACCACTCAAAAACTATAAAATTACATATTTACCATCCAAATTTTTGTAATTACATATTTACCATCTAGAAATCTAATAACTCACATATAAATCCAATTAATCAAAAAGTGAGATTAATTAAATTTAATATTATATAAATATAATTAATAAGTTATGTAATATCTTTTTCTTCTCTGCCTCTTCCTCTTCTGTCCCAGATTTCTCTTCCTCTTCTGTCCCAGGATTCTAATTTCAACTTGACCGTCTAAAAAATAAAGTAACCACTCCACCTTTAAAAAAAAAACAACTCATACTAAAGTTAATGCTAATGTCACAACATATTATCAAAGTAGTAACTGAGTTTAAGAATATTATGTTTTGTTACCCGGCTCAGTTAAAAATAGTATTGATCTTTTAGCTGATGGGAATTCAAATGGTCTAAAGAGAGAAAACATGAGTGCTAAGTTAATCATTGATTAATTATAGTTTTAAGAATATTAAACATGATTAATCTCAAATATGGGTATATTTGATATATACTAAAGTTATATTGGGTAAATGTGTGAGTTATTAAGTTTTTAGATGGTAAATATGTAATTATATAAATTTGGATGGTAAATACGTAATTTTTCAGTTTTTGAGTGGTATATATGAAATTCTCCCGTAAAAGGTAATATGAGAAAAAGCCAAAAACAAAGAACGTTGCGCATGAAAAAAAAGTTCTTTTTGAGTGGTATATATGAAATTCTCCCGTAAAAGTAATATGAGAAAAAGCCAAAAACAAAGAACGTTGCGCATGAAAAAAAAGTTCTTTTAGCTTCCATTCGGTTAGACAACCAGCCTGTAAACAGAGAAGAGAACTTAAAAGAAGAACAAGCAAAATTAGAAGTTGCGTCTGCCGGGAGTCGAACCCGGGTCTATTGCTTGGAAGGCAATTATCCTAACCGTTGGACTACAGACGCTTTGTTGATTTATTTAGTGGAATTAATTATATTAATAATGTAAAAATATACAGCTGCTGTATATTGGAATATGAGCCACGTGTCCACTTCAAGTAGAGATGACAGCAATACAGCATGCATAAAGAGAATCAACCAATTGGAAGCAACATATTGCTGTTTTTGAGGAACAGGACTATTTTGAGCTAAGAAAGACATTTTTTAGGAGCACTTTGCACTGACATTTGAACTGTAAATTCCAAATGCTGAACTATGGATAACTTCCACAATTTCACAAGATTCATTTGGGAGAATTGGAAATCTTATGAAATGATGAAATTGTTGCCCATAAAGTTGAAACCAAACTAAACTTTTGTCCTTTGTACTGTGTGCAGGCTAGCAACTGTTAGTGCGTGAGCTAGTTCAGCCTCACTATTGCATTTAAAAAAAAATTTAACTCATGGCATAAAAAAGGCAATACGCGAATATGTATAAATGAAATGACATCTTAAATATCTGATCCTAGATAATATTCACATCTATGTGATACAAAACATAGTTTTGAATTACTGAAAGAAAGCTCAGATCCGTTACAAGATAAATAAACGTAAAAAGTTCATTTGATTAAGTGTCCGAAATGCACGGTAAAAATATTCTGTTCAGTATCGTAGAGAAAATGAGTATTATTATCCACACAACAAAAATTGTAACATAATTCTTTTCAAAATTCTTAATTTTGTGGACATTTTATCCTCAGTTATTTCCTATGCACGCTTTCATTTTTCTTGTTTGTATAATTTGACAATAAATAAGAAATAAACTTGTTTGCTCATCTGCTCAGTACCACCAATTACTCACAATAACAATTCTCTGAATGGCCCTATCATGCTTCTCAAAAAAATAAAAAATAAATAAAAATTTCTCTGAATGGAATTGCTAAAATCGTCAAGATTCATTAAATAGAGGTAAGAATTACTTTTTGTTTTATTTCATTTGGAGGAGTAATTTCTCAGAAAAGAAAGAGAGAGAGGGCGGGGAGTGGCAAGGACATGCTCTTTTCTTTTGAAAATCTACCAGATGAGTTACAGTGAAAGTAAAAAATTACATCAACAACTCAAACTACCAAAACTAACATCAACATCAGAAATGACCCCCTTCCTATATTTCTACATCCCAGTTTAACAATGTTGCATCAATACCCTTCCATCCAGTACCACTCTGTGAGCTAGCTAGTCCCCTGGGTTCACTTCATTGTTTGTCAAAAAAATTTACCATTTCGGTCTCTCCATAGTGACCAGCATGCTACTGTGAAAAATACCCCACAAATCTTTCTAGGCATCCTACTTCTGACCATCTTCCATGATCTAATATAGGTCAGTTGTACCGATCGGTGTGTATACATAATCTGGAATCCTAGCAGTATAGCAATCTCATACCAAAAAGTCACAGCATAACTGCATTAGAAGAAAAGGTGCAAAGAACTTTCAAGGGCACAGTTGTTGCACATTGCGCAATGCAGATCACAATGTAGTCCCCTTATCTCCATCACATGGTGCATTAACAGTTTTCCCTTAGCCAAAGATACGTAAACACCTTGACAGTTGGTGTTATTTTCAGGTTCCATGTGTGTTCAAATCTCCACACAATCCTGCCTCCCCCCTAACATCATATCATACACCGATTTGGCTGAATATATACCCGAATTTTCCCATTTTCAGATAAGTCGATCCTCACCATTTGTGAAATTGATTGGTTGATCTGCCAAATTGGGTGCCAGAATGTTAATTAAAGGCGCAGCTTCTCTGAGCGACGTGTTCCAAAATGGAGGCCTTTGTTGCATAGAGAAAAGGGGCTCACCACTCCACGAATCAAACCAGAATGACACGGTGTTTCCAGTGCCAATGTTCCATGTAGTGCTCCATGAGAAGGCTGATTGAATTTTTAGGAGATTTTTCCAAAAAAGATGATCCCTGAGCAGCCCATAATTTCGGTTCATCTAGTCTCTCTAGCCAAGCATCCGCAAGAGACATTTGACCCCACGGTGACTCAGGTTGCTTACAGCAAGGACATGCTCTTATAATTACAAAAGTGAAATCTTCTATATAATTTTCTTTCAAGAAATGATAAACAATTCTTACTGTAAAAAAAGTTTAGTTTAAAAGAAAATGGAAGTATTGTAAGAAGAGCACTCAAAATGAGGGGCAAATATCCAAAATACTTAAAAATTCTGAGATACTGTGTCAATAACAAAAACTATAGTGTGAATATCAGAGAAAACTGTTGGTTGTAATCGCATCTAAATTGTAATCTCATATATCACAAGTAAACAAATTAAACTGCTATGTTAAGTAAATGTGAACTAACAAATATAATCACTTCTTCTCAAAACTGTAAACATCCTCTCTTTTTTAAGTATCAAAGAATAACCAATTTCTGATAATCATCTCCTAACAAAGAATCAAACTGTTAAATCATGATGAAGAGCTACAGTTTTTCAAGTCCATTTCCTGTGACTCCAGTAAGTCCAGTTGCACCAACTACATATGACTGAGGTGAGTATGTGAATTTTCTATTTCATACAAGGCTGACATGACTCGAGCAGAGCTGCACTTGTGCCACATGGGTAGTGTTGAGACATGACCCGTGACCTGAAATGGGTCAATAGAAGGTTCCAGCTTCACATATGGACTTTTGTTATTATATTCTTTCTTTCTCATCAACTTCTGTATAAAATTGGGAGGTGGGTGCATTAATTGTCTTCTATTTTCTCTATTTCTATAGATGGATAGAGTGGTGCTGGATGGTGTGATAAGGAGGCTTTTGGAGGTGAAGGGTGCAAAGCTTGCGAAATTACAACAATTGCAGTTGCAGGAGTTTGAGATACAGAAGTTGTGTGTGGCATTTTTTCTTGCACCAGCCAAACTTGCTAGAACTAGAGGCACCTATTAAGATTTGTGGTATTGAAACATTTTAATCTATTTACCTCCATTAAAAAGAATATAATAACAACATTTATACACTCTTCTTCATAAAAAAAAAACTATACCCTCTTTTGGTGATAAATAATGTTAATTTCCTGGTACCAGTATCTGTATTCAACCTCTCTGGTAGTAGGGTAACTGTTGAAGCTTTAAACAACATGAGTCTATTTTCAGTTTCTGACAATATTTCAAATTGCTGTCTCAGTTGAAATAGAAATATAATAGGCCACAAAATTAACAACATAAAACCTATATTGAGGTCTAGCACCACTGGTAAAGGTAGGCAAATTATGGTACAGACATATCGATCATCTATACTAGAAAAAGTAAATGTCAAATCAAGGTAAGCATAATCAAATAATATGTTATTTTCTTTTACTCTTTTAAGAAGCAGAAGGAATACCAGACGAGCAACCCAGCCAAATTGGGGAAGCACCATTGTCTGAAAAGTCAAAATCACACAAGTAAAAAAGAAAATATTTTAGGACATTTTATACTTTAATGGAAGGATCAATAGAAAGGAGATACTGAGAAGGCTCTAAAAATGGTCTTCAATAGAAGGTTCCAGCTCTGGCCTTTACACTTTATTAATTGTGTGTTAAAAAAGGGAGATACTAAGAAGGCAGAGGAAGTGTTGTGCACTATGCAATGTTGTGACTTACAATACCATCATAGATGCACTATGCAAGGAGAACTGAAAAGGTATTAAGTTTCTCCCTCCTTGCAGAGTGCATCCATGATAGTATTACAAGCCACGCACAACAGTGGAAAGATTATGCCTTGTCCATGAGAGGATCATAAATAAGAAATTAACTTGACATCCTCTAAATGAGTCATCAAGTCCTAGTTCCCAAACATCTAATTGGAATGGCGGCGCATTCTATCTTCTCCTCTAAAGAACTAGAGCTGGTTGGTTACCTAGATTACATATTGGCATCTCTTGTTTCCATCAACAAAACTAATTATTTGCATTAACCTAATGAAAGTTCCTAAATGGGCTGGGCTACAATTTTCTTTTAAAAAGTTTATTATGCTTGGTTTTTTCTATTTCGGCCCAAAATGACCTCGAATGTTTTATTGCCTGATTCATTGAATTCAATGTTTGTCTTTCCAAAACCATTAAAGAATGTTGTTGGACGGAAATAATTTCTGTCAAAATTTAATAGTATAAGATAGACCTTGACCTTGAATGTTGTAGAATATTGGCCGCTTAATCTTGTAGCAAATGAATTCGAAACTTTCAAATTTGTACATGCACATACATCACTTATAAAGTACATGGATTTCAACTATTTGGATTTATCATTTGAAGCCGATTTGATATACTTTTAGAGTTATTTTGCTCACCAAAACTTTGCTCTTATAACAAATCTAATGTACAAATTTTCTTTTTCTTTTTTGCATGAATTTGCTTCTAGATGTTCTAAACTTTTACTAAATCAGATTCGAGTCCTACTAAAAACCTGATCGAGCATTAAAATCAATAATAAATTGAAAACAGCTGTCAAATTAAAAAAATAAAAAGTTAATATTAATTTATAAACCTCTACACTCATGTAATTAACTTTAATTGCTTTGAGCTTCCACGCCGGCAATTATTATTAGGAAGTGAGAGCGGTGAGAATGAGAGTAGATACAAAAAGTTAGAAAATCGTTTTCTTAAAAAAAAAACTTTCAAATTATAACTACGTTTTATTTCAAAAAGTAGAATAAGAATTGCTAGAAATGACAAAAAAAATGTTCACGGCCGCAATCCGGCCTGAGATACATGTGGGTTCGTTAATTGTTATCTTAAAATGTGAAACATTTAAAAAGTGGTTTGCAGTATAACAAAATTCATGGTAGGCCGAGATACTTGTGAGTTGCCTCAGCTGAAAAGACAATGATCAGTAGAGGGCAACCACTGGTGCTACAATTAAAGGAGCTCAGAAAGAAGATATACTTACTAGTTACTAGATGAGACTCTGAGCTTGGGTTATGCAGGTTGATACACAGAGGCGGATTCAGACTTTCAAATTATAGAGTTGAAATATACATCAAAGGTTAATTATATAAAATCTTCATACTTAATAAGAGACTCAATTTACAATTAATACTCATACTATTTTATTCTAAACTATATATAAAATAAAATCATGTATAGGTATAGAAATTTTGAAAATTAAATGAGAGTCAATTGATTTTTATTGACTCTATCTAGATTCACCCCTGAGTTGACACCTCATGGTATCAGCAAGGCAGAGCGCAGAGCGGGTGTGGCAGCTATTTGTTTCAACTCTGCAAGGTCAATGCAGTGGATCAATTGCAAATAAGTGGAGGAGGTAGAAATGAACACTTTTATTTTATGATTATCCTGACAAAAGGGTGACAAAAGGGTGAGATTCATCAAATAAGTAATACAACTTTTGATATTAAAAAGCAGAAATGAATACTTTTATTTTAATTTAGACTATTGTGTAAATCCTAAATATAATTTATTTTCATGGTGAGCTAGTAGAGTATAGATAATAAACCCACCATTTATCCTTCAAAATCTGAAAAAAATAATCAAAGTATATACAATTTATATTGCTCCGTATTTACCCATTGGGCCGGATTGATAGAAATATGGCTTGCTGAATAGCCCATAAATAAATGGGCTTGACTTCAACAAAAACGAACCAAAAAGCCTGTAATTAGAAGTAAAGTAAATGCGTCTTAAACAAGCACTAACCATCAAGCCTGTACTTAAAACAATAAAACTAATAATCGTAATTAAAAGTAAAGTAAATGTGTCTTCAACAAGCACTAACTAGCACTCCTGTACTTAAACAACAATAAAACTAAATGTTATCAAAAGTATATTTAATGCGTCTTTAACAAGCACTAACCAACAAGTCTGTACTTTTAAAACAATAAAGAAACAAAATAAAAATGCGTCTGCCGGGAGTCGAACCCGGGTCTATTGCTTGGAAGGCAATTATCCTAACCGTTGGACTACAGACGCTCTGTTGTTTCAAATATTGAATATTTATATATATCATATTGTTCATTTAAGGGTACTGTTATTGCTTTAACTTACTGGAATTTATTACAATTCCTTAGCCCCAATTTCCATTTTTTTTTTTTTTTTTTTTGCGGATTGGTTTCTTGTAGGCTTGCAATTTGCAACAATAATTCCTTAATATGAGATGACATTTCAATGTTATGGTTTGAAGAAATCCAATGTGCCAAATTAGTTGTTTGATAGGTAACCTCAAAACTTATATAGTTAGTAATTCACCATCCGACCTTCCAAAATAAATTTATTAAATCAGGAACTATATATATGTTATTCATACATTACAAAATTAAAGAAACTTATTACATATATTAATTAAAACAACCAACTATCCCATATATATATGGATGTTCTATATACTAAAGCGCACTAAACTAAAGTATACAGATTTGCTAACTCCAAATTCCATTTAGAATGCCCTTAAATTTATTCCCACTAATCCTCTTTAAAATCCTCTTTGCATCAGGATTATTATTCTGTGCTAAACTCTCTAAATTGTTAACATATTCACATGCCCCAATTTTTCTCCTACCTGAGATACTGTCACTCAATTGTACCAGTACCAACAACAGATACTTCTTCACCTTCTCCTCTTCAGAAATTAACACCTTTAAGATCCGTGCTACATTTGATTCTCCTTGGATAAACTTTTTCCTATTTCTTTGAACAGAGATCATGCCAGAAAGTGCCTCAGCTGCCATTTCATGCTCCTCATACACCTTCGATTCTATTATTTGTACCAAATCAGACATGAAACCTAGTTCACCAAATTGAATTTTGGCCTCATGAGAAACTCTACAAAGATAACATGCAGCTTTTAACATGACTTGTTGCCCTGAGACCTCGCAATTGCGTACGAAATACAAAATGTGATCAAAAAATGCCGAAAAGATCAATTTGTTAATCAACTTCTTAGATGAGAAACAGAGATGCTCGATTGATTTCAATGCAACCTCCCTTGTTTTGTTGGTATACTGGGTCAATCTCGGATCCAACACACTTACAAGTAGTTCCACCACATCGGGTTCACCATCCGAGAGTGCGGTTAAGAGTTCTATAACCCGTATCTGCATGGCCTCATCCTGGCCATTCGACATTTGAACCAATCTTGATAAAATTTCAACCGCATTCAATTCCAGCATGAAATTCTTGATCTCCTCTATCGGGTTAAGGTTGTTTAAAATTTCACATGATAACCGTATCAATTCTCTACTCGCATCACAATCGCCACAATTCTTGAGTAGTATGTTAATCCCACTTTGTGCCGAGACCGACCATGCATTGTTGCAATTTCCGGTCAATTTAGTTAGTACACTTGCAGCTCGTTCTTTATTCGATAACCTTCCGCTTTCGATAATTTTCACTAACGGGGCAATAATACCATGAATTACAAGGGTGTTACTATAACATTCATATCGAACAATAACCGAAATAGCTTCTAATGCTTCTTCAATCACATCATGATCCCCAAACTCAATTAGGTTAATTAATAAATTGATCCCTTCTGCTTCGACCAAAATTATTTTAACATACCTTTCATCTTCATTTAATGCCTCATTAAGCATGCACATCGCCTGCATGCACATCTCCGAGTCTCCGATCTTCAATCTTGCAAATAGGTCCCTTAAAAAGAACCTAATCTCATCCCAGGTTGCACCAGGGCCCGGCTTAGACACAACTATCGCCGATGATTTTGTTAGTGTTAACACACCGGAAGCATAAACTCTTTCCAAATTGCTAATGTGGCAATCAATCTTGCTAATTATGACATTGAGTTCGCTTCTTAGAAAGAGATTACCGCGAGAATACGTGTCATCACGGCATTGGTCGGCTAGCAACCGTGTCTCATTGCAGGTTGATAGTATGGCTTCTATTAAATTCTTTAGCTCTTGATTTTGTTCTTCTGATAGGAGAGAAATCGTCGAATTCAGTTGCTCGAGTCGGGACTTGATCGATCGCCATTTGGCCGGAAACAGTCGGATTGAATCGGATGCAAAGATAAGCGACTCAGTCAACTCTGTAGCAGTTTGTGCTAGACCCCACCACTGTGTTTCTTCTTGCTCTTCTCCTTGTTTCATCACTGTATAGAGAGAGAGAGAGAGGAGGGGTGGGGAGGTTGGAAAGTATTACTGAAGAATGTTTCTTTTGTGAGGGGTTGAGCAAATGATGCATGAATTGATATGTAGTGCCTTGTTTAACTGTCACTGTACTATAAAGGAATGGAAGCTCCTATCTCTTCAGTATTTTTTATTTATAGAAATAATATTAAAATAATATAGAGTTCTAGACGGATTATATGAGCATTTCGATTTGATAGAAAGAATCGAAAATGCTTTTGGTCTCTTATAAAAAAATCAATATTTTTTTTTTGTGTCTCATTAGGGATCACTATTTTTTTTTTCTGTTTAATTGGAACGAATCGAAAATTTCATGAGGCAATTTTTGTTCGTTTCCTTGAGAAATTTTAATGGGACCGGAAAAAGAATCTCAATAGTTAAAGAGACAAATTTTTCTTCGGTTTTTTCTATTGAATTAAAATATTCATATAATCAGTCTAGAACCCTATAGTATTTTAATATTATTTCTATAAATAAAAAATATTGGAATGGAAGCCTATCTCTTGGGATCTTAATTTATTATTGCTATCCTTTGGTAACTGCCCTCTTTGCTCACTGCTATCTATAAGTTGTCAAAGTTTTCTCTTATGATTCTCTCCATTTATTTTATGAAAAATGTCAAGCATTTGTTAACAACAGAAAAATAACTTAGCTAAACAGGACAGGTCCAGTCTTATTAAAATGGAGATAAAAAGAGTCAATGCTTGTGATAATCATAATCATAAAAAAGAAAAGCATGTGTAGCGCAAGTCTTGTGAAAGGGAGATGATAACTCTGAATTGGGTATTATTAATAGTACAGCTGTTGAGGAAAGAAAAAGTTGAGAATGTCACATTTATCAAATTGGCGTTTTATCAAAACATTGGAAAAAAAAAAGTGAGTTTAAATTGGAACGATATTATCTCAAAATGTTTGGATAATTCTAGCTTACATCTAACTGTATGTACATATATTTAAAATGTATTAAATTAAAAAGTAAAAATGTAGAAGTGTTATTAATTATTTAGATAGGATTTATATTAAATTTGAGTCGATTTGAGAGGTATTTTAGCCTTCTATCAAATAATTTTGAAAATTTTAATGGTAGAGGATTAATCGGTTTATGATGAATCACCAATTAAATTTACAATTGACTCAATTTTATTACACGCCTACTTAAATGTCAAATAATTGAGAATACATCTACGATTTTAATTATTTAATGAGGATGGATCCACTTACAACATTTGAAAATTACAATATCTTATCACAACTTAGTTTTGCGATTTTTACAGTCCAAACAGTCGATCCGAACCGTTCAACATGTAATCTTTATTAAAATGTGTTTGAAGATCAAATTTTACATTTTTATGAATTTTGTAACTATTTATTAAGTATTTTACAAAACTGCTACTTTTAAATAATTCTGGACCATTGAAAAACAACAGTTTTATAAAATACTCAATAAATAGTAAAAAAATTCAAAAAAAAAATGTAAATTTTGATATTCAAACACATGTTAGTACAGATTACATGTTGAGCGGTTTGGACCGACTGTTTGGACTGTAAAAATCGCAAAACTAAGTTGTGGTAACATGTTGTAAGTGGATCCCTCCTCTTATTTAATTAATATTATTTAAAAATATATATCAGAAGAGTTGGATGTACTGATACTGTATATTTTTCAAAAAGGTTTTGTCCGTATAGTGATTTGAATATGTTTCTGTAATAATTCTGACTTCAGAAAATATTATAGTCTTTATTTGAAAATTCCAATTTTTTAATTAGGAAAACATATAAATTGAAAGCCACGTTTTTCTTGCAAGAGTTACTAGAATTCAGAAAAACAACTGTACCAGTACTATATAAGTTTGTCCTTTCCAGAAGTTATTTGATTGAACTTTATACTGATAAAAATAAGTGGTTGGATCAGGAGATGTGAACTGGCTCTAATTCAGTGAGGCATCATGTGCTGAGTCCGCATCGTCTGCAACTCTGCATTAACTAAAAAAGCATCTTTTCAATTAACTCATTTCGGTGTCTGATTTTAAACGGAGCCAGACTACATGTTTAAAATTTTTACATGTAGACACATTATTCATAAGGTAGGCAGATTTCAACAGTTCGGATTTGTTATTTGAAACCAATTTGATAGGTTTTGAAATTAAGCTCACCAAACACTTTGGTGAGCTTAAGAACACCCTAGTTCTACTCACAATAATAGATTATGCTTCAAATTTATTTTTTCTAAATGATAATCAAAATTGTGTAATCAATACACGTATAAAAATCATTGCCGTAGGCTTGAAGACTGTACAAACGTTGAGTGTCAAGATATTGAAAAAGGAGGCGTCTAATTGTCCACAGCCTTTTGTCCACCATTTGTCCACAGCTTTGACTTGCGCGAATATTGTAAAATTACTTCTACATGCTGTATAATTATATAATATATCACATAAAATATATCACTTAATCACAAAACATCCAGCAACTATTTGAAGTGGTCCCATGATAGTTAGAAAAAGATTGCAACTTGAACAACATGACAAAATAAATGTACTTTCAAACTGTACTTTCGGAAATTACAGTTATAGGTAGTTATAGGCAGTTAGAGTTAGTTATTAGCTGTTATTAACACTGGGTTGAATCTTGTATACTGTAAAATTGAATATTGTATACTGTAAAATTGAATATTGTATACTGTAAAATTGAATCTTGTATACTGTAAAATTTTCAATTGAATCTTGTATATTGTAAAATTGAATCTTTTACACAGTAAAATTTACAATTAAATCTTGTATACTGTAAAATTGAATCAGCAGAACTGTAAAATTGAATCTTGTATACAGTAGAATTTTCAATTGAATATTGTTCGGATGAGTAAGAAGCCTTTCTATCATCTTTTTCTTCCCAGATTTTCACAAGATGAATACTGTAAAATTACAAGATGAATACTGTAAAATTACAAGATAAATACTGTAAAATTAACAAATCAATACTCCATATCGCCTTTCCATCTCTTTCCTCCAAATTTTCACAAGATGAATACTATAAAATGACAAGATGAATACTGTAAAATTAACGGGACAATACTATAAAATTAACAGATCAATACTCCATATCGTCTCTCTATCATCTCTTTCTTCCAGATTTTCACAAGATGAATACTGTAAAATTAACAAGGACATACTGTAAAATTAACAGATTAATACTCCATATCGTCTCTCTATCATCTATTTCCTCCAGATTTTCACAAGATGAATACTGTAAAATGACAGATGAATACTGTAAAATTAACGGGGCAATACAGTAAAATTAACATATCAATACTCCATATCTCATCTCTATCATCTCTTTCCTCTAGATTTCATTTGAAATGCTAGATCTCTTATTGCATATAACGAAAACAACAAATTCAACAGAAATAACTTACTAGATTTGAATTTTGCCGTGCTCTTCAACAAAAATAACTTCTATTCGATCGCGCTCCACGATCAATTGGTCCAATCGCCTCTTACCATACTGGCACCTTTCATTTCAAAAAGAAGAGTTCCGAGTCATACCTACATTCCTTTATGGAAGCTGTCTCCTTCATTCACTGGCCAAGATATGAGTTAGAGCATGGTAAGATCAAACCTGGAAGTCAACTGACACCAGTAAGACAGGAGTAGACGAGCAGACAGATAAGAAGAACTGATGAAAACAATATCGCTTGTTCAATGATTTATTGAAGAATAACAGACGAGATGAGAAGCCCACCAAGAATTTATTGAAATCGGAATAGATATCGGAAGATATCAATCGGAAGATATCGGAAGAAATTTTCAAATGAAAACAAGGAAATCGGTCCAATCCTTTTTCGATCGATTTAAGATATCGGAAGATATCAATCGGTCCAATCCTCAGAAATTTTCAAATGAAAACAAGAAAATCGGAGAAACAACGAAAACAGGGAAATCGCCTCAGAAATTTTTAGCTGCTTTACGGAGAAGAAATCGCCTCAGAAATTTAAGATATCGGAGAAGAAATCCTTTTTCAGATATCGATCGATTTTTTGATTTAGAAATTTTTATCTCCGTAGGAAAGAAATCGCCTCAGAAATCGGAAAGAAATCGCCTCAGAAAGAAAAGAAAACAAGTTGATCGGAGAAGAAATATTTTAAAAATGAGAATAGAGGCACGGAAGGAAGGCTAAATAGGCGGAGTAAGTGGTTAGAAGTGGGGACCGGTGTCCGTTAAATTTAGTTAAACACGGGATGGATAGCGCTGTGGACAAATGGTGGACAGAAGGCTGTGGACAAAAACCTTTTCTCATTGAAAAAGATGCATGCATGAATAACAAAAAAGGAAGATTCATTCATGGAATCCAAAAGGTAAAGAAAACAAGAAATACGGACCCCTTATCTATAGACATGGATGTATTAATAAAAGAAGATACAGGAGATCATGTCATGGATACAAACACAACCAACACTGGACCAGGCATGGAGAAAGCAGCACTAATACAACAAGTTGCCAAATATGTAAACAATTCAAGTCTTCTATTATTCACATGTTATGTGAAACACATCCTGCTACAAGTCAGTGGGACCCATATGTCTGAAGCATAATTACAGGCTATGTTGTAGGGAATCCGTAACAGAGAATCCAGAATGAATGTGTTGGTTGATTGTGTAATTGCTCCACATACGACATGTGAGTATGTGAACCCCTTGTCTGGATATATCGTTGGCATGTATTCCCAGAGATGGAGAGAGCAGCAGCCAACAGGTGTGGTGTAGAAAGTCTACTGAGTACCGACTATGATAGAGAAATTTTTAGGGGTCTCTACAACTTTGTATTTTGTAATATTTTTTTTTTATTGGTTCTATTTTATAATTTTTTTTTGTTGGTTCTATTTTGTATATTCTATCCAAACAACTTTCGAGTTTAAAGTTTAGTTTGTACAACCTTTAAAAATTAATCTTTTTTTAGACAACCTTGTATTTTGTAATATCCTATCTTAGTACTATATATGAAAAATTAACCGGCAACATAAATGCTTGTTGTCCTAGTATGGTATTATTTAATTATTTTGTTTGCCTTGTGGGGGTCAATAGGTGCCTTTTCAGTAAAATAAACCAAGGGTTTTAATTATTATTTTTTTACTAAAACCAGGGTTTTAAATTGCTTTATCTAAATATTAAAACAAGCAATTCACGGTAATTTTAGAAATAAAACAAAATAAAATACAAGAATTCCGTAGAAAAGCAAAATGTAAATCATTGTAAATGAAACTGAATTACTGATCATATATAGCTCTGCATCAATCAAAACAAAATTCATGCCAATTATAAAGGGAGAAAGAAGACAAACTATTAAGTGACAAACACAAGTTAATTGATCTTGGTGTGTAGGTCTGTAGGTATTATATATTTATATATATTTCTATAATTAAATCTTCCCTTTAAAGGGACAAAAAAATGATTCCATTTATCTTGTACTTTTGTGAGAAAATTCATTAAATCAGTTGAAGTACACTAAACACCGAGTCGCTTTTGTTTTCCCCAGTTCATTCATGTGATCCCTAGCTATGAATTTTGGATATCATAATTAAAAAAAAATTATTAATCCAATCAGGATATGATCAATTCCCATTATGTTGTTTCTATATGCAACCTAGAAGAGGTGAATAATTATCTTGACAGTTTTTTTTTTTTTACTTGGTATACAATCTAAGTTGGAATTAAAAAATAAATAAATAAAATAAAAACAAGCCTTGACTGCAATTTTTATTTTTACTTAGTTTACAATCTAAGGTAGAATAAATAAATAAGTTGGTGATCTTATAAGAAAATAAATATATTTCAAAAGAAAAATTACAAATAAGTTGGTGATCTTATAAGAAAATAAATATATTTCAAAAGAAAAATTACAAATAAGTTGGTGATCTTATAAATTAGTTACATATCATATTTTCATGTCATTTGAATATCATTAATTTGATATTTTATCAGAAGTTCTTAAATATAGATCATTACAAATTATCATTTGATTAATGATTAAACTTGCACCAAGCTTCATAATATTTTAAAAATAAATGATATGAATATGTGCAGATCACGTTTGATTATAAAATTAAACGTTATGTTTAATGACTGTTATTGTTATCCTCAAGTTAATCCGCTATTAAGAGATCTCTACTCATTTAAAAAGAAAATGAAAAAATAGTATTTATTTTTATAGACAAGGAAAAAAGGTTCTATTTTGGTAGGTGTCAGTGTCACTAGTAAAGAAAATTAGTCACATCTTCACTGGTTCCATCACGGCACATCACGTTATGCATACCAGTCACGTGACATGACTTGTGTGACGTGACTCTCTTCGATCGAAAATAGCACATTACGACTAGTCATGCAAATTGACCTAGTTACATGACCAATTTTCAATGTTGTTTTTATTTAATTATTTTGCAATAATTTATTTTTTTTAGTATTTTTTTTATGAACTAATTTAAAATTTGAAAAAATAAATAATTAAATGTGACCAATCATGTGTAATCACAGTATGATTATTTGAATGATACTATCCTCTACTATTTAGTCACATCACATCGCTTAAAAAAATTATTACGTAACTTGATCAAATCACGACGGACACATCATGTTTTTACTTCATTAGATGTAACCGTGCAAGATTTAAACTCATAGCTTCACTCTTAAATATACAAACTAGTCTTGTAATAAATGTTTATACTATAAATGGACAACCCAACTCTTGTGTTAAATTATACTTACCATTAATTATTACCATAATTCGCAATTCTTATTTGCTCTGTCAAGTTGTTGATGTTTGCATCATAATTAATTCATACGGTATAGATCCCAATCATCCCATGTGGCCATGATCCAATGGAATTTTTGAAGCAGATCTCAAAACATTATTTTGAAGAATTTTATGCCATTTGAGATCTTGGTGCACGTGGTATTGTACTGAAATTGGTGCAAATTTAGGGATCTAAAAAACCTGCCTTGAAAGTTCCCCACATTAATTTTCAAAAATAAGCAAATTCTCCAAGCAAGCAACCTTTATGTGCAATTTGCTGTTTTATTTTGTTTTTCTAATTATCTTTTCTATGAGTAGAAATTTTTTTTTTTTTACAAGAAAAAAAAAGACTGGATAGTATAACATCAGTGTCATTTCAGTCTATATAACACTAACTCTAAAACCTATCGAATTGACTTTAAACGGTGAATCCAAACCGTTAAAACCGATCTACTTCATTAGTTGTGCGTTTACATGTAAAATTTATAACTTTTTGAATTTATTTGATATCAAGTCAAGCGGTCAAATGTGTGAGTTTTTAAGTTAATTTGTATACATTCATTTTTTAACATTTTTGCCACTTGATTTGATACTAAAATAACTCGAAAATATAAAAAAATTTGTATATAAACGCATCACTCATAAAGTAAATTGGTTTGAACAGTTTGAATTAGTCGTTTGAAGTCTATTCAATCAATTTTGAAATTAGTGTCATGTGACACTGACCGATGTGATACTAGCCGAACTCAGGAAAAAGAGATAGAGAGAGGATGGAAGTGGTGAGAAAGATAATTGCTGCATTAAATGGGTTTCACAAAATTATTAATATGCATAATTTTTTTTGTAGGAAGAAGCAAAAGACTGAAAGAGATTCTTACAAACAATTAACTAGAAAGAACTTAATTTGATAATCAAGTAACAACAAATTCAATAAAAACCTAGGAGACTATGGATATGGATATGATAACACACGGGTTAATTTTTGAAAAGGCTACTGATATGAATCCATCGAGACTTTAATTATTAGATGTTTACATTTTCACTTCATGTGTGCTTTTGCAAATTTCACCTTGTGAAATTTCCTTATTAGTTTTATAGAGTTGTGGCTGGTACTATTTATACGATTGTTACATCAAAAGGTTTCTAACTGCAATCTAGTTTGTAAAAAAAAAAAAAAAAATCATTTATAAATTACAAATTACAAAAGCATTGGACCGAGAAATTAGAAAGATCGTTAACAAAATATTTTTCCTGTGAAAAACATTTTTTTTATCATCACGAAGATTTTGATGAATATGTATTGCAACATAATGTGTTCTTACTAAGTAAATAGATAAATCAAATGTTTTCAGAAATAATTCATCCGACATCAAAATTATTGTGAATTTTAAAATATACGTGATTTATGTCCGTATTATTTGTGCAACATAATACCTTTCTTTTTTTAATTAAGTCTCAGTATTTTTAATATATTATCAATATTATAAAGAAACAAATTATTCTCGAATTATACTCAATTTATATTCAAATCACGAACTTTATGCCTTGAATAATTTTCATACATCGAACATGTCACAACGTGTTGCTTTTGACCCATCTGTTATTACGCCTCACTGCATGATTTGATTCATGATCTATATTGCTACAATCTTTTTTTTTCCGAATGTTATAAGCAATGTGAACCGTCCGATCAATAATTAGCGCACACGATTTAATCAGCTCAGAGGAGACCATCACAAGCCATGGATTGTCACCTGGTTTAAAAACTCCTGACAGAGGTTGCAAAAAGAATAAATTGGGCTGAACTGGGCTTAATTGGACTGAAAAAGAGAAGCTTTCTGAATGGTTAAATTTTGGTGATTTTCATTTGCAACAATTAGGCCTATATTGGTGTAATTTACGATTTGAAAAGGTTTTAAAAAAGAATTTGACTTTTAAAAGTTTGAATTCATCTTCCATCCTACCATTCAAATAAAAACAATTTATATTTTGTCCTTGATATAACACCGTCAAAAAAAATTAATTACTGATGGACCAGGAAATACTTCTTTACAACAAAAGGCAAAATACTTTTGTGATACCAATTTTGGAGATATTTGATTGAAAATGATTTCTGTAGCTTTCAAAACGGGTCGGCCATTCAATTGTCAGATGAAAAACCTGCCAACTCATCACATCCACGTGGCAGGGAATCAAAATTTTCTATTACACATCTCTAAATAGACTTCACACTATCCACAGTGACAGAGTCACTGAATCCAAAAACAGGCACTTGCCGATTCCTAGCTTGAAAAATATTTTAAAATACTATTTTTCTTGTACATTTTTATTTAAAAAAATTACAAGAAATGATTTCTATTAAAATAATTATATAATTATGTTCTATTCTGAATTTTTTTTGTCTCATTCAATTCTATTTTTCAGCTCCACCCCAAACACAGATTACACAATAAAACATCAGAAACTGAAATATGACAATGTTTTTAGCATTCTACATAAAAGGTGAGCCCAGTGAGAGTTTCCGATTACATGAAAAGTTCTCAGTGGGAGCGCCACAGAAAACCCACACAAGAAACAAAGTTAGGTCATCGGCCAATACAGCAATACTTCACCAGAAATAGTAGAAGGCTGGATTACCACAAAATCTTGAATTGGGCCTAAATTAAATCTAAATATTGTGGTTTCAAATACACATGGTATATTCATGCATACTACTACAGCCCACAAAACATACACTCCACTCAACGTGGCCTCTTATTCATCCAGCACAACCACTTTCTAACAAGCCACTTTTGCATATACACCCCTAACAATCTTAATTTGATAAGTATTTTCTGGGTCACATTTAAAAAATCATTGATTATTGATGATGCAAATCTGTAACTGTTAAGAGAAATATCAACTAACTACTATTAGTTGATTTGGTGATAGTGACATCTTATAGAGTGTGAGTATTATGATTTATGAAGCAAATTAGAACTTTAAATATAAATTTACATTTCTTTTCAAAAAAGTAATGAGTGCGCTTTTTATGTAAATTAAATATTTACCAGGGTTATGTAAGCAAATTTAGAGTATTCATGGGAATGGATGATGACTCTTCATGTTTCCTTACCTCTTGGAACTTATATATACACACAAACCCATATCTTAAAATACCCACAATAAAGAGAAACCTAAGCAAACATACACTTTTTTTTTTTTTGATCAAACACGGGAATAAAGCACACCCCTCCTTCGGCATAGCCATCAGAGAAGTATAAATATACAAAAAAGAGTGAGAAAATGCTGGAATCCAAGGCAGTAATAGGAGAAACCGACATGCTTCAGACGATGCAAACTGACGCACTCAAGTTTGCAGGGAAAGCCCTCGATGAGTTTGAGGCCTCCGATGCTACTGCCATAGCCCGTTTCATCAAGAAGGTATTGTGGGTCCCAGCAAAAACCATAATTAAAGAAACAACATGTAACTTTGATATAGCTTCTTTAATATGTTCAAATTTCAAAATGAATAATAATTATGTGAATAATCTTATAGCACTTTTGGTATACTTGTTGTACATAACCTAGATCGATTCTCTCAACAATCGTTTCTCTTAATCGAATATACTAATTATTAACATATTATTGTGCCTTTTTCTTAACAAATCATGTGCAATTATCATTGCAGGAGTTTGACAACATGTATGGGCCCGGATGGCAGTGTGTGGTCGGTACGAATTTTGGGTCATTTGTAACCCACCATTTTGGTTGCTTCATCTCTTTCAGCGTAGGAAGTCTCGACATATTGCTCTTTCGGGTTGGGGCCACCCCGGAGGCTGACACTAGACGCTTTGTGGCCGTGGAAGCCGTTAAGGCTTAATATTATTTTCTTTTGAGTTATGGACTTTTTGTTCTTTCTCTTAAATTTTTGTCACCCTGTTTCATGAATACTAAAAAAAATATGTATATTAGAAGGAAAAAAAAATTATTGGTTTAGATCCTTGTTTCATGTTTCTCTTTATCCAATTACGTAAATCAATAGTTCAAACCGCACTCAAAGGTAGAGCATTTCCCATTGATATAAAAGCTTCTGTACCAGAAGCAATGGTATCTCCAATTCTAGCTCCCCTCTGAGATGTAAAATATATCTCTTCTCACCATCCCCGTAGTGTATAAGACAAATGTATGCATTTCGATTAGGGTCGTATTCTATAGTTACGATTCTACCAGATATGCTTTTTTGATTTCGTCGAAAATCGATTCGACGCTTATGCCGAGCGATTTTATTTCGGACTTACCTTAGATGCATATGGGTTTTCAAGATTCGTTCCAGATTAAAAAGAACAGTCTAGATTTCATTCTACCAGATCAAGTGCTTAACTAAATCTGAATTCATAGCGTGGTGGTGTTTGTTAGGAGATGAGTGGAACCCATTTCACAGTAGCAAACTAGCAATTGACAAGTAACAACTTAAGCGGACCACATAATTAATGCCAAAGGATGAATTCTTTTTCTCTTTTTTGTTTTCACTTTTTTTTTTTTTTTTTCTGTTAATCCGTTTCTAGCTAGTTTTGTTTTGTTTTATTTTGCTCATGTTTTTTTCCTCTTTTCTTTTGGATATCTTCATTTTGTAGAAATTCAGTCCTTGGCAAAAACCCCGTTTATTTGGGCCTTAATGGCCCATTTTTTTGTATGTTTATTTTTCTTTTTATTGCAAATTCCAAATTCCTTTTCAGAAAAGAAAGATCTAAAATAAAAAAGAAAAATGAGATCTCTTTCCACCTATTAAGACTTTTAACTAAAAAAAAGCTTGCAAACAGCTATTGCTTGCTTTGTTTTTTCTCTTTACTTAAAAACCTAAAATTGTATACTGCTTACTTAAAAGCAAATACATAAGAAATTTATTTTATCATCATGAAAAATAATATCTAAGCTCCAACAGAAATAAGCGCGTGATAAGTCATTTTCTAAACTAGATCATCATTACTCAATTAAAACACCACCTAACACAGATGTGTCATAATACAGGCAAAACAAAACCTGGTTCAATTATGAGAATTACCTTGCATGAACTTCTTTTTTTATATAATAGGAGACTGCCCTCGTAAATTCCGCTCCAACCTCGTACACTCCGCTCCACCTCCATTAAATAATTAAAGAGATTTTGAAAACGAAGGTTGAAGAGTCGTCCGTCCGCTTCGCTTCTCCGCCCCGCCCTGTCACCTCTGCCTCTCCCTTCGTCCGCCCGGTTCACTTCGACTCGCTCCATTCGAGCGGATAATTCCGTCGCGACTCAATGCCCCGTCTCACGTTTTGAGCAGATGCTACCGTCCAACAGATCTAGCCACCGCTCATCGGTCCGTCTCGTCTTACTCCAACCGAGCAGGTGCTTCCGTTTAACGGATTTGATCATCGCTTTTCGATCCGCTTACTATATATAAATAAGGTATGTGTTGATGTGGTTGTTGCCGATGGTGATAATGATGATGTGTTTTCTTCTTCCTCCTTCCTCCCCTCCTCCTCTCCTTCTGTCTCTTTCCACTGTGGTGGCCTCCTATGAGGTGACTGTCCTGGTCCGGTTGACTCAGCTCCCGGCTTGGTTTGATTCAGTGCCTTCTCGGCTGAGTGGTGACTATCCTGGTCTGGTTGATTCAGTTTCCTATCCGGTTTGATCCAATGCCTCCTCGGCTGAAGTGGTGACTGTCATGGTCCGGTCTGATTCAGTGCCTCTCAGGTGCGCATTCTTCTAGGCGGTGTTGACATGGTGTAGTCACACTCGCTCAACTGCTATGTTTGCATATCAAGAGAAGAGAATGAATGGACCAATTGACTTGCTAATATGACGCGAACTGAATATTTCGTAACTACTGGTTTTACTTTCCCTCTTTTCTTTAATTTTTAGCAGTAAAAGATTTTACAAGTAGTTCAATGTATAAGATACTATCTTTATGTAATAAGAATACTTACGCTGGAACAAGCTTGAAATTTGCTCTGATGTTAAATGAAATCCCCTAAGGGCTTACAACCAAAATTTTTTTTTTTTTTTTTTATATATATTAAAGCTTCAATGTTACATCCAACGTGAATACACATATTTAAAGAGCTAGTTTGACTTCACGCAGTGGACGATCAATAAGGACAAAATGAAAAAGTGTACGACTAGTGCGTTGTGTGAAGCAGAAACAGCTTTGTAAATATCTTTATCTGACATGTCTCATATCCATGAATACCTTCTTTTCAAGGCTTCAACAAACTTTTCATCTTTCAATAATTTTGTGTCTTAGTGAAGGAAACCAGCTCAGAAGTAGTACCAGGCTACCCCAGTCCAGTACCGGTCCAGATCATCAATTTCTCAGTCTTGAAAAAGAACTGTATATGTATAGTACTAGAAAATTATAATCTGTTTTAAGATTTTGGTAAAATTTGAATTAAAAATTTACTAACACTAACAATGGCATTATTTATTTGGGAGAATTTTGATATATACCACTCAAAAACTGTGAAATTACATATTTACCACCCAAATTTCTATAATTACATATTTGCCATCTAAAAATCTAATAACTCACATATTTATCCAATTAATCAAAAATTGAGATTAATTAAATTTAAGATTATATAAAATATAATTAATAAGTCATTTAGTCTCTTCTCCTTCTCTGCTCCCTTCCTCTTTTGCGCACAGATTTTCCTTCTGTCTTTTTTGACGTAACTTCTCATTTTCGTTTAAACTCTCTTCTTATCTCGTCTCTTCCACTTAAACTCGGAGAGAAGGAGTAACATACTCGATATAAAGATTCCAACACCAGCTTGATCGTCTAAAATCAAGGTAACTACTTAAACTTTTCTAGCTGAATTTGATGCTGATATCACAACCCGTTATCAAAGTAGTAACTGAGTTTGAGAATATGTGCTTTGTTACTAGCTCAGTTTGGAATATCTATTTTTAATTTTTTATATTGGATATAAAGGAGAACGGTTCTAAAGAAAGAAAGAGAGGGTGCTAAGTTAATTCTTGATTAATTATAGTTTTAAAAAAATTAAACATAATTAATCTGAGTTTTGGGTATATTTGATATGAGGAGGGTTCAAATGCCTCCATTTTTAAAAGCTTAAATAACTCAAAGTTTAAAACTTAAACATCAAAATAAAACCGTTAGATGTGATCTATGTTATTTTCTCTATGTGCCCATACAAAATTATCACATTTTGATTTTGTTTTTATGTGAATCAATAAGTTAAAAAATCGTCTAGAAATTATCTACATTAGTATATATTTTTACAAGCTCAAGATGACAACCAAAACAAAGTTGAAATGCCATATTTTTTTACACGTGCATAAATAAAATGATGTAGTTCATATCCAACGGTTTTATTTTGAATTTTAAGATTTAAATTTTGAGTTATTAAAGTTTTTAAAAATAGAAGAATGATGTTTTTAAAAATAGAAGAATGATGGAAGCACAAAAAATGGAGGCATTTGAACCCTCCTCATTTGATATATACTAAAGTTATATTGGATAAATATGTGAGTTATTAGATTTTTAGATGGTAAATATGTAATTACAAAAATTTGAATGGTAAATACGTAATTTCACAGTTTTTGAGTGTTATATATGAAATTCTCCCTTATATATTATATAACTAAAATAAATTAGAGATTTCATATTGGTGGGTAACAGGCACCCATATCCCTTTTTTTTATCACATTAATTAAGTGCATTAATATCTATTATTAAAATTCATCTGACCGTTACACCTTTTTTATATCTATATTATAGCGTTTAACGTTTATGAGATGACATGCCGGTACGACCGATATTTGATTTCTTATGTCAGATATAATTTAAAATTTGTATGTATAATAGGCTTAAATTTGTAACATATAGATCCTAATATTCAGACTTCTGCTTTAAGTGTGCATTTTCTGCAACACCCCTCATAATATTTAAATTAATAACAAGAGCCCAATATATGGAAGAATATTTGCACCAAGGCCCCTTAAGGGAGACATTGGTAATGAGGATTTTTGAAGGGCTGTTCACCAAAATTGGAAGGAGGGTCCAAGTTTTCTTCTTATTTTTTCACAATTATAATTTACAATATGAAAAATCAACAGTATAAGACTACAAACAAAATAATAATATAGTTTGAGCAACTCATCTTGTAAAATTTTAGAGGGGGGTTAATTAAGTTGCATCTCACAATCATAAAAGAAAATTAATCAGAACTCTATAAACAATTGTTATGAAAAATACATATACTGTTAAATTGTACAAAAGGAAGAAAGAAAAAATAAAAATAGAATTTCAACCTCAAACAAAATCTCCAAACCAAGAAAAATCCCTCTATGTCCGATTATATGTATTAAATATATACTATGGTATATCATTATTTATGGAAAACTAGCAGACCAAAAAATTAAATTAGAAAGTAAAATGAAAAAACAAGCAGAAATTAATATCTAAAAACCAACCACCTTTTCCTGCTTTATATCCTCAATTTGATACCGCGATAAATCGAGCTCGATTAAATTGTCCTCTTCATCACCAAATGAAAATTCAATCAATTGATCATCTTCCTCGATTTCCTGCTTTTTATCGTCATCGTCTGACAACCACATTGCATATTCCAACCATCTTTCAAACCCATTGCCTTCTTTGGAAGTTTCGGAATCCTTTTCTTCGATTGAGTTTTCAGATTCTGTTTCTTCACCTTCATACTCTTCATATATTATATCAAGCGGCCTTGCAAAATCGAAGAATTGTTGATCTGATATGAAACTCCAACACATCGCTGTTGGTGTAACATCCTTAATTTCCTCTGTGGTTTCATGAAAGGAAAGGGATTGATTTGTGTTAGGTTGTGGGTTTGGTTGAGACGGGGTCGAACCAAATCGAAAGAGTGAGAAGATTAGAAGAAGAGAAGAGAGAAAGGAAGGAGATATGAGAAGAGATATTAGGGGTCTTGGGAAGTAGAGAAAGGCCAATAGAGAAGTTGTGAGAATTATTGAAAAAATGTGGTGAATATCTTTAGTTGATATTGCTTCTTGGTTTTTATGTGATGATTCCATTTGTGAGATTGAGATAGTGGAAGAAGGTGACATGATGAATTAAAGGAGGGTATAACAAGAAGGGTTATATCATGCCAATAAAGTTCACACGTGCATGGGATCATATATTAAAAATTAATTAGAAGTGATTCAAGAATAAATGGTGATGTATTCTTTAGGTCTTTGAGAATTTGAAATGTATTGTTGTTTATCAAAGCAAAACAAATAGATGAAACAGATACTTTTGCTTATTTACTTTTGACATTTTTAAATGTAATAAGAGAAAGTTTGAGATGATTTTGTTATATTAAACGATAGATCAACTCTTTTTTGTTTATGTTATTTAAGTCAACAGTCAAAGAAATTTTTGTACACCTGTTATTTACACTGTTTATACGTTCAAAAAATATTTATACCTGATAACAATTTTTTTTTTTTTTAATAATAACATAGTCATTTTTATAATAGATTGTTTATACATAATATTCAAAAGATATAAATATTTTTTGTTATCTGGTATAAATATTTGAAAAATAATAATAAAATATACTTTTGAAGAGCAGATAAAAAATGTACTTGTAAGATTGCAGTTATCACTATCTGTCTTTGCATGGTAATTTTTTTTAGCCTACATAAAAAATAACAGTGAATAAATCAAGCTAGATATTGAATAGGAGTCAAAAGATTGAGATTTCATAAAAGTGCCTTTACCAAAGTCTTATCATATGGGACTAGAGTGCACTTTACTTTCAGAGCACAGATTCATTCCTCTCTATTATTCCACCTTTACCTAGCCAAAAGATGTTTGTCCCTACATGAGATAATCTAAGGTCAAGTATTTTAGTCTAATTTGTAGAGTAGAACTAGGGTGCTCTTAAGCTCACCAAAGTTTTGGTGAGCTTAACTCTAAAACTTATAAAATCAATTTCAAATGACGAATCCGAACCGTTGAAATCCGCCTACCTTACGTGTGATGCATCTACATATGAAATTTTTAAACATTCGAATTAATTTAGTATAAAGTCAAGCGGTCAAAATTAGAAGGTTAATAAATTAATTTTAGTGCATTCATTTTTGAACGTTTTTTGACCGCTTGACTTTATACTAAATTAATTCGAATATTTAAAAATTACACATGTAGATGCATCACACGTAAGGTAGGCGGGTTTCAACGGTTCGGATTCGTCATTTAAAATCGATTTGATAAGTTTTAGAGTTAAGCTCACCAAAACTTTGGTGAGGTTAAGAGCACCCTAGTTCTACTCCTAATTTGTATACCTCACAATTTTATGGACTCCAACAATTTACTTGAATTTCACTGGTGGTCAGAAACAAAGTCAAAAAATAAACTAAGGGGCAAAATTTTCAGTATAGGACATAATTGTATAATTATTTTAAGTTTGAGGCCATTGGATATTTGGATGTCCCATGCATTTTTCATTTTAATAATGGTTATTTTAGCAAGTATTTGCAATGCTAGCAATTAACCTTTTACAATGTTTGTATTCTTTTTAATGTCAGCATTCTAATAGCAAGCTCTTTTTGCTATTAGAAGTTAAAAAGGTCTCAAATAAAATGCTTAATTAAATTAATTTTTTCTGTTAATACTACTTCCAACTTTTTGCCTATTTTTTATATATTACCGCACTTAAACAAAAATGGCCATACGGCAAGCAAAGATATCAGTGTTAATGTAAAATAATTGACTATACAGCTTAACAGCTGCTTGGTTAGCAAATGTTACTAGTTTTATCAGACATGGCATATACTTTTGGATCCAATTGCTAGCTAGGTACACAAAACACCACATAGAAGTGATACAAAATAACTTAGATTCAGCTCCATTTATTTTTCTCCTTTGGCAAGAATGACCTATGATTAATTTCTAATTTACAAGAAAGTGGAAAGAGAGACATGCATGCATTTTAATTGGAGAAATAGTACCAGGGGACCAAAAATGCTTTTGATTTGTCGCAACTAACCATTTAATTGGGTTGTTGCTGTGTGTTATTGTACCCTTTCTTATGAATTACACAATGCCACAAATTTGTTATATTGCACACATTGTACTTTATTTAACATTATCATGAAATTTACTAGCTGGTAGCTGTATGATTGTTTATTGCTTCTGTGCTAAATTAGTTATTGATTATTGTTTTCTACCTATATAAAAAATATAAAAAAATAGTAAACAATCCGGAGATATTTTCATTTTCTACCTAGCTAAATGTAACAAGTATGGAGATAATATTTTTTACAACATGATATCCATATCTTCATTTTCTACCTATTTAAAGATATGGTAAAAAAAATTATAAAAAATGTAAAATTTGATGTACAAGTAAATTTTCATATGAAGATCATGTTGAACCGTTCAGATTGTATGATTAGACTTTGAAAGCATAAAAATTGGTTCATATTATGAACCAATCTGCACTATGCATAATACCATAGCCTCAGTCTAGTTTAAAAAAAAAAAATTGGTAAATTGTCCAATAACATTTTTATATAGGAATAATTGGCTTCTTTTTCTTTCTTGAAGAATGAGTATACATTAAACAACTTGTACCAGTCATCTCAAACTAGTTAAGTAGGTTTCTTCATCATTCAAGCTAGTAATATATTATTATAAATAATACTTTTTAATGGCTTCAAAAACCACCTAATTCATTGTTTATATCTTAGGAAGTTAGGATCATGATAAAGTTCAGATAAAATAATATAATTCATCAAATAGAAGGACTAGCTAGGTTATGTCCTATGTTTGAGGGGCCATTTAAAGCAATAAGGTCTTTATCACATATCAAAAGAAAGAAAGATACAATCAATGGAAACAGGAGAACATGCAGTTGTTGGGAAGTGGCATGGTCTCTCATCCAACTCCAATGAAATAGTTTACATGATCTAACTCGAACCGAACCATATAATTAAAAATGGACGGCTTAGAATGATTTAGACTATCTGATGATATGTCAGTACTATTGCAGGGGAGCTGAATCCAGCCATAGTCTCCTTGAAGGTTAAATGATTTAGGCCTAGAGAGAGAGAGAAGAAGAATAAATGTTGGTGTTTGATCTTGACATATGGAGGAAAATTCGGCGATATGGTCCACCAGTAAAACTGAAAACATTGTATGTCTTGATCTTGACATATGGAGGAAAATTATCTGTACATTAAACCCCATGTCAGTTGATTTGCAGTGGCTGACAGCCAGGTCCCACACTTATGTCATTAGATTCATACAGACAATCACCTGAGGCATTAATTTTTATTATGATTTGTGCAATGTCATAAATACCTGAAATATAAAAATCGAACCGGATCTCAACTCGAAATTTGCATCTATAGTGAAATTGCATCTCTGAATACTACCGGATTGAATGAAAAATCACTAAAATGTTGAAAATATTGGAGAAAAGATTCACAAAACATTATATTGAAGTACAAAAAATTCAAAATCAGTCCATGTGTTTATTGAAACAAAGCATTCTTAAATATTCCATAAACACTGCCTTACATGAGCACATGTCATATTGCTACACAAAATAACTTAAACACAAGACAAGATCAGAGATCTCTCCTACTATATCTCTATACTGTATACCTACCTAACTATGGTACCGAATGTACTAGACTTCTTCAATCATCTCATTGAAGCAAACCTAATTCCATAAAGTACAACAGCAAACCTTTCCTAAATATAAACCTACACTGTGGAAAAAAAACATATACATATGCTCTCTAATGTTTACAACAATTTACAAATACACACCTCTACTCATCATAGTTTAAGAAAAGATCGACCGCAAGACTAGCCAAGTTTTTACCATCATTTCGTGACCTTGCAACCCTGTGTTGCATTGGCGCATTAGGGGCATCTTCGTTATTATCAGAAATATCGAGCCACTTAAAGGTCCGTTTTGTTGGAGTGCTGTACAAATGATGTATTTTCCTGGCAATCAAAGCCTACAAGGGAAAAGAAAATGCTTTTAGATGCTAACTCAAAATTGGTACAAATGTATCCACTGAAAATTATATATATTCACTTCTAAAAGCAACAGATTGTTCAAAACAACTATTACAAACTCAATTTTGAATTGATTGGTGTGGTTAGAACCAAATGTAGGTGATTGGTACCATGTTGAACTCATCAGTTGGCATATTACCAATTAATTTGGTGCCAAAAAAAGTTAGCCGGTAGACATGTCCCCGTAATGCCTTAATTAAATGCATGGTGCTCAGGCCTGTCAAACAATTGACACCTTATGATAAACCAGAGCAATTTGGTATTTGGTAAGGTCACCGAATAACTGTTCCTTCTAAGAAATGTTTATATTGATTAAAAGAAGTAATACATACCGCTTCGCTAACTGTCTTAGATACCAAAAGCAGCTGCCCCAAATCACTACTATCCACCTTGCACAAAACCTTTACCTGAAATAATTAATAGAACAAAACATTACACCAGATATCTAAATAAGATAACTTTTAGTTAAAAAAAAGTTTTAAGGAATTAACATTTACCAGCATATCTTTGGGTAATGATGCGAGCATGTTGAATTTCTCGATTTGAGGCCTCCGACTCCTACGCTTCTGTGGGAAAGTAACCGGAGAGAAGAGACCTGAGCAATTGAAGCTATCTTGTGTAACTACAATCCTTTTCCTCCCCAGAATCCTCGTATTTTGAACTAATTGGAACGATTTCTCCTGATCAATGTGCCCAATTGCCATATTTTAACAATGCTTCACACAAAAATTCAAATTTGGTTTCCTGTAGACTAGACCCTGGAATGAAGAAAGAAGAAATTGAAAGATCAGCGCGCTTACATCTCAGTTGAATTTTGTACACTGCTCAATATTAGAGCTATAATTCGTTCAAATCAAACTAAATAAAGAGAGATTAATCAAAAGAGTTAAACCTCGCTATTCATTTCTCACGATTAAAGCTTACAAATTAGATAAAGAGATATACTAATCACAAGAGGGATGCAAAATCGAAACAAAAACAAGAAAGAGATGAACTGGGGTAATGTCAAGTACCTTTAAAACAGAGAAATTTCTTCTCAAAATGAAATCTTTCTTCCTGTTTCGCTGCTCCCCCTTTGTGATGTGTGTGTGTGTGTGGTGTGTGAAAACGACTGGTGCGTGTAATTGACCTCGTAAGTTTATATAAAGGACCTCATTGGTGTAATAAATAATATAAAAATATCTGAGGGGCCTTTCATGGAAAGACCTGGAACCGCCGCCGAAGTTCCAAAACGGGTCGTAATTGGCGAATTATCTCTACCCAATTAGCGTGAAATTGCTTTGCTCACTTGGAATAGATACACACCAATAACGTGAAAAATCTGGGCTGCTAATCTAATCGTAGCGTGAATCTTATAGCAAATTTTAACGGTGCCGATCTATTGGGAGTTATTCTGGTGTTTTTATTATGGCACTTAAGCGGACAGGCAAAAAAATCAAATTGAAATTTTTTAAGTTCCCGCCCAGTGCAAGCGCGTGGTCGCTGGCCAACCGCGTGGATCGGATGGTCATTAATCGGACTCCCGCGTGTCCAAAAGGACACGTGTTGAAATCTGGAGATAGCAGCAACTAGCCGTTAGAGAAGGAAAGGGTGTACGTGGCAAGTTGTGTATGGATAAACTGGAGACGGATTCGGATCTATACAAGGATAGGTCGGTGGTTTACTGGTCATGTCGGTAGCTTACTAAGTAAGCCATTCGGATTTTTGTTGCCTCAAGTTTCGGATCCTCTCCAGTTATGCTAACAGGGTAATTTTTTTTTTTTTTTTTTTTTTTTTTTTGGTTACATAACAGGGTAATTGTCCGAGTAAAATTTATAACAGAGTGATTTTCGCTTCATGCGGAGCACAGATTATAAAATCAAAACAGCGCTGTATATAGTTCGTGCGCTGCATGAAGTCTAAACTACTCTGTTATAATTTTTACCCTCTCAACTGGAGATCGGCAGAGATGCATTGGATTCCTATGTGTGTTTACATAGGATTCTCTGTCAACAAAACAATTTAACCAGAAAATTCAGGATGCTTCCGTTTTATAGTGAAAATCAATTTTGATTTTAGATCTGTGCACGTTTGAGGTCTGCTGTTTTGTTATATGCATTCATTGTTTATGTTTTGTTCTTATCATTATTCCTTTATGTAGTTAAAAATCAGGAACAGCAGCTTTGTAACAATAAAGTGGGGGCAGAGCCAATTTTGAGCTCATCCGATTAACAAAAATACTTTTCTTGTAATGTAATTTGATAGAAAAGTCATATTGCTATTGGCATGTAAATTTTTTTATTTGTATCTACCATTGACATTCATTAAAGAAATTATATTATATTGATCAAAAGTCATTTCAGTATACAAATAACGTGTATATAATATATATGATTTGGAAACTAATTAGGGGTGAAAACAAATTGTATTGTGTTCAACTGTTCATAACGTATCAGCATCTATTTTTCCAAAAATTTTAAAAGTACCATTTTTCCAAAAATAATAAACCAAAAGATCACGATTATGTGAAATTTCGAAAAATAGCATGGCCACATTCCCTAGGTGCGGCCACCTTTTTTCGGACTGCATCTAGGCGATGCGGCCACCTTTTTTTTTCTTCAAATTGAACTGCAGCACGAGAAGGCAAAAAAAAAAAAAAGGTGGCCGCATCCCCTAGATGCGGTCACTAGAAAAGTGGCCGCATTTTCTAAACCCAGCCATGCTATTTTTCAAAATTTCACATAATCGTGGTCTTTTGGTTTATTATTTTTGGAAAAATGGTACTTTTAAAAATTTCGGTCTATTTTTATATTTAAAAAAAATATTAAGAATGGTTTGTTGCTATGAATTCATATCTCTATTTATAAACTTCAAGTAATAGATTCAAACCACTCAACACGATATTCATATAAAAATGAACTTGGAGATCAAACTTTATATTTTTTTAGAAAGTTTTTATTATTTAGATAGCTAGAAAATCACATGATTTAAAGATTTTGAACCATCTGATAGTAGCGTTTTTCTAAAAAAAAATTAGTAAAGTATTTCTCAAAAAATATAATAATAAATAAATTCTAAAAAAAATGTAAGATTTTGTCTCTAAGTACAGTTTTATACAAATATCGTGTTAAATAGTTTATATCGACTATTTAAATTTTTTAAATTAAAATATTAATTCATAGTACATATTAATATGCATTGTACATAATATCATAGCCTCACACTTGTCTCATTGTATCCCCTCATCCATAAATCTTTGATATTTCCAACTTCTGTCAACAAAAGTCCCAAGTTGGATAGCTGAAAAGACTTAGTATTTTAGAGCATGAAAGGGTTCTACAGAGGACATTATTTTTATTAATAGGGATTAATAAAAAATTATTAATTTTAATCCTAATAATTTTAAATTTTGATAATTGAAAAGTGATTTACAGTGCATTTTATATCATTGCGAATAGAAAATGAAGAAATTATATGTAAGTTTTATATATTTATCAAATGATGTCGAATTTATAATTATTGGTTTTTAAAGTGTAATTTAAAAATAGAAAATTTGATAATTTAAAAGTTTTATCTATGTAATTTTAATCGTACTAATTTTAAAATTTGATAATTGAAAAGTGATTTACAGTGCATTTATATCATTGCAAATAGAAAATGAAGAAATTATATTTAAGTTTTATCTATTTATCAAATGATGTTGAATTTGATAATTGTATGCTATAACTTTAGAACTAGGATATTCATAAGTTCACCAAGTCTTTTTGTGAGCTTAACACTAAAACCTATTAGAATAGCTTCAAACAACCAATTCAAACTGTTGAAATCCATCTATCTTACGACTGATGCGTTTATATGTGAAAATTTTAAAACTTTCAAATTAATTTTGTATAAAGTCAAGTATTAAAAAACATTAAAAAAATAAATGCATTAAAATTAATTTATATACCCTCTATTTTGACCGAGGAGGGTTCAAATGCCGCCAATTTTTTTTGCCTTCATCATGTCTTCATTTTTAAAAACTTTAATAACTCAAAATTTGAAACTTAAAAGTTAAAATAAAACCGTTGAATGTGATCTACATTATTTTATCTATGTACATGTAAAAATTTATAGCATTTCTACTTTGTTTTAGTTGTCATCAGAAACTTGAAAAATGTACTAATGTGGATAATTTTCAGGCGTTGATTTTTCAACATATTGATTCACTTAAAAAAGAATGAGATGTGATATTTTTTATGAGCAAAATTACATAGATCACATTTAACGGTTTTATTTTGACATTTATGTTTTAAATTTTGAGTTATTAAAGTTTTTTAAAACATAGTCATGAGAGAGGTATTTGAACCCTCCTCATTTTGACTACTTGACTTTATACTAAATTAATTTGAAAGTTTAAAAGATTGCAACGATTTGAATTCGTCATTTGAAATCAATCCAATATATTTTAGAGTTGAGTTCATAAAAAACATTGGTGAACTTGAGAACACCCTAGTTCTATTCGTTGACTTGATAAACTATCAAATAACACTGAAATTACACAAAATTTAATACATAATCAATCTATAAATACCTAAATTTTTCTTATTCAAACGTATTTCAGTTACTTTGAAAGAAAATCAATGGATAGATCCAATACTAACCTATTTTTAATTGAGGAGGGTTCAAATGCACCCAAATTTTTGTGCATCCACATGCATCCTATCTTTTTTCTCTGTTTTCAAAGTCCGAATAGTCAATCTGAACCGTTAGATGCGATTTATATATTAAGATGTGCTTAGAGACCAAATTTTATATTTTTTAGAATTTTTTTGAAATTTTTTTACTATTTATTAAGCCACTTTGAAAAATCGCTGATCTAATGGTCCAGAAAATGTAAAATCAGCGATTTTCAAAGTGGCTTAATAAATAGTAAAAAAATTCCAAAAAATATAAAATTTGGTCTCCAAGCACATCTTAATATATAGATTGCATCTAACGGTTCGGATTGACTATTCGGACTTTGAAAACGGAAAAAAAAAGATTTGAAAGATATGATGCATTTGGGTGCACAAAAATTTGAGTGCATTTGAACCCTCCTCTTTTTAATTACTCTTTTAATCCATGATACGTATTAAATGGCACGCTGACGCTGCACTCAAATTCTGATCATAAATATATTTGGGCCAAATGTGAGCTTCACAAACTTTAACCGAAATGCACACAATGCCATATAAACTTCAAACACAATTGCCTGGCAGCTGCTGTTAGGGCTTTCAAAAAAATAAAAAATAAAAAATTCAAACACAATCAAAAGATTTCAATATTTTATATATTAACGAGGAGGTTAAAATACCTTCATTTTTGTGCCTTCATCATGCTTTCAAATTTTAAAACTTAAACATAAAAATAAAACCGTTAGATGTGATCTATGTTATTTTCTCTATGTACCTATAAAAAATTATCACATTTTGATTTTGCTTTTATGCGAATCAATAAGTTAAAAAATCAACGTATAAAAATTATCAACATTAGTATACATTTTTACAAGTTCAAGATGACAACTAAAACAAAGTTGAAATGCTATATTTTTTTACACGTGCGGCGTGCATAGATAAAATGATGTAGTTCATATTCAACGTTTTATTTTGAATTTTAAAATTTAAATTTTGAGTTATTAAAACTTTTTAAAATGGAGACATTTGAACCCTCCTCTATATCAATAGCGTGGGAGCGGAGAGTGTCTAATAGATATTGGATTCAAATCGGTATGAATTGTTTCATATGTATTTGATATATATAAATATTGAAGCCGCACTTACAAATAGTAAAACAAATCGGACAGTTTCAAAAGAACATGAAACCGATTGTAAGACCAGTGTGACAACATACATCATCTTGTAAGGTGAAATTGTGAAACCAGTGTGAAAATATTGGTCGCAATTGCGTCCTCCTCTTTTGAAATTATTCCTCAATTTATACATTCAAATGTGAATTACTTATTTATTTATCATATTTCTTTTTATTACTAAACCGGATCGGATACAACATGTCAGATTGCTGACTATGGCATTTACTTGTACGTGAAGTTGTAAACAGAGTACCAAATATATCATTTATTGGACTTCATTCTTTATTTTTATTTTTTTTGAAGGTTAGTGGCTTCTTCATTTTTTATTCTTAAATCCCAAAAATATTAACATGCAAAACTCAAGTTCAGTTTGGTGATTTTTTGGTTTCTCTCATGATAAATTATAAATTTGGTCGTTGGGAACATGACAACCACTAGTGTTATATATTGAGCAATATTTAGACCTTCAATTCGGACTGTTAATGTTATCCGTTTTTAAAGTGATGTCTTTGCATTAAAATAGTTAAATCTAACAATCGCATTAAATCATTTTCATGTATGTCATGAAAGATATAATATATGAAACTATCAATGTAAAGGTCAAAATTCACAAATAGAATATATGTTGTATGAAAAGTTGTCAGGTTGAAAGTTCGAAATTAGATTGGAATTTTATTTTATAAATGTTTAAATTTAAAAAACTTGCTTCTCATATTTTCTAAAAAAACACAATGAATTTTTCAATAGTTTGAACAATTAAATAATTAACTTTTGCGACTACGAACTATATAAAGAAAAAAAAAGGAAGAAAAATTCTTAAATATTAGAAATTGTGCTATAAAAACCAAGTACCAACTACCTTTAGCAGGTGCGTCATTTTCTCGAAAGGTCTCTTATTAAATTTTTTTAAGTTTCAAAATCGCGAATTAATTGACAAACAAACTACAAGATACACGTCAGCTAGAAAAGAAAAATCAATTAAAAAGGAAAACAAGGCTGGCGTTGGCTGGTGACCAAACATGTCTCCAAATCCAAGCTGGTACACCGTCGCCTATCAAAAGTCTATTCTCTAAAGTAATTCAGTTTTTGTGTTTAGATCCAGACCGTACGATCTGCTTTGGCCCGCATATTAATGGAACACTGGGCATTCCACTTCGGTCCCGATTCTGATCAAACAGTTCTCATCTAATATCAAAATTTCAGTTACAATAGGGGATATGGAACCCCTTCGCCACTACCACGTTTTACTTTACACTACCGAAGCGTAGAAATGCATTCCAAGACCTACTCTACTATCTACCCAGTAAACCATAGGCACAGTTGAGCAGGTGGGGCCGAATATCAGTATGTTTTCATCGTGGACTGAAGAGAACCTGCCCCTTCTGTATTCCAATAAAAAAAAACTAATCCTGAACACTGGGTCCCACTTTATGAAGTACGGAAAAAGAATTGGGTTTTGTCCAAACGGCTTTGGACAAAGCCTCGTCCAAGCTGAACTTTAACCGTTCATTATGCTTTAAGATTCGTCCAAATGATTTAAACTTAATAAATTTAAGTGACTCCATGAATTCAAACGGTCTGCATGAATTTTAAGAAAAATCAGACGGTTTGGAATAGCTTTCGATATGCCTTTGTCCAAAGGGCTTTGGACAAAAACCCCACCGACAGAAAATGCTGCATATACACGAGGGTTTCAAATCCGCTGCTCTTCTTCAGAAAAGAAGATTCCTGTTATTCTTCATCCCAACAGTTTAAATATTTTCAACAGTCCAAAGCTTTTGCTCGTCTTTCTGCTGCACTTTTGGGATCCGAAAATTTAGCATCTGGACTGTTGAAAGAATTTAAACGGTTGGGATTAAGTATAGTATGAAGCTATTTTTATGGGTGGAGAGCAGCGGATTCTCATAGAAACATCGAGAAGCATTCCAAATTCGCATCCTCTGAGATATCTCATATTTTGCGTGACCTTTGGGAAAATCTGAAATGCTCAAATACATTCTACACGAATCTCGAAACTCAAGTAATACTGGCCCCTTGCGCTATCCCCGAATAAGCACCTGCCACGTCGGTCACGCAAAATATGAGATGTCTCAGAGGATTCGTACTCAATCATTACTCCATGGATTCATGATTTTCCGAACCTATCTCCATGTAAACATATTTTATCTAAAACGCTGTTATGTGGGATCGTAGACCTAACCTCCCAACTTGTGAGGAGAGCATTGTGCAGGGAGATATTATTGTTTGCAAGGATTTATCCACAGAACATCTTTCGACAAAAAGGAAACAAATAAACACGTCATACCTCCTTTCGCTTCTAGTATTTTGTTTCCCTCCTTTTCCTTTCCGTATTTCGCTCTCCTCGTGTCTCTCTGCCTCCGCCACCTCTGTCTCTCTCTCTCTCTCGCCTCCAATGGCGGCGCGTTTCTTCACGTGCTTCAGCGGAGGTAGATCGAGACTTCGCCGCTCCTCTTCTCCGGATGCCAACGCCACAGCCGACCTCACGGCTGAGGAGCAGCGCCGCCTCGGTCCGGTCCTGCTCGAGCTCTTCTCCTCCCAGGGATGCGCCACTTCACCCGACGCTGAGGCGATCGCGACTCGTCTTACTCGACCTGATAAGGACTCGGAATCTGTGTCTGGCAACCTCCCTCCCGTGGTGGTTCTCGCCTTCCACGTGGACTATTGGGATTACAACGGGTGGAAGGATCCGTTTGGATCCAGCGCTTGGTCCGTGAGACAGAAGGCTTATGTGGAGGCTTTGAGGCTTGACACGTTGTTCACGCCTCAGGTGGTGATCGGAGGGAGAACCGAGTGCGTGGGGACAGATCTGGATAAGGTGGTAGAAACCGTCCGATCTGCACCGAGATTCACATCACCAGCGATGCAGGTCAGATTTTAATTCAACGTAGGAGGAAATTCAGTGATCCTTCTGTGTATATAATAAGTTTATACGAATGTGAATATTATCCGTAATTGCCCTCGGATACAATGTAAAAGAACTTCATTTTTTTTCACTAATGGTGGAGTCATACCTAAATTTGATTTATGTCCCCAATGGAGTAGTCATATTCATCTGAATTATCTGACCATGCCAAGCAATGTTGTGATAACAATTTTTTTACATTTTATTGATTCAGACCTCCATTGCTAAAGCAAAATAAAAGCCGAAAAATTAAGATGTTTTTTTTTCTTTGAATTTCCAGAAATGTTTTCAAGGCCTAGTTATGTGTTTATTAATATGTAATACATCATATCATGTAACCCATAACCAACAATCAATGAAGTTCAATTAGAATATATTTGTGGTGTTCTATAAATGACTAATAATAATTTCTTAATAGCAAAATAATCATCCACTACTCCACTAGGTTATGTTAAACAATTTTGTCCAATTTTTTAACTTGTAATATATTGGTCTTAAGCCATTAGTCTAAATTTGAATTATTCTTTTTACCTTTGTGAATGATTAGATTAGATTTCAAGAATTCAACCTTTCTTGTCACCATCTCTGTTGTTTCTTATGTATACCATTAAATTCAATTTAATACCACACAAAACTTGTTAATGATGTTTTGAATAAATTTCATCAAGTTGGGTTACAGGCTTACAGCTAATCTCTTATAATTGCTTTAGTTGATGTTTCTACTCAGTACATAGCTAATTTGTTCTATTACTGTCTCTTTGTTTTACTAATATTTTGGTCCAGCTCCTGACAATCTACACATACTATAACCACAAAATCTGTAGGTCACATTCCAACGGCCAACACCTGAAACCCTACAAGCGACCTTCACTGGGAAACTTAACATGAAAATTGAAGCGTCGGTTGACATCATGGTGGCTTATTATGAAAACGGCCTTGTGACTGACATCACAAATGGAGTGAACAACGGGCGTGTATTACCAAATGACCACGTGGTTCGCCGCATGGAGAAAGCCATATCTGTGTCAGACTTGGCACCCAAGAAGGCCATCTCGGCTACTGTGCAGGTGCAGCTGTGGGACGGATTTAACCCTGCGAAAACAGGAATCCTACTTTTTGTTCAAAATTCGGCACTTCAGGTACATTCAAACTACTAACTTTGATTTAGGGCTTACTTTTGCCTATATATGTAGAATATTTACAGTTTTGCTAAAAAAAAAAATCATTTTTTTGCAAAACTGACCCAAATACACATGGCCTAGATAGACTCCATCAAATGATTATAGTGAAGGGATATGTTGACAACCAACTTAAATTGAGAATCATGACAACTAGCTTCAAAATTTGTCGAAATTGAAAGTAAAATTATAGATGGATTTGTTATTACTCATATAATCAACAAACCTACCATTGATTTTTTATATTGACAATTATCATTTTTTGTTTTATTTTGATAAGGTTGTGCTGCTTGTTGCAATGGTGATTAAATTTCTGGTCAATATGACTTATTCCATGATTATATTGCACCTGGGTTGAATAACTGAACAATTCCTTTAAAACAAGTTTATTAAATATTGAGTATAATATCCATATCCAGCTTGCAAAAAGCTGTAATTCAATAGAAATTGGAAAAAAGGAGCTCAGGAGAATGCAGCAAATTTGTGAATATTTAACAGAATATTGTTCATCATAATAACCTAAAAGACAACTGTTATTTTCAAATATGTCAACAACTCTTGATTGTTTATTAAAAAATGACGAGTTTTGGTGTTTCTTGAACTAACAATTGATTATATTGCTGTTTTCCATAGAAATAACACCTTGTTCAGATAAAATTTGTGGTTCCCGTCAAAACCATACATTGGTCTTTTTGGGTTTCAAATTTTCTCAATTCTTTTTACACATGCCGTAGGATGATTATTAATAATGGCATGCGTATATGTTATTATATTTTTCATATATATTACCTAATTCTTCTTACTTTATGATTCTGTAATCTTTTATTTGTTTTTCCTGTTGTATGTATTTTCTCCTGTGAAATATCATCTTCTTTACTAATTAAAAAGAGCTCAAACATATACACCGATTTACCTACTATGAACTCACTCATAACACCAATGCTGGCCTCGTGTTTTAATTTCCTTTAATACTTGCTTATATGCAGGTGCTAGGTGTGCAACAATTCAAGCTGCCTGAAACTGTTTAATAAAGCACATGCTAACATCAGAAAAGCAATATACGACCAAGGAAGGTGTGTCCCACGATGAATTTCAATCTAGACTTGTACAAATTTGTCTATACAGTACCTGTAATTGCTTGAAACGGATTAAAATCATCTTGTGGAGGTGATAATTCTCTTGAGTTCTCTCGATGGGGTTTTACATGGAGGAGGTAGTTTAAACAAATTATAACTTCTTTTATAATGTTAATTTATTATATTCTTTCAATCGATTACTTGCTATATCCTAAAACTTTCCAAGTGCCCTGCGGTTATCGTTTGTTACTGTTAAAAGTAGTTGCGTGTAGTTTTAAAGCCTAAATTGAAATTTGGTTAGATGTGGCTTTTATGGTACTATCCTCGAAGTCTATTATATCTTTATAGTTTGCTATGCTGTGATTGTGAATACTTCGCATCTCGTTTGTTTTGTTATTAATATATTTACTCTTATGTGCTCTAGACGTCACAAATTGATGGCATTGTCCTCTACTATCAAGGAGTAGAGAATGTCTGTTTCAAATTGGTTATTTCATAAATTTGAAATGATTTTTAATAGAAAAGGTTATAAATTGGATAAATTTGTGAGTTTTTTAAATTTAGAAGGGCTTAGATGAAAATACATAATTTCGAAGTTTTTTAGAAATACATTATTTCAAAGATATTATGAATTTTAGAAAAGAAAAATACATAATTTCAAAGTTTGTGGGGTGAAACACCTCCCACATTCCTTAATATTATTGGACCTTACACAAATCATATAATTATGCCATGAAATTTGAACTTTGGAGATGTGAGAAAACTTGATGCCACGTTTGTCTTCAATTCGTGCAATTATTTATTACCTCACATAGATACTAAATCAAATTGTGATAGAATTTATGCTATCTATTTTGAAAATGTTTGAATAATGATTATTTTTAACTTTAATATGCACATTGGTACCAGTTATTATAGTAACAATTATACCATGAGAAGGGTTCAAATGCCTCCATGTTTTTGTACCTCCATCATGCCTCCATCTCTCTCCATCATTTCAAAGTTCAAACAGTCGATCTGAATCGGTCAACCTAACCTCCATACTAAAATATGTTTGGAGACCAAATTTTATATTTTTAGGAATTTTTTTACTATTTTTTTAGATAGGTAAAAAAATACTGTTTTTAGATGGTTCAGATTTACTGATTTTGTACCTATCTAAGAAAATAGTAAATTTTTTTTCTAAAAATATAAAATTTGGTCTCCAAACATATTTTAGTATGGAGGTTAGGTTGAACGGTTCGGATCGACTGTTTGAACTTTGAAAATGATGGAGAGAGATGGAGGCATGATGGAGGCACAAAAACATGGAGGCATTTGAACCCTCCTCTTATACCATTGACGCGTTACTCTTTTGAAGGATCAAAACCGTCCTTATCAGACCCAAACCGTCGATGTCAACTTCATTTGATTCGGATCGTATAATCACAAAATAGCAGCGGATTTTGTACTACAATATGAATGAAAGGTTAGTATTAAGTCGATGCCTTACGGAAATTAATGGCAACTAAAATCATGCTATATTACGCCGATAGTAGGATGCCATGCTACCTAGCTAGATACGCCTAAATAGGCTCTGTACCGTATATGATACGTATCAGACACGGCATGTTGTGTCTCTAATATTTAATTTATTTTGACAACTGGATTTTTTCATGGATACACACTGATACACATCGTGAAGGCCACGAATAACAACCTAAATATATGGCATAAGTCCTCTTAGGAGGACAAGAGTTTGAATTATGCATGTGCAGGAATAAAATGTGTAAATGTGTGTGTAAACTCTACGAATTATCATAAAAGAGAGAATAATAGCCTAAATATGTCCATTGACTTCAAAAAGAGCTACAACTTTATTTTTCAATTTCAAGTCATTCGTTGGTTCTATGTATATTACTTGAGGAAAACTGAAATTTTTATTTATACATTATAATCTTGTGGAAAACTGAAATTTCTAATTATTGATAGTTTATTACTATTTTTAGATAGATAAAAAAATCATTGAATTTAAAAATTTTAGACCATCTAAGAAAATTAGTTTTTTTATATTGAAAAGAATAGGAAAAAAATGATAAAAAATGTAACCTTTACTTTTCTGCAAGATTTTAATATGCAAATATCGAATTACAAAAAAATTTAAGCAGTACCATCAATTTAGTATTTTAGTGTTATACATTGCATCGTAGATTAATTCTTGTTACATCATACTTTTTGTACTCGCTTATAATAAAATGCACCGTAAACTAATTCTTCTTCTAGATTTCCGTACTTATCAAATGACTCTTAACTAATTAGGATGACAACTCCCATGAAAAAAAGATGAATTATGTGTGATTAAACATCTATATATTGGTATTTTTGAAATGCTCATTAGATTCTTTTAAGATATCTGTTCAATATATTTCACATCAAAATATAAATAAGGATAAGAGTAAGTTAGATGATATTGAGAGCTCAAGTTAGGAAATATAAGTAATGCAATTTTCATATATTATACATTAGAGTGAACTAAACATGATAATTATGTTTTTACTATTTGTTATGTTATAACTAGTCCCTTTTTCAGAGAGTTGTGATCATAATAACTCACTTATTTGCCTCTTAAAATAATTTTGTAATTCATATGTGCAATTTAACGGGGAGGTTCTTCGCTCTCTCTCAGCACTCTTTACCTTATATCTTTTTTGAATTTTTGTGGTATCGATAGTGCATGATACTAGATCAAGATTCTTCAAGAATTGAAAATGGCATGACCTAAGTGGCCTAACAATACAATTTTTTATTAGCTGAGCTCCCGTACTTAACTAGAAAAAGGATGAATTAATTGGAGTATTAATTGAGCCCTCATGTCGGCACAATACTCCATCAATTAGCTTGCGAAATCTCTCACAGCCCTCAATTTCTCTGTAGTTGTTAGTTCGAAATATAATCGTCAAATGTTAAGGCCGGCAAGTGGATCCAAGTCAAAGACCAATTTCTCGAGAGGAGGCATGTCTCTCTCGAGAACTCTTATTGGGAACCACACCATTAATAGCTTTTTTTCCTTCTAAATAATCATACACTCATATTTTTGTTAGATAAGCACTTTGCTAATTTTTTTTTAATTTTTTCATAATTATTGTACAATTGAGCTTGTGCAATGAGTGAGATTTAGAGCTAATTTTTGTTAGATAACCACCTGAATGCACCAGCAGCCAAAATCACAAGAAAAAGGCACATCTAAAAATCTAGGATTTTGGTAATAACAAGAATATGGCAACAGAAAAGAGAGAGAGGGAGCAAGATTTTTTTCAACTCATGAGCAAAATAACCCAAAAACAAAGAGAGAGAGGTTATATAACCCGGGAGAGAGGAATTCACGCAAGGGTCAAAGAAGACAAAGAGCAGGTGCGCGGACCACGCAATTAAGCGAGCAGGGGTCGAAGCGTACACCACGGATAGGACAGGGGTAGGTCAAGCGACAACTGCGCCAAGAGAGAGCGCGATGGATTTTCAAAGGAGCGGCCCCCCGTGGACAGGGAGAGAGAGAGGGGAAGGTGTTAAGTAAAGGTGAGGTAGCACAGTTGGCTAGAAAAAAAAAATTAGAGTTGTTGTACTCAAAAGTCGAGAGTTCAATTCCTCCTCACGATTTCGTTAGCTTCTATGAAGATTTTCAAAAAAGAAAGGGAAAGGAGTTAAAAAGAGGATTGGGGGGGGGGGGGGGGGGGTCGGCTTTAAGATTCATGCAGAATTAAAATCCAACGGCTGATAAAAAACCAGAAATGTTAGAAAGGTTTCCAAATTGGAATTATCTACGAAATAATTACGCCTAATAGAACGAAATTGATAGGAAATTGCGATTTTAGAAATTTGTACGAATTTCGAATGTTCGTTGTTTTGATTTAGAAATTTAATTATGCATTCCTTGATTTCCTTCCAGGTTTTTAATAATATTATCATTAATTTTATAGTTTCTTATTTACAATCATATCGCAAAATTTTATATTCTCAGTTATATATATAATATTTGTTTCGAATCCAACGTCTCAATTAGATTTTTAAAAGTTAAATTTGTTTAATTTCATTTAACACTTACAAAAATTAATTCGTTTTAAATAAATATGTTAATACTTTAATCATCATTTGATTAACTAAAAATCTTAATTAAACGAAATTTATAATTTGTTAGTTAATTATTAGTTTAAAATTTTCAGACTATAACAATATTTGAATGTCAAACATACAAAAATTAAGCAGCACCATCAATTTAGTGTTAAACATTGCATCGTAGATTAATTCTTGTTACATCATACTTTTTCTACTCGCTTATAAAATGCACCGTAAACTAATTCTTCTTCTAGATTTCCTCACTTATCAAATGACTCTTAACTAATTAGGATGACAACTCCCATGAAAAAAAATGAATTATGTGTGGATAAAAATCTATATATTGGTATTTTTGAAATGCTCATTAGATTCTTTTAAGATATCTGTTCAATATATTTCACATCAAAATATAAATAAGGATAAGTGTAAGTTAGTTTCATGATATTGAGAGCTCAAATTAGAAAATATAACTAATGCAATTTTCATATATTAGATATTAGAGTGAACTAAACCATGACAATTGTTTTTTTACTATTTATTAAGTTATAACTAAACCCTTTCTGAAAGAGCTGTGATTATAATACCTCACTTATTTGTCTCTTCTAAAAGAATTTTGTAATTCACATATTCAATTTCATTGGGGGGTTCTTGATTCCCTCATAGCTTGAATCCTCCCTCTTTACCTTGTGTCTTTTTTAAAGTTCTCTGGTATCGATATTGTATGATACGAGGGAGAGATTCTTGAAGAACTAAAGTTGAAATGATCTAGGTGGCCTAACAACACAGTTCCTTAGTTGGGCTCACCTAAAGTGGCAGCACAAAAATAGCTGAGTGGAACTTTGAGCTGAGCTTCTGTACTTGATAGCTGGAAGTTCAGGAATCCAACCGTCTGTCTTTGTAAAGTTTCGAACCTTCTGTTAAATGCAGATGGATCGTAGCGCTCAACAAAGAGGATGAATTGGAGTATTGAGCCCTCGTGTCTCCACATCACACTATCATCTGGTTGCGCAATATAAGGTGCCTCGTCAAATGTTAAGGCCGCCAAATGGGTCCAAGTCCAAGACCAATTTCTCCAGAGGAGGCACGTCTCTCTCGAGCTCTTATTTGGAACCACGCCATGAATAGCTTTCTTATGGATTAGCAATTTGTTATTTTTTTTTTCTAATTAGTCATACACTCATATGTTTGTTAGATAAGCACTCTGCTATTTTATTTTTCCTAATTATTGTACGATTGAGCTTATGCAATGGATGGGATTTGGAACTAATTGAGATTTAATTCCCATGATCTATTCAGATGGTAATTTGTACGAAATGAGATTGGGATTTTCTCCAATGCTTGCTTACTCGATCCTTTGTTGATAACCCTGTTGAGAACTGTTGCCATGTTTATATATATCCATTATATGTGTATTGAATTGCTCTTAATAGGTTCTACGTGGCTGAGCATTATGATCAAAGTTACTGTCATTGCTATTTCCACTTGTTCAATTTTGATCTAGACATGGCTAGCAATAATTAACTGCAAAATTAATAATTGGGTCATGTCGATGTTAAACCAAGTCTAATTGAGGGATAACAACATGGATTAGGATGGATCTGGAAAATACGATCTAACTGGTTTGTAGAACAACACTGGTCTTTAGAACAAAAATGTTAGTTCAGGTGAAAGTAGATTTTTAGTACTATTTTTGAAAATCCAGTTGCCCCCCTGTGCTACAGTGGATCCTCCCCTAGCTCGCACCCCCTGAAATGACCACGTAGTCATTTACCACAACTCTCTATCATACCCTACGTAATATACATCAATTTAACTCAACAAAATTTGAACCGGAGTTCACATTGACTTACTACCCTATCAACTAATAACCAGTGTGGTACCGACTTTCCTCTAAACACACTCTTGTTTCGCTCCTTCCAGATAGACCACGTCGTGCCCAGAAACCACACTATCCACTGTTTTTCACTATATGCTCTAGTGTCTGGCCTGCTACGTTTAAAAGCCTCCAAAGATGCAATCCATATTTCTTGTATAGACGACCCCGACTTCATAATGCAAACCCCCAGCTTAGCAGTAAGTAATGACCAAACTCGGGTTGCATAGCCACACGTAAACAACAAATGCATCGCAGTTTCAGTCTGTCCTGAATTACACATTACACAACCCGTCTGGCACGGTATATGCCTTTTTAGTAACATATCTTGTGTCAATAATCTTCCTCTGAGTGTTAAAAATATGAAGATTTTTGTTGTTCTAGGGCACTTAGCTGTCCATAAATTATTGAATCTCCATTTAATCCGCCCCCCTCCAATTAAGATATCATAGGCTGACTTAGAAGAATATATTCCTGATTTCTCCCACTTCCAAATTAGAATATCATTTGTAGTTGTCAGAATTGGTGGGTTGGACTGAACCTGTTGAGGTAGCAACTCTTGGAAGCTATGTATCACTTCTGACAGAGATAAGCCAGAGCGCGCAAATTGCCCGTCTTCAAAGCTACACATAGGTTTTCAAGCCATGTGTCATACCAGAAGGAAATAGAATTTCCATCACCAATACTCCAATACGTACTCTAGTGGAAAATAGACTTGATATTGAGCAATTGTGCCCAAAAGAACGATCCACTTCTCAACCATTTTGCAGGTCTATTCTCATTGGTTTTGGAAGCCCGCAATCTTCTTGCCCAAAACGCCCATAAAGATGTGTCCTGCTGGTATTTTGTGTTTTAAAATTTCTTACACCCATACCACCCCACTTTTTTGGTATACAAACCGACTCCCAATTTAGTAATGAAATTCCTCTATCTCCTTGTTCATCTTTGCCCCACAAAAACAGTCTACGAATCTTATCCATTCTTTTTATTACCCACTTTGGAAGGCGGAAGCAATTAATGTAATAGACCGGTATAGCAAAGAGGACCGAGTTTACCAATTGCATTCTACCTCCTCGAGAAATCAGTTTTGAGCTCCACCCTTGCAATCTACTTTCCATCTTTTCTATTAGAGGCATGAAGGATAGTCTCGTGGGCTTCTTAGTTGTGAGAGGCATACCTAGGTATGTAACCGGCAATGTTGCTTTCGGACATTCCAGAATGAGCCCTACCATCCTTGCATCTATTGCTTGTAAATTGAACTGCACAAAGGAACTTTTAGAGTAATTAATTAGTAACCCTGATACCTTAGAGAAGAGCCTCAATACCAGTTTAAGTGTCACCACAGTTCCCATGTTTGCATTGGCAATCAAAGCCGTATCATCTGCATACTGCAATGCTAACAAGGATTCCGGAATTTTTGATGAAATCGATTGTGACAAGGTCGAATTGGCCACACCTAGCATCTGCTGCAAGACATCCACCGCTAAGAGAAATAACATTGGGATAATGGATCGCCTTGACGAAGGCCGATTGCAGCAGCTCTCTAACCCATCTTATCCATCAGTTTGGGAAGCCTCGTTGGATCATGACATCCATTAAAAAATCCCAATTGACCGAATCAAAAGCTTTTGAGAAATCAATCTTTACCATAACTGCTGATTTTTTAGTCTCATTGATATGACTCAAAATTTCTCTAGTTGAAATAAAATTCTCAGCAATGAACCGACCACGAATGAACGTTGTTTGGTGAATAGAGACCAGGTCCAGTAGTTCTTTAGCTAACCTCAAAGCAAGTAATTTTGAAATCAATTTTGGGATCAAATTTATCACACTAATCGGCCTATATTCTTGCACCACCTTTGTCACATCCTTTTTTTTTGGAATCATGATAATATTTGCCCGATTCATCTCTTTTAAATCCAGCTCATGTTTATAAAAATCATTAACCATGATCAAAACCTCACTTTTAATTTCGGGCCAGAATTTTTGGATGAATTAATTAGGTAATCCATCCGGTCCCGACGATTTGTTTTTCGCCAAGAGTCGAACAGCTTTCTCCACCTCATATTTGGAGAATTCTTTGCAAATGTGATAGATTCTTAGTACTCGGGTACAATGCATGAGGCTGAAACCTTAGCACTTGCCTTTGTGTACCCAGGATGGATTTCATGTGGTCCAAAAAGGCTTCACGGATTGCATCAGGATCTGTAACGGAAACTCCCCCAAGCTGTAATGAATGTACCGTATTCCTTGTCGTTCGTGCTGAAGCAAAAGAATGGAAAAATCTTGTATTGTTATCCCCATACTTAAGCCAATGACATTTAGCACGTTGTTTCAATTTCATTTCAATGGCAATTGCTAAGTTATAAGCCCTTTGTCTGACTTTTTGTCTTAAATTAAATTCTCTAGAATCTAGCTTCCTTCTTTCTTCAATTCTATCAAAGAAAGCAATTACTTGCTTGTAATAAAGTAATTGTACCTCCATTTGGTCGAGGTGCTCCCTGTGCCACTTACTCATTATCTCATGCACTTGTGTTTTTTGCAAAAAGGAAATCGTCATATTACCACTTGGAAGCAAGCTAGCTGAATTCCATAAATTTGCTATTACTTTGTGCATCTCTGGATTTTTGAACCACATCAACTCCATCATGTGTTGCTTCTTTGTTTGCCGGTGGTGTTTGAAGTTAGAACCAACGGCACATGGTCAGAGATCATAGACTCTTGTGCATGTAAAGCAATAATTGTAAAATCCATGGTCCACTTAGATGACAAGAACACTGTGAATTTTCGAAAAGGTTGGGTCGGGTCTTTTATTACACCAAGTGTAAGAGCGGTTCTTCAAAGTTACATCTATCAACTGCAGCTCCATTACCAGATCATTGAATAAATCCATTAAATTAAAATCTCGAATATATCGCGACCTATCTACCATCCACCTAACCAAATTAAAATCCCCCGCCAAAATCCATGGATTCTGGATTAACTTTGACATTTCTCGGATCTCATCCAAAAATTTCCGTTTGTGCACATCGACACTCGGCCCATACACATTAGTAACAGTAAAGGTGGATCCTGAACTATTTTGAGATAAAACCACCGAACAGCTATGCCTTGTAGCCCACGAGTTTACCATCTTATAGTTTTTCCTTCACGAGATGACACATCCACCTTTGTGGTCTATCGCATTGATGAACACACAATTTTTCTCAAAGAAACTCGGCAAAAAACTCGAATAATAAGCTAAATTAAATTCATTTAATTTTGATTCTTGAATACACACCACATCACACCGCGCCATTCTAATCATGTTTCTAACCCCATTACATTTATCATCACACCCTAAACCCCTCGTATTCCAGGAAAATAATTTTATTTGCTTCATTATTAAACCAAAAAAGCATCAACTTAAGACATCTTGTCTTCACACCAATTTCAATCCCTATCCGACTCCGACAGGAGCTTATCTTCTGAGAGAGCCACTTGAGTATAACCCGCCGATATGAAGCCCCCATACCACTCAATTTTGAACCTAACTCTACTTAGCCCCTTAAAGTGTGGCTTAGTCATAGATAATCTAGCTTACTTTTGGTCAATAGACTCCTCTTGGGTTTGGTATTTGACTTGCTTGTTATGTTTTTTATGCTGTTGTTGGCTTGTATCTTTACTGTTTTGCTTTGCTGGTATATGCATGGGTTGGAGTACATCTGTTGGGTACTTCAATATTAAACTCGTAATGTAAGCTATTTCCAGTTCAATGGAATGGGCCTTTGGTCTTTTTAAAAAAAAAAAAAAAAAAAAAAAAAAAAAAGGATCAAAACATCTATCATCATCCTCATCAATGAAAATCTCAGAACCCTCGAGATGTTGCGAGACCTATTGTAGGTGTATGTTCTCCTCCTCTACTGATTCATCAACATCCGAGTGTTTCAAACCACATCCGTTTGCTAGTGCAGTGCAGTTCTCGTATTCAACATGAACTTGGAAAAATCCATCTGAAGATGGAATTATTCCAGCACCATTCTTGTCATTTTTTGGGCCCTCTCCTTGTCTCTTAGAAGATTCACCAGGCCCAGACTCTTTTTCTTGGGCTGCTTTCCTTTTGGGCCGTTCCCTAATATTCAAATTTTCCCCCATATTTGCCTGAGAAGCACGAGAATCACTCTGATTTATTATGTTACCTTTTGCTGACCTCCTTGGGATCCGCGAGTGAGAAACTTCTGGAATCCCCTTCGATTTATGTCTTTGAATGGCAATTGTTAGGAGTGGACCTTTACCATGTGGTTTTCTGTGGAGGAACCCATAACGAGTCTTAGGATCGACCCGTTTCATGTTTCTTTTAATTGGAATGTTGCAGATTTCCTTGGAAGGATTACGTTATTGCCTTTTTCAGACCTTCTCGAATTAAACAACCTGCGTGTGGAAATTTGTGAAATATTATGGCATGACTGGTTTTCCTTAGACGGAGAAGAATTCCTTATCTGCCTAATTCCTTCCATTTCTGCTTCATTAATAACTGCATCCAATATATCATTAGATAATTCTCCCCTCTGCAAGACTCTATGCGGCACCTGATCCCTCTGTAACTTCTTCCCTTCATTGTTACACTCATAGTGACAAATGAATTATTCGGGTTCGGTTCGGTGAGATCAAAAATTCGTGATTCAGGTATAATTCGGAAATGATTCAGAATTATCTGGATCAGAAATTTCAATCCTGCAAGGGAGCAAAAAAATAAAAAACTAAAAAAATAATTATTCTTGGAAAAATTCAGGAAAAATTCGTGAATAATTCGTAAAATTTGGGAAAAGTTCGTAAAATTCGAGAATTATTCGGGTTTAATTCGGTCAAAGTTCGGTCAACTGAATAATTCGGTGTTCGGTTCGGCATCACCCAAAAAAGAATTAAACGGGTATAATTCGGGTATCTTGTCACTATGGTTACACTTAGGTTTCCCATTCATTACACCAAATTCAACAGGGTTTATTGGATCTGTCATGTGTTGCATCTGATCTTCTATGTTCATCGTCTCGTGTGGCTGGTCCATGAGTGCATGAATATCCTCCATGTTTAGAACTGGAGGCACTGCTCTGGCCATCACCGCCTGGATTTCTTTGGGTATACATGATATGTCCCTGCCCTGGCAGAGCTCGTGGAGAACGCTCCGAGAAACATAAATACCATCACTACTGCTTTCACCATGGGTAGAAGGTTGAATTGGTTGTACTGGTCTTTTATGCCTTTCTGGTAAAACCGGCATATCCTGAATTTGTTTTATTGTAATCTAGAAATAGGTAGTTTGGTTTCAGATTGCTGATGCATGTTTTGCTTTTGCATGTTTTGCTTTATTGCTAAGTAGCAACTGAGGGCAAAAAAGTCATATTTGAAAAATATAAATTAAATACTAAAGTTACTCTACAATCTTGCTTCCTCTCTTAATGATCACGGATTAAAAGAGGCTAAATGATCACAGACATTAAAACTGGCTAAATGATCACGGATACAACAATGAGCCTAAATAGTAAATACATTAAGGTCCTGTTCAGCCGTGTTATTGTTCCCGTGAGAAAAAAAAAATTCAGCTCAAAAACTGTATTTTTTTAAGAAAAAAAAATGAAATTTGATCTACAAATACATTTTCATATGAATGTTGAATAATTCAAATTAACTGTTTAAAATTCGAAAATAGAAATATTAATTCATAGCAAACCAATATAGACTATGCCTCACTCTTGAATAAAACTTATTTAAGTGTGCTACGATTTTACCTAGGTCGGAAAATTAATTGATACTATTAAACTTAAATTAGAAGATGTGGGTGGTTAGAATAATAAGTGACTAATTAAATTATTAATATAATAGGCCATTTTTTTAATGAGTGTTGGAATTTGAAGCTTTGATTCTATTTTTTTCAAATAAATGTGAAAATTTCTATTAGTAAAATTGGGGAGTCGGGGATGATAATACTTGTGTTTTTTCTGAAAGCATGACAGTAGCTGTCATGGTACGTATATTCATTCACATTTTGGTGCATACATAGCTATTACTACCTAGGTTGTATTGGATCTCAAGAGGCAACAGTGCCATGCATGGGAGAATCTACTGTAGCACCGGGGGGAGGGGGGGCTGTCCCCTCTAGATTTCGAGTTTTAGTGGTGATCTACTGGTACCGATCGACTTTGCCTCTCCCTGGAATTTTTTTTGCCCTCTTTGAATGTTTGATTTGTAATTCGAGTTAAATTTAATGTTAAAATAAAAATAAATTTCTTGAATTATGATTGGTAATATTAATTATAAGTTATAGGATCAGAAATTATAAGTCAGGATATTATAAAATATAAGTCAAAATATTATTTTTTTATTGAGTACCCAATTAGTTAATGAGTTTAAATCCGATTCGATATTTTTTTGCCCCCCGACGAAAATCTTGGATCTGCTCATGATGCCATGCACAATTTAACAACCCTCTCAACGAAAGCTAGAAAGGAAAACAAAAAACAAAAAGCAAAAAACAAAAACGATAAATCTAACACAACCTAATCAAATATCTCATATCCTGAATGCTTCTTTAAGCCATGTGAATTGGTAGCTTCCTTTCATTTTTGAATATGACCGCATTAATTTCTATTCTCCCAAATATGCCATGCAGTGCATACGAAGCCCACCGATAATACTTATGTTAAAAAACAATAATAATGAGAATTTTCTTAAAAAAAATTAGCATCCGTATGACTTCAAAATCAAAATATATAACGATAATCAAACTCACAAACACTATAAATCCAACTCGAAATAAACTTAAAAAAAATCTAAACAAATACAAAACAAGAATAAAATAAACTTGGGCAAACTTTTAAACTTATACGAACTTGTATGGAAATTATTATGAATCGACATAATATACAAAATGTCTCATGTCAAAATACGTCCATTGATTTAAAAAATAGTTACAACTTCATTTTCCTAATTAAAGAAAGCCCAAAAGAGGAAAAAAGGGGAAGGCAACATCCAGTTTTCCATATTCTAGACTTACATTGGAGCAGATTGTAAATTTGTTTGAGGTATATCAGATTAGGTTAGGTAATTCTCTCGATGATAGCAAAACTATTATTACTAGTATACAACATATGGATAGAAGCAGATTTGAAGTACTAATTAAACAATTATGTGTGTAACTAGAGATACTCAACAGAGTACAACATTAAGGCTGGTAGACTTAGAGAAAAATCAGCATACAGATGTAGAGTCCAGTATGCAGGATAATTTGGGTGTGCATTTAGATAATTAGATGAACATCTTGAACTGGAATTGTAGAGGATTAAATTCCAATAGTACTAAACACATACTTAGAGATTTAATTGTAGATAATAAAGTAGATGTAGTGGCAATACAAAAAAAACAAAGAAAGAGGATTTCTCAACTAGATGTCTAAAAGCACTAGGATAGATATATGGCACTAGTTACCTTCACTAGGGAGGTCGGGTGGGATTTTATTTGGGTGTGACAGTAATAAGGTTAAGATACTCACTCATACATTGCATACTTTTTGTGTAGATGTAGTTCTAAAAAATAAACTTGATAATAGCACTTGGCAATTAAATGTAGTCTATGGACCTGTCCTTAGGAATCTTAAACAAAGCTTTTGGGATGAACTAAACTCAATTAGAAATCATAGTTTAGATTTATGGTTTATATGCGGAGACTTTAATGCAATTAGAAATAAAGAGGAAAAATCTGGTCATACCTTTGACATATCTCTCAGTAGGCAGTTTAATAACTTTATCAATGATCATCAGCTGGTAGAGCATAGGCTTAGTGCTAGAAAGTATACTTGATTTAACGGTACTAGATTTGCTCTTTTAGATAAAATCCTTACTTCTGTCCATTGGGACCAAAAACATCCAACTAGTCATATACTAGACCTTGACAGTACTGGTTCCGGTCACTGTCCTATATTAGTCCACACTCATTCTGATAAGCATCATCCTCCACCAATCTTTAGATTTGACTCTAATTGGCTTGATCAAGAAGACTTTATTCAACTTCTTACAAAGTGGTGGAATGAATACCCCCTCTCTCCCTGATATTGCTCTTAGTTGGAATAACAAATTAAAAATAATTAGAAGAAAAATAAAAGGTTGGGCAAAAAACTTTTATGGAACCAAGAAAAAAGAGAAAACACAGATCTCTAAAGAATTACATGATTTAGAAATCCTCAAAAGGAAAAGGAACTATTACCAACTGAAGTAGAACAATGAATTTTCCTCATTAATAGACTAGAAGCAATTCTCAGAGAAGAAGATGAAACATGGAGGATAAGGTCTAAACAATTATGGTTATAAGGGGGGATGCAAAAACCAACTTTTTTCATACCATAGCAACTCATAGGTCTAAAAAAACCAAATTAATACTCTAGAGATTGATGGGACCTTAAACAACAACATGGTAGATATTAAAGCACATATAGTGGACTATTACAAGAATTTACTAGGATATGTAGGAGTAAGATTTGGATCTTTAGGACCTAATTTCCGGTCAGTAGATGAACAACTCACAAATTTAGAAAAATGGGACTTAGAAAGACCATTTACAGAGAAGGAAAAACAAGTTGTTTTTGCCTTTGAACCAAGTGGAGCACCTGGTCCAAATGGGTTTACGTTTAAATTCTATCAATTTTTCTAGGATGTTATCAAATCTGATCTCATGCTTCTCACACATTTTTTTTTTATGATAACTCTCTAAACCTTCATAATATCAATAAGTCTTGTATCTGTCTTATACCCCAAGAGAAAGATGCTTCTTTAATTAAGAAATTTAGGCCCATTAGCTTATGGTGCATTTGGATGGAGCAAGAATAGCACTAACCCACTATTCTTTGTTTGTCTTATATGGGTTGGCTCACTATTCTACTAACCCAACCAAAAGTTGGATTAGCTATTATTCCCAAACTTGAGATTAGCTCTATTCTTTCTCTATTCCTTGTTTCATCCAAACATACCGTTAATTGTAGTTTTAAGATCTTATCCAAAGTACTTACTAATAGGTTAGAAAGCATTATGAATAGGTTGATAGATCCTAGCCAAGCCGCATTCCTTAAAAATAGATTCATATTAGATAACATGATACTTAGTCAAGAAATTCTCCACTCTTATTACAACTAAAAATAACCAGGAATAGTTGTAAAAGTAGATTTAAAAAAAACGTATGATACAATACATTGGGACTACTTACTAGAGATACTACATAGTAGGAATTTTGAAGATAGATGGATACAATGAATTACTCAATGGCTGTATAGTTCCTAATCTTGTCTAATTATCAATGGGAAAATGACTGAATATTTTTTACTGTAAAAGGAGGGTTAGACAAGGTGATCCATTTTCACCTTTTCTATACATTTTAGCTTCAGATACACTTAGTAAAATATTTACAAAGGGTAGGCAAGCTCATATTATTAAAGGTTTAGGTCCACCTTGTGTAGATAATCAAGCAATTACCAATTACCACTATGCAGATGACACAATTCTCTTTTTAGAGGCTCATGAAGAGAATGTGGAAGCTGCATGGTGGGCTATGTTAGCTTTTGAGGCCATCTCTGGTATTAAAATGAACTATGACGAAACTGAATTGTATTCATTACATGTAGAGAAATCAATACCCCTGCAACAAATCTTTAGATGTCAAAAAGGTGAATTTCTTATTAAATATTTAGGACTACCTCTACACTATAAAAAATTACAAGTAGCTGATTGGGATTTCCTAGTAGCTAAGGTAGAAAGTAAGTTACAACAATTCAGTGCTCACTGCTGTTCCTTTGTATGCATTATCAGTATATAAACTTTCTCTTACAGTAATTAAACAAATAGATAAAATTAGAAGAAGATTTTTATGGCAAGGCAACTCTAGGAAGAACAAGTACATACTCATAGATTGGCATACTTCCAACTTGGCTAAATAGTTTGGTGGGTTAGGGATTTTAAATTTAAAACAAATGAATATATCCCTTATCCTCAAGTGGTGGTGGAAACTCAAAAATCCTGATTATGGAGGGACTTGGAAAACTATAATTTTACATAAGTATGTTGCACATCGTCCTCTTCTTAAATCTGACTTATGGAATGCATTGATGAAAATTAATCACATAGGAGAATTGGGGGTATCATATGAACCAGGGGTCAACTCACAAATTCGGTTTTGGCTTGACCAATGGTACCAAAATTGCTCACTAGCTACTAGATACTACACTTTATTCACTAAATGTACTAACCCAAACATACTTTTAGCGGATGTAATCAACTCTCAGGAAAGACTAGTTAAATTTAGGATCACACTAGTTGGAGTAGATTTTCAGGAATGAACTGAATTGTTGCATCTTATTAGCTCAACATCGTTCACAGCCTCTCATGATAAAATTGAGTGGAAATGGGGAGTTTCAGGGAGTTTCTCAACTCATTCAATTTATAGAATACTTAACTTTGGTGGAGTGCAACCTAAGGATTCAATGCTATGGTGGAATTTACCAACACCCAAAAAAATTAGAGTTTTTATGTGGCTAGTATCTCATAATATAATCCTAACAAAAGATAACCTTGCCCTTAAGGGCTGGGTTGGAGACCCCAAATGTCAATTTTGTTTGGCAAATGAAATTATTGATCATCTGTTTATTCAATGTACACTAGCTCAACAAGTCTGGTTTTGGTTAGGAAGAAGTCAATTTATGATGCAAGCATGGTCAGATTGGAATAGTATCATTAATTTTTTTTTCTCTGTCTTCTATTGATAGAACAAGTTTTTGTATTGTACTAAGTGCTGTTAGTTGGTGCTTATGGAAACATAGGAATGAACTATGCTTTACTACATGTGCTGTTAAATCTGCTAGAACTATAATCCTACTAATTAAATCTTTGTGTTGTTATTGGACAGGGAACATGAAAAAGAAGATTAGGGATGCTGTTGGTACATGACTTTCTATTATAGAGAATGCAATTCCACTTAACCAATACATGCCAAATGAGATGGTGCTATTCCAAGCAGGTGCTACAGAGGAGGCTACAGCTCAGCCTGGAGAGGCCTCTGATGAGGCAATCTGGTGAAGATGAAGTACTTTCCACAATTTTGTCAAATAAGATTAGTTGACCTCAGCCCAACACTATGTGGCTTAGTATTAGCAAACTTATCTTTTTTTTGGTATCTTGCTAATAGCAAGTTATGGTTGATGTATGCACTTTTACTTAGCTTTTGGTTTGTAATGATCTACAACTCCAGCCTATTGGAAGAAACATTGGTTCTGTATATTTAAAAACAAGTTTCAGAAATGAAATGGGTATGCCTTGCCTTTTCTTATAAAAAAAAAAACTTCATTTTCCTAATTAGAGCAAATTTATGGACCATGTAGCATAAATTTGTTTGTGCTTATAGTTCATAATAATTTTTTTTTAAAAGTTAATTATTAATTTGATTTTTCTTATTCATTTTGACTAAGTAAACCTTTCGACTATTTGAGTTGGTATTAGTTAATGATTATATTATTGAATTAGACATTAGGTGAAATTGATGAAACTATAGATATATATTATAAATTTGAAATTAAAGAAGAGAATATTTCTTCTTAGAAATGAAAAGTTGGACGCTACCGTGTTAGTTATTTTAAACTAGGGAATTTTTTTTTATGCCACTCCAAAACTTAGAAATTATCAAATTGCCATCCCAAAACTTAAAATTATCAAATTGCCACTCTAAAATCATTCAAATTATGAAATTGCACCAATTATACATCTAATATACATATTTGATTAAATTTATTCTGAAAAGTATTGTATTAAAAACGTATTTCAATATTTTCAGTTTTACCCTTCAATTCAACATATAAAATTTAGGTACCTCTTTCTCCTCTCCGTATCCCCTCCTCGGTAGAAGCTCTCCCTGCCCTTCTCCTCCTTCGCTTACCTCCCTCCCACCTCCTTTGGAGCCTCTTCTCTCCTCCCCGTATTCCTCTCTATCCAGATGCTCTCCCTTCCCTTCTCCTCCTACGATCATGTAATGTCCCCAATTGAATCTGAGAATGCAACAACAGAATCAAAGATTCTGATAATGTTATTCACAAACTGCTAAATCAAATCAGTTTCTGACTTGATTAATGAGGGTAAAATTTGAGAAGAATTGAGATAAGAAGATAAGAGAGGGAAGACATAAGATGAGAAAGAAGGACGGGATAAGATGAGAAAGGTAATGAATTTCTGATTAATCGTATAACTATTCTTCACAAGTCTGAGCCTATTAATACCTTATTAGAAACGCTAAAGAAATTACAAAATTGCCATTAGCTTAACTAGTAACTATCACCTCCCTTGGCTGGAGACACGATCCAAGAAGAAGTGACTGTGCTAAAGATTCCTGGATGCTTAAAAAAAAAAACTTTGTTTTGGTTTGTTTCTCCATCTTGGAATCTTTATCTGTGGATTTTTGTTTTATTTTGGTGATATATGGAGAATTATTGGCTATGTAAGCATGCCAGTCTTAATAGAATCTACTTTTTTAGAAGATATTTATATTCTTTTTTTTTTGACACTGTTGGTAGAAGCTACCAAACCAAAAAATGGAAAAAAATAATAAAAATTACATCCATTGCCTCTCCTTGCAACCTCTCACATCTATCTCAATTTTCCCTTGCAAAATTTCATCCACAACATTCCCTCTTCATGAATTTGATCAACTAAATTCATTGAAGGCAACGCCTTATCTCTAAAGACCTTCTCATTCCTTTGCTTTCACACAAACCACATGGTTATGCTAAACCATACAATCCAGCCTCTTTCATTTTGAATTCCAGTTGCCATAGCTGAACACTTAGATCTGGACCAAGTCTGCTCAATAGAATCTCCTAACACCATTAGTCTATATCCCAAGCGATTAGACAATCGGTTCCAAACAGACCGTGCATAAGCACACTAAAAAAGTAAGTAGTTAGCTGTTTCACAAGCACATGCAGTGCAGAGAACACACGGCAGCTCACAGTGAAATCCCCTATTAGCCATTTGATCATGCGTGAGAATTTTTTGTTTCAATGCCAAGTAAACAAATATTTGCACCTTCAGCGGGATCTTACACATCCAAACCGTTGTGTAACTCCACCCTATCTTATCGCCAGCCATCAAGGCTTGATAGGCCGAGGCAGCAGTGTAGGATCCATGAGAAGTCCACCTCCAAAGAAGTTCATCTTCAGTCCCTATGAGTTGCACTCTGGTGTGTATTGTAAGTAGTGGTGCAATGTGCGGCAGTAAAGGTAATGCATCTTGGAGGGAAGAGAACTGATGTATAGGTCTAGGTTGGCCATCTCTTAGAGTTCTCAAAGGCATGCCTTGCCAGTTATCGTACCAAAAAGAGATTGCTGCGCCATCTCCAATCTGCCATCTTGTGCACCAGTCAAACATTTTTTTTCAATTTAATCAAGTCCTTCTAGAAGAAAGAACCACTTGTTAACCAAAATGATGGGTCCTTAGACTGCCGTAAATTGCCTCTAATGAGTTTAACAGTCAAAGACCATAGTGTACTCTGATCATTATACGGCTTCCACCACCACCGCAATAGGAAGGACTGAACCCTAAACCCTAAACCCTAAACTTAAAAAAAATGATGGGCCATTAGTAATTATCCTTCAAAAAAATAATTCTATACATATACTTTCAAAACATCTTTGCAAAATCATAGACAAATGGACTCTCAAAACATATTCAGGCACATGTTCAACTTTTGTGAAGTAACACTTGGTTTGAGGATTGCTGCCACTGAAAATGCATAATCTTTCAATTCTGAATTTTTTTTAATAATACAAATCAGATTAGGGCTTTTAGTTGCTTAAGGGAGATAGCCAGTTATATGGCAACATTATGTTTGTGAGTCAATTCATGTGCACTATAAAACTTTATTTAAAAACACAACAAGAAAATACTATTTAGTTCAATTATTGTGTTAAGAGAAGCCATAATATGGCTCTAGAGTTTCTGATAGAGTTGTGTGTTCTAGAACAAACTATTGTTTGTATTTCTTGTTCATATGATTGATTGACGGGAGTTAATTTGTTGCCTAGAAGTTGCATCACTTGTATCTACGATTTTAGATTGAGTGACAACCACACTATAAAAAGTGATGAACTTTAGAGTATCCCTAGCCAAATTAATTAGCAAGGAACACTAATTGCACTCGAGGCTAGTGTGACAATTGAATGTTGTGATTTAAGCTTATGGATTAACTCGGACTTACTGCCGGTTCAATGTCACAAATGCATATAAGTGTTTATATGACATCGGATTTGACCACACGTGAATATCACTATGGATTCTGTGTTTATTGTCATTGATGGTTCACGATGTTGTTGTCTTAAGTATGAGAGTATGGAGTGCCCGCTTAAGGAATGTGCATCAGTTGTTTATGTACAATGATGTTTATGTACAATATCTATGATTATCCTCTTTGTAAAAAGGGGTCATTCAGACATATTCTCTATGCGTAGTACATATGTAGGGTATGACATATGTCATCAGGAATAAATATCCCTTACTGGCATCCTGGTATATGCAGTGAGCTATGATATCCATTGGGCCCCTTGATAGACGTTATATTATATGTGCACAGCTTGATTGACAAGATGCAAACAAGTATTATAATATAATACTCACGTGTTAAGAAAGATAATCGATGATACAGCGGGAATGACAAGCATCCTGTCTCGCGTTCATTAGAGGATAATCATAGATATTGGACACGACACAAGCAGTGATATGCATTGTCTATATTGGATCTACGATACTGTCTGGATACATATCATCTGTATAATTGGATAGTCAATGCGTGTTGCTAGACGCTAACCTTGATCAACTGGAAACCAGATGTTCCAGATTGCCAACATAATACAGATCCAAGCCAGTCACACCTATAAGGTCATTTGGTCGAGATGTCATACGAGTTTATAACATTAATGCATATGTGTTGGAAACAACATAGCACAGCAATTATACAGTTCAACACTATGAGAGATATGAGGATATAATTAAAACAGTTTTCGACCGGCTATGCAAATGATGTTTTAATTATATGAGGTGATTATCATACTATTTTCGTTAATATAATGATACCATGAGATAGAGGATGATCACACGAGAGCGTGGATATGTGGTATGCGCGATTTGGACTTACGGTTCAAAAGTTATGATAATTTAAGTGGAGAGGTAAGAAAGTTGACCAAGTCAAAGACGGGTCAAACCTTGGTCAAACACGTTTTTGACCAGTCAAACACATGAGAGGCATAATATGGCTTGCAAAAGAAGCAATTGATGGATATATTCTTAAATAGACCAATGGTCCAATGAACCATTGGTTATGGAAATTACCAAATGAGCCTTCATGATTCAACACGAGATGAGATATTTAGAAGTGCATTTGAGTAATTGTTAAACTCTATTTAAGAAGGGGTATCTCTCTATTCTAAATCAATCAATTCATTTGGCAAGATCAATCTAGAAACTTCTCTCACCTTCTATTTCTCTTCCATTGATCAATCGAGCTAAGGAGCAAGCGAGTAAGGGAGCGACCCTAGCCGAGGCAGTCACCCCTACTCTACTCTTAGTCAGCGCCACAAGAGCCGACCACCTCCACTGATCGCCGGATCAACCTTGGAGCAGATCGGCTTGGAGCTAACGCCGTCGGACCCGCCACCAATTGAAGATAATATGGAATTTACAACCCTAAAAAAAATACTCTAATTGAAGACGTTTCGAGCACTCTAGTAGTGTCTCCAGATGGCAAGATAATTGGGCATCTACAACTCTAATACAACACTCTAATTGAATGTGTTTGGTGCACTCTAGTAATGTCTCCAGATGACAAGATACTAGGGCATTTACAAGCCAAATACTACATTCTAATTGAAGGTGTTTGGAGCACTATAGTAGTGTCTCTATATGAGAAGATGATAGGGCATTTACAACCCGAATACAACACTCCAAATGAAGGTGTTCAGAGCACTCTAGTAGTGTCTCCAGATGGCAAGATAACATTTACAACCCTAATACAACGCACCAATTGAATGTGTTTGGAGCAGTCTAGTAGTGTCTCCAAATGGCAAGATAATAGGGAATTTACAACCCTAATACAACACTCTAATTGAAGGTGTTTGGACCACTCTAGTAGTGTCTCGAGATAAAAAGATAATAGGCATTTACAACCCTAATACAACACTCCAAATGAAGGTGTTTAGAGAAATCTAGTAGTGTCCCCAGATGGCAAGATAAAATAGGGCATTTACAACCCTAATACAACACTCCAATTGAAGGTGTTTGGAGGACTCCAGTAGCGTCTTTAAATGGCAAGACAATAGGGCATTTACAAACCTAATACAACAATCCAACTGAAGTTGTTTGTAGCACTCTAGTAGTGTCTCCAAATGACAAGATAAATAGGCATTTACAACCCTAATACAACACTCCAATTGAAGGTGTTTGGAGGACTCCAGTAGCGCATTTACAACCCTAATACAACAGTCCAACTGAAGGTGTTTAGAGCACTCTAGTAGTGTCCCCAGATGGCAAGATAAAATAGGGCATTTACAACCCTAATAGAACACTCCAATTGAATGTGTTTGGAGCACATTAGTAGTGTCTTCAAATGGCAAGATAATAGGGCATTTACAACCCTAATACAACACTCCAATTGAAGGTGTTTGGAGCACTCTTGTAATGTCTCCAAATGGCAAGATAATTGGGCATTTACAACCCTAATACAACACTCCAATTGAAGGTGTTTGGAGGATTCTAGTAGTGTCTCCAGATGGGAAGATAATAGGGCATTTACAACCCTAATACAACACTCCAATTGAAGGTGTTTGGAGGACTCCAGTAGCGTCTTTAAATGGCAAGACAATAGGGCATTTACAACCCTAATACAACACTCCAATTGAAGTTGTTTGTAGCACTCTAGTAGTGTCTCCAAATGACAAGATAAATAGGCATTTACAACCCTAATACAACACTCTAGTAGTGTATCCAGATGACAAGATAATAGGGTATTTACAAGCCAAAAACAACACTTTAATTGATGGTGTTTGGTGCACTCTAGTAATGTCTCTATAAGAAAAGATAATAGCGCATTTACAACCGTAACACAACACTCCAATTGAAGGTGTTTGGAGCACACTATTTCCGTGTGCAAATGGCAATATAATAAGTCATTTACAAGCCTAATAAAACACTCCAATTAAAAGTGTTTGAAGCACTCTAGGAGTGTCTCCAGATGGCAAGATAATAGGGCATTTACAACCCTAATAGAACACTCCAATTGAATATGTTTGGAGCACACTAGTAGTGTCTCCAAATGGCAAGATAATAGGGCACTTACAACACTAATACAACACTACAAATGAAGGTGTTTGGAGCACTCTTGTAATGTCTCCAAATGGCAAGATAATTGGGCATTTACAACCCTAATACAACACTCCAATTGAAGGTGTTTGGAGGAGTCTAGTAGCGTCACCAGATGGCAAGATAATAGGGCATCTACAACCCTAATACAACACTCCAATTGAAGGTGTTTGGAGGACTCCAGTAGCGTCTTTAAATGGCAAGACAATAGGGCATTTACAACCCTAATGCAACACTCCAACTCAAGGTGTTTGGAGCACTCTTGTAGTATCTCCAAATGGCAAGATAATTGGGCATTTACAACCCTAATACAACACTCTAGTAGTGTCTCCAGATAACAAGATAATAAGATATTTACAAGCCAAAAACAACACTCTAATTGATGGTGTTTGGTGCACTCTAGTAATGTCTCTATAAAATAAGATAATATGGCATATACAACCATAACAAAACGCTCCAATTGAAGGTGTTTGGAGCACACTAGTTGCATCTCTAGATGGCAAGACAATAAGTCATTTACAACCCTAATAAAACACTCCAATTAAAGCTGTTTGAATCACTCAAGGAGTATCTCCAGATGGCAAGATAATAGGGCATTTACAACCCTAATAGAACACTCCAATTGAATGTGTTTGGAGCACATTAGTAGTGTCTTCAAATGGCAAGATAATAGGGCATTTACAACCCTAATACAACACTCCAATTGAAGGTGTTTGGAGCACTCTTGTAATGTCTCCAAATGGCAAGATAATTGGGCATTTACAACCCTAATACAACACTCTAATTGAAGGTGTTTGGAGCACTCTAGTAGCGTCTCCAAATGGCAAGATAATAACGTATTTACAATCGTTATACTACACTCTAATTGAAGGTGTTTGGACCACTACACTCCAATTGATGGTGTTTGGAGCACACTAGTAGTGTCCCCAGATGGGAAGAAAATAAGGCATTTACAACCCTAATGCAACACTCCAATTGAAGGTTTTTCAAGCACTCTAGTACTGTCTCCAGATGGCATGAGAATAGGGCATTTACAACCCTAATAAAAAACTCCAATTGAATGTGATTGGAGCACTGTAGTATTGTCTCAAGATGGCAAGATAATAGGCATTTACAACCCTAATACAACACTCCAATTGCAGGTGTTTTGAGATCTCTAGTAGCGTCCCCAAATAGAAAGATAATAGGGCATTTACGATCGTTATACAATATGCTAATTGAATGTGTTTGGAGCACTCTAGTATTGTCTCTATATAAGAACATAATAGGACATTTACAACCCTATTAAAACAATCCAATTGAAGATGTTTAGAGCACTCTAGTAATGCCTCCATATGGCAAGATAACAGTGCATTTACAACCCTCGTACAACACTCCAATTGAAAGTGTTTGGAGGACTCCAGTAGCGTCTTTAAATGGAAAGACAACAGGGCATTTACAACCCTAATACAACACTCCAATTGAATGTCTTTGGAGCGCTCTTGTAGTGTCTCCAAATGGCAAGATAATGGGACATTTACAACCCTAATACAACACTCTAGTTGTGTCTCCAGATGACATGATAATAGGGCATTTACACGCCAAAAACAACACTCTAATTGATGGTGTTTGGTGCACTCTAGTAATGTCTCTATAAGAGAAGATAATACAGCATTTACAACCTTAACACAACAGTCCACTTAAATGTGTTTGGAGCACTCTAGTAGTGTCTCGATATGAGAAGATAATAGGGCATTTACAACCCTAATACAACACTCCAATTGATGGTCTTTGGAGCACACTAGTAGTGTCCCCAGATGGCAAGATAATAAGGCATTTACAACCCTAATGCAACACTCAAATTGAAGGTTTTTCAAGCACTCTAGTACTGTCTCCAGATGGCATGATAATAAGGCATCTACAACCCTAATACAACACTCCAATTGCAGGTGTTTTGAGTTCTCTAGTAGCGTCCCCAAATATGAGGATAATATGGCATTTACGTCCGTTATACAACTCTCTAATTGAAGGTGTTTCGAGCACTCTACTATTGTCTCTATATAAGAATATAATAGGGCGTTTACAACCCTAATAAAACAATCCAATGGAAGTTGTTTAGAGTACTCTAGTAATGTCTCCATATGGCAAGATAACAACGCATTTCCAACCCTCATACAACACTCCAATTGAAGGTGTTTGGAGGACTCCATTAGCGTCTTTAAATGGCAAGACAACAGGGCATTTACAAATACAACACTCCAATTGAAGGTGTTTGGAGCACTTTTGTTGTGTCTCCAAATGGCAAGATAATTGGGCATTTACAACCCTAATACAACAATCTAGTAGTGTCTCCAGATGACAAGATAATAGAGCAATTACAAGTCAAAAACAACACTCTAATTGATGGTGTCTGGTGCACTCTAGTAATGTCTCTATAAGAGAAGATAATATGACATTTACAACCATAACACAACACTCCAATTGAAGGTGTTTGGAGCACACTAGTTGCGTGTCCAGATGGCAAGATTATAAGTCATTTACAAGCCTAATAAAACACTCCAATTAAAAGTGTTTGAAGCACTCCAGGAGTGTGTCCAGATGGCAAGATAATAGGGCATTTACAACCCTAATTGAACACTCCAATTGAATGTGTTTGGAGCACTCTAGTAGTGTCTCTAAATGGCAAGATAATAGGGCATTTACAACCCATATACAACACTCCAATTGAAGGTGTTTGGAGGACTCTAGTAGCGTCTTTAAATGGCAAGACAACAGGGCATTTACAAATACAACACTCCAATTGAAGGTGTTTGGAGCACTCTTGTTGTGTCTCCAAATGGAAAAATAATTGGGCATTTACAACCCTAATACAATACTCTAGTAGTGTCTCCAGATGACAAGATAATAGAGCAATTACAAGCCAAAAACAACACTCTAATTGATGGTGTTTGGTGCACTCTAGTAATGTCTCTATAAGAAAAGATAATATGGCATTTACAACCATAACACAACACTCCAATTGAAGGTGTTTGGAGCTCACTAGTTGCGTGTCCAGATGGCAAGTTAATAAGTCATTTACAAGCCTAATAAAACACTCCAATTAAAGGAGTTTGAAGCACTCTAGGAGTGTCTCCAGATGGCAAGATAATAGGGCATTTACAACCCTAATTGAACACTCCAATTTAATGTGTTTGGAGCACTCTAGTAGTGTCTCTAAATGGCAAGATAATAGGGCATTTACAACCCAAATACAACACTCCAATTGAAGATGTTTGGAGGACTCTAGTAGCATCTCAAAATGGCAAGACAATAGGGCATTTGCGACCGTTATACAATACTCCAATTGAAGGTGTTTGGAGCACTCTTGTAGTGTCTCCAAATGGCAAGATAATTGGGCATTTATAATCGTTATACTACAATCTAATTGAAGGTGTTTGGAGCACTCTTGTAGTGTCTCCAAATGGCAAGATAATTGGGCATTTATAATCGTTATACTACAATCTAATTGAAGGTGTTTGGAGCACTCTAGTATGGACTCTATATGGGAAGATAATAGGGCATTTCCAACTCTAATACAACACTCCAATTGAAGGTGTTTGGAGCACTCTTGTAATGTCCGCAAATGGAAAGATAATTGGGCATTTACAACCCGAATACAACACTCCAATTCAAGGTGTTTGGAGCACTCTAGTAGCGTCTCTAAATGGCAAGATAATAGGGCATTTACAATCGTTATACTACGCTCCAATTGAAGGTGTTTGGAGCACTCTAGTAGTGTCTCTATATAAGAAGATAATAGCGTATTTACAACCCTAATACAACAGTCCAATTTATGGCGTTTGGAGCACATTAGTAGTGTCCCCAGATGGCAAGATAATAAGGCATTTACAACAATAATGCAATACTCAAATTGAAGGTTTTTCAAGCACTCTAGTACTGTATCCATGTGGCATGATAATAGGACATTTACAACCCTAATAAAAAACTCCTATTGAATGTGATTCGAGCACTCTAGTAGTGTCTCCGGATGGCAATTTAACAGGGCATTTACAACCCTAATACAACACTCCAATTGTAGGTGTTTTGAGATCTCTAGTAGCGTCCCCAAATAGGAAGACAATAGGGCATTTACGACCGTTGTACAACAATCTAATTGAAGGTGTTTGGAGCACTCTAGTATTGTCTCTATATAAGAACATAACAGGGCATTTACAACCCTGATAAAACAATCCAATTGAAGGTGTTTAGAGCACTCTAATAATGTCTCCATATGGCCAGATAATAGTGTATTTACAACCCTAATAAAACACTCCAATTGAAGTTGTTTGGAGTACTCTACTAGTGTCTCCAGATGACAAGATAATAGGGCATTCCCAACCCTAATACAACACTCTAATTGAAGGTGTTTGGAGCACTCTAGTAGCGTCTCTATATAAGAAGATAAAAGGGCATTTACAACCCTAATACAACAATCAAATTGAAGTTATTTGAAGCACTTTAGTAGTGTCTCTAGATGCCAAGATAATAGGGTATTGTAACCTCAAAACTACACTCTTATTGAAGGTGTTTGGAGCACTCTAGTAGTGTCTCCAAATGACAAGATAATAGGGCAATTACAACCCTAATAGAGCATTATAATTGAAGGTGTTTCGAGCACTCTAGTAATGTCTCTACATGGCAAGATAATAGATCATTTAGAACACACCAATTGAAGTTTTCTGGAGCACTCTAGTAGTGTCTTTAGATGGCAAGATAATAGGGCATTTGCAACCCTAATACGACACTCCAATTGAAGGTATTTGGAGGACTCTAGTAGTGTCTCCAAATGACAAGATAAATAGGCATTTACAACCCTAATACAGCACAGTAATTGAAGGTGTTTGGAGCACTCTATTTGTGTCTCTAGATGGCGAGATAATTGGGCATTTACAACACCCCAATTGAAGTTGTTTGGAGCACTCTAGTAGTGTCTCTAGATGGCAAGATAATAGGGCATTTACAACCCTACTACAACACTCCAATTGAAGTTGTTCGGAGCACTCTAGCAGTGTCTCCAGATGGCAAGGTAATAGGGCATTTGCAACCCTAATACGACACTCCAATTGAAGCTATTTGGAGCACTCTTGTAGTGTCTCCACATGGAAAGATAATTGAGCATTTACAACCCTAATACAACACTCTAATTCAAGTTGTTTGAAGGACACTAGTTGCGTGTCCAGATGGCAAGATAATAAGTCATTTACAAGTCTAATAAAACACTCCAATTAAAGGTGTTTGAAGCACTCTAGGAGTGTCTCCAGATGGCAAGATAATAGGACATTTACAACCCAAATTGAACACTCCAATGGAATGTGTTTGGAGCACTCTAGTAGTGTCTCTAAATGGCAACAAAATAGGGCATTTATAACCCATATACAACACTCCAATTGAAGGTGTTTGGAGGACACTAGTAGCAACTCCAAATGGCAAGACAATAGGGCATTTGCGACTGTTATACAACACTTCAATTGAATGTGTTTGGCGCACTCTTGTAGTGTCTCCAAATGGCAAGATAATTGGGCATTTACAATCGTTATACTACACTCTAATTGAAGGTGGTTGGAGCACTCTAGTAGTGTCTCTATATGAGAAGATAATAGGGCATTTACAACCCTAATAAAACACTCCAATTGATGGTGTTTGGAGCACACTAGTAGTGTCCCCAGATGGCAAGATAATAAGGCATTTACAACCCTAATGCAACACTCAAATTGAAGGTCTTTGAAGCACTCTAGTACTGTCTCCAGATGGCATGATAATAGCGCATTTACAACCCTAATAAAACACTCCAATTGAATGTGATTGGAGCACTCTAGTAGTGTCTCCAGATGGCAAGATAATAGGGCATTTACAACCCTAATACAACACTCCAATTGAAGGTGTTTTGAGATCTCTAGTAGCGTCCCCAAATAGGAAAACAATAGGGCATTTACGACCGTTATACAACACTTTAATTGAAGGTGTTTGGAGCACTCTAGTATTGTCTCTATATAAGAACATAACAGGGCATTTACAACCCTGATAAAACAATCCAATTGAAGGTGTTTAGAGTACTCTTGTAATGTCTCCATATGGCAAGATAATAGCGCATTTACAACCCTAATACAACATTCCAATTGAAGGTGTTTGGAGTACTCTACTAGTGTCTCCGGATGACAAAATAATATGGCATTTACAACCCTAATACAACACTGTAATTGAAGGTGTTTGGAGCACTCTAGTAGTGTCTCTATATAAGAAGATAATAGGGCATTTACAACCCTAATACAACAATCAAATTGAAGTTATTTGAAGCACTTTACTAGTGTCTCTAGATGCTAAGATAATAGGGCATTTGTAACCCCAATACAACACTCTAATTAAAGGTGTTTGGAGCAGTCTAGTAGTTACTCCAAATGACAAGATAATAGGGCATTTACAACCCTAATACAGCAGTCTAATTAAAGGTGTTTCGAGCACTCCAGTGTCTCTACATGGCAAGATAATAGAGCATTTACAACACACCAATTGTAGTTTTTTGGAGCACTCTAGTAGTGTCTCTAGATGGCAAGATAATAGGGCATTTGCAACCCTAATACGACACTCCAATTGAAGGTATTTGCAGCACTCTAGTAGTGTCTCCAAATGACAAGATAGATAGGGCATTTACAACCGTAATACAGCACTCTAATTGAAGGTGTTTAGAGCACTCTATTAGTGTCTCTAGATGGCAAGATAATAGGGCATTTGCAACCCTAATACGACACTCCAATTGAAGGTATTTGGACCACCTAGTAGTATCTCCAAATGACAAGATAAGTAGGGCATTTACAACCCTAATACAGCACTCTAATTAAAAGTGTTTAGAGCACTCTATTAGTGTCTCTAGATGGCAAGATAATAGGGCATTTATAACCCTAATACAACACTCCAATTGATGGTGCTTGGAGCACTTTAGTAGCATCTCCAAATGGCAAGATAATTAGGCATTTACAACCCTAATACAACACTCCAATTGAAGATGTTTAGAGAACTCTAGTAGTGTCTCAATATTGCAAGATAATAGCGCATTTACAACCCTAATACAACACTCCAATTGAAGTTGTTTGGAGCACTCTAGTAGTGTCTCTAGATGGCAAGATAATAGGGCATTTGCAACCCTAATACGACACTCCAATTGAAGGTATTTGGACCACCTAGTAGTATCTCCAAATGACAAGATAAGTAGGGCATTTACAACCCTAATACAGCACTCTAATTAAAAGTGTTTAGAGCACTCTATTAGTGTCTCTAGATGGCAAGATAATAGGGCATTTATAACCCTAATACAACACTCCAATTGATGGTGCTTGGAGCACTTTAGTAGCATCTCCAAATGGCAAGATAATTAGGCATTTACAACCCTAATACAACACACAAATTGATGATGTTTAGAGCACTCTAGTAGTGTCTCTATATGAGAAGATTAGAGGGTATTTCCAACCTTAATAAAACACTCCAATTGAAGATGTTTAGAGCACCCTAGTAATGTCTCCACATGGCAAGATAATTGTGCATTTAAAACTCAAATACATCACTCCAATTGAATGTGTTTGGTGCACTCTAGTAATATCTCCATATGACAAGATACTAGGGCGTTTACAACCCTAATAATACACTCTAATTAAAGGTGTTTGGAGCACTATAGTAGTGTCTCTATATGATAAGATATTTGGGCATTTACAACCCGAATACAACACTCGAATTGAAGGTGTTTAGAGCACTCTAGTAGTGTCTCCAGATGTCAAAATAATAGGGCATTTACAACCCTAATAGAACGCTCCAATTGAAGGTGTTTGGAGGACTCCAGTAGCGTCTTTAAATGGCAAGACAACAGGGTATTTACAACCCTAATACAACACTCTAGTAGTGTCTCCAGATGACAAGATAATATGGCATTTACAAGCCAAAAACAACACTCTAATTGATGGTGTTTGGTGCACTCTATTAATGTCTCTATAGGACAAGATAATAGGGCATTTACAACCATAACACAACACTCCAATTAAAGGTGTTTGGAGGACTCTAGTAGTGTCTCCAGATGAGAAGATAATAGGGCATTTACAACCCTAATACAACACTCCAATTGAAGATGTTTGGAGCACACTTGTAGTGTCTCCAAATGGCCAAGATAATTGGGCATTTATAACCTTAATACAACACTCTAATTCAAGGTGTTTGGAGCACTCTAGTAGCGTCTCCAAATGGCAAGATAATAGGGCATTTACAATCGTTATACTACACTCTAATTGAAGGTGTTTGGAGGACTCCAGTAGCGTCTTTAAATGGCAAGACAACAGGGTATTTACAACCCTAATACAACACTCTAGTAGTGTCTCCAGATGACAAGATAATATGGCATTTACAAGCCAAAAACAACACTCTAATTGATGGTGTTTGGTGCACTCTAGTAATGTCTCTATAGGAGAAGATAATAGGGCATTTACAACCATAACACAACACTCCAATTAAAGGTGTTTGGAGGACTCTAGTAGTGTCTCCAGATGAGAAGATAATAGGGCATTTACAACCCTAATACAACACTCCAATTGAAGATGTTTGGAGCACACTTGTAGTGTCTCCAAATGGCCAAGATAATTGGGCATTTATAACCTTAATACAACACTCTAATTCAAGGTGTTTGGAGCACTCTAGTAGCGTCTCCAAATGGCAAGATAATAGGGCATTTACAATCGTTATACTACACTCTAATTGAAGGTGTTTGGAGCACTCTAGTAGTGTCTCTATATGAGAAGATAATAGGGCATTTACAACCCTAATACAACACTCTAGTAGTGTCTCCAGATGACAAGATAATATGGCATTCACAAGCCAAAAACAACACTCTAATTGATGGTGTTTGGTGCACTCTAGTAATGTCTCTATAGGAGAAGATAATAGGGCATTTACAACCATAACACAACACTCCAATTAAAGGTGTTTGGAGGACTCTAATAGTGTCTCCAGATGAGAAGATAATAGGGCATTTACAACCCTAATACAACACTCCAATTGAAGATGTTTGGAGCACACTTGTAGTGTCTCCAAATGGCCAAGATAATTGGGCATTTATAACCTTAATACAACACTCTAATTCAAGGTGTTTGGAGCACTCTAGTAGCGTCTCCAAATGGCAAGATAATAGGGAATTTACAATCGTTATACTACACTCTAATTGAAGGTGTTTGGAGCACTCTAGTAGTGTCTCTATATGAGAAGATAATAGGGCATTTACAACCCTAATACAACACTCTAGTAGTGTCTCCAGATGACAAGATAATATGGCATTTACAAGCCAAAAACAACACTCTAATTGATGGTGTTTGGTGCACTCTAGTAATGTCTCTATAGGAGAAGATAATAGGGCATTTACAACCATAACACAACACTCCAATTAAAGGTGTTTGGAGGACTCTAGTAGTGTCTCCAGATGAGAAGATAATAGGGCATTTACAACCCTAATACAACACTCCAATTGAAGGTGTGTTTGGAGGACTCTAGTAGTTTCGCCAGATGAGAAGATAATAGGGCATTTACAACCCTAATACAACACTCCAATTGAAGGTTTTTGGAACACTCAAGTAGCGTCTTTAAATGGCAAGACAACAGAGCATTTACAACCCTAATACAATACTCCAATTGAAGGTGTTTGGAGCACTCTTGTAGGGTCTCCAAATGGCAAGATAATTGGGCATTTACATCCTTAATACAACACTCTAATTCAAGGTGTTTGGAGCACTCTAGTAGCGTCTCCAAATGGCAAGATAATAGAGCATTTACAATCGTTATACTACACTCTAATTGAAGGTGTTTGGAGCACTCTAGTAGTGTCTCTCTATATGAGAAGATAATAGGGTATTTACAACCCTAATACAACACTCCAATTGATGGTGTTTTGGAGCACACTTGTAGTGTCCCCAGATGGCAAGATAATAAGGCATCTACAACCCTAATGCAACACCCAAATTAAAGGTGTTTCAAGCACTCTATTACTGTCTCCAGATGGCATGATAATAGGGCATTTACAACCCTAATAAAACACTACAATTGAATGTGATTGGAGCACTCTAGTAGTGTCTCCAGGTGGCAAGATAACAAGGCATTTACAACCCTAATACAACACTCCAATTGCAGGTGTTTTGAGATCTCTAGTAGCGTCCCGAAATAGGAAGACAATAGGGCATTTACGACCGTTATACAACACTCTAATTGAAGGTGTTTGGAGCACTCTAGTATTGTCTCTATATAAGAACATAATAGGGCATTTACAACCCTAATAAAACAATCCAATTAAAGGTGTTTAGAGCACTCTAGTAATGTCTCCATATGGAAAGATAATAGCTCATTTACAACCCTAATACAACACTCCAATTGAAGGTGTTTGGAGGACTCCAGTAGCGTCTTTAAATGGCAAGACAACATGGCATTTACATCCCTAATACAACACTCCAATTAAAGGTGTTAGGAGCACTCTTCTAGTGTCTCCAAATGGCAAGACAATTGGGCATTTACAACCCTAATACAACAGTCTAGTAGTGTCTCCAGATGACATGATAATAGGTCATTTACAAGCCAAAAACAGCAGTCTAATTTATGGTGTTTGGTGCACTCTAGTAATGTCTCTATAAGAGAAGATAATAGGGCATTAAAAACCATAACACAACACTCCAATTGAAGATGTTTGGAGCACACTAGTTGCGTGTCTAGATGGCAAGATAACAGGGCATTTACAACCGTAATACAACACTCCAATTGAAGGTGTTTGGAGCACTCAAGTAGTGTCTCCAAATGGCAAGATAATTGGGCATTTACAGCCATAACACAACACTCTAATTAAAGGTGTTTGGAGCACACTAGTAGCATCTCCAAATGGCAAGACAATACGACATTTACGACCGTTGTACAACACTCCAATTGAACGTGTTTGGAGCACTTTAGTAGTGTCTCTATATGAGAAGATAATAGGGCACTTCTAACCCTAATACAACACTCCAATTGAAGGTGTTTGGAGAACACTAGTAGTGTCCCCTGATGGCAAGATAATAAGGCATTTATAACCCTAATGCAACACTCAAATTGAAGGTTTTTGAATTACTCTAGTACTGTCTCCAGATGGCATGATAATAGGGCATTTACAACCCTAATAAAACACTCCAATTGAATGTGATTGGAGCACTCTAGTAGTGTCTCCAGGTGGCAAGATAACTGGGCATTTACAACCCTAATACAACACTCCAATTGCAGGTGTTTTGAGATCTCTAGTAGCATCCCAAAATAGGAAGACAATAGGGCATTTACGACCGTTATACAACACTCTAATTGAAGGTGTTTGGAGCACTCTAGTATTGTCTCTATATAAGAACATAATAGGGCATTTACAACCGTAATAAAACAATCCAATTAAAGGTGTTTAGAGCACTCTAGTATTGTCTCTATATGGCAAGATAAAAGCGCATTTACAACCCTAATACAACACTCCAATTGAAGGTGTTTGGAGGACTCCAGTCGCGTCTTTAAATTGCAAGACAAGATGGCATTTACAACCGTAATACAACACTCCAATTGAAGGTGTTAGGAGCACTCTAGTAGTGTCTCTGTATAAGAAGATAATAGGGCATTTACAACCCTAATACAACAATCAAATTGAAGTTATTTGAAGCACTTTAGTAGTGTCTCTAGATGCCAAGATAATAGGGCATTTGTAACCCCAATACAACACTCTAATTGAATGTGTTTGGAGCACTCTAGTAGTATATTCAAATGACAAGATAATAGGGCATTTACAACCCTAATACAGCATTCTAATTGAAGGTTTTTCGAGCACTCTATTAGTGTCTCTTCATGGCAAGATAATAGAGCATTTACAACACACCAATTGAAGTTGTTTGGAGCACTCCAGTAGTGTCTCTAGATGGCAAGATAATAGGGCATTTGCAACCCTAATACGATACTCCAATTGAAGGTATTTGGAGCACTCTAGTAGTGTTTCCAAATGACAAGATAAATAGGGCATTTACAACCCTAATACAACACTCTAATTGAATGTGTTTAGAGCACTCTATTAGTGTCTATACATGGCAAGATAATAGGGCATTTACAACACACCAAGTGAAGTGTTTGGAGCACTCTAGTAGTGTCTCTATATGAGAAGATAATAGGGAATTTTCAACCCGAATACAACACTCCAATTGAATGTGTTTAGAGCACTCTAGTAGGGTCTCTTGATGTCCAGGTAATAGAGCATTTACAACCCTAATACAACACTCCAATTGAAGGTGTTTGGAGCAGTCTAATAGTGTCTCCAAATGACAAGATAATAGGGTATTTACAACCATAATACAACACTCTAGTGGAAGGTGTTTGGAGCACTATAGTAGTGTCTCGAGATGAAAAGATAATAAGTCATTTACAACCCTAATACAACACTCGAAATGAAGGTGTTTGGAGGACTCTAATAGCGTTTCCAAATGACAAGACAATAGGGCATTTTCAACTGTTATACAACACTCTAATTGAAGTTGTTTGGAGCACTCTAGTTGTGTCTCTATATGAGAAGATTAGTATGTATTTACAACCCTAATAAAACACTCCAATTGAAGGCGTTTAGAGCACTCTAGTATTTTCTCCAGATGGCAAGATAATTAGGCATTTACAACCCTAATACAACACTCCAATTGAATTTGTTTAGTGCACTCTAGCAATGTCTCCAGATGACAAGATACTAGGGTGTTTACAAGCCTAATACTACACTCTAATTGAAGGTGTTTCGTGCACTATAGTAGTCTCTCTATATGAGAAAAAATAATAGGGCATTTTCAACCCGAATACAACACTCCAATTGAAGGTGTTTAGAGCACTCTAGTAGTGTCTCTAGATGTCAAGATAAAAGGGCATTTACAACCCTAATACAACACTTCAATTGAATGTGTTTGGAGCAGTCTAGTAGTGTCTCCAAATGGCAAGATAATAGGACATTTACAACCCTAATACAACACTCCAATTGAAGGTGTTTGTTGCACTTCAATGATGTCTCCAAATGGCAAGATAATATGTTATTTATAACCCTTATACAACCCTTATACAAACCCTAATTGAAGGTGTTTGGAGCACTCTATTATTGTCCCTATATGGAAAGATAATAGGGCATTTACAACCCTAATGCAAAACTTCAATTGAACGTGTCTGGAGCTCTCTAGCACTGTCCCTATATGTCAACATAATAAAGCATTTACTATCCTAATACAACACTCCAACTGAAGGTGTTTGGTGAACTCTAGTAGTATCTCTATATGGCAATATAATTGGGATTTACAACCTTAAAACAACACTTCAATTGAAGGTGTTTGGAGCACTGTAGTAGTGTCTCTATATGGCAAATTAATACGGCCTTTACAACCCTAATACAATACTCTAATTGAAGGTGTTTGAAGCACTCTAGTCATGTCTCTAGATAGCAAGATAATAGGGCATTTACAGCCCTAATACAACACTCCTATTGAATGTGTTTGGAGCACTGTAGCATTATCTCAAGATGGAAAAATTATAGGGCATTTACAGCCCTAATACAGTACTCCAATTGAAGGTGTTTGGAGCACTCTAGTAGTATCTACAGATAGCAACATAATGGGGCATTTACAACCCTAGTACAACACTCCAATTGATAGTGTTTGGAGCACTCTGGTAGTGTCTCCGGATGGCAAGATAATAGGGAATTTACAACCCTAATACAACACTCCAAATGAAGGTGTTTAGAACACTCTAGTAGTGTCTATATGGCAAGATAATAGGGCATTTACAACCCTAAGACAACACTCCAATTAAAGGTGTTTGGAGCACTCTAGTAGTGTCTCCAAATGGCAAGATAATAGGGTATTTACAACCCTTATACAAGACTCTAATTGAAGGTTTTTGGAGCACTCTAGGAGTGTCTCTGTATGTGAAGATAATAGGGCATTTATAACCCTAATATAACACTCTATTTGAAGGGATTTGGAGCACTATAGTAGTGTCTCTATATTGCAAGATAATATGGCATTTACAACACTAATACAAAACTTCAAATGAAAGTGTTTAGAGCACGCTAGTAATGTCTCCAGATGGCAAGATAATAGGGCATTTACAACCCTAATGCAACACTCCAATTGAAGAGCTGTACCACTTCTGAATGAAGAGCTGTACCACTTCCAACTGTGTTACCACAGCGGTGGTTAATATAATGTAATTAGTGAAGGATAGAGTTATTGCATTGGAATCAGTTTTAGCAAGTAATAGAATGTAATTAGTAATATAATGTACAAATTAGTAAGTGTTGTACCCAAGAAATCAGTATCACGTAGTCCAACACCTTAGGTACAATCGAGCCCTTCCAATTCTGCACAATTCTTCTTCTTTCATTAAACCTATTTAGTTGGTTTTCTTTAATTTATTTTTCACTAGCTAAGATTGATTAGCCTATTTCAATTACCTATTAATGTAAAAATCATAAACTTGTTCGAAACGTAGATGTTTAATGGTTCGCTACATGTCATATTAATTTTAGAGAATTATCTCAAAGGGATTTGCAAATAATTATCTCCAAGGGTTATGTATTGAAATAAAAGTCTTTATTTCTATGCTTCTCAGCATCCCCCTCTGTCACTATTATAAACTACACTCTAAATTGTTATGCAAGAATTAAAGAGAAATACTACAGTAGCAAGAAAAGTAAAAACCATATCAATTACAACTATTACACCAAAGTTCCACGTGAGCCTAAATTTCCCTTTACATCTATGCTGAAAAGTAAATACTATAGAAGCATTGATCTTGAGAAGGATTAATTTCTCCAAAAACCCCTAACTATTTCTGCTGCATAATCCTGAGTCTGAGGCCTAAATTTATTTTAATTAAATCAGTTTCATCTGAACCTTGCACAAACATATGCAATGCATTAACAAGCTTGCAACCTTAGACATTGTCTTTTCAGATTGAACAAATTTTATCCTCTAAATCTATGTTACAATTTTAAAATTTTATATACCTCGAACAATCGACCATCACATATGTTCGCTTTCTCACCGACTTGATCTTCTTACTAGTTACATCTTTGTTGCTCAAAACATTAACATCCCGATTAGTATTAGAATTATTATTAGAACTAATAATCGTTGAAGAAAATGGATCAATATTGTTTGAATCTTCCTCCATGATAAACAGATTTTGTGAAAGGAAGAAGAAAGGGTGGGTGGAGGGAGAGAGAGGGAGGAAGAGAGGAAGCAACGGTGGGAGGAGAGGAAAGGCGGACTGGAGGAGAGAGAGGGCAGAAAAAGAGGAAGCGAGGGTTGGAGGAGATGAAGGGTGCGCTGGGGGAGAGGGAGGGCGAGTTGGGAGAGAAGAAATTATCGTTCATGGAGAGAAAGGGCAGGATTGGGGAAGAAGAAAGGTCTGCTGCGCGGGAAGGTTTTAGGAAAGGACATTGAAGGGTAGTATCATCATTGAAATATTTAATTAATATTTTTTAGTGAGAAAAATTGAAAATGGGTATATTAATAAATATGATATGTTTAGATGGGGAAATATCTAATTTTCAATTTTGGATGGGTAAAAATCTAATTAAAGAAGTTGTGATGGGTATATATCCAAATTTCTCAATATAATAAAACTAATTATTACATTAGTATTATCTGTTATTTACCCGCTACCGTTTCGTTATCTGATAATATTAACGGGTAAGGGTAGGGTAGGGTACGGCCAATTTTTAATGGGTAAGGGTAGGGTATGGGTAATGTCAATTTTAATGGGTATGAGTATGAAATTGCCTTCACTCGACCCGTACCGTACCCATTGACACCTCATCTCTCATTCCTTATTTCCTTATTTAAGAATCATGATGGATTTTAAGAATATCAAATGCTGGCATCAATTAAAAATATTTTATTAGCATTTGATATCTCCAAATTTAATATATTACTCAAGTTAAGCTATAGTGAATCTTTTTACAATTTTACTTCTTTAATTTTGATAAAATATTTTTTTTGTTAGTATGTTCACGTTCATTCTTAGTTTCAATTGTTAATTATATGGAGAACATGTATTGAGGAGGGATTTTAGTAACATTAACTATAATTAGTGCCACAAAATGGAACAACTAATTTATTAATACAAATTCTGTTTCACTAAATATGTTTTGTCCTCCTGGCTTTTGTCTATGGGATGTATATATTTCTACAAGTCACTTGCATCAAAATTTGAAATTCAAATTGTAAATCAAACTCTTGATCTTCTTTATTTTATAATATGTTTCTGTTACAATGCACGGGTACGATACTAGTAAATAATAAAATGTACTCTTAATTGAGTGAGAAATGAACATAAAATAGAAATATACATTTATGGTTTATAATTAACATTAATTTTATGATTGCTTAAAATTGAAACTGGATAGTTTGGACGGTTTAGCTTATTGTGATTATTTTCCTTTTTCCAATTGGGCTTAATTTAGTAATTAAATCCATAAAACATGGGCTCACTGCTTTACAATTAGAGCCCATTATTTAAACTAAAATCATCTCACTGATTTCCATTTCTATTCCAATTTCCAAGCTATCAGCTCTTGTACTGTGTACTCTATTCCAATTTCCAAGCTATCAGCTCTTGTACTGTGTACTGTAATTTGTTGAGTATGGACACTATATTGAAACTAATTTTATTACTCTCTCAAGATATTCTTACAACTCTACTACTTAATAATCTAACCTCCAAGATTACACCCTCTACTACTTATATGATCCAAGATTGCTTTCTTGCTTGGATGGTGAAAATGAGGAGCAAAGCACCCTATTTATACTTGCTCCATGAGAGCCAAAGAAACATCTAGACCTAAGATATTTTTGGGCTCTTCTAGATTTTCCTACATCTTACACTATAAGATATTTTATTTGGTAGTTTCTAGACAATTCTTAATATATTCATGAAAACTAATTTTGGGCCTTGGGCCCTTCGGTGCTGATACTTCAACATAATTGTATTACAGTACTCAAAATAAAGAATTGAAGAGTACCTAAGATAAAGAATTGAGAACTCAAAATATAATGTAAACAAATAGAGAGGACACGCGGAAGGCAAGACACGTGCGAGCTATCCACGTGTCGCGGCTACCTAACACCTTGTTTGGATGGAGTGTAGAGGGAGGGAATGAAAAAAAAAAATTCAGTGAATCGTGTTTGGTTTATAAAATTATGTCAGATGTGAAGGACTGAAGGATATAGGAGGTGAAAGATTTAACATTGTATCATTATAATTAATAGAATCAGTTTTTCTTTTAATTTGAAGTATAATGGATGAAAAGAAATTTATTGTAAATATACTTTTAAAAAAAATAACACATATGTCCAACCTTATATTTAACTAACATAATTCTCATATAAGTTTTTGTCACAGACCTACAACAGCTACTGAATTTCTCATTAACCTTCTAAATTTTAATCAATCAAACAAGAAATAAGATAAAAAAAAATTAAATCTATTTTCTCTTATTAATCATTCAAACACAAAAAATTAAATATGTTAATCTGTTTTTTCTAGTCCATTTCATTACTTCTATTCTTCACTTTCCATTCCTTCCTCTACTCTCTATCCAGGCAGGGTGTCAGTTCCCTGTACTCCAATAATTGGCAGTTTGGCACACAGTGGTGCCATGTGCGATGTTAATACGACAAACAATGTGGGAATAATAAAAACATTACATGAAATAATTTGTTCGCCATTGCTTTCATTATTTGTTTTGTTTCACGGTCAGAGTAACCACGTCTACACTGCCCCAATACCACCTCCCTCCAATTTTGGGCAATGGATGACACGAGGCACAAGACCAACCCTCGTCCCGTGTTGTGCGCCCGCAAAGTGGGTCCCGCTTTGCCCTTTCGGGTAGGAGGGGCCGAGGGGGTATCGGCTATCACGTGACTTCACGTGCAAAATCATGGCTTTCCCCTCCTAGACCTGCTGCCGTGCTGCCACCTCTTGTGATCTGTAATGATTTGTATTGTGTGCATTTAATTTCTTCTTCCCAAATTTTGACGTGTCTTGTTATATATATGGACGTAGCGCCATAACTCGACAAATTATTATTTTCTTTTTTCCCAACATTTGGGAAATAATTTCTACTCTTATTGTCTTGTCATGGTATCATAACTAATGGGATGTTAAGTTACACATAATTTTATAAAATGTCTTCTTTCAACCATTGGACACGCTTAGTGGTGCACAAAAAGTTCATGGTTCGTGATTTGATTTGAGTTCGATTCGGAAAAAAGTGTACAATTAATTTGATTTGAAATTAATTCATTCTGAAACAAATCAAATCAATTCGGTTCAAATCTTATTTAAATTAAACTCGAATTGAATAATGTAACTAATAAATTCAACTATCAATTTTTAATAATATAGGAACCAGACTTATATTAAAGCTCAAAATTATTAATATAATAGTAACTTATAATAGAAAAATATTTCAGCAGCGTAATAAATTAGTAATGTAATAAGTTTCATTTGACTAGATTCATATCGTAATTTTAATCAATTTAGCAATATAAAAAGTAAGAGAATCTTGAGCTTATCCATAATTCATTAGTGTGAATTCATAAAAGATAAAAGAAAACCGTGTGAATTTTGTTCCGCGCGAAGAAAACTAATGCATAAATTATCGGTATAACTAGGATTGTCAGAAAAAATTATAGTTTCTAATTCGATTGATTTCGATTCAAAAAATTTGTAGTTCGTAATTAATTCGATTCGAAATTAATTCATTCTGAAACAAATTAAATCAATTCGATTCAAATCATATTCAAACTCAAATTCAAATTAAAGTTTGATTTAAGTTCAATTCGTTTGCAGCCTAGCCCCAGTGTCTTCGCTTTTTTTTTTTTTTAATCTTTGAAGAGAACTAAACCCGTAGAAAAACTTTTGATAGGGTTTGGCCAATAATGAAATTTTTTTACATGAACTTTTTCTTTTTATCCAGAAGCAAAGAGCTATTATGCAAATTTTCTCAAATTGGGGAAACAATTGCATTATAAGGGAAACAATTGGGGAATTCCGAATTCATTATATGCGCTAATTTTCTCAAATTTTTACATCATGATTTAAATACAAAAAAAGTACAATTTTATTTGCATTTCAGATCCCACCTCTTACTTTTTTTCATAACATTTGCTTTTTAATTGGGTAATTCATCATATATATTAATTTCCTCAAAGTTTTACATCATGCGCAAATTACAAAAAAAAAAAATACAATTGCATTATTTGCACCAGTCCCCAGCCTTTTTTTTCATAACAATTGCATTTTATGAAATTCAAACAAATAAGAGAACCGAGTGGGGAATTAATCATATGTACTAATTTCCTCAAATTTTTACATCATGCATAAATTACAAAAAAGTACAATTGCAGGTATTTGCATTTCAGTCCCCCGCCTTTTCTTTTCTTTTTTTTCACATGCAATTTACCCCAAATTCCCTCATCTCTTTCCATCCCCTTTCTTCATCGCAAGCAAATCAATCGACAACCTGATCATAATCCAGGCTGCTTGATCAGAAATCAGACGATCCAGATTCAATCAATCAATCAATTTAGCTCGGGTTCCAACAGGTGAGGTACATCGCTTGCCGTACCGACTCATCCGCTTGCCTCCGGTTCTCATCTCCGGACACCGCTCGGGCAAGACCCAAACTTGCTGCTTGTGCCATTAACCCAGCTGAACCAAGCCGGTCTTTGTTTTTCTGAACCGAACAGGCAAGCGATGCCTTATCTCTGTTTGCTACCACACTAGCAGCCATCCATACCTTGTTCAAGTAACTCATTTTGATTTTTGATGAAAGGTTTTGTTTTTCCTTTTTTGTTTTGTTGTTGTTTTCTTTGATCTCTTCTCTTGAGCTGTTGTATTGATATCTCTGTGTTTCTATTTGGATAGGAATATTGCAAAGGGAAGAGGAGCTTTTATAGATTACAGGAGAGAGCGGTTTTGTAAAACCTGGTTCGGCAATTCCGTGGTAGTTTCTAAAAGTGGTTTCTGGTTTTAAAGTTCTCTCTCCTATAAACTGACAATACCTAAAGTACTTCAAATTTTGTACTTGGATCTATACCGTCCGATCTGTTTTGCCACGCATATTAAAGGGATCCCATGCATTCCACATCGGCCGGATTGGCCAGATTCTGATCGGACGGTCTGGATTCAAAATGAAATTTGCGTTACTTCAGAGAATACGAACATTTCTTGTAATGTATCCATATCATTAACAAATGGAGACGATAAATATTTTTGGAATTGGGCTTTCCAGTGGTCAAAATGGAGAGGATAAAATTTATATGATTGTGATTTGAGATAAGAGTTCAGAATGAGAGCATTGAAGACTTGAAGTAGTGGGATAGGGACAAGTTAGATAAAGTGTGACTGTACATGTGGCGTGTACATTTATCTCGCGAGATGATACGATAAGAGATGAGAATTGACGAGATATAAATTGAGCCCATTCAAGAAAATTAATAAAACTTCATCCCTCTGAATTTTTTTTTGTTGTTTAAGCATTGTTTTACTAATATTTATCAAAGATATTTCTACATTCGAATAAAGAATTAAAGATTGAATGGAACAAATTAATTATTTATTCTCATTGATGTATAATTAATGATATTATTTGTAATACAACAAAATGCTACTCATTAATTTAGATTTGAACTCTTGCATAAACAGACAATAAAAAAAAATTAAGGAGAATAAATTATTTCCTATTTTTGAGATTAAAATTGAAGCAATAATATAATATAAAGCTCGGGTTATATTCATCAAACTCAAGAAATAGATTAAGATTTAATAATATGTAACAAATTCAACCACAAAAGCGCAGTGTAAATTATTGGATATTTTGTGCAAACAATATATATATATAGAGTAGAACTAGGGTGCTCTTAAGCTCACCAAAGCTTTGGTGATCTTAACTCTAAAACTCATAAAATCAATTTCAAATGACAAATCCGAACCGTTGAAACTCGCTTACCTTACGTGTGATGCATCTACATGTGAAATTTTTAAACATTCGAATTAATTTAGTATAAAGTCAAGTGGTCAAAATTAGAAGGTTAATAAATTAATTTTAGTGCATTCATTTTTGAACGTTTTTTGACCGCTTGACTTTATACTAAATTAATTCGAATGTTTAAAAATTTTACATGTAGATGCATCACACGTAAGGTAGGCGGGTTTCAACGGTTCGGATTTGTCATTTCAAATCGATTTGATAAGTTTTAGAGTTAAGCTCACCAAAACTTTGGTGAGCTTAAGAGCACCCTAGTTCTACTATATATATATATATATATAGAGTTAGGCTGGGGTGCTATGGATAGCATAGAGGCATCTATGCTACGGCTCAATATTCGAGTTTTCAAAATCCAAACGGTTGATCCGAACCGTTCATCTTATTCTCCATATTAATATCTGCTTGGAGACCAAATTTTATAATTTTCTGAATTTTTTTACTATTTATTAAGCCACTTTGAAAATCGCTAATCTAACGGTTTTACTGTTTTGTGCAGCCACCGTTGGATCATCAATTTTGTAAAATACTTAATAAATAGTAAAAAAATTCAGAAAAATGTAAAATTTGGTCTCCAAGCAGATATTAATATGGAGAATAAGATGAACGGTTCGGATCGACCGTTTGGATTTTGAAAACTCGAATATTGAGCCATAGCATAGAGGCCTCTATGCTATCCATAGCACCCCAGCCTAACTCTATATATATATATATATATATATATATATATATATTTCATATGTGAGAACGTCCTTGTGACAATTAGTTCTACCGAGTTTGGTCAATGGACTTCCATTTACTGTTATAGATTCAATTTTTTGTATATATAAAAAGACATGAATATCCATTGATGAATAAAAATGCACAGAAAATTTTGAAATTTACATATATATACAAGATATATCTTGTTTTCCTTCTTTTGATGTTTTAAATTTACATAAACTTAGAGGTGACAGGTACGGTAAGGGTCGGTGGAAATATTTTCATATCCGTACATGTTACAAATTGTTCTTACATGTACTCTATCTTTACCCGTACAAATTATCTTACTCATACCTTATCCTTACTTGTTATAGTTGTCAGAAACGGTAGCAGGTAAACAACAGGTAATACTATTATAATAATTTTTTTTTATTTTTTAAATAAAACATTAAAACATATATATTCATTCCACACATATACAAAAAAAATATGATCATGCTAAACGCAAGTAAGTCAATTAAAGTATTATTTTCAATGCTTATTAATATATATAATATATATAAATTTTTTTTATAGTTACCCGATCGGGTAACTGATATGAAATAGGCTTTATCCATATCCTTACGTGTTTAGATAATGAAAAAATATTTTATATGTATTCATATCCAATAAGCATATGAAAAAAGATGTTGTTAACCGTATCCGTCTTATCGGATACGAGTCGGATAAACGAATAAAAAGATGCCATTGACACTCTGGTCTCTTTAATAATATTATAACTAGTATTTGTTTTTGGACTTATTATTTTATTATTGGTGATCCACTGTTATGTTTATAGGACCAAATTCTGATTGATAATTGCAATATACATACCTATGTCGAGATAAAAGACAGTAAATTGATCTTATCTAACTTTTAGCTTAATTCGACGATGATTGCTTTATGAGTGAGTTTATGGGCATTGATCTTATCTAACTTTCATATAGCACAGATTATTAATATTTTTGTTTTTATAATTTTAACGGTTGATCTGAACAGTTTAATATGATTTTCATATGAATATATACTTGCATATCAAATTTATAGTTTTTAGAATTTGTTATTACTTTTTAAAATATGTAGAAAATCACTATTTTCAAATAGTTCAGAATTTTCAGATCAAGTAATTTTCTATTTATCTTAAAAAATAATAAAAAAATATATAAAATTTGGTCTGCAAGTACATATTTATATAGAGATCATATTAAATGATTCGAATGGACTATTAGAATTTTGAAAATAAAAATAGTAATTTGTATTATGAAACAATCCATACTATGCTATAGATTCACTCTTGCTTCATTGTACTTGAAATTTCTTCTTGTGTATTTTTTTATATTAATAAAATGATATATTGATTTTTTCTTCAGTAAAGATTTATCCATATTGATTTACAATTCACGTTATTCAACACAAATATTGTCTTTGTCACTAAATCAAGAACTAATTTTTAAATTTTATTGATAAAACAGTGATTTACTGATTTAGTAACACCACCTTTTTCTAATTAAATAACTATTATTGATTTGTTCAATTTGCATTTTTTATAAAAAAAAAATAATATTGTCAATTGTTGGGTAAAAGAAAATTTGATTGTTCATGAAAGGATAGGTTGAAGAGAGACCGAATCTCCTGCACCTCTGGAGACAGAAAATTTCTGTTCTTAGAGTTATTGTTGGTGAGCCCGAAGTAAACCCCAGATCAAATATTTAAATATTAAAAGTGATTCCGATTCCACTCGACAGTGACTCTAGCTCTAGAGATAGAAATTTACTAGACTCTGGGACAGGCGATCTCGTTCCAGTTGAAGAAACCACAAATTCTCACTTCCCTTCAGAAGAGAATTTGCTTCCTGTAATAAGTAATAACTCGGTATTAAAAAGTGAAAAAAAGAATGTCCGAAGAATGGTAGAAATCCAGGCGATTGGAGAGGCGACCCAGCCAGCACCGCTTACAACCACAACACCAGTGAAGGTCAAGACTTTATTCGACATTTTCAATGAAGCAATGGAAGAACGGCCACGAGACATTAGTGAGGACTTCTCAAAATACGGGAGAATCACAGGAGAGAGTAGAAAACCACCGCCGAAAAACAACACCGCCCAAACACCGCCCAAACAGCCACCACTCCGATTAGCGCCTCCGCTCTGCAATCTGACACCGCCGAAGGCCGTGCGACCCAAGGTGATTAATCTGCCGAAACGAAGGCCACCCAAACAACGGCCACTCAGATCCCTGCCCGCGCCCTCCAATCTGCCACCGCTACTACCTACTCCAAAACTCACCGCTCCCAATCCCTCAGCTGCTTCAATTTCATATCCTCAAGACTCTTCTAACCTTGCTCCGCAAAACTCTTTGATTCCACCCTCTGACCAAGTGAACAGCCAACTCAAAATTGGGAATGAAGATGGATGGACATTAGTCACAAGGAAAAAAAGACAAAAAACTGAGAAACAACAAAAACCACTTAATTTCTTCCTCTTGTCCAAGTTAGAAAAGATGAGGAACCAAAATCGATGCTTCAAGTGCCTATCTGTTGGTCATTACAAGGTTAATTGCAGAGAACCAATTAAATGTCTTCATTGTCATCGATTTGGGCATACATATCGGTCCTGCTCTCAAAAGCTTCATAAATTGAGGAAACCTTCTGATGGTCGGGTGCCTGTTCAGACTATGCCTACTGGTCCTGATATCCCACCATTGTCAGACTCACCTCCGCACCATCCGATACCTCGGCAGCTGCATCAACCCCATAAAAATCATGCTTACCAATTGCATACACAATCAAATTGGAAACCTGGAGTTGTGATTTCCATTCCAGAACTTGTTAACACTATCAAGGGCCCTGGTATTGTTGCCATTGGTGGAGTACAATGCCCACTACATTACCCTCCATTTCCTGTCTTAACTGGAGAAAGCTTACAACCATTAAAATCTCCATTTACTCTCAACAAAGCTCCTCTCCAGTTAAATTTAAAAAAATCTGCATCAGGCTTCAGTTCTCTTGGAAATGATCAACCATTAATTCAGGTTGACATTCAAACTGGAATTTTTAATGCATATTCTTTGAAGATGGGACCGTTATTCACTGCTCATTATTCAATTCCAAAAAATCCAGCTTTTGGTTTTGAGTTGGGCCGCTTCAATTTTTCTACTACCTCAAGATCAGGGATTATGTTGGGCCTTGATTTTGGAGACTTGAGATCCCTTTACACTACTTTCACTGATTTCTCTTCTGGACCAGTTCACGTTTTAGACTATGGTTCCCTTTCTATTAAATCAAGCTCGACTGACCTTTTCTCTAAGCCCTCCAAGGTTCAGTGCTTGCTCCCTCCAAGTGATGAGCTGGATGCTTCAACTCAGTTTGAAGCAGAATCACCTGAAGAATCCCCACCAGGTTTTAGCGGCCCACCAAAATATCAACAGACCACTCTAAGAAGAAGCCCACGCCTGAGAGAAAAACACACAGGGCCATATCAGACTGCTACACAGAGAGCACAATTGGTGGTTTACAAAGATGTTCAACAAAAAATTCGTTCTCCAAGGAGGAAAAGCTCTGCAAATACTTCACCTTTGGATTACACAAACAGCAATGTGGCACTCAAAATTTTCCAGGCAGAGGCGGTAGTTTCAGCTGCTGGAGTCACCATTACCCCTTTGATTGCTGATCAATTGAACAAAGCCTTATCTACTCCCAATGACATGTCGGTGGTTGCTTCTTTGGATTTGGAAATTCCAAAGGAATCTGCTAGAGAAGAATTACTTATTTAATGGATCTTTTCACAATATTTGCAAGGCCTTGCGGGTGCTCTATGTCTGGTTCTCACCTCTTCTCTTCTCCACTTGCTTTCAATGCTCAGAGTTATCTATTTATGAATGGATTCAGTCAACACATTTAAAATTATCTCTTGGAATGTGCGAGGTTTAAACGAGAAAAACAAAAGGTTGGCAATTCGGCAAACTTTTCTATTAGAAAAGCCGAATCTGATTGCTCTACAAGAAACAAAATTATCAGACCCGCCTTCAAGCTGGTTGCGGGAAATATGTGGATCGACTTTAAATAAAAATATTTCCTTGCCGGCAGTTGGCTCAGCGGGAGGAATTCTTCTAGCATGGCGAGATAATGAACTAGACCTTCTTCATTCTAATCAGGGAGTTCATACAATCTCTACTGACTTCATTTTCAAAAAGGATGCTACAGTTTTCAGATTCACGGCGGTCTATGGTCCATCTAGCACATCAGACCGTACATCATTCTTTCAAGAACTCACAGATTCTAAGCCTACAAATGACATTCCTTGGATGCTTGCAGGAGATTTTAACGTGGTTGCTGAACCACTTGAGAGAAATAACCCCACATATGACCTAAATGGAACAATTTCTTTTAGTCACCTATTGCAAGACCTTGGTCTTGTAAATCTTTCACTTGCTGGAAGAAGATTCACTCACTCCAACTCCCGTGACCGACCTTCAATGGCGAGGCTTGACAGGTTTCTTACTTCAGCTCACTGGAACAACATCTTCCCTAATATCTCTCAACAAGCATTGCCCAACACCTCTTCTGACCATTGTCCAGTGCTTTGCTCATGTGTCAAATATTTTCAGTCTTCAAACATATACAGATTCGAGAATTACCTTCTAAAACTGCCTGATTTTCAAGAGTTTGTCAGGAGCAATTGGAATCAACACCCACGCCTATCTGATTTTTCGGGCCTTGCTATGGCTCTCTCAAACCTTGCTAAGGCCATTAAAATTTGGGATAATCAATACAAGGTGAACCTTAAAGCGCAACTGGAGACTTGCAGAACTTATATTGGTTGGATTGACAAACAAATGGAGATTAGAACTGTAACAGCCCTTGAGAAACTCGTGCTAGCACTTATTAAAAATCGATACACTGAGTTATCGGTTCTTGAGGAAGATAAGTGGAGGCAAAGATCAAAAATAAGATGGAATTTAGAAGGTGACAAGAATACACGTTACTTCCATGCATTTGCAACACATCAGAAGCGTACAAATTGGATTCACTCAATAGAAGTTGATGGTGAGCAAGTTACTGATCAACGTGCTAAAGGAAGGGCTTTCTTCGATTTCTTTTGTGAACTGATGGGCAAGTCTTCAAACTCACCACCTGAAATAGATTGGTCTACAATCTATCCCAATCCACAATCATTTCCAACTCTTTCTGCACATATCTCACAAGAAGAAATTCTACAAGCTATCTCGTCTTGGCCTAGTAATAAAGCACCGGGCCCAGACGGCTTCACTGGTGAATTTTACAAGAAGTTCAAGGATCTTTTCTTACCTTGTTTTCTCCATCTCTTCAATAAGGTACTACTGGATGGTATTTCTTTGCACCCTTTGAATGATTCATTCATTGTGTTGGTTCCAAAAAAAGAAGATGCAAGCAAACCAGATCACTATAGACCGATAAGCCTAATAAATGGAATTCAAAGAATTTTCTCTAAAATTCTTGCAAATCGGATACAAGTGGTGATAAACCAGTTGATAGATGAGACACAGACAGGGTTCATGAAGCACAGACAAATTACCCACGGCTTCCTCTATGCCCAACACATAATTCAACATGCCACTACTTCAAACATTCAAGTTGCTCTTTTCAAGGCCGATTTGCACAAGGCATTTGACACGATAAGTTGGCCATTCCTTCTCCAACTCATGACAGCTAAAGGCTTCCCTGAAACTTGGTTAAATTGCATTCACCATGGAGTGTTACAAGGATGCTCTCGAGTCATTGTCAATGGATTAGCGGGTAAAAAGATTGTTTTAAGGAGGGGTGTTAGACAAGGAGACCCATTATCTCCGTACTTATTTATCTTAGCTATGGATTTCCTTGCCGCTTGGTTCAGCCGACTTACTGCCATTCAAGCTTTAAGGCTTCCATTTCCTGGGATGAAGCCGTGCTTGCTCTACGCTGACGATGCTCTTTTCTTCTTGCAACCTACACAACAGCAATTTCAAATATTGAAGATTGCATTCATGGTTTTTCATAACATCTCAGGACTCAAACTCAATGAGGCAAAATCTGAACTTCTTATAACATCTACGACAACCAATCAAACTCAGTCTTGGGCTGATTTTATGCAGTGCAAAGCCAGTACATTTCCCCTGACTTATTTGGGATTGCCTTTGTCCGATAAGAACCTTTCTAAAACACATTATCTCCCACTTATTCAGAATATGGCAAAAAAATTATCCGGTTGGCAAGCAAATTTGTTATCACTGGCGGGTCGCTTGGTCTTATTGAACTCTACTTTGTCTGCAATTCCGATTTTCTTCATGTCGACATTCATGCTACCTTCATGGGTAATTGTTGAGATGGACAAAATACGCAGAACTTTCTTTTGGCACGGCTCAACTCAAAGAACCGGGAAATTTAATCTAGCTAATTGGGAGCTCATATGTAGACCAAAGAAAGTTGGAGGATTGGGCATTAGAGATTTAAAGACCGTAAATCTTTCGTTGCAAGCTAAGTGGTTGTGGCAATGGTTCCAACCAACCGTCTACCTATGGAAGCAAGCATTTTTGTCTACTGGTACTTCCCTCACTGATGGCAATCTTTTGCAAACAACACCATTCATGAGAGGATTGAGGCGCATTCTAACAGTATTCCTTTCAAATGTTACATTTCATCCTGGAAATGGCCATGTAATTTTGTTCTGGCATCACAATTGGGGACATGGTATTTTGAAACACTCATATCCTAATCTCTACTCTTTCTCACTCTGCCAAGATGCGACCCTACAACAAGCTCTCTCTCAAGATAATTGGTATCTTAATATAAGGCCGAATCTGTCCCTTGAAGCCGAGCAAGAGCAAAATTCTCTGTTACATCTTTTTTCTCATGGGGCCTTTGTTCTTAACTCATTAGCTGACATGATCACTTGGAACCTCAATTCCAACGGATTATTTACTTCTAATTCTCTTTACAATTTCATTAAGGAAGGAGTTTGCCCATGCACAGAGATAAAAAATATTTGGAAGGTGAGAATACCACCTAGGATGCAAATCTTTGCTTGGCTGGCAATTCAAAATAAAATTCTAACAACCGACAACTTGATGAAACGAGGGTGGTCCCTTCCAAGCATCTGCTACCTCTGCAAACAAAGTGTAGAGACGGTGTCACACTTATTTAATGAATGCCCCTTCTCCTTATCTCTCTACCAATCCTTACAAACCGTGATTTTACCATTGCTCTCACACAGATATGGTGAAATGATAAATGCAACACCATTGTGTGCTATTCTTCAAAATAAGTACCCTATGCAGTTGAGAAGAGTCTTCATGATTGCCATCTTTATATTATGGAGAGAGCGATGCAATCGAATTTTTAGAGACAAATTTTGCTCTATTTTTCAGTTGGTTGGTCAAGTGGTACAAGAAATGTAATTTTTATTTTATCTTTGCTCAATACTCATTGAGCAATTTCTTGCTTTTTGACTCTTTTGATTGTATCTATATTTAATTTATCAATAAAATATAAGATTAGGGGCTTGACCCCTATCTTATTTTCAAAAAAAAAAAAATAACTCGGTATTATCCAAGAAAGATATTTTGAACAAAAAAACACCCCTTGTCAGTCGGTCTTATCCTCTGAGCTTGGAAATAAATTATTTTTTACTCCCCAACAACCAATTGTTATTTGTTTCTTTACCAACCAATTCTGGGTTTACAAGTTTCATCTGTCATTTTGTGAATTGGCGTGTGGTGGGCCCTGGTGGTTTTTATCTATTAATTTTACAACCCTTAAATAAATTAAATTCATTATAATCTATAACTAATCAGATTGGACCTGTCAAACGGATCTGTTTTTAGATCCAAACCCAATAGAGATTCTGAAAATTAAGAACCAATATCTAGATGATAAATTAATCTATAAAGATCCCGATTCGAATTTCGAACTCACAATCTCTCAAACTGATATTGTTGTCACTATATTGGAGACTTTTCTCGATACCAAAACCTACATTATCTCAAAAAAATTATATCCACACACAAAAAAAATACATATTGTCTACTCTAGAAAATATAATGTCATCAGAGATCAAAGATTATTATAAGTTTATAAAAAAAGCTATAAATGGTCAAACAACCAATCCAATGTACTTCAAAATAAATTCAAAAAGTTTACTAGTATTGTAGCACTTACATGCGAGTTCATATCGAAATTTTCAGTATATATCAAAATCGGACCTTAGTTCGGAGTGTGTGGCACAATATTAATTTCAAATTAGTTGTTTTGAGATTCGTGCTTTCAGAATTTGAATGGTTTGAATTTCTTAAAAATCAACTCAAATTATAAAATATCTTAGAGTTCCTTACCTGGTTGTCAGATTCTCATAGGCCCATTTTGGATTTCAATCTTGTTGGATTCTTGGATCCATACCCAAAAATTCTCAATCCCAATAATTTGACTTTGTTTTATGACCATTGTACAGACCCAATAATTAAGATACAAAATAAACATAATTTTAAGATCCCCATATAAAGAATCATTTATGTACACGTGTATTTGGATTAGTCATTGGTGTACCGTTAGCCTTATCCATTAAACAATCCTGATATGTTACATCTTAGTCACTAGTCACTACTCAGAGCATGAACTTGTTGAATTTATAACAAGTTGCTTTATTCAAATAATTGAATTAAAGAACATAAAACAAGTCCCACTATTATCAATGCAACTTACATTTAGTTTTTTATGAGACACGTATTATTAGGAAAATGTTTATAAATGTTTATCATGCTAGGATGTAGATGCTCTACATATTTTAATAAAATGTCATGTTGCCATCTTTTGGACAAATTGTGGATACAAAAACTTGGATTATTTCAAGTAGTATACGCACTTACATTCATCTCCCAAAAAAAAAATTAGTATATGCAAGTATATATTGCACTTATCGTTCCAAAAAGAGAGCAAAAACATATTTTAGATTTGAAAATTATACAACTCACAATAACTACATCTACATACCCATATTAAACATTTTTTACATTCATATCACGCCTCCAAAAATTAAACAAGCTCCTTGTATGTTTCTCCCCTAAAACATGTCTGGTTTTTTTTAATTGCTTTCCTTTTGTCTTTTGGATAGGCGGATAGCACTGAGCCACTGACCAACATCATTTTTCTCAGGACAATTGGGTAAACATATTGACAGAACTAGTTTAGCTTCATACAGCGCACGGCCAATAGAGATAAAACAAAAATATCTGACTGTTGCGCTGCATGAAGCCAAACCAACTCTATAAATATATTTTACCAGAACATCTTGCATTGTTCAAATTGTCATTTCCAAATCTATTTTATCAATTTGGACCCCAACAACTCAAGTACATAACCATCCTCAGAGATTGCTCCATATTGTCATGCTTTGTGTCGTCAAAAACCGTGCTTCGGTCGCTCTTTCTTCTACAATTCGAGCAACCCGATACATGCCTCGCATTGTCAATTACCGATTGGCCGGAGGTGGTTACGTTTGGGCTGGCCATCGGATCTCTGAGCTCAAGTGCTGCCCCAAGTGTAGTCATAGCCATAGATGCCATGGTAGTTAGCTTCATTTTTAATTTGAGACAAAAAAGGGCTTAAACAAAATAATGGTGGTGATTTTTTCAAGGTAAAGCAACACAAAATTGAGTGAATGTGAAGAGTTTGAGTTGAGAGAGATGTGCATCCGTTTGGGTATATATAAATTTGTGTAAAGAATTGAAAAAGTGGTTCGGCCGTTTGATTTGAGAGCAGGGAGCCAGTGGTTTTGCTATAGTTGGATAAATATCTTTTAAAAATATTTCTAGGGTTGGTTGAAATTGATCTCTATGTGCTTTTGGCATTATTGGAAGGAGATTTTGTTCTGATGTCAGATGTTAATTTGAACACTTATAGTTAGATATTTAAATAAAAAGGAAGATATCTTTAGCATATTTAGTAATAATAACCTTATTAGAATGATAGTGTGATAAGATGTGCAATTGTACATTATAAAGTAAAATGATAAAATATGATATATATATATATATCATTATTCTACGTATGTAAATGATGAAGACATTTTGATTAGATATTTATTGACATTAAGAACTTGAAAAATATTTATTGGTGTAAATAATCTATATATGTTTATTTTTCAAGTTATTTATTTTCAATAAATAAAGCCAAATGTTATAATGTTTATGTGCTTGTAGTAAATTAAGTAATTCATATCATATTTAACAATTTGGTTATCAAAATTCTTAAAATTTGTTTTATTAAAAATATAAAAACAAAGCTACGATGGATGCATTAAAAAAAATATTCGAAACCTCTTTATTTTAATATCATACGACAACATAAAATTTATCATAAGAAATTATTAACATTGTTGAATCACTTAAGTTTATAGACTATTAATTAGATGGCTTAAACCCAAATATCCAAACAAATATAAATATAAAGTTAGCAACACAATACGCCACAGAGTAGAGAAATGCAAGGGATCCGGGGCATGGAAACATACCCATTGATTCCATCAAACCAGGAGCCCAAACCAGTGGTTAAGCCTTTTAACAAAACACAAAAAATGTATATACCCCACGCTTGCACAATGAATAAAGACGAGAATTAATTGAGTTATGGCAATTGATTTGTCTATTTCCTCTTTTCAAGCATTCGGTTTCCGTCTCCTTCAGGTGCCTCATCTTTTTGGTTCTGCATTTGAGGTGGTTGTCAATTTGGCTGAGTTGAATTGGTGACATGGTTTTGATTTAAACTAGGTGCTATATATGAGGGAGAGTTGGAGGGAGTCCAGATCCATTGAAGTAACTCAATCTTTGAGTTTTAAATCGGAATCGTCCGATTAGAATCCGATATACTCTATCAAAAGTGGAACACACACATCTCGAAAGATAAATTCGAACTGCGAAGTAATCTCAAACGATGGATTCGAATCGAACGATCTTGATTCAAAATCCAAAGATTGAGTTACTTTAGGGGATCCAGACCCATTTCAACGAGCATCGTATCAGCTTTGGTATGATGTTTAATTGGGAGTGTTGATCCATATCTAGATTTATATGTACTAAGTTTGCACAGATTTTAACATTATCTGAATAAATATTTTTAATGCGGATTGGATGGCTTTGATTTGATACCGGATCAAATTTAGTCTAATATCCATCACGCTGTTCCGAATTCATACTAGAATTACTGATCTTTCAGTTGTATGCACACAAATTTTAAAATTATCCCCACGAATCTTGATGCAAATTCGATGGTTCTGATTTTGCAATAAACCGAATTTGATCCAATATTCATCAAATTGTCTCTTATTACATACCAAGATTACTGACCTGTAAGTTGTACGGAAATTTATTGGAGAATTTTAGATAAAAGTGAAAAGAGAAAGAAGTTGAGAAATATGTAAATGTTAAAAGAGTGAGGTTATGGTACATTGCAATGCATGGATCGATTTTTATATTGGATTCATATCTTCATTTTTTTTAATTTAAATAATTAATATGAACTATTCAATATTATTGTCATATAAAAATAAATATATTTTGAGATCAAATTTTATATTTTTTAAAACTATTTTACTCTTTTTTTTGAGACAACTAGAAAATCACTTGATCAAAAAATGCTGGACCATCCGAGAGTAGTGATTTTCTGCCTACTTAAAAAATAGTAAATATTTTTTAAAAATATAAAAGTTGATCATCAAGTATATTTTTATATGATAATAATGTTAAATGATTCAAATTGATTATTTAGATTTTGAAAATAGAGATATGAATTCAATGCACGGACCGATCTGCACATTGTAATGTACCATAGCTTCACTCATGTTAAAATAGAAAGTTTGCATAATGCGAAATACCTTTTTATTTTGCATAAAATGTCGACGAATTTAATTATGATGTATTATGTAAAATAGGTCGGCTAAAAAAATGATACAAAAAAGGTATTGATATTGATCCGGTCTTGCACGTATCTCATTATTTAGACCTTTTAACGAGGTACACACAAAATATGTGTATACCCCACGCTTGAATAATGAATAAAGACAAGAATTGAATTATGGCGATTGATTTGTCTATTTCCTCTTCTCCAGCATTCCGTTTGTCTCCTTTTGGTGCTTTCATTCTTTGGTTTTGCATTTGGGAGGTGGTGGTTAATTTGGCTTAGTTGAATTAGTGATATGGTTTTGATCTAAACCAGGTCCTATATTAGGGAAGCGAGGGCAGTCTGATGTGCTTCGGATCAAATTTAATTATAGACATCAAATTAATTTATAAACATTATATTTGAAATCAATTTGATATATTTTAAAACTAAACAAAAAAAGAACTTAGTTTCGATAACTATTTTATCCATATAACTATTTTATCCGTTATCACGGCACCAAATAAATTTTGTCACTATATCTCTCCTCACAAAATTATATTACACCTAAAAAAACCCTCCACGTATGCTCAAACATATCTCTCCTCACAACTAGAATTATATATGTTAGTTTCTATACTAGGAAAATTTATCTAAAAGAAACCTGATTTATTTTGAAATAAAACATGATTTATATTGAAATAGTGCCAGAAGCAGATGTAGTTGCATTATACAAAGCTACAAAATCTATCATGACGGATAAGATTAAAATATAATATAACTTTTGTTTTTTGTCCACCTTAATTTAATTACACGTTAGTGGGTTGGGATATTATGATGTGACATGGTTGTCTACATGATGGTTTGATTGAAAGAAAGATCCACTTGCCCAACTAAACTGAAATAAAATTCAAATTTTCTAGTTTGGAACAGTGCTGTAAATAACAATATGCAGTAGTCGGAAGGATAAAGTACCATCAAACGATTAATCGAGAATAATTAAAAATAATCGGCTAATAATTGACCGATTAGTCTGAAAAATCTATAACGGTTTAGTCACCGCCAACGACTAATCGGCTGATTAATTGGCCTAAACATACATTTTTTACAACACTGGTTTGGAAACAAAATATGCCATGCCATACATTTCTTCTGAAATAAAATAAAACATTGTTCTAAAAATTAGAAGTTTTTAATGTTGCTTATAACAGTATTATGAAGAATTATTAGAAAATGAACGATATATTTGTGAAGGATATAGTCTTTTTCAAAGAATATAAATAATAATTTATTAAATATTACAGGCATCATAGAGTAGGTAGAAATGCAAATAAATCTAGTGGAAGTTAGTAATTATAATAGTGAAAGAAGATTCGAGATCTTGCTTTTCAATAATTTAAGTGATTAGAGGGTCATTTTGGGAGCTTGAGTATTATAACATGCATATGCATACTAACTGGTTATCGCCAACGACTTGGAAACATATCTTTTATAAAATATAACTTCATATTATTAGCCAAGTGTGACCTTGGCATTATATTAGTAGAACAGGTCAGTGGTTGTTGGAAGTGGATAACGATCTGCACTTGTATAATTTTATCAGAAAAAAAAAATGTTTAAGGCAGGTGAAGTTATCACCGAATGAGATCATGGTAATTTGCAACATGGACGTCGGTTCGCGTTATGAATTCATATCATTTTTTTTTTTGTTTTTAAAGTTCAATATGTTATGAGCTTAATGTTAACACAGTGGTATAAATTTTCATCCCTTCTTTTCGGAGAGACGTTATTTTTTTAAAATAACATTTAAAAATAATAGATGTATTAAAATTCTTTAATAATAAAAAAGAAATTTAAACAGTAGATACAAATCACTTAACATAATCTTTATATAAACATGTACTTCAGTACTTACCAATCAAATTTTATACTATTTAAAATTTTTATTACTATTATTTAAATTGGTAAAAAAGCTCTACATTCAGATGGGTCTTTCCTAGTATATTTTCTACCTACATAAAAAAATAGCAAAAGCTCGAGAAAAACATAAAATTTGATTTCCTAATATGTTTAAATACGAAAGTCATTAAACTATTCATATCAATTGGTTGAAATGTAAAAGCGAAATATGAATTCATAGTACCGACCTATGTGCTTATTACAAAGTAGCATAGCCTCACTCAATAATCACCCTTTTGTTTTGGTCGTTATAAATTATCTACTTTAACAGTTCCATCAGTCAAATCTAGAACCAGTTCTCTTTTTTATCTCAAAAAGGATATAATTCTCCACGTCAGCGATTCAATTAGTAAAAAATCATGTTAGTTGTCACCGAGAGAATCAACACAGAAATGTAAATTCTTTCGAAAGCTATTCTTTATGAACCACACTTTTCAAATTTGAGCATTTTAAGTTATTACAAACAAGACTACTAACAGCTAAGATTCTCAACAGGTTAGTTTTTGTTACAGTTTTGTTGTCAATTGCAAACAGCCAAATAGACAGAGAGCATAATACAAGACTTAAGAAGCAGCTTCACCACATTACATAACCATACTAAGATATATAATATGCAGATGAAAAATGATAATTCAATAATACCAAAATTATAACATTTCTTCTTTCTTTCCATCTGAATTTACTTACACAGAGTCAACCACCTCGACCTGCTGCCTTGCCAGATATCTTTCCCGCCTCTCCTTCTATTATAAGGAAAAATAATAATAATTCAAAAGTGCTTTCTAAACATTGTTATTAGTATTTAGTAGGCTAAGCTATATTAAACCATACAACTATCTACAGTAGGAAATGCAAAAAATGATCCATTAAATCGTCTTTTGTTCAATCTTGTGCAATTTATTTCTCTAACAACACTGTGTGCATTTAGTAGGCTAACCGATTCACCATGCTACTTAACAAAAATCATTAGAGTTTTGGACCTGATTGAAAAACACAAGTCAAGGTGCCACATGGAACAACAGAAGTAATTTTAAGAGCCATTTGTAGATAACCCTCTACTATGCACTGCTGTTAGCACTAACATAATGATAATAAGATCAATGCATAAAGCATGAAAAACTATATCACATGTCCCTTCATCCCTTGGTTTTTGAAAAGTAATAAAATTACCCCGTATTTTGAACATACAGGTTATTTTTGCAGGGATAAAAGTGGCTTCTTAGGTTATTTTTGAAGTATGCATGTAATATAGGATAATATTTGACAATTTAGTATCTTGCAAGTATACCCATTAAATTTCCCATAATTAAATGTGAAAAAAATAAGAACAAAGTTAGCATACCCATTCATCAATAACGAGGCCTTCCCCAACAATTTTGGGGCCATTATCTTCAGCCGGTTTCTTGCGTGACTCAATTGCTGCATCAGCCTCTGCTAATTGTGTCTTTAACTTCTCCAATTGCTTCATAGAAGAAATATCACTAAGCTAATTACTTGATTGTCATACCTACTTTACGTATGTTACAATATCAAGCAAATCAATATTCTAATGGCTTCAATGGGGTACTAGTCTGTATCCTCTGAGATATCTCAAATTTTCAGTTTATCTAAAGCCGGGCCAAATTTTTTTCAGTGCCTATTCGGAATGCAAGGGGGCAGTATAATTGTGCTTTGAGATTTGTGCAGAAAGAATTTGAATGGTCCAGATTTTCCCCCGATCAACACAAAGTTTGAGATATCTCAGCAGATGCGAATTCGTATTAGCATGACATAGGTCCTAATGACACGAAAAAAGAAAAAGAAAAATCAATGTTCAAATGTAGCAGTAAAGGTTTAGATCTTTTATTTATTTTGGGGCCCTCTAAACAATTTCTGGAAATTAGGTTTAGGTACTTACGAGGCTTGGAATTAAACAACGAGAATATTGAAATCTTTTACATCGAGAAAATTATGGTTAAGATTCTTACAGGAGAGGGATGATCCACATCGAGAAAAACAACCCGTAGAACCCGCTCCACCACCACCTGGTCTTTCTGCTCGTCAAACTGCCGCAAAATTTTAAAGAGAGAGATGTATTTAATATTCAGCAAGTTAGATAACTTCTCGTAGAAAGAAAAATTGGATTGCCAAGTTAAGAAACAATGAATATCAAACATTTAACCATTAAAAAAATGAGATGCAATTGAAAGAAGGAATACAATTATTAATGGAATCATTATTTCTTTTACAATGCCCAACCCAAAATGCTATGTTGATCCCATAGGGCCCGTTCGGCAATAGGTGAAATAGTGAAAGAATAGAGGAAAAGTGGAATAGGCTTCTATTTCGTACTATTCTGGTTGTGTTTGGTTGATGGTGAAAGAGTGGAATAGTGGGAGAGTATCAGTAAATGAGTCTATTCCATCTCTTTGAAAAGGCCAATTCCCATATTCCACCATCCCCAAGGAATAGAGAATGACTCAGAGGAATAGAGCAACCTAGTTGTAAAAGGCAGGGCTTTGACTGCAAATATTCAAACCCAATTCCAGTATTACCATTTCCCCAATTCCACTAAAGTCTTTCCTTGTTCGACGGGAATAGAAACGGTATTACACTCTATTCCCCTTTTCCACACTTGCCGATAGGGCTTGTACCATAAAATTTGGAGAGGACTGGTAATAAATTGAAGAAGAGAAATAGTACCTGTTCAGGGGCATAGTCCATGGGGCCCTTAACCTTCAAACTCAGAATCTTGAATTTGACCTTGCATTTCTGTTGTAGCAAATTCTCATTATTCTCTGGATGCTCCACAAATTTAAACACTGCAATGTTTAAAGCCGAAACATATCATCAAAGGAGAGAAATATATATACATAGAAGTCTAGCAAGTATTTAGCACATGGCTTGTAAGGATGCTTTTTGTTCCAAGACCCTCCTATTCTCACAACATTTCAATAAGGAAAAAAGAAGAAGGAATCAGGTGTCACTGCCTCTTCATTGTACAAGATACACTAAGAAACTGAAATCATGTATTGCGCCCTTTAGGGCATCTACATCAGTAAAATTAGGAAGAAATTAAAAAGAACTGTCAAACATTAAACAATAATTAAGTTAATTTTAATTTCTAAATCAACTTTAGTTTCTTTTAGTGGCCATGTCAGCAACTATTACTGTGGAATAGAGAACAAGAGCCAATAGAAATAGTTAGAATGCAGATTCTTTAAAAGAAATCTTTCTAAATTAGAAATTATTTTACATCCCAAAAATTAGCATAGGAAGTGTCACGCGTGCTTTTAGAAATAAAATAGAAATCCCAATGCAGATGCTCTTATATAGGGGGTTCCTTTTGCAAATTTCCTTATGAGATCCAAAAACAGATGAAAATAATACAACAAGAGTCCTCTTTAGAGAGTGCAATATGAAATCACACCCCAAGGTACCATCGAATAGCAAAGGGAAATGCACCCTTAAAAATATGCATCATGAAATAAACATCCCAGACACCTTCCGATTTGACCAACAGTCAACAATGAGCTTTAAAATATGATCAACAGTTTATTTAATTGATTGAACTATCATCAACAAAACACGCAGAGTTCCAACAATAGGCATTGCTTTTTTCAGATACCTTGAAAACGTATGGTCTATGATAATCCTTAAAGATAGAAATTGTTACCAGTGGCGATAAGACTCTCTCCAGGGGAAAGAATAGCTCCAGGCGGACGCATAAAGCAACTTTTTGGGGCTGTTGTTTGGAACTATACCAAAAAATAATAATAATAATAATGTCAGGTTCAGTCAAATCAGTCTTTCTTGCACATAAATCATTAGATTGTAAAGCACCAGAACACTTCAAGGCCTCAAATGTTGATGAAGAAATAACTTTTTAAGGAAAAGAAAAGTATTTTCCTGCAGTGCAACTCACTAGTGCAAGCTGTGAAGTCAAATGGGTCAGATTCGGTTGACTTGCACCAAGTCAGCTTAACTAAAAAGCAATAAAAAAATTATACAATCAGATACAGACCTTGAATGCGACATGAGACTTGCTTGTGTTTTTTATCCTGATTGCACTCCTTACTTGCTTTCCTGGTTCATCTTCAGAAATTGCCACAATTTAGAAGAAAGAGAATAATTTAAAAGAATCATAACGATTGGAGAAGAGTTTCAATAAAAAATAAAAAAAAATCCCACTCGTCCATTCAATATTACTAGGCAGATTGCATTTCGTTTCACTCAATGGAAAGACAAAGCAAGGTTACTTTGACAGCCAGAGGCAAATCAGGGAAATATTTCCTTCTCAAGGAAGAGAAGCCCATGTGGCATTTGATCATGCCAGAATTAAAATTACACGTGGAAACAGTACTTCGAGAACACAAGCACATACAAACCAGAAATGACAGAAAGAGACCTGGAAATCACAAAAATTAATAAATAGAAAGTTGAACCAAAGACAAAGCCTATATAATCCCGTTTCTTTGTTACCAATTTTATTTGTTCATATAGGATTCAAGACATTGTCAGCGAACTGATAAGAAATTTCGCAGACAAACTCTACGAAGTAACCAATTCCAAATTTTCACTGCAACAGAGTGCGAACCCCTCAGAAAGAAATTGTGCTACTGCATTTTGGAAAAAAAAGTGACCCCACACCCAAAAGAGGATCTGCATGTGCTCACACTATAGCTTTATTTACAAAAAAAATGACTAATAAGAACAATGAAACTGGGATTGCTAAATTTTCAGGATATGAATTATTTAAATACAAATATTAATACATTTCTTCTTTGCAAACCATGGCAGAACAAATTATGCAACTCATTAAAATGATTATACTAGGGTGACAAAAACCAAAGTATCTTCTAATAATAATTTTCTATTTTTTAATTGTAGATAGTAGGATCTGTTCCTGTGATTATGTACTTCTAGAATCCTAGCCCTATAGATTAGTATGGTAAGATTTATACCTAATATAGGTTGACTTCTACCCTTATTTCACACCTACATCTTGAATTAAAATTCAAACAATTACTAATCAGTACAACAATCCAGAAGACTTGACCCGGTCCTTAATGACTGCATTAGTGAAAATAAAATAATTTTCTAAAAATAAAAAAAATTGACACTATCTTACATTTAGTAAAAGCTCAAAGGTTGCAAACTTGCAATAGCAATTAAAATATACAAATGAAGTTCAGTAAAATAACAACCAGATTAGCACATATTATTAAATTTAAGCATAAGTGTTTTACTATGATTCAGACAAAAATAGTAAGTCAAGCGATGCCAACTAAGCCCACTAATATAATTCAGATCAGAATAACCTAACAAATTAGAAGGTCATAGATCTGGTCCTAGACTATTAAATTTAGGAAATTCAAAAGGAAATTTTAAATCATAAAATACTTTCGGAAAACTCAGATTAACCTAAATTCCAGAAATGAAACCGAGATCCCTCAATGTGATAATAACAAAAGCGAAATCAGAGTAAAGAAAACCTCGTAAAACAACTTACAGGGGAAATACATCTTGGTTGACGGATCCAACCGAAGCTTGCGCCTAGCACTAGCGGGGAGAAGAGACCGAGCCACAGTAGTTATAGAACTACTACCGGCCACTTGGCGCTTTGTGGTGGGACCCTCCAGATTGTTGAGGTGGCTGGTGATGTGGCTGTAGTGGTGCGATCCGCCTCCCACAGGATGATGCACAAGAGAGGAAGAAGACGAAGCTCCACTTCCCGCGGCAGAGCCACCGGCGCTCGGTCCGCCGGAGATTGTGCCTACGCCACCGGACGCGGCGGCCGTGGAGGTGTTATGTTGCCAAAAGGGCATCCGACAGAGGTTCCAGAGCTTTCCTTCCGACTGGTCGGACTTGTTCTCCTTTGCTATCGCCATTGAAGAAAGCTCAATACAAACTGAGATGAATTAAGTGAGACTCTCGTTGGATCAAACTGAGATGGAGTGTAGATAAACAACAAATCAATGAACCAAAAAGTCAAGAAAGAACAACATATGGACCGGGTGCATTTAAATTGTTAAGGCTCTTTTACTGATTTGTGGGACCAACAAGTTTGAAGAGTCGCTCTATCGGTGTCCTGGGTGTAGATAAACAATAAATTTATGAACGGAAAAGTCAAGAAAGACAAAAAGATGGACTTGGGTCATTTCAATTGCTAAGGATGTTTCACTGGTTTGTGGGCCCAACAACTACTGAAGACTCGCTCTACTGGTGTACGGGGTGTAGATGATTATTTACTAAAAGAGTCAGGAGTCTTGCTAGAGTCAATTATGTAAAGAGAGGGTTAAGAGCTCCTAATGATACCTCCAGTGAGATATCCGTGAACAAAATGGGGAAAATTATGATGGCACTCTAATGGTAGGCAATAATTTCATTATAGAAAGTTTCGGTCATATTAAATAGGATTATCCAATGTCTTCATCGTATTTTTTTTAAGTTTAATAATTCAAAACTAAAAACTAAAATGTTAAAATAAAATATTAAATATGGAGTAGAACTAGGGTGCTCTTAAGTTTTGGTGAGCTTAACTCTAAAACTTATCAAATCGATTTCAAATGACGAATCCGAACCGTTGAAATCCGCCTACCTTACGTGTGATGCATCTACATGTGAAATTTTTAAACATTCGAATTAATTTAGTATAAAGTCAAGCGGTCAAAATTAGAAGGTTAATAAATTAATTTTAGTGCATTCATTTTTTGAACGTTTTTGACCTCTTGATTTATACTAAATTAATTCGAATGTTTAAAAATTTCACATGTAGATGCATCACACGTAAGGTATGCGGGTTTCAACGGTTCGGATTCGTCATTTGAAATCGATTTGATAAGTTTTAGAGTTAAGCTCACCAAAATTTTGGTGAGCTTAAGAGCACCCTAGTTTTACTCTTAAATATGATATATATCATTTTAATTTTATTTTAATTGATACAATAGCTTGTAAAAATATATGATAAATTTCGCTGGAGGCCACTAAACTTTATTCTTTGTCACAAATTGGTTACTCAAGTTTGATTTGTTCTATTTAAGTCATTGAATGAGCTAATGGAATATGTCCATTATTCCAATCAAATCAATCTATAGTTTTTTTTTTCATCTAAAATACTAACAGAATATGTCCATTTCGTTCAAAATGCTAACAGAATATGCTTATTCCTTTCAAAATACTAACAGAATGAGCATATTATGTTCAAAATACTAATGTAATGAAATATTATGTTAACATTTTGGACGTAAAAGTCACAGAGTAATACAATTGAAACAAATAAAAAGTTCAGTAACTTCAGGCTGTGCTCCACAAACGCTGAGCTCAGAGGAAGGGGGAGGAAGGAAGAGCTCCAATGTCGTTACCCTCGCTACAGTAGATTTTACACCCCAAATCGGGGGTTACGAATTTCGCAGCTTTGCATAGCGGTTTACCATCGCTACAGTAGCGCGTTCCTCTCCTTCCCTCTTCAATTACCTTCCTCTGGAGCAGGTTTGTGACATGGGCAGCTCGCTATCTTCTCCTCTTCCCCTTCGTTCCCGTTCCTTTCCTTTAATGAATGGATTTCTACCCCCATCTGGAGCACGGCCTAATTGGAACAAATTAAATTTGAGTGACCAATTAGTAACAAAAGACAAAGTTTAGTGACCTCCGACGAAATATACCTAAAAATATACTAATGTGAATAATTTATGAACTATAATTTACATCTTATTAATTCATATAAAATAAAATCCGAAAAAGATAAATTTTGTGTGTATGTATAAAAAATAATGTAGATCAAATCTAACAGTTTTGTTTTGACATATAAATTTTAGAATTTTTGTTATTAACAAAAAAAAGTAGAGACACATAAAATGAAGACATTTAAACCCTCCTCATGTGTCATTTTTTTTTCAAAACTTGTTCAATTTTTTATTATCTTTGTACTCTTTATTATATCTATCTCTTAACTATGTTTTTTTTTTATCCATAATATTAAATATTCACGGTTATATATTATCATAATCTACATCATGCACTTGCTATTTTTCTTGGTCTCTTTCATAATTGATAAATTATCTGGAAGGAGGGCCTGATGTTGTCAGAATTAATGACATAGCAATTGCAAGGACGCGTGAGAGCAAGAATGATAGGAGAAGCGCGAAAAAAAAAGAATTGTGACAAATCAAATTCCATTAATGAAAATAAAAAATAGAATAATATAGGAAGTGTTTTTTTTTCTTTATCCTTTTATCCATATATAAACAAATAATCTCATCTAATTTAACTACAATTAATTTCAGAGTTATTGTTTAATGGAAGAAAAAAAAGGAAGAGTTTTAAAAGTCAAGAGATAAATTAAATAAATATAAGTATTTAGAGGCATATAAGAAATTAGAAAATTCTATAAAGATATACGGAAAATTAAACCAACTAAATATGGTGCTCTAAATAATCATTAAATGCATGCAATAAAAGCAAATTTCTTTGTTAAATAACTTGTTAAATAAGTTAAAAAGGAGGATGGAGAGATAATTCTTATTCCTGACTTTTTATCTAGTAATAAGATAAAAAAGAAAAAGAAAAAAGAAACAGAGAGAGATGACTTTTGTTATAATATATGAATCAAAGCCCCCGTTGCCTTGTGCCATCGGTTTTGAGTCAAACCGATGGTATTGATGGCTTTTGCGATCAATAGAAGATTGAACCAATGGTAATTGGATTCTTTGCTATCGGTAGTAAGGTCAACCGATGGTAATTTGGTTTAATTATTCCAATTGAAGTAGCTGCCGTGACTCGGTAGAAAAAGAGCCAATTGACGTGAGAAAATAAATGAAGCAGCAGTTTCTAGGATTTTTTGCTCTTTGAATTAAATATACCTAAATACACTAAAAAATATCAAATTAGTGTATGATATTATAAGAGAGCATTATAGTGAATGTTATTGACTTGTTAATCTCTTTGTACTTGTAAATACTCTTTAATCTAGTGAAGTTGCGCCGTGTACTTCTGTGATTTTTTTCCGAAAGAGTTTTCACATATAATCTTGTGTCTTTCTTTTATTGTTCTTGATTGCTTGTTTGTATTGGCTTATGATTTTACTTTCATATTTTTCTATTTAATTGGATATTGATGTATGCTCACAAGATGTTCGATAAAATTACTCAAGCACTTCCGTGTACCGTTACCAACACTTTTATCCCTAGATAAGCTCTTACTTCCATGATCTCGGCTTTCTTTTAGAGATATTTGACAAAAAGAATAGAATTACTAATAACACTATTGAATAATTAACATAAATATTTGAAAGACCGTATTCTCGGTGAAATAAGACTATCATAATTAATTACTTATTTCATTGATCATATAAAGTAATAAGCAAGCAATGAATTGATAAAATGTTAGCAAACTAACTAGTTAAAATAAACTAATTGAGATATAATAAAATTGATTAGTTGGTTAAGATGAGTAATTTTGTTAATAAACTCTAATAATTGGCAAAAATCTGACCTAATTGAAACTGATATATCATAAAAAAAATATTATACTCATAATGAGGAGGGTTAAAATGCACTCTCTCTTTTGTGCTCCTAACGTGCACCCTCTCCTCATATCTTCATTTTCAAAGTTCAAATAGTCGATTCGAACCTTCCAACGTGTTCTTCATATTAAAATGTACTTGGAGACCAAATTTTACATTTTTTTGAAATTTTTTACTATTTTTTCAGAATTTTTTAAAATCATCACTTTGCTGAATTTTTTATTATTGTTTAGTTTTATCAAAAATTCTGAACGAAATAGTATATTCCGTGGATTGTTGTTCCTCTTTGGTTGGAAGCTTTCTTTTTGAACACCTGCAATTTGCATGTGAATTTATTCGTATAATATCCACAACTGGAACTAGTGTTCGGTAAATGCCCCCGGGGGCCCAACCCGGACCGGTCCACCCGTGCCACGGGTATGCACGGGTACACGGGTACACGGGCACGGGTATTAAACGGGCCGGACCCAGTTTTTTGGAAAAATACCCGTGAGAACCCGGACCCCCGTACCCGTAACCCGTACCCGTGACGCCCGTGCCCGTGAACCCGTGAGCCCGTGGCAGATTTTTTTTTTTTTTACTTTTGGTCTAAAATTCAAAATTTTAATCCAAATTCCCTCCATTTTAGTTTTTTAAATACTGTTTTTTAATTTCTGTTTTTTAATTTCTGTTTTTTAAATTTTGTTTTTCTTATTTCTGTTTTTTATTTCTGTTTTTTTATTTCTGTTTTTTAAATTCTGTTTTTTATTTCTGTTTTTCTTATTTCTATTTTTTTATTTCTGCTTTTCATATTTCTGTTTTTTATTTCTGTTTTTCTTATTTCTGAATTTTATTTCTGTTTTTTTATTTCTGTTTTTCTTATTTCTGTTTTTTATTTTTGTTTTTCTTATTTTTGTTTTTTTATATTTGTTTATTTTATTTCTGCTTTTTTATTTCTGTTTTTTTTAATTTCTGTTTTTTTAAATTCTGTTTTTTAAATAAGAAATAAGAAAAACAGAAATAAGAAACAGAAATAAGATAAACAGAAATAAAAAAATAGAAATAAAAAAAACAGAAATAAGAAAAATAGAAATAAAAAAAAAGAAATAAAAAACAGAAATAAAAAACAGAAATAAGAAAAACATAAAAAACAGAAAAAAAAAACCGGATCCGGACCCGGACCGCCCGGCCCCCCGTACCCGGACCGTCTTGCCCCCGAACCCGTGACGGGCACGGGTATTAAACGGGCAGGGCAGGATTTTTGAAAAAAAAATCCGATGCCCGTCCCGTTTTGCCCATGTGCCCATGACGCTCGTGACCGTGGCTACCCGTGGCCGTGCCCGGGTTTTGCCCGAACCGTTTACCAAACACTAACTGGAACCCATGAGAAATGGATTCCCCATTATTTAAGATTGGGGCGCTATATTATGCCTGAATTGGACGAAAATTACTTAGCGCTCATTATTTGACTAAAATATCATGATTTGAAGGAAAATTACTTGGTGCTCATAAGTCATAACCCAGGGGAGATTAACCAGCATTTATGCACTCAATTGCAGATCAAGGATAAATGAAATTTGTGAGTCCTAACTTAATTGCTATTTCAAGAAAACCCTGAGATAGAGAGAGAGGGACTGTTCATTTGTGTGTAAAATTTAATATATTATAAAATATAAGTATATGATTTCACCAGTAAAGGAACTACCTTTTCTGACACAGCAATTTTGTACGGCTATAGCAATATCAGATCTCAACAAAGATTTTACCAGATGAAGAAATACGAGGACAAACTACTACCTCTGAAAATAAAATTGCAGACTTTATTAATTAACTGGTCCATATGAATGCTAATAAGATGTTCCTTTAGTATAGTGGATTATCATTTTTACGACAGATCATGAGAACTTTGTTGGGTTCAAGTGATATATGTGAAGTTGCCCCGTTAACTGGTTATACTGGTTCTGAAAGTAAATGGTCCTAACTTCTAAGAAGTAATGTTTTATGATAGATTTTAACTATTCAATGGCATTATACATTATTCAGAAGTTTACAAAAGGCCATTATTTTATTTTATTTTATTCACAAAAGAAGCTTACTACATTAGCTGCAGAGTAAGTATGACGAAGGGTGAGGACTGAGGAGGGTATTAAGCTTGCGTGCCTTGTTCCCGTTTGCCAGGAGATGCAACTGATCATCCATCGCCATATGGAAGCACACAATTGGTGAGATTCTCTGTGCCATTTCTTCTTCTTCTCTATCGCTGATTGAAAGGTAGCATCTGCCAATAAATCGACCTCCTCTTGCACATTGTTTCTTGTGGTTCTAAATTTGGAGTGGATGCGGGTGTATCAATTTTGTCATCCATCATATTAAGCACAAAGAGGTCGACCATTTTAGAGTTCTTATCAACTGATCCTATGCATTGTCAAGATAAAAGATCAATAACAATATTAACACGTGTCGACTTTATTTGTCGGTCCATCATTGACATTTATTTCACGATTTTATTTTTGTGTCCTCTTGAGACATACAAAAGATGATATATAAATGAAAAGAAAATCAAGATGATAAATACCTTTGAAACTATAAAAAAAAAAAGATAAAGCTTACCTATCATATGTAGCGGCTGCCGTCTCACTCACTTGTTGTGGTTTTTTCCGTGTCATCTAAGATTGATAAAATTGCTTTTTTGTCACACTTAACCCCACATCCACACTCAAATCTTGATAATGCCTTTCAAAAATTTAATGTAAAAAAAATAGGCAAAGAGATTCTCAACATATCTATTCTTATCGGCTGTGAGAGGAATAAAAATTGAAGAGAACATAATTGAATTCAATAATTGTTGATTAAAAAAAATAGGCAAAGAGATGAAAAGTGTTAATTCAAAAATTGAATTGTAATCGAAAATTGTAAGGCTTTGATCAGATCAGTGTGGACAGGAAGAAAACAGCCCAACAGTAAGCTTAATTTACGAATAATACCATCAAGATGCATGTGCGTTCGCTCACCTCTTCTTCCAATGTTTAACAACAATCAATCATAGTACTAACTTAGTTTAAATAAGGTTTAATTAAAAACTTTGTAAATTACCAAGTCTAAAAACGCTCATAGAATTTATTAGCCAATACAAAAGATTGATGCTCCCAAAATACAATCGTCGAACAAAATCCAAACTGATGCTCCCAAATTCCTCAATCCTCGGATTTCAAAAACAAAACCATACTGATGCTCCCAAAATCTAAAATCAAACTTGAGTGCACTACATATCCAAACTGAAATATAGCACTGGCGGGCACTACAAATCTTAAATCTCGTTCATCATAAGAATTAAATTTTGTCAAGAGCAAGAAATTAACGTACCTGACGTTGCAAAAGAAGGAAGAGGTTGAAGGGAAGCGAGGGCGCGCCCCTGGAAAGACTAAGCTTGGCGGAGAAGCTCCAAGGCACAGAGAGGGGGAGAAAGGAGGAAATAAGGAAAAATTGAGAGAAATTAGGAAATTGCACAAATAAATAATGAAATTAGAAGAGAAAGAAATTTGCCTGAGTATCGATTTTGTTGAGAAATGGTGGAATGAAAGAAACAATTAATAAGCTTGAATCTTACCAACGGGGAAAGCAGAAGCCCGCAGAAATGAAGATTGTCGGTCGCTTGAGACCGGAAGCAGATTATGAACAGAGGAGAAAGGGAAGGGGAAAACTGAATAGGGAAGAGATGAGCAGCAACAGATAATTGGGGAAGTTAAGCTCACACGGAGGAAATGCTCGACAAAAAGGAGGGTAGAGGTGGCGGAGAAGGCAGAGAGAAACACGTAGCAGTGGAGATTAGTACGTGGCGAGCGTAAAAGAAACACGTAGCTGCGTATTTGTTGGCAAAATAGTGTGCCCTTGATATTTCATCGGGCGATACGAACACATTTTCCTCATCGGGTGAAAAAAGCGGACGTCAGCGCAAAAAAGCAGAAATCCTTCATCTCGCATCGGATGGTGATTAAGATGGGCGTTACTGTAGAACGAACAGTAACATCCCATCCAAAATTAGTATATTATAAATTAACAAGTTAGGTACAGCAGCACATGCTGAGAGGTTCTAAATATTCACCTTTGAGAATTTCTTAAATGATATTAAAAAAAAGGAAAAAAAAACAAATATCAATAAGAAATAAAGTATTAACAATCAAATCAAATAAGAAAGTTTAGGAAATGTTTTGAAAAAAATGAGGAATAAAAAAGAAACGTGGATTCCGTGAGTATATGTGACAAGTACATATCTAAATAAATTTAGACTGCTACGCGTATGTTATACTAAATGCACCGCTAATTGCTTAAAATAGAAAAATAATTGCGATTAAAAAGTAAATAGATGAGTTTAGATAAATTTGACACGCGGGATGATAACGGAGTTCGGCAAAACAAAAGCCTACGTCTCCGGAGCGTCACAACCTCTTCTAGATGTGCCTTTCTATACCGAACGAGAAAGGTTTACAACTTGTGAACCGATGAGCACTTACAAACCAACGGGAAGTCACACGGCTAACTCAAAGAGAGAACGAAGTCTCAAAATTTAGATCCTCAAGAAGAACACTCAAGATCTCACTCGGACCGCCCTACCCCTCAAGGGTACCGCGGGCACGGGTATAGGACGGACAGGGCACGGTTTTTGAAAAAAATACCCGAAATACCCAGCCCGAGATACCCGTATACCCGTCGTACCCGTGCCCGACCTCTGCCCATGCCCCTGCCCGGATATACCCGGCCCGCCCGTGCCCTGCCCGAGATTAAAACACTAACCTTACAAAAAAAAAGTGAGATGACTTTATCACTAATAAAATCTAGGTAGATGAGCTATCTTTCAAATTTGAATTTATTCTAAAACATCCTTGGCATGCTTGAAAGTGATATAAAGTAGACGAATAAGGAGATAACTTACATTTTCTGTGAAAATAGCTATACGCCTTATCTCTCAATTATAAGTGATTCCCAATTTTTCCAATCGATAAAATAAAACAAAATAAGAAGATAACTCTTGTCCCTTGTATGCTTGATCATGAGATATAACTCTTTATCTCTGAATTTTAACTCCCAACCAAACATATTTCTTCTGCATATTTGAAAGTAATAAGAGCAATAACTACTATCATCCCTCCCTTATTTTATTTTTTTTAATTTAGTTTTGTGAGATCGGTGTCAAGAGTTATCTTTATTGAGTAGAACTAGAGTGTTCTTAAATTCATCAAGTCTCTTTATGAACTCAATTCTAAAATTTATCGAATTTGTTTTAAACGACAAATTCAAACTATTGAAATTCTTCTATCTTACGAGTGATGCATCTACATGCGAAAATTTTAAATTAATTTTGTATAGAGTCAAGTGGTCAAAAAGTGTCTAAAAATAAATGCATCAAAATTAATTTTATAAACTTTTTAATTTTAACCACTTGACTCTATACAAAATTAATTTAAAATTTTAAAATTTTTGCATGTAGACACATCATTCGTAAGATAGAAGGATTTCAATAATTTGAATTTGTCGTTTAAAGTCAATTCAATAAATTTTAAAATTGAGTTCACAAAAAATTTAATCAACTTAAAAACACCCTACTTCTACTTATCTTTACTCTCATTTCTTACCCTCCAATCAAACATAGTAATATATAAAAAAATTAAAAAAATCCAGTTCTGACCAAAAATTGAAATTGTAGTCAGAGTGACCTGTCAGTGTTGTCATAGTGTTTCAAGATGATAAACGCTACGGTGTTATCAATTTTTTAAGAATTTAAAGATGTGCCCTAAAAAGCCCAAGATAACATCAGAAGATGTTTGCTTTAATACAAGAAAAAAAAAAATTCAATTATTTTATTAAAACCTACTATCTTCTTCATAGATAAAAACTTAAAAGTGCTTTATATACAAAGAGAGACACAATTTTCTGTCTACTTTGGCTTCCTTTGTGGTTTGGTATAAGATAGTTATTATATTTCACACTCAAATGTAATTATGTTTTTTTTAATAAAATAAAATAACAAACAATTGTATTTTTGATAATCGTGAAAATAAAAAAGTTAGAACTAAAAATATGGTCTCTGCGATTTTAGATAGACCGTGTATTTATGTTGGTATATTTTAAAATTTATTTGAACGTTAGTGCCAATAAAACTCATGGTTAATTTTTATTTTTTTGTTTTTTATCTCTCAATGGACGATCAATTATTTTTCAGATTTTCAAATTTGGTACACTATACCTATATATACAAGAAGAACATTTTTTTCTTTTTTGTATTTTGATAGATGCCGAGTTGACCGTCATAGTTTTGCAACAATTTGGTTGTCATATGATAAATACTTGTTTTTTTCATTTTTGTTTTGTTTTGTTGAATGTACAAACTTTTTTTTTTAAACAAAAACAGTACTTAATATCCACTTTTGTTATAAAATTATTCACCGCTATAAATTCATTTTCTATTAAACTTTTGATCTTTTACTATTTAGATAAATAACATAAAATTTCTTTCTGTTATAACTTTTAAAATGAATAACATACATTTTCTTTTGGTGCTAACTCTGAATTTGTAGTTCAAATTTAATTATTTTCCTCATTAACTATATCAGGATAATATATTCTTCAATCCAATTGAAAAGTACATAGAAATGTAATCCAATGGACTAGAATAGGAATTTTAATTTTTGAATTGAAATTTAATAATAAGAAAAATATTAGTAACTAACAAGAATTTATTCATAACATATTGCTAAATTTTCAAACTATGATCCTAATTGAGAATACTTTGTACTAAAACCTTATCTAGGGTTTGAGAAGGTATAGAGAAGCGAGAATAATTAATTTCCCCAAAAGAATACAATAGGAGAAATAAATTACTACCATTTTAAATTGATTCGGTTTTATTAGAGCATTGCACAAGCTACTTTCTCAATAACAATGGGAAAGATTAATGGAGAATCGGTGGAAATTTCCACTTCTTTTTAAAAGAAAATAACAATGGAAAATAAAGAAAAAAAATAATACCTTATTTTTATTTTGTTGAAATCGATTCTCGCTAAATCTCTATTTTGTCTTGTGATTTGTGGATGCCTCTTTGTTTTAGTCAAATTTCGTCGGTTTTTTTCTTCCCTTTTCGCCGAGCCTTCGCCTTTGATAAAAAAAAAATGACGAATAATGAATTATATTTTGAATTCTAATCAGAAATTAATTTAGAAACTCATAAATTATTTTCTTATTCTATCATTGGCAATTATTGTCTTGCACAAGTAGACTCAAAATAATTAATTTCTAGGCAAGAAATATAAATGAGCTGAGCTCGAGGTTAGGCAAGGAATATCAAACTCCAGCTTAAGGCTAGCTCAATTATTAAGATTTTTTATTTATTTATTCTCATATTATTATTATTATTATTATTATCTAATAATTAATGTTTATTGTTTTCTAATTATTTTATCTTTTTTTTTTGAATAGTACAATACTTGAAAATAAATTACAACTATACATAAAAAATGAGCATATCATTGAGGACCAAATAATCCAAATTGAATAATATAATTTAAAGTATAAAGTTATTTCGAGTTGAGCTCGAGCTGGCAGAAAAAAATTAATCCCAAAATTCGAGGTTGAGGCGTTGAGATTACAATTTTTTCTTAATCAAACAAGTTGAGCTCGAGGTAGATTCGTTATTTTCTCTTACAGTTTCATCGTACGCACTTATTTATTTGTTAACACATTGGAAATCTAATTATAATGTTAAAATATCATCTTATGAACTTGTAAAAGTAATAAAAGAACTGACTATTTTCGTGTGAAAAGAAGATTTCTTATAAGAATTATACTATTTTATGCAATGCACTGTGTAAGTATCAAATTGAATATTTCTAAATGAGTTAGGCTGGGGTGCTATGGATAGCATAGTGGCCTCCCGTGCTACGGCTCAATATTCAAGTTTTCAAAATCCAAACGGTCGATCCGAACCGTTCATCTTATTCTCCATATTAATATCTGCTTGGAGACCAAATTTTATAATTTTCTGAATTTTTTTACTATTTATTAAGCCACTTTGAAAATCGCTAATCCAACGGTTTTACTGTTTTGTGCAGCCACCGTTGGATCAACAATTTTGTAAAATACTTAATAAATAGTAAAAAAATTCAGAAAAATGTAAAACTTGGTCTCCAAGCAGATATTAATATGGAGAATAAGATGAACGGTTCGGATCGACCGTTTGGATTTTGAAAACTCAAATATTGAGCCGTAGCATAGAGACCTCTATGCTATCCATAGCAACCCAGCCTAACTCTTTCTAAATTATTATATTGTAATAATTCCAAATATATTTTTTTAAGGACCCGATCCATTCGTTAACAAGCCCGATGAGGAAACGGATCATTCAATTATTCAAACACCGAGAAAAAAACAAACCACTGTCAAATTAAATAAGGCCGGATCCAGAGGTACACTGTCAGCCATAGTTATGCACTTATGCTCCATAAACAATAATGACGCCCGATCACAATTTCAAAGCGATACAAACAGAAACTTCCAAACATTGTGAACCAAATATTTCTCTGCCAATTTGGTAAAATTTTGTCAATAGACGTATATGGCTTTTTTCAAAATTTAGTATTGTACTATTGTCACATGTTTCGCCAAAAATCTTGGGACTGAAAAATCATAAAGTTTGAGAAAAATCAAAAGGCTTGTTTAAGACTGCACACATACTGAAGTGATGTAGGTCACCAATTAAGATAGTTTTTTTTTTCCCATAAGCTTCAATTTAACGATCTTTAATTAGCACATAAATTCCAACATATACTGTTTGTTTTACGTCATTCAGCTTGGTTGAGAATCTAAACAGAGGACCTTCAAAATTACAACTTCAGATCAACCGATAGATCAAACAAGAAGATGGATGATTCAGAAAAAGCTACTATTTTACAGATCCATTTAACCATGCTGCATAAAACGTACAATGAAACACAAACGCGCACACACACACTTGCTCACTTACTAACTCACACACTTAACTACTAAAGCCACAAAACAGAACCTAGCTAAAACATTTTTAAGTACGGAAAATTCATAGTATGTTTAATTAGTTTATCAGGTTCCTACTCCCCAGAGACTAAGATACATGACAGTACGGAGTGCCTCATCCTCAGATTTGATCTGTTTATTCTCAATCTCACCAGTGGTGATCTCACCTCGCTGATTCGCTCTCTCACCGGAAAGATTTCTGATTCTCTTTGTACCAGATCCGCCCGGTAAGGCGTCTTTTATGGTCTTGAGCGCCTGATCCTTGAACTGTATCGCAAATCTCATGTTAAGGTACCTAATTTGTCAGCAACAACTATGGAAAAAAACCTAACGCATTGGAGAAGAAAGAGATTTATAGGCGGAGAGATAGGAAGACTCTAGAAACGTATTCATATCACCTAAAGTAACTCAAATTTTGATTTTAGATCCAGACCATCAGATCTGTTTCAGCACGAATATTTAAGGGGACCTTTGCATTCCATCTCGGGTCGGATTGACCCGGATTCTGATCGAACGGTGATTGTGTAACCATAAAATTTAAGTTACTTCAGTGCTCGGGAGTCACAATACCGGATATTGAATCCACGTAGGATTAGGATCGAAAATATCTTGATCACAGATCAGCCGTAAGGTGTCGAAGAGAATGGTGTAAAATTTACCCATAGAATGGTGCCACGTGTAATATCACCTTTGGCGTTTTTTGTTGTCCTGTTTGTTTTGGCAGTTGGAACTTGAAACAATAATTTCGTGCAGCCCAATACTAGAGTACCGGTTTTTGTTCTGGCCTCAAATCATTGTTCAACCCAAACACGCCAATTTAAAAGGTAAACAAATTTTAGTATTGGGCATTTTTGAAATTTAATATTGGTTATACAACGGAGCCTATATAAAATTATGGGCTTCAATTACAGCCCAATAATGTTATGATGAGTGGTACTCTGTAAGCGCAGTCGTTCGGTATACATTAAGATTCGTGCAGACAGCTTATAGATTCGTTCGGATCAAGTGTGCACGAATTTGCTTGAACGGCGTCGCGTTCAGATTCTTGCGTAATCGATCCGAAAGAAACTCTTTGAGCTGTCGGTACAGTAACTATCACTCCGTTAGAAGACGCAACTCAAATCGCCACAGGTAGAGATCTTGAGTCAATTATCTGAGGTAACATAATATTTCTGTTTATATACAGACCGTCCAATCACTTTCCGGGCCAACCCGACCCGAGGTGGAATGTCCAGGGCCATTTAATATTCCTGAGGATTCTGATCGGACAGTCTGGATGTAAACATAAATATTCTGTTACCTTAGGTGATTTGGATTCAAAGGTATCCGTGGCCACTATCTTAAACCCAGGTAAGTACCGGATAAGGCCCGATCTCCTCCCGACCTCTCTCTCTCTCTTTCTTTGCTTCCTTTCTTCGGAATCTCGTAGCTATTGCCACGTGTAGAGATCTTAGTGGATATAGTTTTCCCGGTGCCGACGAAGCGACGCAACTTAAAAACAAATTTGTTGTGAGTCAATCTCACTCACAATCTAACAAGTAATGGCGGCCATTGCATCTCTGCCGTTCGCGGCGGTGGTACGACACGTATCGTCAGAGCGGCGATCGGGGATGTCTCTTTCAAGCTCAGTCGTGAGTTCTAGCAGTGTGAAGCTTGTATTGGGTGTCAGATGTAACAAAATTAGCTCGAGATTGGTGGTGCGTTGTGTGGCTGCGCAAAGTGGTGAGCTTTGTTGGTAATTTACTACTTTTGTTGGTACATGGGGGGGTTAATCGTAACTTAATTAACGCTATTTTTGCGAATTTTTTGAATCGTGGTGACTAAATTTTGCTAGTTTTCTTTGGTGAATGGCTACGTTAGTACTAAAATTCATCACCTTGTGTAATTTTGGATACTTAGAATATTTATTAAATTTTTCAATTTTTGTGGATAAAGAGCTCAATTATTTCGTTCTATTTTTTGTTGGGGCTCTGGAGGCAATGTTCACTACTTTATTGATAATTTATTGACAGTATAATGAAAATTCTTCAATTTAAGCATAGGTTTTGCTTACAATAAATAGAATAAAACATACATAATTATTTCATTTATAAAGTAAGTATTTTCTTTCATTGATTCTTAAATGTAGATATTCCGCCCACTGTGGCAGACACAAAGATGAACTTTCTCAAATCATACAAAAAACCGATACCGAGCATATACAACACTTTATTACAGGAACTACTTGTGCAACAGCATTTGATACGGTACAAGAAAACGTACCAGTATGACCCACTATTTGCACTAGGGTTTGTCACGGTGTACGAACAACTGATGGAGGGGTACCCCAGTAATGAAGACAGAGAGCAAATATTTAGGTCTTATATTAATGCCTTAAATGAAGATCCTGAACAATACAGGTAAGCAGCTTCTAATACTTTTGTTTTTCTTATCCAGGTTCCAATTTAATTCCTGCAAAGCACACATCAATCTGTACTATGGATCTATATCTTTGTTTTCGAAGTCCAAATAATCGATCCGAACCGTTCAACATAATTTTCATATGAAAATGTACTTGGAGATCAAATTTTACATTATTAAAATTTTTGTACTATTTTTTTAAATAATTAGAAAATCACATAATTTAAAAAGTCCGGACCATCCAAAATTAGTGACTTTCAACCTATAAAAAAATATAGTAAAAAAATTGTAAAAAAAAAGAGTGAAATCTGGTTTCCAACTACATTTTCATATAAAGATCATGTTGATCGGTTCAGATCGACTGTTTGAACTTCGAAAACATAGATACAGATCCATAGTATGGGCCGATCCGCGCTTTGAAAAGTAGCGTATTCTCACTCCATTCCTGTATTTCTTGTTGACTTTGCTGATAGCACTCAAATACCTCATAATTACAATTTGCATCTAACACTTATACTAGTAATATGAGGTACAAAAGATGACTATGCTATGTCTGATGGTTTATATTTCTGTATTAATTCAACTGATTGTATGTATTACTGATTCATACTAATTAGATGTCTGGAGCCAGTATCTAAATTGGTCTGATTTTAGTTGCAATTATGCACTGAAGTAGGAAACTCACCTGATGTAGGGGCAGAATTGTAGGCTGGTTCCTTGGTTTATTCCATATAAAACCATTTTTTTATGTTGTTTGCAACTGATTCACTACTTCCTTTTCAAACTGACAAAAAAAAAATTATTGAGTCAATTCACAAATAACACTCGGTGCTTACAACTCAACTTTACATGAATAATAGAATGGCTGAATTACTTGTCACATGTTCTGGTATTAATTACAGTGATTATTTATTTATTAATTATGTTTGGTTTGGAACTCAATATCTTTCTGGTTACTTGAGCTTAGAAAAGCTTGCTTGGCAAGTTTATTAAAAAAATTTACAAAATAAAATTTTCCTTTAAATTGATTTAATAGCTTACTTTTTTTTAATATATAAGTTAAGTGTTGTATATCCTTTTGCAAATGCAATAAAACTCTGGGGTGACTTGCAAAAGGTCAATCTTTTGGTGAAAACATATTTATAATCGCAAGATTCTCCTTCTCAAAGGACATCTAAGCCAACAAAAAAGTTCTAGTTAGAAAATAATGGCTAAATTGAGTTTTTAGATTGTTCTGATAAAAGTCTAGGCTATTTATCTAATCTGTCGTAATAGGGCTGATGCGAAAAAATTGGAGGAGTGGGCTCGATCTCAGAATGCGAGTTCATTGGTGGAGTTCTCGACAAAAGAGGGAGAGGTAGAGGCAGTATTCAAAGATATATCTGAAAGGGCAGGGGGTAAAGGCAATTTTAACTACAGCCGGTTTTTTGCCGTTGGTTTGTTTCGGCTTCTTGAACTTGCAAATGCACCCGAACCATCTGTTCTAGAAAAGGTACTATTCCTTTTCATTTTTATATAATTTCATGTGTATACCTCGAAAAATTGTAATATCTTGTGTGTGTACTCTTGTATAATGTGACATCTGTCAAATACCTTTGCAATGCATTAAAATATGCATCCCCTTCTTTGATAAGGATTACAGGCAATTGAGGGGTCATCCCTGAATCTTTTGAAATAATATTTTGTACATGCGACATATCCAATGTTCTATAGGTGAATGATGGATGATACTTCTCAATGTGCCAGGGGGGAGGGGGTGCACATGATATTTTAGTATTATTTCAAGGCAAGGGTAGATACTAAATTGCTCGTATAATTTACTTATTAACTCTCACTGACAACACGGAAATATAGAATTAAGTTTTGGTGCCAAATGTATTGGTCCTAGAACTGATTTATCTATTATCCTATTATTTTTTTTATAGGAAAGCAAGTTAACACACATCCTTTATGAGTGTATGCAATTAAGGAGCAAAGCTAGGGTGTGCTATGCTCACCAAGAGGGGGCTTGGTGAGCAGAACTCCAAAATTTATTGGATTGGCTTCAAACAATGAATCCAAATCGTTGTCAATCTACTTTACGAGTGATGCGTGTACATGCAAAATTTTGAAAATTTGAAAATTTGAAATTCAAAGTCAAGCAGTAAAAAATGATGAAAAATGAATGCATGAAAATAACTTACAAAACTTCATTATTTTTTACCGCTTAACTTTATTCTAAATAAATTAAAAAAATTCAAAATTTTGCATGTACAAGCATCACTTGTAAAGTAGATCAGTTTCATTGTTTGAAGAAAATCCGATAGATTTCACGCTAGCTTTACTCACAATTAAGCACCCTCACCTAACATCAGGATTTAGTGCATTTTAGTGAAACAAATTGTACACATTACCATTAATTTCATAACCCATTATCTTTTTTAACTAATCTAGGCCACATATTGAGATCAACAATGTGATTTCCTTATCAACCAAAATTCCTTCTCTGTACTTTTGTCCCATTTCGCTAACAGCTAATTACCATGGCTTGATGAGAAAAATTTTAATTCTACAATGGTTTGTGCAAAAATAATTGAATTGTGCAAAAATAAGTGAATATAAAATTTAAAATTATGGTCACTTTAAACAAATAAGGTCATGTAGTTGTTTTTTCTTTTCCATAAAAAGCTAACGCTTGTATGAGGTCATTTTATTTCATTATATCCTTGTGTTATACTTGGTTCCTACTTTCGTGCAGCTTTGTACTGCATTGAATATAAACAAGAGAAGTGTGGATAGAGATCTGGATGTGTACCGCAATCTCCTTACCAAACTGGTACAAGCCAAGGAGCTTCTCAAGGAATATGTTGAACGGTACTTTTATTTTCTTCAATTTGTTATTCTGTTCTTTTTTAACAAGGGATGTCATCAAATAAAACTCAATTTTTAAATTTTGACATATAAACCATCTTTGCATTGGTTTACACTATTAGTGTCACTTGCAATATAAGCTATTTGCTCCTCATTCTAAAAAGCCCTATGTTTTGTACATACAGAAAGTTTTCTTAAATTAAGTTATAATAGTAGAAGTTCCTCTGAGACTATTTGACTTTGATGAAATAATTTCTTCTTATAAGCATTGATGCGTAGACCAGGACCAGGATGTAAATACAGTATCAGTATCAAATATTTTGATTTTTTTTCTTAGAATTACAAGATGTAAATACAGTATCAAATGTTGGGTGACTGTTTCAAAATATACCCATAACACTCAATTATGCTATATTTCATTATAAGAATTTAAATTTGTGTCAATATGTTTTTAAGTACCTCTGGAAGATTGTTAACCCGTAATTATTTATCAATTTCATATTTTTTTTCTTTTACTATTTATTAATTTTAATTTATGGTGACAGTGAGAAGAAAAAGAGGGAAGAAAGGATGGCGGAATCTCAGCCTCCGAAGGCGAATGAAGCCATAACTAAATGCACTGGAGATACCCACTTGACAATGCTGTAGAAATTTTTCGGTTCTTTTGTTTTATTTTTTATTTTACTGTAAAACATCACTACCACTACCAGTTTATAATAGAGAGCGATGTTTACCGCCAATTTGTATTTACTAATTTGGAGTATAACATATTTAAAATTTTCTCTTCTGTTGAGCTGGCACTGTCAATTGTGAGTTATTTTCTCATTAACTAATTATTTTCATCCCATGTATTGAAAGAAAGTGGCATATAAATCCAGTTCTCAACTTATTGCAACAATGTTTTCACTTGATGTTGTATATTATTTATTCCCCATATATACTCTCTAATTTAGTCGTGCACATGTACTATTTTCCCAGTTTAGACTTACAAATTGATATTAGAGCCTGTACCGGTCTGGTACCAGACAATGCTAGTAGCTGTAGATCAATAATTATTTTCTAAAGAATAATTATACAGCCAGTTTCCGGGAAAAAAAAAAGAACAAATTGAACTGGCAACTATATCTGAAAATAATTTGTACAGAGAACAGGGGGCGAACAAAAAAATGTTCCAGATTATTTCACACAGCCCAAGGACCCAGAGAGAAACAACAGACTAGTACAACAACAAACGATGACCACAAACGAGATTTTTATAACCAAAAAAAAAAACGAGATTTTTGCTCATCGACCAATCCAAACCCACCACGTGGCACCAATAGAAATCTCCATCCAAGCTTCTCTAGATAAGGCAGGATAAGGCCTTCATAATCATAACCATTAAATAGATATCAAATCCATGTCCATCGTCCGATGCCCCACCTCGTAGATAAAACGCCCAACCAAACTAATTCTATAAGATATAACCCTCTCTTTAATCTCTGAAAGACGCTAATTTTCACACCAGTATCAGAACAAAATAATTTTTTTAAATCATGGCGTCTACACTTGCTGCTGGAGCTAGTACATTTATTGCCACCCGTTCCGGCCGGGTTGGCCGGGTTGGTCGGGTTCAGGCTAGGTTCGGTTTTGGTAAGAAAAAGGCTGCTCCAAAGAAAACTAAAGCACCTTCCACAGACAGGCCATTGTGGTATCCCGGTGCAGAGGCACCCGAATGGCTAGACGGGTCTTTGGTTGGCGATTACGGGTTTGACCCGTTTGGTCTCGGAAAACCCGCTGAGTACTTGCAGTATGACATCGACTCCTTGGATCAGAATCTGGCAAAGAATGAAGTGGGAGGGCTCGTGGGCACCCGGTTTGAAGTCGGTGAGGTGAAGTCCACTCCGTTCCAGCCTTACACTGAGGTGTTTGGTCTCCAGAGGTTCAGAGAGTGCGAACTGATTCACGGAAGGTGGGCCATGTTGGCGACACTTGGTGCTCTAACAGTCGAGTGGCTTACCGGTGTCACATGGCAAGACGCCGGCAAGGTATATGCTTGTTTTCTTCATTGTTTAATATAGGTCTATTTTAATTAAGTGTATATATATTGAAGTAAGAATTTATTATTCGTTACCAGGTCGAGTTGATTGACGGCTCCTCATACCTCGGCCAACCGTTGCCTTTCTCGATTTCCACACTGATCTGGATCGAGGTGTTGGTCATCGGCTACATCGAATTCCAGCGCAATGCTGAGCTGGACTCAGAAAAGAGGCTCTACCCAGGTGGGCCCTTCGACCCGTTGGGTCTTGCAGCCGACCCAGAGAAGTTTGCCACACTTCAACTGGCTGAGATAAAACACGCACGTCTTGCGATGGTTGGTTTTCTAGGGTTCGCTGTTCAGGCCGCCGCGACCGGCAAGGGCCCGCTGAACAACTGGGCTACCCACCTAAGTGACCCGCTGCACACCACCATCATTGACACATTCTCCTCTTAAGTCTTGAGCTTGGTGTTGTTGCAAAGGAAAGCAATGATGTGTTCTTTGGTTGAATTGCTCCTCCCTTGTGTAATTTGATCAGCTATCCTTTGATGTAATTTTGTGAGGGTATGAGGTTGGTTTAGTAACTTTGTTGATCACACCATCTTGTAATTATTAAATTAAATTGAATCGCCAAGATACTGCAACCTTGGATGCATTTTTGTTGTCTTTCTGCAATGTGTTTTGCTTAAATGTACTTGATCCAAATACAATTTTAAAAATAGTAAAAAGATATGAAAAAAGAGAGTAAAATTTGGTCTCCAAATACAATTTCATATAGATCTCATGTTGAGCAAATCGAATGAGCTGTTTCGACTTTAAAAACCGAAATATAAAGTAATAGTATGGATCAAAGTTCTAAATAACTATTATCGAATGCAAAGAGTTTTAAAAAAAAAAACTATTACAAATAACATGGCTATAGCGAAAATTACTGTACATTTTTTTTAAAATTATATTCTATATTTCTGCTAATTATCAACATTATTAACATTAGAAAATAATAATAACAACCAAATGACAATTAATCTAAATCTATACATTTTTTAATCATGCAAATAAGAAAAAAAAAAACGATCTACAAGGTAATTCATACTTCATAGTATTACAGATTATAATAGACAAATGCCAATTAATTTTACAAGTGAACCGAAGTTAGTACTTATTATTTTTACAGATTATAATAATCAAAACCAGCTTTTAATTGAAATGAAGTGCAATAATTTCACAAGTGAATACTAGACAAAGTGCAAACAAAAAGAATAATTAATATTTGAATATTTTCTAATATAGAAGGAGATATTACATCACAAATAGGAACAAAAGCACAAAGTTCAGTTTAGCATATCTAGCTAAATCGAATCATTAATTAATACTAGACAAATAACATATGCGGATCATGTAGCATCACAAATACGAACAAAAACATAAAAACCCATGTAGTATAGCAGTGCGCAATAGTGAGCAGCGATAGTAATGGTTGCTATTACAACTATAGCGGTTATAATTAAATTAACGCACTTTTATTTCATAACTTAACTTTTATGGTTCGAAAAAAATATAGCGCAACTATAAACAGCTATTTAGAATCTTGATATAGACCGATCGGTGTGCGCTATGCATAATACCATAACCATTGCCTCACTCTATAAGCACATTGCACAATGCACACTCAACGAGTCCGTATCTAGGGCTGTCAAAAAAGCTCGCGGCTCGTGGCTCGCCTCTAGCTCGCTCGCTAACAGCTCGCTCAGTAGTGGACTGAGCTATTAACGAGCCAGCTCGGCTCAGGCTCGGGTCAAAATAAACGAGCTGAGCCAGGGGTCAGCTGGCTCGTTAAGTTACAGTTAATTTAGGGTTTAGTCCCGTATAATTTTAAGTGTCCAGTCCCATTTTTAAAGGCGCAATTATGCAAAATTGATGTATTTTCGGTTTGGAAAGAAAGGATATGGCTTTAGTTGCTTGAAGATGTGCCTGCTGGACAATTTCTTAAATTTTTTGAATGAGATTTTTTATTTTTTTTATTTTTGAATTTGTATAATAACAGCCCAATAAAGCCCAGCGAGCCAGCTCGTCAGCTCGCGAGCTAGCTCGGGCTGGCTTGTCACAAGCTGAGTCAGGGGTTTTGACTCGGGTGACCTAGGTCCAGCTCGCTTGGTCCAGGCTCGGGCCAAAATAAACGAGCTGAGCTAAGGCCCAGCTCGGCCCGAGCCAGCTCGTTTACAACCCTATCCGTATCCTCTGAAATATCTCAAACTTTGAGTGGATTCAAAGCCGGTGTTAATTTCTATTCGGTGTATATTTGAAATGGAGGGGGCAAGCTAAACGTGCTTTGAGATTCATGCAGAACGTATTTGGATGGTCCCGATGTTGCACAGATCCACTCGAAGTTTGAGATATCAGGATGTGAATTCACGCTCAACTGAGCACAAAATTACTTTCACTTGGGCTTTGAACTAATATAGCAGCTTATATGGGCTTTCATTTAGGCCCAAACCAGTCTCGATTTTGACCCAAATTGGTAATTGGCTGGTGGAGAGAAAAACAGAGAGGTCACCTCTCCTTCACAAATAAAACAAGAGAAAAAAAATACTGAGAAGGTCAAGCAAATCCTTTCCCGCCATGGCTGTGCTCAACTGTTGGTACTCTAATCTCCCTCGATCCAACGGCTCTCGTCAACGCTACAACTCCATCAGGTGCCTCTCACCACTTATCAGATCTCTGTTCGCTCCATTTAACTATTGCCATGCTAGTTTAATTAGAGGTATCTGACTGACAGGTACAAATCTAATTTATTGTAAATACGGTTTTAGATTTTTTGATTGTTAGGTCGGGGTATTGGGTTTCGGGCCAGTTCATGCGTTGTACAAGAATAAATTAATTTATGGTTTCTGTTAATTTTTTGATAGATTTGGTAATCCTGAGATTTCATGTATTCTGGTTTTTAATCAGTTATGTTTGCTTAGGTCATGTTTACTTCCTTTCCCAGTGGAGAAAGCAAAGTATCACCGCCAGCTGTCAGTCGCCATTGAAGCGGTTCAGCGTGCCTGTTGCCTATGTGTAGATGTAATTTTTTTTGTTCTTGTCCCTTTAGTTTTTCCTAATTTGCACATATGCACTTCCTATTAATAGCTGTATTTTCTTTAGAATTTAGATTAATGCTACAAACATACTATGTATATATGTGCATTTTCCTGTAATGTACATATACATTGATTATTTTATTGATAAATTCATTTTAAGTACTTTTTAAACAGTCTTTCATTTAATGTTTATTTTTTTTCCTTCTTTCGTTTTCTTTTGTGGGGAGGGACCTATATCAGGTAAAGAAATCATTGCTCTTTAATGACCGTCGGATACTGGAAAAGACTGATCAAACGCCTGTAACAGTTGCAGATTTTGGTGTTCAGGCTCTTATTAGCTTGGGTAAGTTCTTTATTTTACCATTTAGTTCTTATTAATTAGTCTTTCTGCAATTTGGCAATATTAATTAAATGTAGAGCATTAATGGTTGGCAATAGATGATGTTTCTTTTTTTTCTAAAATTTTATGGTTATAACAATGCATACCACAGAGTCATGCTACTCCATTGCAAATAAGTGAATAACAGATATTTTAGGAATCAATATACAGAAAGGCCAATTGTTTTGCACCATAGTTTAATTTGTCCTCATTATATAAGCGAGCAACTTTTTTATTTTGCATTTCATAGAATTGGAGAGGGAATTTCCAGCTATACCCCTGGTAGCAGAAGAAGACTCAGCATTTCTAAGGTCCAAATCTGATAGTAAAAGGGGTTATGATGGTAACAATGTTGTTGTAAATGCAATATTTGATGCTGTTTCTGATAAGATCGACGGTCGAGATGAGAATTTCAACACTGATGATGTGCTAAGAGCAATTGATAGAGGAGGCAAGGATGCCAGCTCCTTTAGCGAACAGCCGGCAACATATTGGGTATATTAGTAATTTCGTAAATTCATCATGCTTGATCAGTACTTTGTACCAGTACTATATATTACCATACACAAAATCTGAATAATGAAGGAGAATATCACCCGAACAGGAGGAGAGAAAACAAAAATAATGATACTGGTATATTTTTAAATCTGCTCCACTATAGAAAAGAACTATAATCTATTTTGTTTAAATAAATTTAGGTCCTAGACCCGATTGACGGAACTAAAGGGTTCTTGAAAGGAAGTGATGCCCTCTATGTGGTATGTCTTTTTTGTTGTTGTTGTTGTTGTTTTATTAGTACAACTGTATTTCAGGGACCATATTGGTCCCATTTGATATGCGAGAAAATTAGGGATTGTTGAAAAATCTAAGAAAAGTCTTTCTAGATCAAAGTTTCTTGTCACAGATGACATGTTTGGTGTGTGAGATTTTAGAATCCAGGAAACTCTTTTAATTGTTTGAATAATAAGAATAATGGTCATAGAAAAGTACTAATAATAATAACATAATACTAATAATCATAATAATATTATTATTGATATAATTATAATAATAATGATAATGATGGAGATTGAAACAAATAGAGACAAATTACTAAGATATAGAATTTATAATAATATGATGATAATAATAATAGTTAGTAGCAATAATAATAATTATTATATTAACATTATAAGAGGAGGGATCCAATTACACCCTTTTTTGGTGATACCGGATTACACCCTATATTTTTAAAGTCCAAATAGTCGATCCAAACCATTCAAATTTTATAATTTTTTGGATATCAAATTTTACATTTTTTTGAGGGTACAAAAATTCTATGGTCTGAATATAGCGATTTTGTTAAATACTTAATAAATAGTAAAAAAATTCAAAAATATGTAAAATTTGACATGCAAGCACATTTTAATATATCCATTATGTTGAACGGTTTGGATCGACTATTTAAACTTTTAAAACTTTGTAAATGGAGAGTGTAATTCGGTGTCACCAAAAAAGGTGTAATTGGATCCCTTCTCACATTATAATTGTTTTTATCATATTATAATATGTGGAATATTGTTTTCTTCACAAAAAGTTGGGAAAACACGGTGAAGGAAAGTAAATTCATATCACCTAAGGTAACTCAAATTTTGAGTGTGGATCCGGATCATCCAATCTGCTTTGGTACGAAATATTAATGGTGCCTGTGCATTCCACCTCGGACCGGATTGGCCTGGATTCTGACCGGATGGTTTGGATCTAAACTCAAAATTTGAGTTACCTCATAGGATTCAGACTCAAGGTAAGTTAGGGGACCAGATTTGTGTTTTTAGTAAAATTTGTCAATCAAACAATTTGAAGAAAGTAGTTTCTTTCATTCTTTCATGCTTTCGCTCATTTTCCAACATATCAAACAAGCCAATTATTCAATCTGGTACGGACCGTGTTGTAAAATTTAGGTATTTCTGGAACCCGAACGCAAAGTTCTGGAAACACATTGGAATTCATTAATATTTGATTTTGTTCCTTCTAGGTCGGTCTAGCACTTGTAGTTGAAGGAGAGATAGTATTAGGCGTGATGGGGTGTCCAAATTGGCAAAACGACCTCCTAACCAGCACAAATTACAATGATGTCCAACCTGGAGTCATAATGGTAGCGCACCTAGGCTGTGGCACATGGGCAAAGTCGATATCCTTTGACGCGGGCAATTTGGTCAATTCTCTTGACAACATTTGGAAAAGATGTTTTGTGGATGGCTGCTCAGTTTTGCAAAAATCACGATTTTGTATTCCCGAGAGCCAGACTTGGGATTTGATACCTTTGTCTAATGAATTCGGATATACTACCGATAACCTTGATCCAACTAACGATGGAAAAAGTATACTTCTCTTACGAGCATGTTGTGGCAGGTGCGGAATCATTTTGGCATTTACTACTAATATAAGGATCTCAAATACAAAGACACTGTACCAGTCATGACCAAAATTTATTCAATTTTTGTTTTTGTTCCTTTATAGGCAGCAGAACTGTAATTCTACTATGCTATTTTGTCAAAAGTTGTGTTATAAGACTGTATTAGTCATGACCAATTTTTTTGTAATAATAAAGGTCTCAAATACATAGGAACTGTTACCAGTCATGACCAAAATTTATTGAATGTTTGTTTTTATTATTTTTTCCGGCAGCAAACTGTAATTCTACTTTCCGATTATGTTCAAAAGTTGTGTTAAAATACAGTACTGTTACATATTGGTTGTACCTTGAGAGAAGTATATATATTTAATTTTTCAATGGATCATTGTTTGTTTTTGGTAGCCTGTGCAAATATCTGATGGTAGCATCTGGTAGAGCTTCGGTGTTCATTCTTCGAGCAAGAACGAAGACTATAATCAAAGTAATATTTCGGATTTATTTCTTCATTTCCAAATGGTAGGAAATTTTAATTATAGTAAGGCTATGGTGCTATACATAGCGCACATTTGTTCATACTATAAGTACATATCTCTATTTTTAAAGTCCAAACAGTTGGTCCGACCCACTCAACATTATCTCCATATGAAAATTTACTTGGATACCAAATTTTTTTACTATTTTTTTAAACAGGTACACAATTTCTAAGGATTCTAGACTATCCTAGAGTAGTGATTATTTACTTATTTGAAAAGACAGTAAAAGAAAAAAATATAAAAAATATAAAATTTGACCTCCAAGTACATTTTCATATGGAGCTCATGTTGAGCTGTTTGGATCGACCGTTTGGAATTTGAAGATGAATATATGCATCCATAGTACGGACAGATATGCGCTATGCATAGTACCATAGTCAAGTATTGATTAGTTTACTCAAATCTACTTTTCAGGCATGGGATCATGCGGTTGGAGTAATTTGTGTGCACGAAGCAGGTGGTCAGGTAATTCCTCTTCACATTGATATTAATTTGTGTAAATTTTAACACTTTTAAAACTCTCATTAGATATGAAATACTGAACTCAACTCAAAATTCACGCCCTTCTGATCAGAAAAGATAAAACTCCTCCAAAACATAATAGTACCTAATAGAAGTCATATCACCTGAATAAACTCAAATTTTGAGTTTAGATCTGGACCGTCCAATCTGCTTTGGCACGAATATAAAAGGGGCCCCGTGCATTCCACCTTGAGCCAGATTGGTCCAGATTCAGATTGGACGATTTTGATCTAAACTCAAAATTTCAGTAACTTCAGAGGATCCAGACTCGGGACTCAACCAAACCGAAATAACCCAGAAAGAATTATAAATTAGTGGAATAATTTGAGTTACTTGGTCATTTTTTTTTTGTATATACTTTCGTAATTATAAATTAGTGGAATAATTAGATATTACATTTGATCATGCTTTTACAAATGATTTGAATAATTAGGTTAGTGATTGGGATGGTAACCAATTGAACCTTGTCGCCGATATAGAAGAACGAAGAATTATATTCCCTTCGGGAGGGGTAATTGTGTCAAATGGTACATTACATGCTGAGATTATAGATATCATTTCTTCATATACTTCAGTATCTTGATTTTTATTTAATTTCCATTCATTCTTGAATTTTTTTTATGTAATTTTTCAATTTTCCTCTCTTATAAATGTACTTACTGTGGAAATGTTTATGTTGAACAAGATTTATGTCATGAATGATAATAACTTCAATTTTCCTCGTTTCAAAAATAAAATAAAATAATAATATTCATATCTTTGAATGGTGTAAGATTTCGCTTTCACTTCTGGGATTGTTTTGTTGACTCTTGAGGAATGATATTTATTGACACACGTTTTCTTTTTCACATTTCTAATAAATTATAAAAATGTCAAAAAAAAGTTTTAAAATATATAAATAACAAATGGAAAAGTATTATTGCCTTTGTTTGCTTGTTTACGTACAGTGCAGCATTTTGATATGTGTTGGAAAATCACACGTCAAATGTCAACTGTACCAAGGATATATACCATACAATGAGAAATTTAAAGTTACAAAGGCTACATATGCAAAAAGTTTGAAAGTAAAAAAAAAATGAAGTCACAACCACATACCCCGCATATATAATGAAATAAAAAGGATATGCTGTTGTATTATATAATAATTTAATGAGGTGTTTAAGCACACGTATATGCGTGTATTGTGCACCATGTTCCCAGTTTGTTGGCACCAAATTGGGACACCTCATTTAGCATTTGACCTTAAAATACACTATTTGCACTAAGTATGACAAGAAAGAGTTTGTTGGATTAGACCAAAACCAGGGAAACAGGTTATTCAAAGCCTTAGAGAGGAATTTGTGCATGGACTCAAATAATTTAAATGTGTTGTGTCAAACCTAAATATTCTTCTTGGTATTTACAAGGTAAAAGGGTTATTTTAACTATACCCTTTCACTTTATTGAAATCATTACTTTTATTAGGAGCACCTTTCATGAATCATATTAAGATTTGGAGTATGTTTCTTATTTTCATAACTGGAGTTTCTTATTAACTTATGAAATAATGGTCGTAGTAAAATTAATACCACATATTTTTTTTTTTTTTTGCAAATAATACACTTTTGAGAGGATAAGTATGTACTAAACAAAAAATGCATGATATCACTTCATGACACCAGGGACAAATTAATACAAGGACATTGATACTTTATGTATGAGAGTTGGTAATAATAAACCCTTAAAATTATATAACACAATGGGCAAATTAAACTATAGAAATTTAAATACACTACATAGAAAAAGCATTTGAAATGTACACAATAGTATACAAGCAAGTTAAAAAGAAAAATACTTATAAGCAAAACTTTAGTGACTTTGAGAAATTAATAATACTTATAAGTATATATAAGTCAAAAAAGGACAGCATGATAAAAAGTTTGTGCAGTTGGAGTTTTGTGGCCTACAACATTTCAAATATATGTATATAATATTGTACCACCTAAGACCTGATCTCACTTGAAACAATCTGAACAAATATAAATCGGTAAGAATTTGTTCATGGTTAGTAAGAGCCAAAGTCAGAATTTTCATTTATTTTTTAATTCATGCATGGCATCTTGCATGGCTTCTAAACCTGGAAGCGCATTACTTTGTTTGAACTCAAATTATGCGCTTTTAGGCTTGATTAATTATTTGGTAATACCAATGTAACGATTTGGTAATTGCCATTAATGCTCCTAACAAATTTTAAGGATAAGCAATTAGTGACTTGATACGCCACTATCTATATCTTACAATGTCGGTATTACAATCTTTCTTGAATAAGCAAGATAGGAAATTAATTCATACTAAATAGAGGAACTTACTAAAAATAAAAGTAGTATTATAAAAGTCATTAATTAATTGTATTTTTTTATTTTTTATTTTCTATCACACATTTTTAAAAAAGTAAAAAAAATTTCTATAACACATTTTCAAATCTAACTGTATACATCAAGAATTGTTTGACCATTGTATTTACGGCGAACTTATGGATGCAAAGTACCATGTTTTAATTTGTAGTTCATCCTGAATGCATATGCATCCTTAAAAATTATGCCTTAAAAAAAGTATACATTTAGACAAATAATTTAAAAATGATGTCAAATGCTTAATTAATTAAGGCACTGAGTGTTAGTGTAATCTTTCAAAATATGGGATCTATAGGCAAATAAATTTAAAATGCTCATACAAAGAGCCCAAGAGGGGAGCCAGTAAAACTGTAAAAACTATAGCAGAGTTTCTATTTGTGCAAGTGTTCACAAATTAGAGGGGTGTATTGGTCAGTACAAAACAACTATATAATTAATTATTGCATATATATATAGTTGTCAGTCAAATAATTTGGATAGTGTTGGCAAGACCAATGAGGTCATTAGATCTTCGTATCACCAGCTCATTATATTTATTTCATACTTCTTTGCATAATAAGGGGACATACGTAGTATATTATTTGTACAAATTGGGACAAGCTTCTACACAGTACTAAATATAATAAAATCCTTACTTTAAAGAGAAATATTGTGAAAGAGGGACACCTCATCATCACATAATGCATGCTTCCCTGGTTGGTTGCTTCTTACCATTACTTTAGAGTCAACTTGAGGATGTAAGCTAAACTGCTCTAGATTATGTACTCTGGATCTGCTGTGGCAGTTTCACATGGTGAACTAATGATATATATATATATATATATATGTAGTATTGTAGTAGAGGCACTTTAAAAAGTAGTATTAAGTGGTGATCTTAGAATGAAGCTCAATTATTGTATAAAGATTTTTGCCTACAAGGCGCGAGACACGCTCCAATATATTCTCAATTAAAAAGAGCAAGGCATGCAATGGCCAATGAGCGCCATCCCAGGGTAATTTCTGGGTACCCATAACAATATATAACCGTATTAGATTAGTACACCGTTAAGAACTCCAAATTTCTAAACTAAGATACCAGCTAACCGTTCTCTTTTCATAAATGCTATGGGTTAATATATTAATTAATGATGTGTGTGTTAAGTCATGAGAGAAGTTTCTAGTCATTTATAAGATAATATTTGACTGATGGCTTAATCAAACATATATATAGTAATGATCGTGCTGAATGTATGAACAAATAATTAAGGTGCTTTTTTTTTGCTAGAATATAAGGTGATTATATATGTTGCTAAAAATATTCTAAGTTAAAATGTTTTATTATATAGATAATCAACTAATTTTTATATATATTTTTTATCAAGTTAATTGGAAGTGCTATAGCAATCCCCAAAAGTTTAATGGTATTCCTTAGGGTACGTTTGGATCGTGCAAGGAATAGCTCAATAATAGCGATTTTTGGGTTAGTGATTGAGAATAGTGCTAACCCAAGGGATTCAAGAATAACACTAACTTTGGCTATTCCGGATTAGTAGAAATGTTGTTTGGATTGTATGTTAGGAATAGCAAATGGAGGAAAGGAATATAATAATGATTTATTTGTTTTTATTTTTTCAAATAACTTTTATATTTATAATGGATTGTTAAATATATTTTTTCAATAATACTTTGGCTAATAGTGATTTTCTTAAAGTTGTATCAGATAAAAATTAATTGCTAGGTAATTTTTGGCAGACAATGACAAAGAATAAAGAACCATATATTGTTTTACAGTTATACTGTTAATTTAAAAGTGCCATGTACTATTGTAGTAGAATTGATCGTAAAATTGTGCTGATTTAATTTATTTATATTTTTATACTGAAAATTAAGAGGAATATCTGTACTGGAAATTTTAAAGTAAATATTGAATGGAATAAGAAAATATGGTTATAATATGCTTAGACAAACTTATATATATTGATTAATTGTGCCAACTGCTAAGCGTCTTTGTCTTGAAATAAACACTTAATTTATAGTTACTTTCAGTACAAAAGAGCAAGATACTGAAAGCAGCAATTGTAAATTAATACTTTTAAGTGCATCATTTCTTCTTGCAAGGTGTAACTTCTGAACCTATTGTTATAATAAAACACAGACATATTATATACAATAAATCCATGCACACTTAATTCAAATAACATGTAACAATTAATTAATGTAAGAGAAATTTAAAAGAAGCAAAGTACATATATATATATATATGAGATAGGCTACGGTGAGTTGCGAAGTAAAACGCGTTTTTACTTCACGCCGTATTTTTATTTTGAAAGTCCAAACGACCGATCCGAACCGTTAGATGTTTAATCCATATTGAAATGTGCTTGGAGACCAAATTTTATATTTTTTGAAATTTTTTTACTATTTATTAAGCATTTTTGAAAATTGCTGTTTTGCTGTGAACAGTGAAAAACAGTAAAATTTTCTGAACCATCAGATCAGCGACTTTCAAAATTGCTTAATAAATAGTAAAAAAATTCCAAAAAATGTAAAATTTGGTCTCCAAGCACATTTCAATATGGAGAACAAGATGAACGGTTCGGATCGACGTTTTGAACTTTAAAATCGCAAAATATGAGCGTGAAGTAAAATAGTCGCTTTACTTCGCAACTCACCGTAGTCCAACTCTATATATATATATATAGTACTGCTAATTGTTAAGATATAGGTTGTACAAAAATGTTTTATAATTTGCTTCTTCAATTTTTCCTATTAAGTACATGAAGTATTGCATACATCATATAAAAACCAAATATGTTATATATTCATATCAGACAAATGTAAACTTGACACGTAATAAAGTCTCCCATACGCATACAATGCGCCAAAGGAAATGAAACGTATCCTCTGCATTAACTCAAAAGGGAATCTTTTAAGTTAATCAATTTAAACCGTCTGATTTTAAACGGAGCCAATCCGCCACCTGCCTATAATAGAAGTGGTCTTTCAATATTAGTGCAGATCTGGTCTGCACAAATTTTAAAACAGATTAAACGGTTGAAATTGATTAACTCAAAAGATTCTCTTTTGAGTTAATGCAGAGGATACGGATTCAAAGGGAATAGAATCTGTGGACATGTAGAGCCTAGCGCCTAATGCATATCATTGATTATTGAAATAAGCAAAAATATTGTCAGAGTGGGCCCCACATTTTCTTTCTCATAGCGTCACAGCATGCCAGGTGTCTCTCGTTTGGTCAACTTCATATCATGGCAAGAAAAGACAGCGCTGTAGGATTTCAGATAATATATATATATTTTTTTGGATGAAAACCCGTAGGTGTATAAGATAAGATTTAATTTTACCCTTTTCAACACGTCTTTCACCATTCAATTTCATTTTACTCTGAACAAACTTCACCTCAAAAAGGTGCAATAATTGAAAACAAGTTACGTACATTTCACCCCTATAAATTTAATTTAGGGTTTTATTTCTTTTTTGAAAGCTCCACATGCAGAAGCTACGAAGTAGTTAATAAGGGTTATTATTAGTTTAATTAATTATATTTTTGACTTTTAGCATTTTAGAATAATAAGTAGTTTTGATCACTCATGGGTAGTAATAAAGACATACGTATAATTTTTTTCCTGTTTTATGAAAATAAATGTCTTTATTACTTTATATAAGTACAAAAAAATGATTTACTATCCAAAACTGTATATATATCAAGTTATTTACGGAAGGTCACTTAGTTTTATTCTGTATACATTTTTTATCAATTTAATTTTGATTTATTCCATTTTAATCATAACATTTAAAAATGTATAGAGAATAAAATTAAGTACAATATACCACATTAATTATATTTGGTAATTAATGTGAGATTATTCGCGTCACTTCTCAGGTTTTGTAATTAAGTGGAAATTCAGAAGGTAATTATGTAAACATTAGTTATTTATATTTATATCTAGTCTGAATTTAAAATCGAGACTGACTCAAATTGAATGAAAATTAAGTTTTTTCTAAAATAAATCGGAAAAACTAAAGTCAAATGGTAAAGAAGTTGAGCGATTAATTTCTCATAAATCTACCTTCAAAAATTATTTTGCAAAAGTATATAGTGTGCATTGCATCTTGGATAAACATATAAACACTTAAGAAAAAAAAAAAAAAAGCAACTCTAGGAGTATTTCCATTGGTCAAATCCAATAAGTTTCTAGAGTAAAAGCAAGGCAGTTTAATAAGAATTTTTGATATTTTTTTTCCAAAAGATTTTTCTATGCTATTTTTTAGAAAGATGTATAAAATTTTCGATTTATTTGAAACTTGAAAACATATAATTCCTTATACTGACAAGCATATAGTATGCATAGTATGAAACTTTGATGACTTATTCTCAGTTGAACAGTACGGAAAGTTTTATGTACACGTTTCGTTATAACGATTGCTTCACATGTGAAATTGTGATTTGCGAACCGGCCGTAATAATAACGATCCGAGAGAGAGTTGATTAACAACATTTGAACTTTTTCGAATAACAAAATCAAATGTTATTTTAACTTAAACCCCGGTAATTAAGAGACCGATTTGGCAAGAGACATACACGTAGCACTTTTCTATAAACAAAGGCGGTACCGAATCCGTTTGACTTTGTTACACCTCTCTCTCTCAACCCCAGTCTCTCTCTATTTAAGCGTTTCCTATACAACCTTTTTCTCTTGGGACCCAACAAACACTTGGAGCATTTTGCCTCAATCTCTCAACACAAACTTATCCTGTGTTCTCACTTGATCAGGAAACTCATCTCAAGTTCTCTTCTTAATTTGGCTTGATTTAGTGTGGATATCATCATTTCAAGTAATGGGAAGATCACCGTGTTGCGAAAAGGATGGATTGAAGAAGGGACCGTGGACACCGGAAGAGGATCAGAAACTCGTGAAATATATCGAGAAACACGGCCAAGGCAACTGGCGTACTCTGCCGAAAAATGCCGGTGAGTAGCACATATTCATCAACAAATTAAATTGCAAATGAGAGAAAAACAAGTGTTATTTTATTTTGTTTGCTAAAGTTTGTTGAATTTTAAAATATATGTAGGTTTGGCAAGGTGTGGTAAGAGTTGCCGCCTCCGGTGGACGAACTATCTCCGGCCGGATATCAAGAGAGGACGGTTTTCTTTTGAAGAGGAGCAAACTATTATCCAGCTCCATAGTATTCTAGGAAACAAGTAAGAGAACTAACTAAATACATAAAAATATTTTTTTACTAAATATTATATTATTATTTCATTATTAAAGTCCGACCCCTACAATTTGGTTTTTGGTTAGATGGTCGGCTATCGCTGCTCGGTTGCCCGGTAGAACAGATAACGAGATAAAGAACTACTGGAACACACACATCAGAAAAAGGCTTCTAAGAATGGGAATAGATCCGGTTACTCATGAACCGCGGTTCGACCTCTTCAATCTATCATCTCTTCTAAACCCTACAAACTACAACTGTTACCAATCTCTGTTCAATCTTGACACAATAAAATCATTCGATGCGCTTGTCAATCCCGACATATTGCGGTTAGCTGCTCTCCTTTCAACACAAAATAACTACAAAAACCCCATGTTATTCCAATCACCAGAAAACAGTATCCCTTCTAATTGCACAACTCAAAGTGGCCAATTCTTTGATGGAACCACACTGGTACAACAAAATGTGAGTCAAATACCTGACCAAATCCCGGCTCTATTGAACCCATCACAGCCGCAACCCAATTTGGTGTCAGATAATTCTGTGCAACCTGATTTGCAAGGTCTCTGTGACACTTTTGACGCTGAACTCCTTCAAAGTTTGTTGGAAACTACACCTGATATTCGGTGGATGAACAATCAGACAACTTGCAGTAACCCGAATTACAGCAATCAGACTTCGGGATTATCGACACCGGGTTCTGATATAGAGAGTAGCAGCCACACAAGCAACTTGTTGCAATTTGAAGCTCCTGAGCTGTTGGATGTTAGTCACTTCTTTTAGAGAGAGAGAAAGAGAGAGACAGAAAGGTTATCAAAATGTTAGGGACTGTATAAATTGTTTAATTTTATTTTTTTGGGTTTATACTAAGAGAAGTGGATCCTCTACAATCCCAGCTGCTGGGTAATCCAGTACTGCTTCCAAGAATTTATAATTTATCTACATGTAAGTTCTTGGAGCTGGGGTTGTAGAGGATTTGGTGCTTCCTACAAGTCCTGTTATAGTAAATTACCGTTAGAGAGCTTTGTTTTTTTTTTTTTTTATATTATAAGTTTTTAAATAGTGTAATCATGTTTAATTTGTTTTCAAAAAATAGAAGCTTTTTGCAAGAGTGGTTGTCTGTGTCAAGCTGTGTTAACCAAATTTCTTCATGTCATAAGACAAGAAAAACGATAGTCATGAAGCAGGGTAGATGAACATAAAAAATATTGAAAGCATGTCTTGAATTAATTGATAATTAATTAATTAATCATCAAAGTGCTAGAAAGGACAAAGATATAAGCTTACATAACTACTATGATAAGTACATTTCAATTATATATGTAGTAGTATTGAAGAAGTTTGTCTATATTATATAAAAGTTATTAATAAGGTTCTAAATTTCTTACATATGTACGTATGCCATATTATTTATGTTCTCACGTCCAATTTTATTTATATTAAAATATGGCTCATGCAGTAATTTCTCAATTATATATATATATATATATATATATATATATATATATATATATATATATATGTTTGAGCACGCAAGGCGCTAACCAAGTGCATGTGGATATTAACTCTAAGATATATCGGATTAGTTTGAAATGATGAATTCAAATTGTTAAAACCGATTTAACTTCATGAGTGTTACATGTATATCATTATATGCAAATTTTGAATTTTCAAATTCATTTAATACAAAGTCAAACGGAAAAAAAAATGAAATTGTGTAAGTTATTTTTAATGCATTCATTTTTCAATATTTGTTGACTACTTGAGTTTGTTTTAAATGAGTTCAATTTTTTTTTTAAATTTTGCATGTAAATATATTATTTGTGAAGTAGATCAATTTCAATAGTTTAGATTCCTCATTTGAAACTAATTCGATAGATTTTGAAGTTAAGTTCACCGAGCCCTCTTAGTGAATATAGCGAGCACACGCTAACTTGACTCTATAGTATTTGATGTACTTAATTAAATGCAATGTAAGTCTTACAGCAATACAATTATTTTGTATTCTTACGCATAAATTACTATATATATGTGTGTAATTAATCGTGTTGCTTATCATTATGCACGACTTTAATTTGCATTCAGACAATATAGATTTATTTTTGCACAAAATTTGCTAAATATAAATATATTTATTTTTTTCTTATGTAAAAATTTAACTATTTTTTCAATAGATACTTCTTTTGTGGATGTGAAGTACAAAGAATAACTCTAGTTATAGATAAAATTGCAGTTAATTAGAACACAAAAAGGCAACTTGAATTTTTAAATGAATTTGACTAGCTAGGCCTAATTTCAAATCCACACTTTATGTCCAGAACAAAATAAAAAAATTGAAATTATATTGCAGCTGTCGTTTATATATTGGCTTGGGCAAAGTTACTTTGACTAACACTATATATATAGTTTTGGTGGTTAAACAAAATATGCACAAGTCTACATTTAAGGAAAAAAAAGGCTCAGTACTCAAAGACTATTATTTTGCCTTAACAGGACATAGTTTCCTTATACCGACCATAAAGTCTCGCCTAAGTAACAACCAATTAATAGTGTCATGTGATTATGCTAAATTGCTAATATCATAATTGTTTTAAGATAGGGATATATGAAACAAGGTATATATGGGGGTGCATATGAATTTTTATAAGCAAATTAATATACAACCATAAAATGTTTTTACATTTTGTTTTCAAACTGAAGTTGGAAGTTGATCAACCAACGGTCTAATATATATCAATTATTTTTGCCATGCATCATATATAGATCCCAAAATTGATAACATATTTTAGTTTTTTATTATTATTTTATTATTATTTTTTTTAAAGAAAATAAGCCGTACGCAGTAGTCTATTTTAATTTTTTTGTTAATTAAAAAAAAAATAGTTTAAAACAAATATCACAACATCTGCCAATGAATTCAATTCCTTATAATGACAGTGCGGACTTCCTGAACCTTATAATGATAATGCGCACTTCCTAATTAAAGCCAGATTTAAATCGTCGACGTCGAGACTTGTTCCAACTATTTAGAAATTAATTAATAAACTAAACGGTCTTCTGAATCAAAACCGTCCGCATGAACTTTGACACTTATCCAACGGTTTACGTCCGATTTTGAATAAAACATGCATTGTCCCAAATAAGAATGTAAATACGTAATTAATGTGTACTTGTGTTGTGACTAGTTATATAACTTTGATCAATTGACTTTCATTGTTTGTTCTTAAGTCCACTCTCGACGTCACACAAATAGTTACAATATGGAACATGCTAGTCACGTATAATATGTGATTGACACACATATCAGAGGCGGAGCCATAGTGTATAAACGGGGTCAATTGACTTCCATTTTTCCTTTTAATTTTTTTTTGATATGGATCTTAATTATTTTTTATATAATTTATAGTTAAATGTTAAGAGCTGTGTAAAATGATCTTTATTTGCATTAATTTTTTTTATGTAATTAATTTTTATTTACATTTTATCCTCATAATTTAAAAGTTTGACTTGATCTCTGCCACATACTGTACTGTTTCGTGGTAAAACAGTATGTACCATAACGTCGTTATCCGATCACAACATAACTTCTTTACATCCTTTGTTCAAAACCTTTTGGAAAAAGAACAAAAAACCACCCCGAAGTCTGTCCCACGAAGGGTACAAGAGTATTCCGTGCTTGACATGCAGGCCTTTACTAAATCGAGCCCAAAAGATATATGGTCAATATAGCCACTAAGAAGGTCAAAGTTTATTTATTTATTTAAAGAAGGTCAAAGTTAATAAATGATTGAGTGTATTACTCGTGGTATGAGAAGGCAGTACAGCAGATAAGGAAAGGTACGATTGATATATGTTGATGCCAAGGAAGGCCATTTTTTTAATACAAACAAAAAACTAATAATTTTAAAGATAATTCTACATTCTATTTTTTTTTCAAAAATACTCTGATCATCGCAACCCAGAAAATTAACGGACCGCCTGAAATAGAGGTGGGTCACACCCCAAGCGGACCGCCCCCCCCTCCCATGGGCAGTCCTCTCTTTTTTTTTTTTTTTTTTTTTTTCTTTTTTTAGATTTTAGTATTTTGATTTAAAAATTTTGTGAAGAATTTTTTTTCTTGTTTAGAGTGTATGCCAAAAATTAAGACATTTGATATATTTATGAAGTGATGTCGTAACTCTTTATAACTTAATAGCTGATCCAAACCGTTAGATGTTTAATCTATATTAAAATGTGCTTAGAGACCAAATTATATATTTTTTTTGAATTTTTTTTACTATTTATTAAGATGGTTTGAAAATCGCTGTTTTTTAATGCCTACCGTTGAACAAAAACTTAAACTGAATTTTTGAGGCACTAAACGACGTTTTTTTGAAATTATGATGCTTCGGATACGACAATGCCCGGGGTTCCAAGCGGTCCGCGAGGAAATATATCAAATGTCTTATTTTTTGACATACACTCTAAACAATAAAACCTTTTATTTACAAAATTATTTAAATCAAAATACTTAAATCTAAAAAAAAAAAAAAAAAAAGGACAGCTCGTGGGGGGGGGGGGGGGGGGGGGGGGGGGGGGGGGGGGGGGCTTGGGGAGTGATCCGTCCGTGAAACAGGCGGTTCGCTATTTTTCTGGGCCGCCCGTGAGCCTGACGGTCGGGGTAATTTAGAAAAAAAAAATGCAGAATTATTTTTAAAATTATGTTTTTTTTGGTATTAAAAAAAATGGGCGGTCACAGGAGGAGTTAGCTTCTCTCATATTCTATCACGTGTTATATACACTGTTATCCAATCCTGGTTTCCCATGTGTAGTCATAAAAATAGACAAAAGGTAACTTTCATGCGGAGAAATTGACATGGGCATATATGCATGCCAGATAAGTAACAGAATAAAAGGATTTTGCTCAGTGAGACATGCGTGTTCTCAGTAAATGCAAGTGCTTATATCACCACACTCACACACACACACACATAATTTATAATTAAGGATAATTAGCTTTTTACTGAATTGTGATCAAGAACTGATCAGTGAATTTCAATTTTCACATCAAATAATAATAATAAATAGTTACGATGATGATGATAATTATTTCATGTTTTTTTTTTATTCAATGTTATTCTTGTTTAGCAACCTAAATGCAAAATATGATACTTATTTTATAACCTAGGCCCTAATCAAACATGAATATTGTTGGGATAAATTTTCAAAAATTTAGATAGTAAAAAAAAAAAATCAAATTGAAATAAAACTATTCGGATCATATACGAAGCACTATCCTTGAGCGTATTCCGTCTCTTTATCGTGCAAGACTTGGAATCACTACCAATATAATCCAGAGATGTTGCAACTCAGAGCGACCATGAAAACGACTGATGATGGACAACAATATGAAATGAGGGATCAATCAAAATTAATTCATTTTCTGTGGGGGTAAATCAAGAAACTTCTCATGTTTCTTTTTTATTTTATTTCTCGGATCCAAAACAAAACAGAGAAGAGACGCAGAGAGAGAGTCTTATATTTATGATCATGAAGGGTTTTAATCAGAATTAGAAACAGAAGCAAAACGCATCTAAGATGCCGTTAAGAGGTGTCATTAATTATAAAATAATTAGAATGATTTAATACACGGAGAGAGGGAGAGTGTGCCCACTGCCCAGGCACATCTCTAATTTTCAATTTAACTGGATATGAAATATTCGGTTTAGTCCTAAACTTTGTGAAATATTACAATTTTACAACAAATATTTTAACAATTTTGAGTTTTCAGAACTCAAGTTTCAACAAAATGGAAGAAACGATTGGGCAGAGAACTCTTGGTGCACCAACTCATCTCTATTGGTGTGCCTACTCATCTCTATTAGCGCGTCAATTCATGCTATTCAAAGTTCAAAGAAAAAAACATGAATTGTTACAAGAAAAAATAAATTACACTAGAACATACTCTCACACGCATATAGACATGAAAACCATTTCATTTGTTTCATTGTATACCACATATACGCTGAACCAGCTGACACGTGTGGACTGTGTAACTTTTCTGACCAGCACATAATTTGGGCTTGTCAGTTGTCACATTCCAGCCGACCAGATAGAAAAAAAAATCAAAATCCAAAGTAACCTTCAAAGAAAAAGGCTAATTTTGTCGCCACCTTAGTTGAAAATTTGGTAAGGAACACAAATTGTGTTGGCATTCTGTGCTCATGTCAATTAATCGTGTGCATGCTTCCACCACGCATGCTAAATACGAAAGTTCTGATTAAGTGTTCTCTTCCAATCCATATCCTTTGAGGTAAGAGAATATTTGAGTTTAAATCTGGACCATCCGATTAGAATTCGGACCAATTTGATCTGAGATATAATGCTATCTTTAATATTCGTTTTAAAGTAGATCGGATGGTCCGTATCCAAATTCAAATATTATGTTAACTAATTAGATGATACGAATTCAAGTATTGTATACTTAAATAAGCAGGAGATGTGATTAATCCTGTCACATGGGCTTTTTTGGGCTAGTTGCCTGTTTCGATGAGGCCTATTAAGTTTATAATGATGAATGGTTTCGTGGCCTTTATTTCTAGCCCTATGTCAGGGACGGGTTATATAATATCGTTTGGGACAAAATATCGAAGTTTAGCGCATCGTGCCAAGGGGTGAAAACTGAGCGGACAGTGATAAAATGACTAAAATCATATCTATCTATCTATCTATATATATAGAAAGAGAGATGGGGTATGGTGCATTGCAATGCATAGACACCCTTGTGCATTGGACCATAAATCACCAATTCAAAGTCCAAATGACCGATCCAAGCCGTTCATCTTGTTCTCCATATTAATATGTGCTTGGAGACCAAATTTTACATTTTTTGGAATTTTTTTACTATTTTTTTAGATTTATTGAAAATCTGGGTGAACAGTAAAACAGTAAAAATTTCTGGACCACCGGATCAGCGATTTTCAAAGTGGCTTAATAAATAGTAAAAAAAATTCCAAAAAATGTAAAATTTGGTCTCCAAGCACATATTAATATGGAGAACAAGATGAACGGTTTGGATCAGTCATTTAGACTTTGAATCGGTAATTTATGGTTCAATGCACAAGGGTTCATATGCATTGCAATGCACCATAGCCCATATCTCTCTCTCTCTCTCTCTCTCTCTATATATATATATATATATATATATATATATATATTTTTTTTTTTTTTTCAGATATGGATACAGAACAGATATTAGATGGATACAGATACAGATCTTGATCAGATCGAATATTTATTAAAATAATATAAATTAATATTAAAAACTATTAAAGTTTGTAAATTAAAGTGAATATTTTAATTTATGCTCATATCTCTAGTTTCAAACATCAAATAGTTAATCCGAAATTCTCAATATATTCTTCATATTGAAATGTGCTTGGAGACCAAATTTTACATTTTTTTTGAAAATTTTTTACTATTTTTTTAGAATTTTTCAAAATTAGTGTTTTTCATTAGAATCAGTGATTTTGAAATTTTTTAAAAAAATAGTATTTTTTTTTCAAAAATGTAAAATTTGATCTCCAAACACATTTCAATATGAAGAACATGTTGACAAATTCAAATTGGGATGCGTCATACCAGCACTAAAGCTCCGGATCTCATCGGAACTCCGCAGTTAAGCGTGCTTGGGTAGGAGTAGTACTAGGATGGGTGACCTCCTGGGAAGTCCCTGTGTTGCATTCCTTTAAAACCGTAAGATAGCTTCTTGCCACTTTACCCTAAAAAAAAGACAAATTCGGATTGACTATTTGAACTTTAAAACTAAAGATATGAGTGCAAATTTACGCTTCATTGCATGCTATCATTTTTCTTGTTTTGTAAAGAACTTTATAAATGCAATAATACAGCTTGCCAAAGACGACTACTCGTGCAAGAAGCTTCTATATTTGAAACCAAACATGCATATGCTTACACGGGCGTAGATTTTAACAGCTAAGTTTTGGCTCAAAGCAGCAAAGAGGTTAGAGAAATTTTTAAAAATGACTATTTACTCCTTCTTTAATAAATATCTCATTAATTGAGTATAATCAATTGATAATTCTTTCTTTATTTGGCCGTCAATGCAGATCTTAATATGATCTTTGAGAATAATGTTACTACTATGCTTAATTTAAATGAATTTCCTAGTTTTTAAATTTTTTAGTTTTATGGTTAGTATAATAATAATTTTTTTATCGAAAACTCTATTCGAATTATTATTGTTAAAATGAAGTTTTTAGGATTAATGGTTGTTATATTTATGCTATTACGTTATAGATTGTAACAGCTCAAAATCTGTATGTGATATGTTGATTGATCTATTGTTAAACTCATTCTTGATATAAAATAGACTTAGATTCTCAAGATAATAGTTCCATCAAGAGAAGCAAAGACATGCAGCCCTAAAAATTAATTTTTGAAATCAGCTTATTTACTTCATAATATTACTTATGTGTGTATCTTCAATAATTAATTATGTAGTTCACAAAATCAAAAGAAAAATAAAATAAAACAGGACCAGTTAGAAATTTTGAATTGTACAAAAAAAAAGATATATAAAAATCAGACATGTTTATATGATGTTGAAAAATAATAACAACATAAATCAGGATATAAAATTCCAAATGCAGAAATTCAATATTTAACATAAAATAAACGGGCCATTTTTTCTAAAAAAATAACGTTATATTTTGTAACAATGAAAAGGGAAATGCAATATCCTTGATTTCATATGTATATCTTTGAATTTATTTGAAGAAAATATTTCCACTAAGAGGTGATGCTCCATTAATGCTTATGATCTTGTAATATACTGTTATATTAGTTTCCTTCTTAAAACATGGACATAATGGTCTAAGTGAAAAAATTCTCTCACCTAATTGCTGCATTGAGCCATTTTTTTGCTGTTAAAATATATAAAAACTAAGCTCTCTCACATATAACATGACTTGTAGGAAGGACCAAATCCTCTACAAATTAACCCCAGCTTCAAGAACGGATCCGTATCCTCCCAGGTACCTGACTTAAGAAAATTGAAACGGACGGCCCAGATTTACTCTCAAACGATGCCTATTCGGAATAGCACATGGGCAGTATTATTTATGCTTTGAGATTCGTGCCAAGTTAAAAGAAGAATCCTGAACTGTTCAATTGTACTCAGGAGATGTGAATTCGATCGCTTCAAGAACTTGCATCATGCCTCCATAAAGACGAGGGTTCAAATGCCTCCATGTTTTTGTGCCTCCATTATGCCTCCATCTCTCTCTATCATTTTCAAAGTTCAAACCGTCGATCCGAACCGCTCAACCTAACCTCCATACTAGAATATGTTTGGAGACCAAATTTTATATTTTTAGGAATTTTTTTACTATTTTTTTAGATAGGTACAAAATCAGTAAATCTGAACCATCTAAAAACAATATTTTTGTACCTATCTAAAAAAATAGTAAAAAAATTTCTAAAAATATAAAATTTGGTCTCCAAACATATTCTAGTATGGAGGTTAGGTTGAGCGGTTCGGATCGACGGTTTGAACTTTGAAAATGATGGAGAGAGATGGAGGCACAAAAACATGGAGGCATTTGAACCCTCCTCCTGAATAAATTATAATTTTTTTGAAGCAGTAAGCTCCCTGCAGCTGGGATTGTAGAGGATCCACTTCACTAAGTATAAACCAAAAAAGGTAAACAAACTATACAGTCCATCTAAAAGCAACTTTTCATAACCTTTCTGTCTCTCCCTTTTTCTCCATCTAAGGGCCTGTTCGGATGTAATTCCGAAAATACTGTTTACGTGGGAAAAAAAAAATTCATTCAGACTGAAATTTTTTTTTCTCACGTGAACAATAAATTTTAGTTCAAACTTTTTCTATTCTCATTCCCACTGTGCAGCCGAACAGGGCCTAAAAGAAGTCACTAACATCCCACAGTTCAGGGGAAATAAATAAGCTGTTATTCTCAGGGAATAACAGGAACCTGTTATTCCAATCCCAACCGTTCAGATTATTCCATGCGCGATTCTCAACAAGTAGGGGTGTCAATGGGTACGGTACGGGTCGGGTGGAGACATTTTCATACCCATACCCATTAAAATTGACCTTACCCATACCCTACCCATACCCATTAAAAATTGATCTTATCCTACCCTACCCTTACCCGTTAATATTATCGGGTAACGAAACGGTAGCGGGTGAATAACGGATAATACTAGTATAATAATTAGTTTTATTATATTTTACAAATTAAACATCAAAAACTCATTCATTTTAACACATATATAATTGCATTTATAATAAAAAAAATAAAATAAATGTGCAATCAATTCCAACTAAATTATTTTTTATAAAGAATAAAAATTTAAAAACACGAATATACAATTAAGTGGGTTGAAAATTGAATTGAGTATACATTTAAGTGGGTTGGAAATTGAATTTAATATATATTTGGATTTTATAATTACCCTATAGGGTAACGGGTACGAAATAGTCATTACCCATACCTTTACCTATTTATTTAAGGAAAAAAAATTCTTACCCATACCCATACCAATAAGCTAACGAAAAAAAAATCTTACCCATACCCGCCTTATCGAATACGATACGGGTCGGGTAAACGGGTAAAAAGGTACCATTGACACCCCTATCAACAAGGCATCTTTTTTTAAGAGCGAATCTCAACAAATATCAACGGTTGGGATTGGAATAATAGGTTCATGTTATTCCTTAAGAATAACAGCAGATTTATTTTCCAGTTCTGGAGCTTCAAATTGCAACAAGTTGCTAGAGTGCCTGCTCCTCTCCACATTTGAGCCCGGTGTCGATTTCCAATTCAAAAAAATGAATTGAAATACAAAAAAACCGCTATACTTCAATCCCGAAGTCTGATTTCTGTAATTCGGGTTGCAGCAAGTCGTCATTCACTTAATATCAGGTGTAGTTTCCAACAAAGTTTGAAGGAGTTCAACGTCAAAATTGTCACAGAGACCTTGCAAATCGGGTTGCACAAAATTGTCCGACACCAAATTAGGTTGAGGTGGCGATGGGTTCAATAGGGTAGGGATTTGGTCCGGTATTTGACTCACATTCGGTTGTACCAGTGTGGTTCCATCAAAGAATTGGCTACTTTGAGTTGTGCAATTAGAAGGGATACTGTTTTCTGGAGATTGGAATAACAAGGGGTTTTTGTGGTCGTTTTTTGTTGAAAGGAGAACGGCTAACCGCAATATGTCGGGATTGACAAGCGCATCAAATGATTTTATCATGTCAAGATTGAACAGAGATTGGTAACAGTTGTAATTTGTAGGGTTTAGAAGAGATGATAGATTGAACAGGTCGAAGCGCAGTTCATGAGTAACCGGATCTATTCCCACACTACTACAGAATTTCAAATCTGCACCGGTTTTTTTTTACATTTAAAACCGGTTTTCAAACCGGTGCTGATCGGGCCGGTGCTGATTCCATCGATTGATTAGCACCGGTTTAAAACCGGTGCTAAATGTAATGCAACAACACCGGTTTTTACGTAAAAACCGATGCTAATTGTAATGAAACAACACCGGTTTTTACGTAACAACCGGTGCTAAATGTAATGAAACAACACCGGTTTTTACGTAAAAACCGGTGCTAAATGTTATAAGCTAAACCGGTTTCTTCATAAAAACCGGTCTTATAAGCTATATTCAACACCGGTTTTGTTAAATAACCGGTGTTATATATCAATTGAATTGTTCAGTAATTTTTTTTTAGAACAGGTTTTTATCGCTAATTTTTTTTTATTGTTTGAAATTTGGTTTTACATTAGGCTAGCCTCCGAATTTGCTAACCATAAATTAAATATTCACATGTATAAAATATAGAATGAACAAAACATTATACAAATGAAACAACACATAATTTAAAAGTATCATCTTAACTAAATTTGATAGTTTCAACAAAAACAAGCTAAGATAATATCATCTCTCACACTATCTTAACTAAAACAAGCTAAAATAACTTCATAATCAATTACAAATATTTTTCCACAGATAAATTAGTCCATATTGCCTGAAATTGTTTAAGATCTTTCATCGAATACGGCGACGAACTTAAGCACTGCATGAAATTATATTAAATTGTTAATTTAGATGTTAAACTTAATGAACTTAAAGAGAACTGCATCAAATTAAATTTAACTAGTACCTTATTTTCATATCTCAAAATATTTACATATGCTTAAGGGGAGTTAAATCAACTTTCTTCTTCTTGTTCCTCTTCCTCTTTTTCGAATTAGAGCTCCTGGAATCACCGTTGACATCATGTGACGGATTGAGGATGCCAAGTTGTTGCATCTCTCCTTATTAGACTTGATCCTCTCTGCCCTGACCTTGTCGTAACCCACTAAAGCTTGATCCATCACTTCAGATTCCATCAACGGATTAATTCTCATTTGCATTTATTTACTACAGATTAAGAAAGAGGTAAATTAGTGCTTAAGTGAATCAAATTTATATGCTATGACTATCATAATTTGTCTGATCCGTTGCCTACAAAAATGATTCACTGCTGTTTATATATAAATGTTAGATGAAAGAAAACACAATTCATATCATATAAATTAATTGGCTGATCCTACTCAGGAGAAATACAACTGGAATAAAGTATATAAAAAATTTGTTATTTGCCGATTTCACACTGAGAGTCTCTTTGGGACATTTCATCAAGCAACTTGTGTGCACGGTCAAAGATTCCCAAATAGCACATTCACGTTCACAAATGTGGTACCAAAAAAAGTGTTAAGTGTCACCGCAATCTACCAAAGGCTAAAATTTATGGCCTAAATGCAAAGCACCTAAAGAAGCTCATACAAAAGGGAAGAGCACTTACTATGTAACTTCTTGAATTTCTAACAAGAAAGGGGTCGAGAACTTGTTTAGGCACCACGTGTTAAGTGTAGCCGCAGAATGGTTGTTCCAAGCAACAATGTCTCTCTCGGGCACTGGCTCGGATTGAATCCCTCTACGGCCAGTGCGGAGGCTCCATCTTGGTGCAGGAAAGGAGTAGCAAGGGTTTAGAGGAGCAATTCAGAAAATTTTGTCTAGAGGGGCTCAGATCAGCGGGTGCGGCAAAGGAGTAGCAAGGGTTTAGCGGAGCCGCCAAGAAATTTCAGAAATTTTTGAATGATGGTGCGGGAAAACCTTAGACGAACTTGGAAGAAATTTAGAATGAGGGTGCGGAGCAATTCATATCACCTAAGGTAACAGGTTATTTTTGTTTGTATCCAGTCCGTTTAAATAAAATATGCACAGATATTAAAGGACCTGTGTGTTTTATGAAAAGGATGGATTGACCCGGAATACAATCGGACGGTCCAAATATAAAGCATAACTATTCTGTTACCGCAGAAGATATGGATTCAAGTGAGAGAGCGCCAGTCGAAATTTTTTTCTCAATTTTTGAAGATAGCTGTTCAAATTTGGAAATTTTTTTTACAGCGGTTATTTAAAGAAAAGCTGTGTTGATACTTGAATTTTTTTTTTAAATTGCAAGATCCCGTCCATTTTTTTTATGAAAAATATGTTGTAATTATCATAAATAATATTAAAATTATAATTTTATTATTGTATAGTTTTAAAAATATGAAATGAGTACGTGTTCAAATTTAAAAAAAAAATAGTCACATAACATAACTTAACAAATATAAAATAAATTGTAACATAAATTGTAAAATAAATTGTACTAATGAGAACAAAATATGATGTGCCCACAAATGAAAAATAAATTGTACTAATTAATGAGCACAAATGGAAAATAAGGTTAATTTTACAAATGAGAACAAAATTCAAAACTAAACTACTGGAGCTCACTTCGGATCCGCTTCAAATTCAAAACTAAACTACTGTAATTTGCTCCATCGACATCGTCATTTGCATGTTCTCCAGGTTACATGCCAACAAAGAATGGAGGAACTTTGTCGAAATGATCATATTCTTCTTCGTCTATGACATTTTCAATACTGACGATACGTCTCGTCCCATGAAGAACAACATGCCATTTAAGGGCATTGTCGGCCGGGTCAAGGACGTAGAATATTTGATGCGCTTGTTTGGCAAGTGTGAACGTGTCATTAATATATCCCAAACGCTCTTTATGCACTAGAGTAAACCCGTATTTATCAAGTTTTACACCAGGACGGTATCGATCCATTGACACTTAAATAAAGGAATTTTAATGTTAATGTAATTTAGTTCTCAAATTTCTTCAATAAAATCATAATATGAACTTGACATGTCTATTGGTCGAGAATCTTTTGATCTCGAGAATTCTTTCGACCAAGTTACTAATGTCACACCACTATTTTGCATGGTACTCTTGTCATCTTGATTTTTGATGTAAAAGGTGTACCCATTGATGTCATATCCTTGGTACGTCCTCACAAGCCATTCTGGTCCTTGCGCTAACATTGCATCTGTTACATACAACACCGGTTTATTTTCAAAAACCGATGCTAAATATACAACACCGGTTATTAAAAAAACCGGTGCTAAATGTCTAACATACAACACCGGTTTATTTCTAAAAACCGGTGCTAAATATTCAGCACCGGTTTTTAGAAATAAACCGGTGTTGTATGTTAGATATTTAGCACCGGTTGTAAGTTTAACCGCTGCTAAGATACATACAACACCGGTTTTGTCAAATCCGGTGTTGTTTGAGCGGTGTAGATTTGAAATTTTGTAGTAGTGCCATTCTTAGTAGCCTTTTTCTGATGTTTGTGTTCCAGTAGTTCTTTATCTCGTTATCTGTTCTTCCTGGCAACCGAGCAGCGATAGCCGACCACCTAAGCAAGAACCAAATTGTGGGAGTCAGAACTCAATAATGAACCGATAAAATAATATATAATAAATTTATTTTTTATGTATTTAGTTCTCTTACTTGTTTCCTAGGATACTATGGAGTTGGATAATGGTTTGCTCCTCTTCAAATGAAAATCTTCCTCTTTTGATATCCGGCCGGAGATAGTTCGTCCACCGGAGGCGGCAACTCTTACCGCACCTTGCCAAATCTACATATATTTTAAAATTTAACAAACCAACTTTAGCAAACAAAATAAAACTCTCGCTTTTGTCTCATTTGCAATTTTGTTGATGAATACGTGCTACTCACTGGCATTTTTTGGTAGAGTACGCCAGTTGCCTTGGCCATGTTTCTCAATATATTTGACGAGTTTCTGATCCTCTTCCGGTGTCCATGGTCCCTAATTCAATCCATCCTTTTCGCAACACGGTGATCTTCCCATTACTTGAAATGATGATATTCACACTAAAGTAAACCAAATTAAGAAGAGAACTTGAGATGAGTTTTGTGGTGAGGTGAGAACACAGGATAAGTTTGTGTTGAGAGATTTAGGCAAAATCCTTGAAGTATTTTTTGGGTCTCAAGAGAAAATGGTTGCATATGAAACGCTTAAATAGAGAGATAGAGACTGGGGATGAGAGAGAGGTGTAACAAAGTCAAACGGACTCGGTATATATAGGGCTGTAAACGAGCTGGCTCGGGCCGAGCTGGGCCTTGGCTCAGCTTGTTAATTCTGGCCCGAGCCTGGACCGAGCGAGCTGGACCTAGAGGTCCCGAGCCAAAAGTCTTGGCTCAGCTTGTGACAAGCCAGCCCGAGCTAGCTCGCGAGCTGACGAGCTAGCTCACTGGGCTTTATTGGGCTACTGTTATACAAATTCAAAAATATAAAATAAAAAAGCCCATTAATCAATTTACATAATTCAAGCCACAAATATGATAGAATTCATACATAATATAGCAATTAATTTATTATAAACACAATTAAACATACAAATTCACACAAAATAACAGAAATGCACACAACTTCATACAAATTCATACAACTAAATTCATACATGATTAAGATTACAAAAATTCATACAAATTCATACGATACATGTTTAATTTAGAAGTTAGAACCAACAGGCATCATGCCAGCAGCCAAGCTGAAATTCCCCAAAATTAAATTATCAGCCAACAAGTCAACAACCAAGCAGAAAACCCCCTCCCCAACAGCCAAGGAAAAATACCCCAATTCAGCCAAGCAAAAAAACACCCAATTCAGCCACTCAATAAATGCTTAATCTAGAATAAAAACAAACATCACGAGGCACAACTCTATTTTTCAAACTCTTCTGCCTTTGAAGCTTGCTGAAATTGAAAAATGCAATAACAAACTTTTCAACATATTAATAGAATCTAAAAACAGAAATTGAAATAAGATATATAGAACTCACTTGTAGTTTTAATATTAACTAGTAAATATGTGAATAATATTAACTAGTCACTTGCATGCACAGCCAGTGGTGTATCTAAGTAATCATTACTTGCTAAAATCAAACACAAATGAATCTAAATGTTATTTTCTCTCAAGTAAATATTCTACTTAATTAGTCATTATTTCAATTTGAATAACAATAAAAAGAAATAACTACAGTCAATTAAAAGTATTTGCATTTTATTACCCTGTGAAGTGCGAAGCTTGACGTACCCACTTTGACTGTGAGATCACTCGATACATCAGTCGGTGGCCTGGAATATCCATTGTAATATAAGAAAACAATTTCCATGTAGAGATCCATTAGGATTAACACAAGGTCTCTAAAATTTTGTTCTACTGGTACGAATACGGTAAATATCAGGTATCAGTTTTAATAAATTAGTTGAGAACATTAGTTGTCACTTGTCAAATATTAGAACTCAGGTCTATAAAAATTAAACTGGCACAGAACTCAGGTCTAAATTTAAAGCAGCTAAAGAAACTAGCACACAGAACGAAGAGCACTTACCACAGTTAGAGAGAGGCAGAGAGCCTAGTCTGTGCTTGGTTGTCAGATGCGAGGCGGAGGCGAGGCTGCGCGAGTTACCACGAAAAGCACTGACAATGAAGACGCGAGTTCGGGTCAGATGCGAGGCGGCGCGACTGCGTGAGGCGGTGGGACTGCGCGAGGCGGCGCGACTGCGTGAGGAGGCGCGACTGAGCGAGGCGGCGCGAGGGGGCGCGAGTCCGTTGTCCGGTGGAGACGTGGAGTACTCGGGAGTCGGGATTTAACCTAGGAGTCGCCAGTCGGGCAGGGAAGAGGACTGAGGAGAGATTTCATTTGAATCGCCGCTCTTTGAAAATGAGACTTAACCTAAATTATACGGGGGCGGGGCTAATAGGCTATATACAGTATATAGCTCGTTATGAGCCGAGCTGGCTCGGTCTGAGCTGACCTCTGGCTCAGCTTGTTTATTTTAGCCCGAGCCTGAGCCGAGCTGGCTCGTTAACAGCTCGGTCCACTATCGAGCGAGCTGTTAGCGAGCGAGCTACATGCGAGTCACGAGCGATCCACGAGCTCCGAGCTTTTTTGACAGCCCTAGGTATATATGCCTAGAGGTGTAACAAAGTCAATGGGTACGATACTGATTAGTTGGAAGCATTTTTCATACTTGTACTTATCATGGTAACGACCCGATAAATTAACGAAAATATATCTAATCTTTACCTGACCTTTCGAATATGATACGGGCCGGGTAAAGAATAAAGAAGAGTCATTAACATTCTAATTTATGGTTTCGATAAAATATTTTCAAAACAAGAAAAATAAAAAAATAATAACGAAAATAACATATTTGTATTATAAGAATTTAGTAGAGTATAAAACTTTACTATATCATGCATGTATCATATTTATACAAATATATATCTATATATGATAATGGTAAAAAATTGTCTTTATCCATATCTTTACATATTAATTATGATAATGAAAAAAAAAATTTACTCTTACATGTACTCGATAAACTAATGAAAAAAAAGTCTTACCTTTACCTGTCGTTTCGAATACTATACTGTTAGCTAAACAGATAAACGGGTGTCAATATATTGATACCCCTAGTACTGCCTTTGTTTATAGAAAAGTGCTACGTGTATATCTCTTAATTGCCAAATCGGTCTCTTAATTACCGGGATTTAAGTTAGAAACTTAGAATAGCATTTGATTTGTTATTCAATCAATAAAGTTCAAATGTAGCTAATATAATCAACTCTCTTGTATATATCGTTGTTATTACGGTAGGTTCACAATTTCATATGTGAAACAGTCGTTATAACAAAAAATATATAAAGCTCCTCAAGCACGCGCGCGCGCGCGCGCGCGCGCGCACACACGACAGAGAGAGATAGCTCTAGGGTGTTTTTTAGTTTATTAAGTCTCTCTGTGAGAGAAAAAATAGGCACTTTTTGCGAGAGAAAAAACGCAATGATGACGGTACTCCCTCGCGAAAAGTACTGTCGCAAATAGAAAAAAACATGTTTTAACGGTACTCCGCCGCGAAAAATCATTTTTTATCCTCGCGAAAAGTCTTTGATCCATCTTTGCACAGATCTTAAAGTACATCTGACAATAAATGCATAGCATTGTAGCCTAATTATATATATATATATATATATATATATATATATATATAAAGAGAGATAGATAGATATAGATAGACACTAGTATCGTATCCGTGCATTGCAATGGGACATATTATAAGATAACAAAAAATCTCATACAAAATGACATATTTTTATAAAATAATTTAGACTAAATGACAAATAACATTTCTTAAATGAAATATTAAATGATATATACATGTCAATAACATTCCTTAAATGACATATTAAATAATATACAAATTTTTTTAATTTTTTTGACATATTTTCATAAAAATCTAATACCAAATGACATGTTAAATAACAAATAACTTTCCTTAAATGATATTAAAAAAGATAAAAAAAATAAAGACATAATCAATCAATTCATAAATTCTTTAAATGATATTTCAAAAATAGAAAGAAATTAGAACCAATTAGAAAAATGATACAATTTACATATGGTGAGTATGTGTCTAAATAACATGTAAAACAACATAAAAAAGATGTATAGAATCATAATATTTGATCGGAGAACTGATATTCAATTTGAAATTGCATATTTTAATTAAAGCCGTTAGCGGATCAAAATATCTAAGTGTTTAATATAAGAATAGAGATATATATACTACTTATACAAAATATGATTGCTTTAACACAGCTTGACAAAGACAACTACTCTTGGAAAAAGGTTATGTTTTTAAAAACAAACATAGTTACACTTTCTAAAAAAATATAATATATATCTTCATTCTTATATTATGCACGTAGTTGTCCTGATCTGTCAATGGCTCAGATTAAAAGATGAACTTTCAAATTGAATATCAGCCCTTCAATCACATGATCTGTCTTCTTTTGATTAAATACATCTATTTTATGTGTAGAAGTCTAAATTTAGTTAAAAACAAACTCGCCACAAGAACTGCTACATGGTTTGTCACAATTAAAGTTGAATGAATCTCTAGCGATCTGTTTTCTTATTTCTCTTTAAAACTATCTCCAATTCCTACAATTAAATTATTTCCTTTTTTTTTTTTGTTTCCTCCATTTCATTTCTCCTCTTCCTCCATAGTTTCGACAATAAAAATAAAAACTATCATATCTTTCTAGATTTTGTTTAAAGCTACTGTATCTTTGTGAATAGATGAATAACAGATCTTGTGTTGATTGAAACAATCATATCTTTCCAATTTGAATATATATATAGAGAAAATCCTTATTTGAATCATTTAATCATATCTTTTCCAATTTTGTTTATATACATATTACTTCTCCTCTAAATCGTTTAATAATGCTTCAAGAATTTTTTATATTATATTTGATCTTTTTTCTTCATTTGTTGTTGTTTCTTTTATTGTTATTTATTATTTGGATATCTATTTTTTTCTCATTTGTGTCTTTTATTTTCATTTGAATATATTTTTTCTTAATTTTGTATCAATGTCAAACAAAAAGGTCTCTTTATATTCTATTCAATATTATAATATGTTTCCGTTGCAACGCACGGGCATGATTTTCAAAGTGGCTTATAATACGTTCCTAACATTTTCATAACCTTTCTGTCCTCTCTCCATCTAAAAGAAGTCACTAATATTTTCATAACATTACGTCTTTGAAGAAACTTTATGATGACGAACTTTACAATTAATTGATTAGTCATATATTAGCTAGACGGCTCTTTTTTCAAGCCTTTTAATTATTGAATGCTTAATTTGGACCTTAGGTTTAAATGATGAGGCATGCATATAAGAAAAAAGAGGACATACTTAATGTCAATTGCAGGTGGCAGAGAGAGCTACGGTACTTTCAAGTCCTATTTTAGTTCACCTAATTACATACAAAAAGAATGAGAATGAATATTTCCAATTGTTGTTATTTTTCAGAAATTAAGTGATTTTTGCAGTTATTTATCATAAATTAACTGATTTTTCATACGACCAACCTCAACGACCCAAACAAAATATACATACTTCTAGAAGTTTTTTAGCATAAATTAAGTGAGTTTTATGTGACCAACCACAATGACTAAAATAAATATACAAACTTCAAGACATTAATTTAATGTACTTGTAATTAATAAACTGGAGTTGTTAGTAACTAATTTAGTATACTTCTAATCTGTTAAGTGATATGTGTTGTTATTCTTCAGAAATGAATATGCTTTTAGTTTCAAGTAATAATTTTTAATTCATTCTTTCAGTCCCAGTCCCAAAGACAGAGGTATCGGTTTGGGAGGAATTTGGAGGCTCAACAATATAGTAGACACTTTTCGTGAGGAAAAAAACGCATTTATGACAGTACTTTATTGCAAAAAGTACCGTCGAGAATAGAAAAAACAGAACAATGATGGTACTCCGTCGCGAAAAGTCACTATTTTATCCTCACAAAAAGTGTCTCATTCTTGTTGCGCTGTCGAAGCCCACTGCACCTGGCAAAAGGACTTTGTTTCTTTTTCACTTCCACTAGTCGAGACCATTGGTAAACACTACTACAATAACGTCAACCATACATTATACATCATACATGTGTTTAATTTCTTTAAATTTTCATTAAATTTGTGTCCAAAGGAAGAAAACTCCCTTTTGAAAATTTGCTTCGACATTCATACACAGTTCTTAATAAATAACCGTGTATAAATGTGCTCCAACATTCATACACTGTTTTTTATTAAAGAACCACAGTTGGACCCAATTGTACACAGTTTTTCATTAAAAACGGTGTATGAATATTGTAGCACATCTTCGGACACGAATATATGATGCTCCAACAATTGTACATGGTCTGATTGCATGATCCATGTGTGATGAAAGAAATTCAAAATTTTCATGGGATCAATCTATACCTTCCTCTTATAATGCATATTTATCTAAATTTTCTAAGATATTTCTCTCATTTCTAAAGCATCTGTTCTCTGTACATTTATTTCTCTAAGGCATGTCTTCTAAACAGGCGATGCTAGAGTGAGGGGTATGGCAAGAGAGGTGGTATCTTCACCAAGAAGGTGATTGGAGATGAAAATACTTCAACCGAGCATTACTTTTCGCTTGAGTGTTTGATTTTAGTATTCTTTACCAATTTAGATAGCTCGCGAGGAAAAAATATTGATTTTTCCCTAGTTATTTTAATTGCATGATTAAGTAAAGATTTCATTAGTTATTAATTAGTTATTGGTTGCAGTTTTGTTATAGTCATGAAGAGGGATTGGATATAGAGTTAATTTCACTACTGACAGATGCAGTATCTTCAAGAAGAAAACTCAAGATGGTTGAGATCAAGTTATGAAAATATAATCTGATGGTACAACGATACATGGTACTAACTTTGATGCTTGGTACAAGAGAATGAATATTTTTAGTACGGTCGTCCGTTTGTTCATGCATGGGCTCGAGGTTTATCGTAGTACAAGAGCAATTGCAAGGACTCTAGTTATGATGAGTGAGAATTTACATGTTTTAATTTTCAAATGTACATATATTAGCCATTATTTGGAGGTTAAGATTTTACTAGTTTCAATGTTTCTCTGTGTGTGTAGTTTTACTTGTTTTAACACGAAGTGTGTTTTATATTATGTATCTCAATTCTTATATTATGCACGTAGTTGTCCTGATTCGCCAACGGCTAAGATTGAAAGATGAATTTTCGAATTGAATATCAGTCATTCAATCACATAATCTGTCTTCTTTTGATTAAATATATATATTTTATGTGTAGAAGTCTAAATTTAATTAAAAATATAGTCGCCACACAGACTGTTACATGGTTTGTCATAATTAAAATTTCCTTATTTCTTCTTACAGCTATCTTTGATTCATGCAATTAAATCATTTTCATATTTTTTTTCATTTCTTTCATTTAATTTCTCCTCTTTCTCTATATTTTTGATAATGAAAATGGAAACAATCATATATTTTTGAATTTTGTTTAGATCTACTGTATCTTTGTGAATAAATGAATAGCAAATCTTATTATGTTGATGTTTACACTAAAAAAAATTCTTGTGCTGATAGTCTGATAGAGGGTGTGAATTTTAACAGCAATGTTTTGGCTCATGCAGTGTTGAGGTGAGAGAGTTTTTAGAAGTGATTGTTTGCCATTTTTAGTTGATAGTTCAATTTGTGTACGATACACAAAGAAAGAAACAATAAAAATATAATTTTGGCATATATCTACATAATCAACACACTAGTATTGTGCTCGTGCGTTGCAACGGGAATATATTATAAGATTGAATATAATATGAAGAGATCTTTTTGTTTGACATTCACACAAAATTAATAAATATAATTTCATTACTTTACAGAATAATATATTATAACTTTTACATAATAATTATTAAATATAAAATTATATATGATATCTTTTTATTTATACATATAATTATATAATTTCATTATTAGAAGTAGAGTGGGGCAATGGGATACATAGCGCATATTGGTCCGCGCTATGAACTGAATTTTTTTTTATTTTAATTGTAATAGTGGATATGAACCGTTCAACATGACCTTCATATAAATGTGTATTTGTAAACTAAATTTTATATATTTTTAGAAAATTTTACTATTCGTTTAGATGGGTAAAAAATCACTTAATCTGAAAATTATGGACCATCCAAAAATTCTAAAAATGTAAAATTTAGTTTACAAGTACATATTCATATAGAGACCATATTGAATGATTCAGATCAACTGTTACAATTTTGAAAATAAAAATATTGGTCCGTAGTACGGACTAATTCGTGCTATACATAGCACCATAGCCTCACTTTTTATATAGCTATTTAATTAGTAATTTATGACAAAATTAAATTATACAATATTTTTTACCACTTTTTTTAATTAATAGTTTATATATTTTGAAATAATGGTTATAATTTTCCAAGTTCAAATGTACTTGAACCCCAATCATGCATCACATTCTTAACTTTATTTTCAAAGTTCAAATGGCTGGTCTGAATTGCTCAACATGATCTCCATAATAAAATGGTCTTTGAGGTCTTATAATTTGTTTACTAATTATTTTGATGAGTACAAAAATCATTGGTTTTGTACATATCTAAAAGTTAGTACTTGTTTTAAAATATACAATTTGATCTCAAAGCACATTTTAATTAAATGTCATGTTGAACAATTTAGATTAACTATTTAAAAATTAAGTGTATAATTAATATACGAAAATAATAATCAAGCATTTTCATCTTACTCTGAAAAAAAAGACTTCAATAGTTTCATGTTTTAATTCGCTTTAGCCATTTGAGTGTTTCGTTAAATCAAAGTCATAAGGTGAGAGAAAGAATATGACGAGCGAATATATTCAGATAATGTGCAAAGATTATGTGTTGATTATGTAGATAAACGACTGATCCGAACCGCTCAACATGATCTCCATATTGAAATGTGCTTGGAGACCAAATTTTACATTTTTTGGAATTTTTTTACTATTTATTAAGCAATTTTGAAAATAATTGATCCGATGGTCCAGAAATTTTTACTGTTTTTTACTGTTCACATCAAAACAGCAGTTTTCAAAATTGCTTAATAAATAGTAAAAAATTTCAAAAAATGTAAAATTTGGCCTCCAAGCACATTTCAATATGAAGATCACATCTAACGGTTCGGATCGGTCGTTTGGACTTTCAAAATGAAAATACGGCGTGAAGTAGAAACGTGTTTTACTTCGCAACTCACTATAGCCCAACTCATTAATAATTATAATTAAAATATGCTTCATTAAAGTGAATAGAAGAGCTTTTGCATTTACAAGGAAATATCTTATAAATATTTCCTTAGGAGAGGCCTTCCTCTCTGCAACGTAACGTGCAGTTACAAAAAAAAATGTTTAACCTTTAATTAATGCAATGAAGTCTGGTCGTAACATAAAAGCAATTAAGCTGCACTTCATGAGCTGCTCCTACTGTGGCTGAATAACCTGCATTAAAGAGTTAAATTGGAAAATACACACACCAGTGGACCAAATGTCACTTGAGAGTGCTGGCCTTAAATGCCAAACCTGGAATTGATGATAGAGAGAATAAATGGCAATGCCCCGTATAGCTGGTAATGAATGAGGCTAACCTACCAATTAGTTGGAATGAAAGGGTCTGTTGTCATTATGGTTCATTACGTCTTTGAAGAAACTTTATGACAAACTTTGCAATGAATTGATTAGTCATATATTGTCCAGACGGCTCTCTTTCTACCTTTCCAAATATTGGGGATGCTTAATTTGGACAGTAGGTTTAAATAATGAGGCATCAAAAATAAAGAGGACATACTAAGTCAAGGTGGCAGAGAGAGGTACGGTACTTTCACGTCCTATTTTAGTTCACCTAATATACAAACAGAATGAGAATGAATATTTCCAACTGTTGCTATTTTTCAGAAATTAAGTCATATCTGTAGTTATTGAATATAAATTAACTGACTTTTCATATGACCAACCTCTTTTTTTTGAAAACTTTCGCAGAGGCTACGAACTCGTGAGGGAGAATAATCGAACTCTCGATCTTTGGATACAACAACTCTATGACATTTTCATCGCCAATTGTGCTACCTCCCCTTTCTCTTCATATGACCAACCTCAACGACCTAATTAAACAAAATATACATCTAGAAGTTGTTATTTATCATAAATAAGTGATTTTTCATGTGACCAACCACAATGACCTCAAGAAAATATACAAACTTCAAGACTAATTTAATGTACTTGTAATGAACTCGGGCTGTTAGTAACTAATTGAGTATACTTCTAATCTGTTAAGTGATCTGTGTTGTTATTCTTCAGAAATGATTACGCTTTTAATTTAAAGTAATAATTTTTAATTCAATCTTTCAGTCCCAAAGACAGGTGGGGAGGGGTTTTGGAGGTTGTCGAAGATCAGTGCACCGGCTCACAAGGTGGCAACACTACTAGAATCTTAACTTTTTCCAAGGGCCAGAAAATGGCTTGTTCCAATAGGTTATTCATGGAACAGGCCCAAAAAACGCCATTTCCAATGATTACCGTTGGTTTTTCACTTCCACTACTTGAGGCCATTGGTAAACACTACTACAAAACGTTAACCATACGCTGTACATTAATTATGAATGTTTTCTCAAAATTTTCTATTAAATTTGTGTCTAAATGTAGAAAGCGCGCTTCCGAAAATTTGCTCCAACATTTATACACGGTTCTTTATTAAAGAACCGTGAATAATTGGATCCAATTGTACACGATTTTTTATTAAAAAAACCGTGTATGAATATTGTAGCGTATCTACAGACGCACACATATGAATGCTCTAACAATTATACACGCTCTGATTGTATGATCCATGTGTGATGAAAGAAATTCAAAAAGATTTACGTCATCGATCTTTATCTATATTTTCTAAGGTATTTCTCTCATTTCTAAAGCATCTCTTTCTCTCTATATGTATTTCTCTGATACACACACACACAAACACACACACATACATACATACATGTGTATACACACACACACACACACACACACACATGTGCATATATACATAGATATGAATAACCTTATTTTGTGATATATGATATTGTCTTTAATTTGTTTGGTTTGAATAGCTAACGTATATGTTTTGTTTTCTCATTAATTTAAAACTTTGTATGACATGGAAAAACTATGGTCATGTCTCTTTCTCAGGCTGGAGTAATATGAAACGAATGACACTTCTTGATAAAACATGATTTAGATTTTCTTTTTTTTTCCTTAATTTTTATAACAAGTTTCATCTATATTGAGTTCAAACAAAATGGGTTGCAAAGACTCACCTACAGATAGCACATGTGTATATCTAAGTTGAATATTTGTTGAATTAAAATGTATATGTATTTTGAATGTTGAATGTTGAATATTGAAATATTTACCTTCTGTGTGTTGAATGTTGAATATTAAATATTATTTGCTATATGTTCTAAATGTTCAATATTTTTTTAATTATAGATGTGTGATATTGTATGTTTAATGGCTAGCAAATATGAACCGAAATTTTTAAAATTACCATTTTATAAAAAATGTTAAACCAAAACACCAGTTCTGGCTGTTTTTTACAAAAATCGCATGGCCGCTTTGGAGGGAAGCGGGCACCTATTATGGGCCGCTTTGGGGGCCAGCGGCCACTGTTCATTTTTTTTTTTTTTTTTTTTTTTTTAAACAGAATTTTATTTTTTGAAAACAGAATTTTATTTTTATTATTTGTATTAAAATATTAGAAATGTTGAACATATTTTTTTGAAAATAGATGAAATACAATATAATTTGATTTATTAGGAAGACTGCAACAAATAACGCGGATCAATATTTTTCAGACCGGATTTTTCGCGGTTGTAAGAAAAATTAATATATTTCTTTATGTGTTATTGGAAAATAATAAAAATACTTAGATTCTGAGTTATTGATCCCAGTTCAAAATTCACTTCTAGGTAATACAAAAAATATTATGATCCTTCTAGTACATTTAATTTTTAAAAAGTTGTATCTATTTTTAGAATTATTTTTAATATGAAAGTAATTTAGTATGGACAAATCAGGTTGTGACACATCATAATTATGATAAATTGGACCATCTAAATTGTGACGCATCATAACATATGCAAAGAAAGGTTTGCACGCCCATGCAATTGAGCCATCTAAAGTGTATTTACTTTCCTCTTAATGTGTAACACTTGGAAGTTCGGAACCTTTGATGACAAAAACAGAAATAGACAGGTTTGCATCAACTTTATACGAGCGTGCCAATTTGCACTCACTGGTGGTTGCTTAATTGGTTTCTAGTCTATTCAGCTTTTAACCGAATTAGAAAACTTTGAACTAATTGTTTCAGTTTTTTTTTTTTTTTTTTTTTTTTTTAAATGAACTAGTTTGGTTCAATTTTTAATCTATTTCGGTTTTTCTATTAATTGGTTCGATTAATATTATGATCCTTCTAGTTCGAAATGAACTAGTTTCGGTTTTTCTATTAAGGATCATAATGCACTAGAAGGATCATAATATTTTTAAAAATAGATATAACTTTTTATAAATTAAATGTATTAGAAAGATCACAATATTTTCTGGATTACCTAGAAGTGACTTTTGAACCGGGATCAATAACTCAAAATCTAAGTATTTTTATTATTTTCCAATAACACATAAAGAAATATATTAATTTTTCTTACAACCACGAAAAATCCGGCCTGAAAAATATTGATCAAGTTATTTGTTGCAGTCTTTCTAATAAATCAAATTATATTGTATTTCATCTATTTTCAAAGAAATATATTCAACATTTCTAATATTTTAATACAAACAATAAAAAAAAAAAATTAATGAACAGTGGCCGCTGGCCCCCAAAGCGGCCCATAATAGGTGCCCGCTTCCCTCCAAAGCGGTCAAGCTCCATGTGGCCGCTTCCAGGGCAAGCGGCCATGCGATTTTTGTAAAAAACAGCTAGAACTGGTGTTTTGGTTTAACATTTTTTATAAAATGGTATATTTAAAAATTTCGGAAATATGAATGCTAGACTACTATAAAATCAAATTAATAAAAAAAATACATATAAATCGTACACAGTTCTAGAAAACAAATGTGTACAGCTGTTCACAAAACATACACGATTTTCTTGTAGTAACCGTGTATATAATCCTTGTTATTATATACTGTAACTATAACCGTGTATATAATCCTTGTTATTATATACTGTAACTATAACCGTGTATAATTCATTGTTTCAGCTAGCACCCCTTTTTTTTCTGAGATACGACACGCTTCTGTTGTAGGAACAATGTACGCTAATCTTATATAGACACGGTTCTTCAACCATGTACAATTTATAATTACTTTCATAATATACACGACGCGCTTGGATAACATTGTGGAACTGTGTGTCATTAGCTTTTTTAATTGTGCATAGTCATTTTATGTAGTAGTGTATGTCCAGGATTGAATAACAGTGTATAACACGTAACGTGAATATGGGAGAAGCCAACTCTTGCTGTGACTTGGCATCAGCATATAACAATCATACCTTTCCCTATCTGCTGTACTGCCTTCTCATACCACGAGTAATTAACCCAATCATTTATTAACTTTGACATTTCTTACTGACTACTAGACGATACATATCCTTTGGGCTCCAATTAGGAAGGACTGCATGCCGAGCACGGAATATATTGCCTGGATGTGTTCTAATTAACTACATATTTTCAAAATTCAAGTTGCCTAGATGTGTTCTAATTAACTATATATTAATCTAGAACTAGAGTTATTCGTCGGACTTCACATAAGGTGAATTTGAAAATTGAGTCTAGCCAAATTCATTTTCAAAATTCTCTCGACGAAAAGATGCGGATTCAATTTTCGAATAACATATAAAAAAATGTGAGGCATACCGAGGCCCATTAATAATAATAATAAAAAAAAACAAAATTAGGCCTAGGCGAATTTAGTTTCAAAATTCAAGTTGCCAGCTGGATGTGTTCTAATTAACTAAATATTTTCAAAATTCAAGTTGCCTAGATGTGTTCTAATTAACTACATATTATTCTAGAACTAGAGTTATTAGTAGGGTGTCAATGACACCCTTTTACCTGTTTACCTCACCTGTGTTGTATCCGAAAACACGGGTAAGGATAAGATTTTTTTTCGTTAGCTAATCAGGTACGACTAAGGGTAATGATTTTTTTCCGTTATCTTACCCATTTTCGTATAAGATAATTTTTAAAAATAAAATTATATATATAGATATATATATTTGTATACATGATACAATAAAATTTTGTATTTTATTAAATTTTCATAATACAAATTAGTCGTATTCATTATTTTTTTCCTTATTTTGAAAAATATTTTATCGAAAGCACAAATCAAAATGTTAATGGCACTTTTTATCCATTTACCCGACCCGTACCCATACCGTATTCGAAAAGACGGAGAAGGGTAAAGATTTTTTTTCGTTATCATAACAGGTACGGGTATGAAAATGTCTCCACCCGACCCGTATCATACCCGTTGACACCCCTAGTTATTAGTCGGACTCTACAACGAATTGTATCGAAGCATGAGTTAAATTTTACATGAGATAATTGTTATTTGTTGAGAATACACTCGGCAGCTTAAAATTTAGGAATAAACAAAGATACGCTAAGGATCGGTATTCACTCAAAGAAGGAAAGAACTCAGCAGCTATCAAAGGATCTGTATCCACTCAAAGAAGGAAAGAATAAAATTCAAGGAGGAAAGATATATATGCGCATCTGATGTAATTTACAATATATATAAAATGATTAATTTTCTTCTAAAGTTAGAATAAGGATCCTATATTTAGCATGTATAATTGATTTGATGTGCAGTACCAAAATATCTCTCTAGATTGATAAATACGAGTACACAGCTATGTAACAAAGTAATTTTTAATTTGACCGAGAAATAAAATTGAGTGGGTAGGGAGATTTCTTGGGAGTTTTGTGTTTTTATAGTTATCTCTATTATTTTTGACATTATTATATACTTTTATTTAGCAAATTTACGAACAAATAATTTTCCATTTTGAATTGCTAAAGAAGTGCATAATGATAAGGTAAATTTGAAAATTAGGCCAAGCCAAATTCATTTTCAAAATTCAAGTTGCTTGATGTGTTCTAATTAACTACATTTTTTTTGTAGAACTAGAGTTAATCTTCGGACTTTATATTAAAATAGTATCTATCTCTATTTTTATATTAAGCATCTAGATGTTCTAATCCATTAACGGTCATGATTAAAAATAGTATCTATCTCCATTCTTATATTAAGCATCTAGATGTCCTGATCCATTAACGATCATGATTAAAAATAGTATCTATCTCCATTCTTATATTAAGCATCTAGATGTCCTGATCCGCTAACGATCATGATTAAAAGATGATATTTTGGATTGAATACCAGCCCTCTAATTAAATAGTTTTCCTTCTTTTGATTTAATGATTTTATTAAGCACCAGTGCGTACTGGAATTATAAGGCGTATCGAAAACACAAGGAGAGGCAGAGGTCGGCCACGATTGACATGGGACGAAGCAGTAAAAAGAGACTTGAAGGAGTGGAATATAGCTAAGGAGTCGGCTTCGGACATGAGCGCGTGGAAGCTAGCGATCCACGTGCCAAAACCATAACCTAGCTAGTGCTGGTTAGGGATTATTTAGAGATAGTATTATAGGTCTTAGGTCATAGGAGTAGGAAATTGGAGTCTAGGATGTAAGCTTAGGACTTTGACCTCTACGATTAAGTAGAATATAGTTAATATTAGTATTAGTATTATTACTATCACTTTCACTTTCACTTTTATTTATTTTTACTTTTATTTTATGACTACTTTATTATTACTTATCTTTATTGTTTGATTGTGATTGGGTTTCATTTATAGCCTACTCCAACTCGTTTAGGACTAAAGACTTAGTTGTTGTTGTTGTTGTTGTTGTTGTACTCACCACACATACTGTGCACATAATATAATTAAAATTAAATACTGTTGCTGCAATAGGAAAGCTATTAATATTTTACTTTTTGTTCTCCTTCAATTTTTTGCTTTGATTTTCCTGATCCTTCCTTCTGTAAATATAATCCCACCAAATAAGTAACAATTTGACAAGGCAAAAGTATGAACAGTAGTCAATAAACTCATGCTTAAACTCAAATATTCAATTGCTACCATTGAATTAAATGTAAAATAAAATTAGCAATACTAAATTAATATGATTCATATCTTATTTTTCGCTAATGACCTCCCGGTAACCTATATTTTTGCTATACACTTCTGGAGCATCGTATTTTTTTTATTTAGATAATAGAATAATAACTAACAAAAATACTCCTTTGAATTTCAAATTTATTTATTTTATTTATGAAAGTTAAGGTAAGACACAATACATAAATTTTGATATGTGCTAGTTTTTTTTGTACAAAAAAAAAGTTGTAGGTCATGCACCCGTCTCTTTTGAATTCTTCAAAACATATTACAACTTGCTAATATTAATTATTACCGTGTTTTAGGTTGATAAAATTTAACTTTTTAAGTAAAATAGAAATAAATCAGGACCAAAAGAATGTAGACTAAATAAACTTACAGCGATTACGTATCTAAATTAATTTAGACTTCTACACTTAAACAAACATATAAAAGATACATATAATCAAACAAAGGAAAATTATTTAATCGATGGGCTAATATTCAATCTGAAATTATATCTTTTAATCTCAGTCGTTGGCAGATCAAGACTCACATCTTTTAATCGCAAAGATCTCCATTTTGGATTTCCATCATAACTCTCACACGATATATATATATATATATAGAGTAAGGCTACGGTGCTATGGGTTGCATAGAGGGCTACGGTGCTACGGCTCAATATTCAAGTTTTTAAAATCCTAACGGTTGATCCGAACCGTTCATCTTGTTCTCCATATTAATATGTGTTTGGAGACCAAATTTTACATTTTTTGAAAAATTTTTTACTATTTATTAAGCCACTTTGAAAATTGCTGATCCAACGGTGCCTTTTGATTTTACTGTTATTGTTGGATCAGCAATTTTCAAAGTGGCTTAATACATAGTAAAAAAAATTCCAAAAAATGTAAAATTTGGTCTCCAAACACATATTAATATGAAGAACAAGATGAACGGCTTGGATCGGTTATTTGGACTTTGAATTCGTGATTTATAATCTAATGCAGAAAGGAGCCTATGCATTGCAATGTATAGTATCCTTACTCTCTCTCTCTCTCTCTCTCTCTCTATATATATATATATATATATATATATATATAGGAGGGTTCAAATGCCTCCACTTTAAAAACTTAAATAACTCAGAATTTAAATTATAAATGTCAAAACAAAATCGTTAGATGTGATCTATGTTATTTTCTCTATATGTTCATAAAATATTATCACATTTCAATTTGGTTTTTATGTGAATTAATAAGTTGAAAAATTAACGTCTAGAAATTATCCACATTAGTACATTTTTTTACAATCTCTTGATGACAACCAAAACAAAGTTGAAATGTCGTAATATTTTACATGTGCATAAATAAAATGATGTAGATCATATCCAATGGTTTTATTTTGACTTTTAAGTTTCAAATTTTTAGTTATTAAAGTTTTTAAAAATGGAGGCATAATAGAGGCATAAAAATGGAGGCATTTGAATCGTTGGTGAGCACACCTCCAAAAGTGGTTGGTGTGATGTGCTCATCAAGAGTGATTGGTGAGCACACCTCTAAAAAACTGTTGGATTGACTTTCAACAACGAATCTAAACCATTGAAATAAAGTTTCAAATTCATTTAGTACATGGTTAATCGGTAAAAAAAATGAACATTTCACTACAGCAGAACAGATTTTCTGCGACCGGTATCAGTGACCGGTGCGGACGCCGGTCGCTGATACTCAATTTATCCCAAAAAAAAAGAATTTCCGATTGAAATCAGGCGACCAGTAGTATCAGCGACCGGTATCAGCGACCGGCGCCAACACCGGTCTCTGAAATTTTTTTTTTTTAATGTCGCTGAAAAAAACGCAGCTTCAGATAAATAAAACGCGCGCCAGCAATACCCCTCCGCCAAAATCAAAACCAAAATCGAAACCCCTCCGCCAAAATCAAAACCAAAATCGAAACCCCTCCGCCAAAATCAAAACCAAAATTGAAACCCTTCCCCAAAATCAAAACCACGCCACCCCTCTCCTCCCACGCGCTACCCTTTTCCCCCGCGCCACCCATCTCTTCGATCGCCGTTGCCACCTGTGCACGAAGGAGAAAAGAAACCAGATCACCATCGCCACCTGCTGCTCGCCTCGCCTCGCTTGTGCATCTGTGCTCGCGGAGGAGAAGACACCTAGCCGCCTACTGCCTACATGTAATTCTTAAACCTAATTTTTTGATTTTCTGATTTGTGGTGAATCAATTGTATTGTTGTGTTTGTGCATTAATTGTGGTGTCTGAGATTGAATCCTCTGCTGTTCTTGAAGTTCCTTTCGCTGTTATTACGTACTGTGCCTTTTAATTTTTAGCTTCTTGTTAGAGTGCTAAAATCCTTGTTTCCGGCATGGTTACTTGTTCTCTTTAAGATGCTTGTAGCACCAATTGCTGACGGAAAAGTTAATGTTATTTGGTGCTTAGATATTGCAAGGAAAAAATTACAAAGGTGTTTGTTTCCTCTTTTGTTTAAGAGGTTAATGTTTTTTTTTTCAGCTAGAGCAACCGCATTATTTTCATGCAAGTGGCTGATGGGTCCTTGTTCGGTGAATTAAGTTGTTCTTTTTTTAGTTGGATAACTTGGAATTCAAAGAGCCAATCTGTGAATCTTTTCCAAGTTTCTTTCTAAGGTTTGCTTTTCTTTGTACCAATCCACCTAATACACTTTAATAGCCTTAGGTCAAAAATACCCTTCTGTTGAAAATTGGCCAATCAGAGAACATAAATTCTGATTCTGGTAAAATAAATAGGACAGAGAGATAGAGGATTTAATTTCATGCAGTTTAGGCTCAAACTTTGATCAATTTAGATTTGTTTGCTATTTTTAATGAATTTTTGAAGTTCAGCCTTTGAAATGAGAAAAACAGCAAAAAAGTTAAGTTTGCATGGTTCTGTATCCATACTCTTTGTTTCTCATTTGAAGGAATGCATATTTCAATATTAAAAGGAATTGAATAGAATTTGATGCATATCCATACTCTTTGCTAGTTCGAATTGAGGTGGCAGGAACAAATTACGTTCTGGCAAGCACCAGCTTCACTCCTGAAACATTGAATCATCGAATTCTCTCAGCCAAGACCAGAAGATCTGTTTCCTTTCACCCCTGGCACGACCTTGAATTAGGTCAAAAGTCATTTTATTTTCAAATTTCTTAATTTTTTTTTTTTTGGATTAGAACTTATAAGTCAGAAAAGCCTTCAAGTTGTTTTATTTCATTAGATTTTTGTTGTTTCCAAATTCTAATGCAGGTCCTGGAGCTCCAAGCGTCAACCGTGTAAGTCACCGATACTAGTTCTGACAAATATAAAAAGAATAAGGAATGAATTAAAATATATAAAACAAATAATATGAATAAATAAAGTAATGGATGAATGCAGGTTGTTGAAGTTTCAAGAGGCAGCAACATAAAGTATGAAATCGACAAAGCATGTATAGAAAGAAGAGGAACAGCTGCTGTGACAGTTTGAAAGTTTTCTTTTCATTTATTTGCATTAAGATAATGTGGTATTATTAGTGTTATTTAATAAAATTTGAATTATGTAAATGTGATATGAATTAATGTGGAATTAATATGTTATTTGTTGTCTTATTTATGTTATTTGATGTAATGTTGTATGTTTTCTATTAAATATCATGGAGAAATGCAAATAACAAAATAAATAAAAAAACTAACAGAATAGTATCAGAGACCGGGTTTGACTTTCTGCGACCGTTAATTCTGATCACAAATGTCTCTTCATGACGTCAACAAAAAATAACAACGACCAAAAAAATTGGTCGCAGAAAAATCATCAGCGATCGGGTGACATCATTCAGCGACCGGTGACGTCATCAGAAGAGCATCTGCGACAACGCTTTCAGCGACCGGAGTATCAGCGACCGGAATTGACTTTCTGAGACCGGAATGACTATCAGCGACCGGCGACGTGACTATCAAACACCGAAAAACCGGTCTCTGATAGTCTTTGTTGCTGTAGTGTTTTATAAGTTATATTTCAAATTGTTTTATGTATTCATGAATTCAAATGAATTCAAAACTTTAAAAAAATTGCATGTATATGCATCACTCACGAGTACATGGATTTCAATGGTTTGAATTTGTCGTTCGAAATCAATTCGATAGTCTTTTGGAGGTGTACTCACCAACCCTTGTTGGTGTTTACATCACACCCTAGTTGCTCTCTCTCTCTATATATGTATACATTTTAGAGAGAAGAATGACATAATGCATATCATATCATTATAAATTAGGGAATATAAATAAATTGAACATGTGTGAACATAAATAATATGACATACATATCTAATAAGAAATTTAGAAACTTAATATATTTTATGTAATATGGATAACCCCTTCTAGAATATATGCTATACTACAGAATTGAAATGTGATTATCAATAGTAGTTAGATTTGCTTGAATCTTTGACCTTTCTAACACCTTGGATTAATTAATTCAAGGTATGCTTTCAATATTTATATATTTCTGCTGTAAGTACGCTTCATTGGTTTCATTTTTCATGTTTTGCAAAGAAATTTATAAGTGCAGTAACTAGGAGTGGCAATGAGCTGGCTCGGTCCAAGCTAAATTATAGCTCAATTTGTTAATTCTTTTTGAGAAAAATCAACTTGTTAATTATGGACTAAGTTATAACCGAGCGAACTAGATCTAGGGCATCCGAGCTAAAACCTTAGCTTGAAATCGTGACAAGCCATCCCGATCTAGCTCGCGAGCTGACGAGTTGGCTCGCTGGGTCTGGTTGGATCTTGTTTTAAGTAGAAGATGAATTCTACAAACTTTTTGGATCGAGCTGAACTGAGCTGGATCGAGCTAGACAATATAAAATGCACATAAATTCATAAAAATTCACAAATTGATGTCTAGCCGGGCTAGCTCATGAGCTGACGAGTAAACTAGACTCCAGTTTGAACTCGTTAATTCTGGATGGAGCTAGTGGAGAGCTGGCTCGTTAACAACTCGATCCATTAACGAGCTAACTATTAGCGAGCAAGTCAGATACGAGTCACGATCAAGCCACGAGTTACAAGTTTTTTTGCCACCCCTAGCAGTAACACAGCTTGACAAAGACAACTACTCTTGTAAAAAGCTTCTATATTTGATAACAAACATGCTTACACTATCTAAAAACTTGTAATATGTATAAAAACAAAGCTCTCCAGGGTAATTTAATATAACATGACTTGTAGGAAGGACCAAATACTCTACAACCCCAGCTTCAAGAACTTGCAACTGGATGAATTATACAATATTTTAAGCATTGAAGCTCCCTGCATTCAGCTGGGATTGTAGAGGATCCACTTCACTAAGTATAAACCAAAATAGGTAAACAAACTATACGTATACAGTCCATAAGATTTTCATAATTTTTGTCTCTCTTCCTCTCTCTCCATCTAAAAGAAGTCACTAACATCCCACAGTTCAGAGGAAATAAATCTGTTGTTATTCCGATCCCAACCGTTCAGATTATTCCATGCACAAATCTCAACGAAACAACTTTTTTAAGTACGAATCTCAACTAATATCAATGGTTCGGATTGGAATAATAGGTTCCTGTTATTCCTTAAGAATAACAGCAGATTTTTTTCCCAGTTCAGGATCTTCAAAATTCAAATTGCAACAAGTTGCTTGAGTGCTTGCTCCTCTCCACATCAGAACCTGGTATCGACAATCCCGAAGTCTGATTGCTGTAATTTGGGTTACAGCAAGTCGTCTGATTGTTCATCCACTGAATATCAGGTGTAGTTTCCAACAAAGTTTGGAGGAGTTCAGCGTCAAAATTGTTACAGAGACCTTGCAAATTGGGTTGCACAAAATTGTCTGACACCAAATTAGGTTGAAGCGGGGATGGGTTCAATAGGGTAGGGATTTGGTCCGGTATTTGACTCACATTCGGTTGTACCAGTGCGATTCCATCTAAGAATTGGCCACTTTGAGTTGTGCAATTAGAAGGGATACTGTTTTCTGGAGATTGGAATAACAAGGGATTTTTGTAGTTGTTTTTTGTTGAAAGGAGAATGGCTAACTGCAATATGTCGGGATTGACAAGCGCATCAAATGATTTTATCGTGTCAAGATTGAACAGAGATTGGTAACAGTTGTAATTCGTAGGGATTAGAAGAGATGATAGATTGAAGAGGTCAAAGCGCGGTTCATGAGTAACCATATCTATTCCCATTCTTAGTAGCCTTTTTCTGATGTGTGTGTTCCAGTAGTTCTTTATCTCGTTATCTGTTCTTCCTGGCAACCGAGCAGCAATAGCCGACCACCTAAGCAAGAGCGAAATTGCGGGAGTCAGAACTCAGTAATGAACCAATGATATAATATTTAGTAAAAAAAAAAAATCTGTAATTATTTCTCGTACTTGTTCCCAAGGATACTACGGAGTTGGATAATTGTTTGCTCCTCTTCAAAAGAAAACCTTCCTCTCTTGATATCCGGCCGGAGATAGTTCATCCACCGTTGGCGGCAACTCTTACCGCACCTTGTCAGACCTACATGTATATAAGAATTTAACAAACCAGATATAGAAAAGATAATAACAACTGTTGTTTTTCTCTCATTTGCAATTTTGTTAATGAATATGTGCGCTATTCACCGGCATTTTTCGCCAGAGTACGCCAGTTGCCTGGGCCGTTTTTCTCGATATATTTGACGAGTTTCTGATCCTCTTCCGGTGTCCACGGTCCTATCTTCAATCCATCCTTTTCGCGACTTGGTGATCTCCCCATTGACTTGAAATGATTATAGCCACACCAAACCAAAGAAAACTTGAGATGAGTTTCCTGATCAGGTGAAAACACAGGATAAATTTGTGTTGAATAATTGAGGCAAAATACTCGAAGTATTGGGTCCCGAAAGAAAATGGTTGCATAGGAAACGCTTAAATAGAGAGAGATTGGGGTTGAGAGAGAGAGGTGTAAACAAAGTCAAATGGATAATATGTTATTTATTAATGTGATGACATTTTGGCGATTTCTTTATAAACATATAAACAATCAGATAATTGTTTAAAAAGTCATGAGTTAATTATCCAATTAAATATAAACTAAATGCATATGAATATCACTTCTACATATAAATAAATGACGAATAGAGGCTATGTCTAAAGCAAAAAAAAAAGAAAAAAAAAACAGAGACCTATTTAATGTAAAAATGATGAATAGAGGCTATGTCTATTCCTTCCTCGAAAAAGATTCAACCCCATATGAATAATATAATTCAGCCGGAATATGTCTCCAAATTAATAATGTTGTAGCATATATAATGGTACAATCGTAAGTTTATTTGAAGAATATTGGTATTGAATATATTGATCGATAATGCCATATTTTGTTTGTTATGCGTTTAATTTAATTATTACTAGTATCAATTATGTTTTTATAAAGCTTCGTAAACGATTAGACAGTTGGATTTAAGCAAATAAAAGTAAAAATGAGTGATGGCCGATCCGTACATCTAAACAAAATTTAACTTTTTTCAAACTCCACTTTATTGAAAATCTACCTGAATACAAACTTTGACTCCTCATAATATGGGCCCACCCGCATAATATCCAAATGAACAAAGAGAATATTTTTTATCATTTTCTGAGTTATATTCCCTTGACATTAAAATATAGTTTATCCGTTGAGGTTTACATTTTGGGTGATTACCCTATATATTAGCACCTCAAATGCATGATCCCACTTCTTGCATGATCACAATAGAATTAGTACTCTGGTTTAGGTATAGAAATTGGAGTAGAATTAGGGTGAAGTTCATCAAGTTTCTTTATAAATTCAACTATAAAATTTATTGAATTGGTTTTAAAGGACAAATTCAAATTGTTGAAACTTATCTATCTTATGAGTGATGTGTATACATGTAAAAAAATTTGAAATTTCATTTCAATCCACCGTAGAGGCTCTAAGGAATAATTTTGAAATTTCATTTCTATCGTAGCTGTTGACGAATCAAGAACCCAACGTGCTTAATAATGGAATGGAGAAAATATTTTGCTTGTAATTTATATTATAATATTGAAAGGTTCTTTTATTTATGTTTTTCAAAAGTTTAGGATAGTGATTTATTGTTCCTTTATTATCTGTTGTTTAATACAATATACATTTATATTTTTAGAGTTTGTACTTGTTTGTTTAAATATTTGGTACTTTAATGATGTTTAGTATTTGTTATTAGTATAAATGCATGTAAGTTTTATAAACAACTGTTTTACTTTGTTGAAATTTTTATATTTACTTTATTTTGTATTTTATTTTATCTTTAGGTATGAATACATGATCTTTTTAAATTAAATAATTGCTTTGTTTAGATCAGATACTAATTTTCAAGCATTTTTTGGTTTCAGCTGGTAAATCTGGGAAGAAGGTAGAAGAGAAACCTTCTCCTGTACGCAATGTTGGAGCCCTTACTAGAGGTTTGGCCAAACTGATAGATGAAACCCCTGAAAGTCCTTTAAAGAACAGGGTCTTATTTACTTCCATAACACCTACACCATCTGTTGGTAAACACGCACCAAAGAAAACCTCTAAGCATGATGAAAAAGAAGACACTGGTCCTCAAACTGAGGTTTCAACAGAATCACAAGATGTAGATGTTTCACAGCAACAAACTCAAGCATGTCCTCCTGTTGAAAAACAAGGTGGTGAAGGTTGTACTGAGAAAGCACCAGTCCAATCACCAGAATTGGAAGTACCAGAAGATTTCATTTATGAGGAGCAAATTTCAGCAGTGTTACAAGATATTAAGAACATGAAATTGCCAAGTGAAGTAGAAGAAGGTGAGAAGGTACAAGAAGGAGAGAAAGAAGGACAGAAGCAAGTTGCGAAAGAAGTTGAGATGGAAGGTCAGAAAGATGTTAATTTGGTTGAACAAGGAGGTGTGAACCAACGTAAGAAAGAAGCTGAGAAAGATGTTAAATTGGTTGAGCAAGTAATTGGAATGGAAATGAGAAAGAAAGAAGAAGAAGAAGAAATTAGGCTTGGGGAATCAAAAGATCCTCTCTTCGATTTGTGTTTGACACCACAGGTTGAATCTTTGCAGAAAGAAGCCAGGGAAGAAAGTAGTAAAAAAGTTATATTAGTAAGTCCAAATCCTTACAGAGCTATAATCCTATCCCCAAATCTTTGCAAAGCAATAATCCTTAGCCCATATCCTAATGAGAAGAATAAACGAGGTCCCCCAGCAACCCGTAGGAAGTTATTGCCAAAGAATAAAAAGAAGTTGAAATCAGTCCCTAAAGAAGGAGATCAAGTGATAGTGGTTAGTTCACAGGAGAAACCAGTTGGCAAAAAGAAAGCACCACAGAAACGAAGAGTACGGAAACAAAGACGTCAACCAAAGAGGAATGTTCCAACTAGAACTGCTTTTACTGGTCAACCTTACATCACTGAGGCAGCAATGGAAGGATCTCTAATTTCATTCTCTGTTTTTACTGGAACTTGCCTTGATGAGCATAGGATTGATGAGATTGATGATATCCCTTTCAAATATTTTGAAGACAATGTAAGTTGGAATTACTATACTGATAGTTGTTTTATTGACCTTGGGTCTCTTCCGTTAACTGAGAAATTGCCACTGGCAGATAAGAACTGGGCTTATGAAAATAGGGATACCGTCAGTGATCTTGTAAGCAATATCCTGGATGCATGGGTTACTAAGTATTTCCAGTACCAAATTGGTGACGAAGAATATGTATTCAAAAATCATCCTGCAGATATGACGATGAGTATCGATTGTTTCCGAGATTTGCTGTTTTGTGAAAATAATCTTGGATATGAGGTATGAGATTTGTTAGTAATTTTTTTATTTGTTAGTAAGTAGTTATAGTTGGACTCATAGCAATGAATACTTGATCACAGAGAAGAATGCATGGCTTTTCTATTGTTAGAAATACCTACATAATTAAACTGATGGTTATGTATAGGAATGAATACCTTCACAGATAGAAATAGTACTTATGAAATTATCTGGCAGATAGTTTGAATTGTAAAATTAATTTTCCTATTTACTTGTATTTTTTTTAGAAATGTAGGTATGAATACTTGCATCAATATAGATTAATCATTTAATTATTTGTTACGCAGACAATTGAAATAGCAACTTTCATCATGCAAAGGGATACACCTGTTCATTACTATCATGAATGGTTCATTATGCAAACGAAAACACAGGTAATGTTAAATTTTCATTTTATTTACTTTGAAAGACACTTGTATGTAGGTTTTTCATTATTTTTTTCTTTTCAGGATATTGGTATTGTAAATCATTTCGTCAACATCTTTCCTTGCCAGCCTTATCTGTTTTCAATGCAATTTGAATTAGGAAGATGACTTTTCATTCCTCTATGTGGTTACAACCATTGGATATTGGCTGCAGTTGAGTTAAAGACCAAAGAAATTAAACTTTATAATTCTATGAGCGGAGAAGGCGCTAATGAACACTACTTCTAACCGCACAGAAACACTATGCAAGTATATTCATCATATATTGATTGTGAAAAATACTACATTTGTTAGTAATTACCACAATGTCTATAATAGCTGCTACTAAATTTTAATTGTCATGTATTGGATTAAATACTTACAAGAGCAAGTATTCATTCTTATTAATGTTGCCAGCTATTATTGTAATCTATTGGAAGAATTTATGTAAATCAATATTTGTTTTGTATATGTGAATCAATCTTTAGTTCTTTAATCTGTTTTGTGAAGATGATTAATTTTTTCTATGAAAATGAATACTTTATTTACTTTCAATGATTTATTTTGATGCAAATGACTATTTTGTTTAATTGTTGTTTAGCTGATCAATCTTGGAGAGAAGTTCAATACCAGTGGATGGATTGTCCCAAGCAAGCCAAAGGATCAAAAGACTGTGTAATCTTTGTCATCCGTTATATTGATTGTCTGAGCAGAGATGCTCCACTAGACTTCAATGAGGTTTTTATTTATTCAATACAACTTCATATTCATTAATAGTTTTTTTTTTTTGTTAACTAACCATTTATGTTTTAATAATGTAGGACATGATTAGCAAGGAACGGCTTCTTCTTGCGTACCGATTCCTAATTGATGATAGGAATGAGGTGAAGTTCATTTCCTAAGGTGTAATGAATTGTGGTTATTTGATATTTCTGTTTTTGATGATTGGTACTATTATGTGATAATATTTGTCGTTACTATCATGAATTTGTGGGTGGTTGGTTGTTGTGTGATGTTAGTTGCTTTTGTGGTTTGTTTGATTTTGGAACACTTTAGGATTTATTTTTTTGTGAACTGGTAATGGATTGTGAAAATATAGTTTGTAATGTGGTTGTTATGTGATGACAATGGTTTTGTTGTTCTAAGTGATATGTTTTAGTTTATTCAAATGAATACTTTCAGTTTATACTTTATGTTAGTTGTGGTTACATATGATATACACTTAAATAAGATGGAAAATAGTCTTTATAAAAATGAATACTTATATGATTAACTATTAATACTTCATACATTGAAAGTTAATTTCATACTATTTTTATACTGCTCATACGATAAAAGGGTGAAGTCATATGCATGAATATTATTGGGTTTTAAAATTAAAAATTTCGTTTTATTGCAATAAATACTTTTGGTTTTATTATGAATGATTAGTAAGGCTTATGTAACTCTTTTGCGGTCCCCATTGACAATTAGACACGGTTATTTTTCCATTAAATGTGTTTTCTGACAGTTAGTTAGCGGTCCCCCCCCCCCCAACTTTACGGATGGTCCGCCCTATATATTTCCCTTTACATAGGTCTATAGTGTTATATCATATGTATATTCATTTTGCAATGTTAGAATGAATACTTTGTTTATATGTCTGAATGTTGATCAAGGCTTATGTTGTTGTTTTACGGTCCCCTCCAGTTAGTTATTGGTCCCCATCAACAGTTAAACGTGTTTTATTTCTGTTAAATGCGTTTTGTTTTTGTTAATAAACGGTCCCCCCAGTTAACGCATTTTCTTTTTGTCTTCTTGTGCTGGTCCCTCCCAATTAAACGCGTTTTTTTTTTTGTCTTCTTGTGCTGATCCCCGCCATCTTATGAGTGGTTCACGCAATTTAACCATGAGGCCCACAGCGGGGGATGAATGGGGGATTTTATTCGGGGTATAGTTAGTCAATCCCAAAAAAAAAATAGCGAATGGGGAAGAGAAAGATCTTATTCCGACCGGAGCTCATAACATTTGTCCCACAAGTCAAACATAAATGACGATATTTATATATCAACCTCGGTCCGCAAGAGCAAAGTCTGGAAAATAAAGCCCAAATCTCTGTGAATAGGTCCAAATTTTCAGAATCATGCCGACCCAACGAGTCAACCCGGAAATCGCACGCGTGTAACTCATTCCAAAATTGAATCGCCATGGGCCGATTCATGTCCAACTCGGCCCAGTTTGCATACCATGGTTAAAAACCATGAAATTTTTACTTAAACCAAAGAAGAATTTAATCCATATTTTTACTAAGAAAAAGGATTTCTCCCTGCTTGTTCAACTTAGCAGTGCCAAACCCTCATATGGTACTAATTAATGTTAGAATTTTAAAATTTCAGGGTGGTAACTAAAAAAAATTCGTCTTTACTTTAGTCCAATCAAAACAAAAAAAAACAAACCCACGCATAGCCTTATTCCAACAATAAACCCACTCTATTTTTACTTTAGTCCAAATGTCCAATCATAAAAAACGAAAATAATATTAGTTTTATCTAATTATGTAGTCTATGTTATTATTGTGCACCAATATAATTTACATAATTAATGAAAAGACATGGGTAATTTTTATGAAAAAAAATCAGATTGCTATTTATAAAATTATATTGGTCCCAAAGGTTATCTCAGAGTTATTAAATATTTATTCTCTTATTTAGATGCATCACTCCATAACTATAAGATTTAAATTGCATTTGTTATTTTATTTTGGATTTATAGATTCTGAATTGTTTGTATTCTTATAATTGCAAAACACGTTATGATTTTAATTATGTCTATCAAATAAAAGTATACCTTATTACTCTAATGAATAGTTCTACTGTACATGGCAACTTCCTCTCAGGACACATTACCTAAAAACTTATTAAAATAATAAAATATAATTATTTTAATCAAACGTGCAATAAAATGACCATTGTCACAATAAATATATTAAATAAAAAAAAACGTGGTTCAATAGTTAAAACTAAAATGAGAAAATATTTTAAAATTAAAAAAGTTTGCATAATTAGAGCAAAAGTTCATTAAATATGCTCATATAAGTACAACATCACATTTTTTTTGTCTTGCCTGTCACGTGATTCATCAAATTGGTACAACAACTTGCATGAACAAAAATGACTTTTGTATTGATAAACTTCTATATATTGTTATTTTTGAAATAGTTATTGACAAGATTATTGTAAAACATAACATTAATAATTAGTATAAAATTAAATTATGAGAATAATATTAAATTGTTTCTCGGTATTACGTGCTCAACATATTAAATAACTTATTTTTTTTCTTGTATATAAGATATTAGAGTAAACCAATAGACAACCACAACATATGTAAATCGTAATTTTCAAATTCCAACGCTTCACTTATATCATCCCACTTACATCAATTTTTAGCCCCTTAACACATCATCAATGTCAACAATTCCAGCGCTAAAGTTGTTGCCAGGGCTAAAGAAAAATGAGAATTGTTATGTTAAAAGTGATTAAAATATATATTTCGTTACTTTCAAATGAGAATGCATACCAATTTCTTGTAACAAAAAAATAATTAATCTAATTTTAAAATTTATGTTTTTATTTTAGTAAAGAAATATCTTAATATTTTGTAATAGTAAACTATTTATGTATATTTTGTTAATATAAATTTCTTGTAACTACTTGTTTATTCCATTTTGATAACATCCAGTCTTCTCTTCACTTAATTAAAATATGATATAACGATTGTAAAATTAAGTAAATTTTTGTCCAGATTATCTCTGTGATTTGTTACGGTGCTGCTTAGAGGTGGCAAAACGATGTCATTGTTAATTTGTTAACACCACAAGAGGAATGTAAACTGGGTCCAAAACACAACTGCACCCAACAACCAATTATAAGCCCGTTTTCTTAAAATTACTATTCACAGTGTCCTATTCGCATAAAATGCTTTCTAAAAAGGAAACTCGGTAGTATTGATTAGGAGTGATTAATGAGCGAGCATGAGCGAGTTAGGGTATGCTCATGCTCGCTCATTAAGTAAATGAGCGAGTTGTTAATGAGCGAGTTTAAATGAGCGGATAAATGAGCGAGTTGTAAATGAGCGAGCTTTTAATGAGCGAGTTATGAGCGGCTCACGAGTTATGACTTATGACTCAAAACAAAATTATATAGTGTGCCCACGCATAACAAAATTTGTTGAAAGTCATCATAACAAAATCCAACAAATTGTCATAATTCATTTAAATGAGTTGTTATGACTATTACTTGTTTTGGGCTTTAGGCGGAGGTTTTGGTTCTGCCGATTTACAAAAAAAAATGAATATGAAACTATGAATATTAGTATATTACACATGATTAAATGTTATATTGTGCTCACTATATTACACAAGATTAAATATGAAACTATGCTCACTATCTATCAATCTTAATGAGGCAAGGTTGATGTTACACATAATTACATAGAATTAAATGTGGCAGGGATTAGATGTGGCAAATTCTTAATGAGCGAGTTATGAGCGAGTTGGGTCATGCTCTTGCTCGCTCATTAAGTAAATGAGCGAGTTGTTAATGAGCGAGTTTAAATGAGCGGATAAATGAGCGAGTTTAGGCGAGCTTTTAATGAGCGAGTTATGAGCGGCTCACGAGTTATGAGCGATTTACTCACCCCTAGTATTGATAAAGACAACAAATAATTTCTAAACACATAAAAAAATGAAAAGGTGTGCAATCCGGAAATTTTGGCATGTACACGGCAACAACCAAAATAATTGTGTTGATGTTTTTATTAAATTTCAACAAAAGCAAAAATCAGCCATATATTTTTGCATAGCATCATCTTGCTCCTTGTTTGATTCGATCATAGCTACGGATGTTTAGCGCGGGGCGAAGCCAAAATATTATTATTGGAGGGCCAATAAAAATTTTATTCAATTATAAGTAAGTCATAATTATTAATTAATAGTACAATATTATTGTTGAAACTTTACTTTGAAAATCCCAAAATTATCATTTCAATAAATTTGATTAAAATATTCATTTGTAATATTAATAAATTTTGAGTGTTGAACCGAATATGTGACATTAATTATTAATTAATGTGACCGTGTGGCAATTTCTTTCAATCATATAATTGTTTAAAAAGTCATCAGTTATCCAATAAAATGAACAAAATGGATATGAATATCACTCTTACATAGAAATAAGTGCTAAACTGTTTTGCTATTGAAGCAAAAAAAAAAAAAAAAACAGAGACCTTAATGCAAAAATATGTTATGCAAGTTAGAATATTGGTATTGCATGGATCGATAATGCCATCTCTTTATTTGTTTGAGCGCTTAATTTAATTAATTATTGCTAGTATCAATTATGTTTTTATTTTATCGCCAAAGCTTCATAAATATTAGATAGTTGGACAGAATGAGAGATGACCGATCCATACCATTAAAGACAATTTAACTTTTTTTCAAACCATCTGCTTTCTTTAAAATCTACATTAATACAAACTTTGATTCCTCATAATATGAGCAGACCTGCATATATAATACAAAAAATGAACGAGAAAATAGTTCATCATTTACTGAGTAATCTCTTGACATTAGAAGAGTTTATTCGTTGAGGTTTACATTTTGTGTGATTACCATATTAGCACCTCAAATGCATGATCCCGCAATAGAATTAGTACTCGTAGTTCAGGTATAGAAATTGCGTTGGTATCCACTAGTTGTCACCTCATTTGTATGACATTAATTTTTGTGTGATGAGAGATTTGTATATTTGTAGCTCTACTAAATCCTTGAATACATTGAAGGCAGAACTTTAAACAATAAAAGAAAAAGAAAAAAAAGCATTGTCCGAGTATCACGTCAAAATTAATATTTTATTGTAGTAAATAATTGCGTAAGATAATTTGCTTTGTACATTTAGATATTGGATGAAACTCAAGATGTTGTCCATTTGGGTAGAATGGAAATATTAAAGGATCGAGTACGAGACTCTCTTTTGTTTTGTTTTGAGCACCAGAGACTGTTACCTATTCAATAACAAAGTAGGTATAGAACACAAAAAATATTTTGCACAGGCTAACTTTGAACAAGAACTGGAGTGGTACCACCACCATTATAAATTTGATATGTGACGAAATATTTGTCTGTCCATAAATATTCCTGCCACAACGTTTGAACACTTGTAGTTACGAGATTTCTTGGCATTTGTATACAACACGAATTAAAGAGACAGAAAAGCTTTTGCACTTCAGAAACAAAGATAATTGAGTGTGTTCACATATAGATGTAGTTGGACGCCATCATTTTTGCTTGTATTTGCTCATGGCATACAAGAATGAAGTTGAAAATATCGTACAATCTTTAATTTGTGAATTAAGCCATTAGAGAGAGCAAATGGAAAAGTAATCCAAATTATCCGATCTAATTTGATAATATACTTTGTTTTTATATATGATATGGACATGTAAACAATTGCTATTACTTAACAAGAAATATACTTCATTACACTGAATTGTTGTTCTACATCCATGAACCAATATAAATAAATAGCTTACAAATTTTTCATTTTTTTTTAAGAAAAAATGTGAGTCCAGTAGGGGTGAAAATCAACATCCATGAACCAATATAAATAAATAGCTTACAAAATTTTCATTTTTTTTAAGAAAAAAATGTGAGTCCTGTAGGGGTGAAAACGGAGCAGATACGGACCGAATGGTGGTAAATCTATATCTATATTCTTTTTTTAATTTTTCAAATACTGATACAAATCGGATATCAACCGAATACAGATACAAATCAAATTAGATATTTATTAAAATAGTATTAAAAATATTAAAAAAAATACTCAAATTCATAAAATTTATCTAATTTCAATGATGAATAACATAATTTTTTCATAATATATATTAAAATATACAATATATATCTACTATTTGCATACGGATAATTGAAACATAAAACCACATTAGTATCAATGTGGATATGCAGATATCAGATATCCACGTCTATTTTTTTCCAATGAGGATCAAATACGGATCGGATATTATCCATACCGTTTTCACCCCTAGAGTCCAGCCTACATTTGATTTCATTAAACCAGTTACGTGAGTTTTGTAACAAACTTGAAAGAAAAAAGGGTACTCAAAAAATTTGAGTAATAAAACATAAAATGTGAAATCAAATAAGACATGTAATAAAATCCAAAAAACTAAAAAGCTGACAGGGTCCAATTGAATTAAATCAGCTTTGATCTTCTTTCGTGGTCACGGGTCAACCCTGGTTGTGCAGTATTGGTACCAGTTGAACCAGTACACTTTCTTCTCTATTACCAGTGTTGGTACTGTCTCTATTGCTCAGTCGAAGTTATTGTACCACCCTTAATTGCAAAAAAATCCCATACCATCTTTGCATTAGCCAGTGTTGAGCTACTGCCTCTGTAAAAATTGCAATTGAGAGAATTTCCTCCAGCAGCACATGTGGCTCCTTGCGAATGTCTCTGAAAATTCTAGTGCACCTCTCCCTCCAATAGCTTACATAATTTGAATATCAAGAAATGAAAAGAATACACACCAGCATTTATAATGTGCGTTGGATAAAATAAAGTGAAGGGGTAGTCTATCCTGACAAATACTTGTACAAAAATTAGGATTTAGGGGCAATATAATTATACTGGTGCTAGTTGGTTTTTCCTAATTAACAAAACCATGATGCAAGATTATACTAAATGACAACTTTGGTGTTTAGGATTTTTTTTTTTTTTTGGTTTCATTCATGACCTGTAGGCCTACATCAAATTCCTTAGAATTAGATCCTAATTACAGTTCTTCAATTCTAAAACCCGGTGTGTCAGTTCCTTCTTTGTCCCGGCCATATATTCTTCCTCGGGTCGCTAGGATATGCGCCATTTTGATTCCTTGGTCTTCCTTGCTGCAATGTGCGGTCCTATATTTCTCTCCCATCTGGTTCTGTAAAATCCAAGCGCTCCAGATATGATCAAAGGCCTGAGTCATGTATGAGTGGCTGTCTGTGAGATAGTTAATCCACGGTCTCTGCAGAGTCTGGAAAACAGTGCCTTGCTGACAAAGTGACAATCTAGCTGCTGCATCAGTATGTAAGTTAAATCTATAGCATATATGTACATAATAACATCTCTTATTTTTTCGATTCCATATTAAGTTGATATAACAAAGTTCTATATATAGAAAATTGGCACTATGAATATGAAAGTTAATCAAGCTTCCTCTCTCTATCGGTACAATAGTATAACACTGCCTAGAATAATATTCCTTCCAATATATTAGGAATTGAATTTACAATAGTATAACCTATCAAACAGAGGTCAATCATAACTGATGAAATTTGAATTTTAATGAATTTCAACCATGTATAAAAATTGTGTTGTAAATTCAGTTTCTAATCTATTGGAAGGAATTTGTGTCAGGTCCCCGTGAAATTGACAAAACTAATCTTTGTGAAATTTTATCGAACACCTGAAGGACACAACTAATATGAATTACAAAACACCAAATAGACAGGCATCACCTTTAAGTCTTCAACAAAATCATTGAACAACACAATAATTTCATCTAATAAAACCTTCGCACATAGACAGGTAACAATACCAAATAATGGGCGTGGAAACACAACTTGGAATGTGCATACACTAAAACTAAACCAATTATTTTTGCCATACTTTGGAATCACCGTACTACAAAGCAAAATGAAGGAAGGTGTAGAGAGAAAATAATACATTGGAATCACCTAGAGAGAATGGCGCTGGCGATGCGCTGAGCGGCGGAGGGAGAGGGACCCAAGGTGGCTGAGCGGAGGAGAAACCGTGCAACGAGCTTCACACTCGATTGCTAGAAACAAGCAAGAAAAGAGAAAACTTTGAACAAAAGGAGTATCAATTTGGGGCAATAGCGAGATTCTGACAAGAAACCATCGCGTCGAATGCTCAAAGCAATTCGCCTATTTTATTCATCAAAAACTGGATACAACTCCACAGGAGCATTTGCCTTATATAGGCGATGAAAGGCGTAAAAGAAAGTAAAGGAAATTAGTAAAATCTCAGCTGAATTGATCTACGGTTGCCATGTCAGCAACGAAAGCTAACTACTTCTAACAAATTCTGAATCCTGTCGCTGAACAGTTCATTCTGTTTCATCTCCTGTCTTCTCTCCATTTTCTCTCTTGTTCTGCGCGCATGGGGCCCAACCATCAGTCACGCTAAACTTATGTGCTCTATTCTTCATAACAACTGCTTGGGACCCATTGTCAGTCTCACTCTTTATGTTAATGAGCTGCCCTGTATCGCTGCCCTTTCTGACCTTCGCTCCTTCTTCATTTAAACTTATCGCTCCAACGGTCGCCCCCAAATCCATCTGTCCCCGTTGCACTCCCCCCACCTTAACAAAATTCGTGTCCTCACGAATAAATTCTGGAAACTTTTGAGCTATGATTTCATAGTCCTCCCAAGTGGCGTCATCTGAGGTCTGATTTTTCCACTGAATCAGGAGCTGAGTGGCCACTGTATTGCGCCGTTTCACGATTCTTTGATCCAGTACTAAGTGAGGTAACGGGGAAGGATTGGTGTTCGGTCCTAGCACTGGCAAAGTAGGGGAAGGTGCCTGTGAATTTCCCAATTTGGCTTTGAGTTGTGAGACGTGAAACACTGGGTGGATCAAGGAGTTGGGTGGCAAATTAAGTCTGTAAGCTACAGTCCCCACTTTTTTAATTATCTCAAAGGGACCATAGAATTTAGAACTAAGCTTCTGATTGAGCATGCCCCCTACCGAAATTTGTCGGTACGGCTGTAATTTCAAATATACCCAATTGCCTTCTTCGAATTTCCGTTCACTCCTATGTTTATCTTCATTTCTTTTCATCCTCTATTGGGCTTTTTGCAAATTCTTCTTCAATTGGATCATGGCAGCTTCCTAAGCCAAGCTGGGGTGGAGGGTAGCCATATAGTGCCTCAAATGGTGAGATTTTGGTAGCACTGTGCCAATTGGTGTTGTACCACCATTCTGTCAAGGGTAGGTACTGGGCCCATTTATTTTGCTTGTCAAACACCATGCTTCTCAATTACTGCTCCAAACATTGATTAACTTTTTCTGTCTGTCCATCAGACTGGGGATGATATGCTGTTCCCATGTTCAGTTTGACCTCTAATTTCAGCATCAGTTCTTGCCAAAAAAGACTAGTAAACACTGGGTCTCTATCAGATATTATTGAGAGGGGTAATCCATGTAGTTTGTAAACTGATTCTACAAAAGCTTGTGCTACAATGGAAGCTGTAAAAGGGTGCTGCAATCCAATAAAATGGGCATACTTGGTCAACCGGTCAACCACTACCAATATCACCTCATAGCCTTTAGATTTAGGTAGACCAGTAACAAAGTCCATACCTATACTGTGCCATGCTTCACTTGTAATGGGCAGGGGCTGCAATAGACCCGGAGAGGCTACATGTTCAGCCTTGTTGAGGTGGCAGTTTACACAAGCTTGAATATAGGAATGTACTGATTGTTTCAGCTGAGGCCAATAAAACTGTTTTTTAATTCTTTGATAGGTTGCAGCTATTCCAGAATGTCCTCCTAGACTGGAATCATGCAGCTCCTTCAAAATTTTCTACCTCCATCCTCCCTGATCACCTATGCAAATTCTCCCTTTATACTTAACTACCCCTTGATACTCAGTTAGGTGGTGTGGTATGAGCTTAGCACTGCCATCTTTCATCTTCTCTTTCAATTCAGTAATCCACTTGTCATTTTCATAACTACCTCTCACCTCTTCTACCCACTTGGGTATTAGTTCACTTACTGCATGAATCTTAGCTGGTCGGCCATTTGCATCTCTCTCTGCCAGTTCAACCTCAGCTGGTGTTTCATTCCCGTCTTGCCCTTCTTTTGCAATTTTCTCTTGTTTCTCTTGTCTTGAGAGTGCATCAGCTGCTTTATTCTCTAAGCCCCTTTTGTATTCTATCTTATAATTCAATCCAAGCAACTTGCTTAAGCCCTTGTGTTGCATGGGTGTATTAACCCTTTGCTCCAACAAGTACTTTAAAATAATTTGGTCGGTTCTTATGATGAATTCACCCCCCAATAGGTAATGCTTCCACTTAGTAACTGCTGTAAACAAAGCAAGTAACTCCTTCTCATAAGTGGACAGAGATTGGTTCTTCACCCCCAGTTTCTGTTGGGGTTTCGGGGTGCTGTAACCAAAACCCGTCTAGGCTTAAGCTGCGGAATGACCGTAGAACAAAAATTTCTACAGCCAACTTAAGCTCAGGATTAAACGGGGTATGTCAGAAAACTTTCCAAGGCGGTCCACCTTCAGTATTCCTTTGGCATCAAAACCCAATTTAATCCTTTTACAGATCTACTCCATGATTGATTTCTAAAACTTTAATCTACTTACCAATTAAATAGATTAATATAGCATATTTATACCTTATTTCCAAATCACAGTTGGAATGCAGACCGAGCGAGTAGAGCCTCACCAGGGAAGGAATCGACTCGGAGTATCACACGTGTGATACCTCTATCGGTTATCCACCAGGACTAACCGGAAAGTGGTTTATTTCTTCTGCCAGAAATACCGTAAACCGCAAAATTCTGCAAAAACACTATTCACGAGAAAAAGATGAAAACCCGTGAACACGAATTTTCGGTTGCTCAGTTTCATCAATAAGCAAAACTGACATACCGCGAAATTCGATAAAACACTATTCATCGATCTCATAAATATACTTCACAACAACCCGCAAGATTATACGTCAACTACGTATAACTTTCTTTTCTCAACCGAAACACTATTTGGGAGAGAAACTGAGAAAGAGAGAAAATACCGATCCGTTTCGACACGAAACGGTATGAGTGAATTAGCGATTTTTCTCTCTACCCCTCCACCCCTATTTATAGGGTTTAGGGTCGGTTGCCAAAAGACCAAAATGCCCTCCAAGTTCGGCCTATTTACAAGATATGCCATTGAATGGATAAGGATGACATGTCATGTGGATAAAATCGATGACGTGTCATCTGGATAGGATCGATGACGTGTCATCTGGATAGGATCGATGACATGTCATGCGAATAAGGACGAATCTGAAAAGACCCGAATGCCCTCGGCCCGAACACAAATAATATTCGTATAATTATTCTGAACAATTATATATATTTTTCTTGCGGTTGTTGTTTCGGTAATTTACACAATGTGTCCTGCACATTTATAAATTAACCGGTTAACTTTTATACAACGTGTCACACACGTTTATAAATTAACCAATGTTTTTGCTTGTTATTTTTACATAACATTTATAATTTAATTATAACACGTATAATTAATTATAACCATCTTACTATTGATCATAACCAATTTATAATCAATCACAATAAGATTCTCCGATTAACTCCTATATGGTGTGACCCAATAGGATCTGTGTTATGTTGGTAAATAGAGTTAAAACTGTTTTAACTTCTATAATCATGAGCGGCATCTGGCAACACATCATGACCATCCAATTACACAGATGATGCTGTACTGTACAATATCACGATCCAGTAAACAATTTACTTGTGTTTGTTCTTCTGTCTCATAGCTATCAGATTAGTTTCAAGGTAGATGTGTGTCATCCTTGCTAACTGAATCTTTTCTTGATCTTGAGCAGATTATCAAATATAATTACTCTTGTAATTATACCGCTAGCAGATAATCTTACTCTATCAAGGGGCCCAGTGATGCTATAGCTCGTATAGAGATACGAGGGACAATAGTACTTTTGGTAAACCATCACTACCTCAGCTAAGCCATGTATACCGAAGAGCTACCGTTATAACTGCATTTTATCGACAACGTTTGATAACAATCACACATATACATTTCTTAGTAGGAAAAATGAATACCTCATACTGTAGAACTTGACACTGAATGAAAACATAAATGACACGAACACAATTCTATTTAATGTTTCATTCGGGGTCTGTCAAATACCATGTTCCTAGAACATGTATCTATATGATTAAAATGACATCTCGTGTCAGGTGGTTTGTGAAACTTAACCATCTTTTAATCCACATACTAACCTTATCGCGGTAATTAGTATTCCTGCTAATTACCTTGGTCAGTGACTTTTTAAGAGTATATATCATCTATATTATGGAGTTTCACAATTTCAGTCATGAACTCGAAATGATCCATAAATTCAATAATACTCAAGGCAACAAAATGATATTAATCATCCAATTCATGAACAAAGTTTTATGATAAATTATCGTATTATTGACTTCTAGATTATTACACTAACAGTTTCTTGCTCATGAACGCAATAGGTCTCCTGCCTTGCATCAGCACCGCCCCCAGCCCATCTTGACTAGCATCAGTTTCTATCACAAAAGGTTGTTGAAAATCTGGAAGTTTGAGTACTGGAGCTGTGATCATGGCCTTCTTCAAGGTGTCAAAACCTTGCTGTGCTTGCTGACTCCATCTGAAACAATTCTTTTTCAAAAGGTCAGTCAAAACCTTTGAAATTATCCCATACCCTTTGATGAATTTCCTATAATACCCAGTCTAGCCTAAAAACCCCCTTAAGCCCTTTACTGTTCTTGGTGTAGGCCAATCCACCATGGCTTGTATTTTTTTAGGATCTGTAGCTACCCCTTCTTTTGATATAATATGCCCCAAATATTCAATCTTGTGAACACCAAACTCACATTTTGATCTCTTACAAAATAACTGATTTTCTTGCAATTTTTCCAACACCATTGTTAGGTGGATAACATGAGAGTCTAAGTCTTTACTATAAACTAAGATGTCATCAAAAAACACCAATACAAATTTCCTAAAAAATGGTTTAAAAGTGCTATTCATAAGGGCTTGAAATGTGGCGGGTGCATTGGTCAACCCAAAAGGCATGACCTTGAATTCATAAAGACCCTCATGAGTTTGAAAAGCGGTTTTGGGTATATCTTGTTCAGCCATCCTAATTTGATGATACCCAGCCCTTAAATCTAATTTTGAGAAAAAATGAACACCATTGAGCTCATCTAATAGGTCATCTATGAGAGGGATAGGGAATTTGTTCTTGACTGTCTCTTCATTCAATTTTCGGTAATCAACACACATCCTCCATGTGGCATCCTTCTTTTTGACTAAGAGCACAGGAGCTGAGTAAGGGCTAGTGCTAGGTTGAATGAATGAGTGTTGCAGCAGCTCTTGGATAATTTTTTCGATTTCAGCTTTTTGGAAATAAGAGAATCTGTAAGGTCTGATGTTAATTGGTTGAGAATCAGGTTTGAGAGTAATTTGGTGATCAATGGATCTGTGTGGAGGTAGGTTTGTCGGTTCTGAAAACACAGCAGGAAATTGGTCAATGATTGTTGCTAATTTGGGGTGTAATGCTACCTCCTTCTTCTTGCCTTCATTTTCTACTTTATACCACTGGCCCAAGTACACTTGATTCCCTTCTGTTATTTCCCTCAACACATTTATGGATCCTTCCAAAACCTGCACATTGGCCTCTACCTTTTCTGCTAATAGGTTAACCCTTTTACCCTTGTTCTCAACTACCACTACACCCTTCTTTAATATGAGTTCAATTTTATCCATTTCTGCTATCCAATCCACACCTAGTACTATGTCATACCCAAGCACTTCCATCACTCTTAAATCAGCTTCAAATGGATACCCTTGTATGCTGAATTGAACATTTTTGCACATATTCTTAAACACCAGTTTCTCCCCTCCTGCACTTCGAACTTGGAGAGTGGTGGCCTGTATTGGCAACAATTGGAGAGACTGCACTAATTTAGGGTTAATGAAGGAGTGAGATGCTCCAGTATCCATCAATAAACAGATCTGACAGTCCCCAATTTCTGCTTGGTACTGCAAGGTTTTGTGTCTGCCATCTTTACTGGTATCACTCAAAGTACCAATTATGACTGCTTCTTCTTCTCGCTCCAACTCCTCCCCTGCTGCAGTGTTTTGCTCTAAGATCTCCTGGCCATATTGTGCATCCAAATCTATCTCCCCATTACCTTCCAAAGTGTGTAACCCCTTATTACATCTATGCCCCTGACTCCACTTATCGTTGCACCTGAAACAAAGTCCAAGTGCTCTCTTTTGGTCAATAGTTAGGTTGGAATTGGGCTTGGTTGGTATGAAAGGTTTAGTGTGGTGTGGTGGTTCAACCGTTCTCTTATACCCTCCTTCTTGTGGTCTGTTGATGATAGGTTTGTAAGTCAAAGGGGTGTGGACTTTAGGAGTGTATGTAGGCTGAGATCTGAGGAAAATGGGTTTTTTGTCATGAGGACCAAAAGCAGTTTCAATTTCTAATGCTGTATTGAAAGCATCATTAAGGGTCTGAGGCTTGAAAAGGTGTATAGAATTTTGAATATCCTCCTTCAAACCACAAATAAAGCTCCACACAAAGAAATACTCGTGCTTAATACCCGTTTCAGCCAATAATCTAGCTTTTGCTCTCTGAAATTCTCTGACATACTCGTCAACACTACCTTCCTGTGTCACTTTTTTAAATTGGATCACTGGATTAGTGTTATTGCGCAATTTGAACCTTTCAAAGACACCTTCCACCAAAACTAACCAAGTCGGGTTAGGATGTTCGACCCGATAGCATTCCCACCACTCTTCAGCATCACCCGTAAAGCTTAGAGTAGCTAAGCGGGTTTTGTAGTTTTCAGGGGTCTGGTTAACTTCAAAATAGAGCTTGCAATGCTCCAACCAACTAGCTGCTTTGTTCCCATCAAAAATAGGTAAATCTACTCGTGGCAAGTACACCCGCTGAATATTCGGGTCATGATAGTCATTACCTGATCGGTTCTCACCAGAACCAGTGAAATCGCGCCCATCGAGAGACTGGCGATGGCCTTGTCCCTCCCCAAATCGATTAAAGGGATGAGATGATGGTCCCCCACTAGTCTCACTCCCTCTCTTCTCGGGCAACCGAGCGGAGAGCTCTTTGAGCAACATGTGAATGCCATTGACAGACTCACGGAGCTCAGTGATACCAACTTCAGCTCCTTGGAAACGATGCTCAAGGGCGATGATGTGGTCATCTCGTGTCTGTGATTGCAAATGAGAGTCACGAGCAAGCTGATCGATCCTCTCAGTGATCGCCACTAGATCAAGTGCTCCATCGTCAGGGTGGTCAGGAACGCGTTTTGGTGGCATGGCTGGTTACTCCAAGTTCCCAGATGTGAATCGCTGGCTCTGATACCAATTGCAAGGAGCTTCACACTCGATTGCTAGAAACAAGCAAGAAAAGAGAAAACTTTGAACAAAAGGAGTATCAATTTGGGGCAATAGTGAGGTTCTGACAAGAAACCATCGCGTCGAATGCTCAAAGCAATTCGCCTATTTTATTCATCAAAAACTGGATACAACTCCAGAGGAGCATTTGCCTTATATAGGCGATGAAAGGCGTAAAAGAAAGTAAAGGAAATAAGTAAAATCTCAGCTGAATTGATCTACGGTTGCCATGTCAGCAACGAAAGCTAACTACTTCTAACAAATTCTGAATCCTGTCGCTGAACAGTTCATTCTGTTTCATCTCCTGTCTTCTCTCCATTTTCTCTCTTGTTCTGCGCGCATGGGGCCCAACCATCAGTCACGCTAAACTTATGTGCTCTATTCTTCATAACAACTGCTTGGGACCCATTGTCAGTCTCACTCTTTATGTTAATGAGCTGCCCTGTATCGCTGCCCTTTCTGACCTTCGCTCCTTCATTTAAACTTATCGCTCCAACGGTCGCCCCCAAATCCATCTGTCCCCGTTGCAAACCGATCTTAAAAAAGCCTCGGAAATTAAACCGCTCTAAGAGGAATTATATCTTCTCTGCATTCCACTTTAGAGAACCATCATGCAACGAATCAATCAGTACCATTATATAAGATTTTAAGTTTATTATACACAAGACAATATATTTCGTTCGTAATAAATCTGTCAAAGCCACAAAATAATCCAGAAAAACAGAAGCGACGAGAAAGTGGGTTTGGTTCATTTGTATAACAAATCAATTTCGTACCAATATTATACATGCTTTTTAGTCCATTATACAAAAGACAATATTTTAGTTTTCACAATAAATCTTTGAAAGCCACAAAATAATCCAGAAGAAATTATAGTCCTAATTTAACATGAGCAAAATTTGCTTTCTTTGTAGATCTTTCTAAATAAACACTCTTTGGTACTATCACAATTTTATCAATTAATACAGTTTTAGTTAATTCTATTTGTAGTTTTTAAAAACAGAATATGTAATCATGCATGCGTCAGTTTTTGCTAAACATGAACCGCAATTTAAATGCTTGTTCAAACCCCGAATGTAGTAAAATTCCGTTCGTTAGGAAGCTCTAAATTATTTTACTTTATCATAATCTCACCAATTATTTATTGTGAATCAATCCCAATTAATGTTTTAAATAAAGTGTTAGGAGCATAGGTTATTGAAATAGATATGATTGTATCAAACAGACCTTGAAGTAGGAGTAAAAACGGTATAAATAATATCCGACTCATATTCGATTCACATTCGAAAATTAGAGATGGATATTTGATATCCGAATATCTGTGTGGATAAGGATACTGATATGATTTTACGTTTCAATTTTTCGTATTCAAATAGTAGATATATATATATATATATATATTTTAAGGATCCTAATAACAATCCCCGCAGTCTCATCCCCGTGAAAAACCCCGCACAAACTGCCAAAAAAATCATGGGGGGACCGCTCAATCATTAATACTCCGCAGAAACTGTTAGTATTTAACTTGAAACATCAAAATATTTATCCTGGATTTGCAAAGTATTAATCCCTATGCAATGATCTCTATTTATGACTGAACTAATCAATCCATCAATTGTTCCCGCACAAATTTTTTTTTTTTTTTGAATTGTCCCCGCACAACTGGGGACCATTAAATAAACAATCCCATCATAAATACTTGTCAGTTATTCCGACACAAAATTTCTTTTTTTTTTTTGATTGTCCTCGCACAACTAGGGACCATTAAATAAACAATCCCCTCACCCAATGATAAATATTTCTCAGACATAATGATAAATACTTTATGCTACATGGATAAATATTTTATCTTACATGGATAAAAACTTCTCAGACATAATTGCAACTTTCAGTAAAACATCAATAATAAATACTTTTCAGACATAATGATAAATATTTTATGTTACATGGATAAATACTTCTCAGACATAATTGCAACTTACAGCAAAATACTTCTCAGATATAATGATAAATATTTTATGTTACATGGATAAATATTTTATATTGCATCGATAAATACGTCTCAGACATAATTGCAACTTAAAGTAAAACGTCTGTGACAATGATAACTATTTCTCAGATATAATGGTAAATATTTGTCAGAACAATGATAAATACTTTCTTGAACTTTGTTCTTGAACTTGTCAATAAGTAATGTTTAATCAAATCAAAGTATTAACATGTCAGGGACAATGATAAATGCTTCTCAGACATAAGGATAAATACTTGTCAGAACAAAGATAAATACTTGTCAGAACAATGATAAATACTTTATTGAACATCAATAAACAAATAAATAATTGTTAGCGAGGATTGTTATTAAAGGAAAGTATAATTAATGCGGGGATTGTTATTAGAGGACAGTATAATTAATGCGGGGATTGTTAATAAAATGACAGTATAATTAATGCGGAGATTGTTATTAATTCACAGTAATTAATGCGGGGATAAATGAAAATTCTTAGCGAAATTAATGGGGGGATAAAAGGCAGTTAAGGAAGTTAATTTGGAGAGAGTGCGGGGATAAATGGGGGGATTAGTATAATTATTCATATTTTAATATATATTATGAAAAAAATATGTTATACACCATTATAATTAGATAAATATTACAAACTTTATTATTTTTAATATTTTTATATTATTTTAATAAATATTTGATTCAATCTGAATCCGTATCTGTATCCATCTGATATCTGCTCCATATCCGTATTCGAAAAATTAAAAAAATATATATGAATATAGCTTTACCACTATCTGCTCCATATTCACTCCGTTTTCACCCCTACCTTGAAGGCATTACTTGACAACAGAGCTTGATTAGTAACAAAAGCAATTATTAGGATGCTAAATAGGCGACATGAATTTTTTTTTTTTTTTATATAAAGTGAAGTTATATTTGTGATATTCCTGACAAACTAAAATTGAAGAATTATTCAAGTTTGACTTAGAAAACATTTAGACTATATTGAACTAGTGAATACCTAAAAGTATATCATTACAAAAAAAATTCACAAGATCGTATCAAACCAACTTTCAAATTCGAGCAGTAATTTTCTTCCGAATTAAATATTTGAAAGGTAGTTGTAAATTTTGTTTTGTTTTCTCAAAAATAAACTGGGACAAATCCGTAATATATAGATTGATTATATTATGAAAAAAAAAAGCATCAACAACTTTTTATTTAAATAATACAGTTCGCTAATTAAATTCAACGTAATAATTAGTATAATATTTATTTATTTTATGTTTCAATTCCTACCGTTTCAAGTTTTTAGGATCCTGCTTTACATCTCGCTATGCCAAAAATTATTTAACTTAATTAATAAAAATATCAAAAAATTTAATTTTAAAGTTACAAAAACCAATCTTGTGTCATTAAATCTCCACAAATAATATCAAAGACTATTCTAATATCTCAATTTTCCTTCCATTGGAAAAAAATTATACTAACAAAATTTTATGTTACAATTATTTTTATCTAAAAAATCCAAAAAAAACTAAAGATCGTATTGCAAAAATTTATATTAAAAATTTAACAATTAAAATTAAAAGACTAACTATACAAACATATATCTTAAAATATATTCTATTTGTTATTTACCAAAAATATATATGCAAAATTTTGACCGGTTAAACAATTTAAAATCGAAGCATAAGAACTAGTATTATTTGATTCACTCCAATATCTGATATCAATATAAGAAACTTTAATTATATATATTGTTATATTTATGTCACACTATCAGAAGATATTTTGCTCTTATTATTTCTTGAAATTCAATATGAAGTATGTTGAAGAGGGAAATAAATTTGAGTATTTCGTAACTAGTGATATATATAGAAATTTATTCATGTATAAGTCATTTTTATTCATACAAAGTTGTTGTACTTTTAGATAGTCACTCAATAAGGATGAAAAATATTTTATTTTTTTGAAGGTTAGTGACTTGCATGGAAACTATTTTAGTAAAAAAATATATATAAAGTAGGAAAATAAATTAGTAATTCTTTTCTGGTTAATGTGAAAATGTCTACCATTTTCATGACATGTCGATCTGCTTATTTTTCGAAAATTACTACTGGTTCAAATTTTGCATTCAAGTGTGAAATAAGTGATTCTTCATCTTTAAAGGTTTCAAACAATTGTATCATGATATGTCAAGGTGATCTTTCCAAAATCCAAATAGAATATCCAGCAGAGCAACTACCTGTTGATTTTATGACTTTCGGTGCATTCTAACCAGATCTAAAAAATCTTCACTTCGGTTGCTTGGGAATGAGAAGGAATTTATTAGATTTTCAGAAAAATAGAAGTTTTATTTCATTGTCCGTTCGGCTGTTCATTTTGATCATGGGTAACATCTATAGAAGAGTAGAAAAATTAGGAAAATTTGTGAGAATTTGCACCAAAAAATTGTTTAGAAATGAAATTTTTGGAAAATGGATATATGTGTCTTTTTTATCAAATACCAGACGCCAGTTATGTTGAAGGCCTAACATCTATAGAAATGAAATTTTTGGAAAATGGGCACGTGATCTCTGCATTGCTTTATGTGCCATCCACTTTTTTGCATTAATTTTATGGGTCAATTGAATCGAGATAAACCCGCAGCCGCAGTAGCCCATTTTTTTGTATTACGCAAAAAAATCAACTAATCAAGGTGATCTGGAATCATTTAGCATTGTTAATGTTTTTGTCTGATTTCCTATTCCTTCTCGTGCGTGGTCAACTGTGCGATGTGTAATTTCTTCAAAATTATTAAACTGGCCCAATCTTCATCAGAAGGTTTAGATTTGTAAAATGTTATTTTATATGTGTTTTTTTCTCCAATATTCAATTTCAATAGCTGCTTATTAAAAGAAATTTGTTGATCTACTTTTCCAACGCTAGTACAAGTTCATTGCTATGCTTGTACAATTCTTACAATTATAAAAGATAGCAAATACATGAAAGCATATTGTTAAAATGTAAACAATATATGAAGCTTCAATGTTGGAGATTATCGTATGCACATGGAAAAAAAATTGCATTTATTGTTGCATCATTGCTTGGATTGTCAAAATACAAAAAAGTACCCTTAAAAATTTGTCATAAATGATAGCAGATAACATCTATTTAATTATTGGGCGTTATAAGATTATTAGTACATGTGATTGTTTTCAACTATTTTTTTATTTTGTAGACAATAAAATCTACAAAATAAAATCTCAAATTAAAAAATTTATATTGCAATACGAAATTTAATAATTTCCCTATATTAAAATAATAAATAATTTAACACCACTTAATTTATAGTTCCGGAAATTAAGCGTCAAATTACCTAAAAACTAATATAAATAATAAAATATAAGTATTTTAAACATAGGTGCATTTAAAAATATCATTGTCACAATAAATATATTAATTAATAAAATAAAACATGGCTCAAGTTGTTAAAACTAAAATCGGAAGATATTTTAAAAAGGTTAATTTGTATAGTTAGCCCAAAAATTCGTTATTTTTGCTAAAAATACCAGATATTAAACCGGCATTAAATGTATTGCTATAAATAAAACTTCACATTTTTCTTACTTGTCACATGATTCGTCAGATTGGTGGAACAACTCCTATAAATAAAACATGACTTTCGTGTTGATAAACTTTTATATATTGTTCTTAAAATAGTTGTTCACAAGTGTAAAACATATCATTAATATGACTTGTATGAAATTGAATAAAAGTAACATTAGATTATTTCTTGATATTATGTGTTCCACATATAAAAATAACTTTTTTTTCTCATAAGATATTAGAATGAATTAATACGAGGCACAGAACTCCTTCCTCTCAAAACACTAATTCCTTGTCCCTCCCATCTCTCTGGCCAATCCACCATGAACGCTCTCTCATGCGCCGAGGATGGATTTCCAGCAACGCACCTCTTCTCCCAAGGTTTCTCCTACACCTACGATGATGTGATAATGCTACCGGGCTACATCTCCTTTCCGGCATATGCTGTTGACTTGTCCACACGCCTCTCCCGTCGTGTCCCCCTATCCATCCCCTGTGTCGCGTCCCCTATGGATACGGTCTCGGAATCTGCCATGGCTGTAGCTATGGCATCGCTTGGTGGGGTCGCAATAATCCACAACAACACCACTCCCGCCATACAGTCAATACTTGTTCATGCAGCCAAGTCACGTGCTCTACCTTTTGTTTCAAACACCCCGTTTTATTCCCCACATGACCCTGTTGTTAATTTTGGGGAACATGAATATGCTATTGTAACCGAATCAGGCACTGCCACGTCAGCATTGCTTGGTGTTGTGGTGGCGTCTGATTGGTCAGGTTTATCGGATAAAACAAACACACCAGTCTTAGAATATATGCGCAAATCTCCTAAATCAACTTCTTCAACTTTCAATTTCAATCAAGTGGCAGCCTTCTTGGAAAATGAAGGACTTGATTTTGCCCCCTTAGTTTCTGAAGATGGTGAAATTGTTGACCTAGTAACAACTAAGGATGTAGAGAGAATTAGAAGTTACCCTAAATTGGGAAATCCATCAGTGGGGTCTGATGGTAAGTTCACAGTAGGTGCTTCAATTGGTACGAGAGAAGAAGACAAGGAGAGGTTGAAATGTCTGGTCAAAGAAGGAATTAATGCTGTTGTTGTTGATAGTTCTCAAGGGAATTCAACTTATCAAACCGACTTGATAAAATATATAAAGCTCAACTATCCAGAGATTGATGTAATTGGAGGAAATGTGGTGACAATGGCACAAGCTCAAAATTTAATTAAGGTGGGCGTCGATGGATTGCGTGTCGGAATGGGCTCCGGGTCAATTTGTACCACACAAGAAGTCTGTGCGGTTGGTCGAGGCCAAGCAACGGCAGTGTACAAGGTTGCATCATACGCAAAGGATCATGATGTACCAATTATAGCTGATGGAGGTATTTCAAATTCTGGGCATATTGTGAAGGCTTTGGCACTCGGTGCTTCTACCGTCATGATGGGAAGCTTCTTGGCTGGTAGTCACGAGGCCCCTGGTACCTATGAGTACAAAGATGGTAGGAGAGTGAAGAAATACAGAGGTATGGGCTCTCTTGAGGCGATGACCAAGGGGAGTGATGCGCGGTATCTTGGCGACACTCTTAAATTGAAAGTGGCTCAGGGTGTGGTGGGAGCAGTAGCTGACAAGGGCTCAGTCTTGAGATTCGTGCCGTACACGATGCAAGCCGTGAAGCAGGGATTTCAGGATCTTGGTGCTACCTCCATTCCCTCAGCTCACCAGCTACTTCGCTCTGAGGAGCTACGATTGGAGGTTCGGACTGGGGCTGCTCAAGTAGAGGGAGGTATCCATGGCTTGGTATCTTATGAGAAGAAATACTTTTGATGCCAGTACCTTTTGTAGTTTGTAATTCTTAATAAAAAAAAATAGTTTCTAGTTTGATGTCATCAAATATTTAATAAGAACTTCGGGGGACTATTCTTTGTCTAATGGCTACTGCTTGATTTCTCTTTCTTTTCAAAAGAATGAATCAATACAACTTTGGAAATTGTGAGGCGTGTACACTGTAGGTTCACCAAGATTGCAATGATGTTGTGACTGGGGGCTGCTCAAGAATGAATCAATACACTGTAGGTTCACCAAGATTGCAATTGGAGATTCGGACTGGGGCTGCTCTGAAAGCGCTGAGGCTACTAAAAAAGCATGTGGAGATGGTACGGAAGCCACCGTAAAAAATTGCAATGATGTTGTTGCTTCGGTTAGAAAAGTTAAATAAAAAGGGATTGATATCATAATTTTAATAAACATAATTGACATGATTGTAAATATATTTTTTGTATTGCGATAAAAATTATCTCAATATTTGATAATAATAATAATTATTCACGTATGAATATCCTACATAAATTGGTTTTGTATACTTATTTATTCTCTTTTGATAGCATTCAATCTGATTTTCACTTGACTAAAATATGAAATAACAATGGAAAATTGAAATAAATTTTGCTACAAATTGTCTTTCTGCTTGAGTGTGGTGTAGCATAGAGATGGCAAAAGTATGACATTGTTAATTATCACCACAAGATGAATGTAAACTGGGCCCAAAACACAATTGAACCCAACAACCAATAGGCCAATTTTCTTAAAAAAAATTTAGAGCGGCCTATTCGCATAAAAGGCTTTAAAAGAACTAGGTAGTATTGATAAAAGATAGCAAGTAATTTCTAAACATATAAAAATGAAATTATGTACAAAATAGCAACTATCAAAATAATTGTCATATTTTTTTATTTAATTTCAAACCAAGAAAAATTCAGTCATATATTTGTGCATACATCATCTTGCTCCTTGCTCACTTCAATCATAGCCAAAATAATATTATTGAAAGGACCAATAAAATTTTATTATAAGTATCTTTGACAATCAATTAAAGTTAAAATGTAGTTAAAGAGTACGAAACTACATCATAGTGTATAAATACGAAATTTAAGGCTAATAATAAGAAATAAAAAAAATTCTAACTGAAAATATAGTATTGATAAACTTGTCATTAATCTAGGAGAACTGAAACCCATCTATTTTCTATTAGAATATATTACATTATTAACGTGATCTTTTTGGCGATTTCTTCCTAAATATAACAATCAGATAATTGTTTAAAAAGTCATCAATTAGCCAATTAAATTTAAAAAATATGTATATGAATATCAGTTCTACTTAATTAGGTAAACTCTTTGCTGTCAAAGCTAAAAAAAGACCTGTTTAATGTAGAAATGATGACCTGTCTGTATATATCATATCAGGATGAGAAAAGTTGATGACATATGTAATTATTGTTTCTTTCATCTCCAATCAAGTGAACAATATATTTAAGAAGACTCATATCACATGTAATGTTCAAAAGGCGTATCCTTTTAAGCTAATGATTAGATGTATCAATTATTTAACCAGTTGTAAAGGTTTATGGACTATAGCTCATGATTGAGATTAGGTTTTCTTTGCAATCTTTGAATTTTGGTCTCTTTACATGTGCTTAGATGCTAACCCCCAACCTTGGAAACCATGTATATTTATTTCACACAGTGAAAGTCTGAGAGTTAATGCAAAATGCAATTTCTCTGTATTTTTTGAACCTCAAATCCTTTCATTGGATGAGTGGCTACTTTTTTGTGTATAAATATTCAGGACATCATGAGAAAAATCTAATTATGGCATTTCGTTTTTCTTCAAAAAGTTAGATGATGGTACAAAAACGGTATGAATTTTTCTTATAATATATTACTTTATAATGTTGACAATATTAAATTAAAAAAAATCCATGTGATATTGTAAAATTATCTATCTTCCCCATTCCATGGTTTAATTTCCAAAAGAAATATGTTCCACTTTAAGCTCATTAATAAATATTCAAAACCTTTATATTACATGTAGCTGCACCAACTTAATATTATACATGTCGTCTACAAAGTAAAAAAACAAAAGACTCAATATAATATGCAAAATTATTTATATAATTCCACGTTCTAATTTAGACGCATGATATTTCAGGACCATTTATGTTAATTACAATCTCCAAATTGCCCTTCTTATCATTGTTTTGGGGGCCATTTTTTGAACTCCATTTAAGTTGTTCATAATTTGTTTTATGGTACCACTTTTGATAATGTCATGATAACTTTTTCCAAAAAAGGTCCCCCTTTCTTTTTGGAAAAATTATGTTACCCACCGAGCTGTAAAGACTAAAGAGAAATATAATGTCTTGCAAAAAAAAAAATGTTTAGGTGATAGTAACTCCTATTTTATAAGATTTTATGTCACATCTCAGAAGAGAATATGAGACAATTCTTGTACTAAATGGGTATATATGGTATTTGTTAGTCTTCCATGGGCATGCAAAAAAATGTTCAAATTTTATTAAGAGGGAAAAGTACTGAAAAAGAATGAGTGTGATGCAAAGTCTTACAACTTTCTCATGCATCATAATTAATTGTTGGTGCATTATCTTTAAAATATGGGCCCATATTTTGTTCAGGTCTTTAACTTTTCTTTTTAAGTAGGCCCACAGCCCTTTTTAAGTTTTAAACTTTCATAATTAATCATATGAAAATCATTAACTCCCCTGGTGCAAATTACATATTTTGTGTGATATAAGTATAACTGATGATTAAAAATGCTATAAACAACAATACCTCTATAACCATTTTGTTTTTTAAACTTATAATTTGAATTAAGTCTTCAAAACTATCAAATAAATTTAATGTCAAGCGAACCTTTTAATACGTTTTTCTCTGTCCACACAATATATTAATTCTATTGACACACTGACCTATGCTATGAAGACCTTGGTTTGGTTTTTACTGAGATGCACATGGTTACTTGTCATGTTGTATGGATGTATTATCCTATGAGATTTTAATACCCAATCTATCCTCCTTGTCGCCATTGGAGATGAGAATAAACAAGCACAATCAATGAACATATATATCAAATTAGTACAGTCTAATAGGACAACAACATAGGTGGGGTGGGGTTCCAATTTTTGTGTTTTTATTGAAGTGTATAGGTATCCAACTTTAACCGTTGTTTTACTTGTTATTCAAAAAATTTAGTGATTCAAAATATTATAACTCAATTTGACAATTTTTAGAAATAAGCATGGATTTAAGATCCAGCGTTATATTTGTGATCTATATTATCCAATATATATTGTCTATAAAAATAGTGAGATTTGATATATTATAGAGGAGGGTTAAAACGCCTTCATTTATGTCTCCATCGTACCTCTATTTTTAAAAACTTATTAAACTCAAAATTTAAAATTTAAAAGTCAAAATTAAACCGTTGGATATGATCTACATCATTTTATTTGTATGTGTAAAAATTTATAATATTTCAATTTTGTTTTGGTTGTTATCAAGAGCGTGTAAAAAACGTACTCGTGTGAATAATTTTTAGACATTTATTTTTCAACTTATTGATTCACATAAAAACAAAATTGAAATGTGATAATGTTTTATGAACACATAGTGAAAATAACATAAATTACATCTAACGGTTTTATTCTTACTTCTAAATTTTAAATTTTGAGTTATTAAAGTTTTTAAAAATAGAGGCATAGTGAAGGCACAGAAAATGAAAACATTTGAACAATCGTGATTCATTGTACATTTATACCACCTGTTTCCTTAGAAACTGGTACGAAATTACAAAACATGCTTAGAAGCAAGTCCAAAGTAACTCCAAAATATTACACAGAAAATATAAAATCTGAGCAGTTGGAAAGCAGCTGCCAGATATCTAAATCATTTAGAAAAACATAAAATCTGGGCAGTTGGAAAGCAACTACCAGATATCTAAAGCATTCAAGAGTAAAGCTAACAGAGTAAGTAAGGTCATATTATACAAGAAAGGATAGAGTATTATCATATTTCAATTTTTAAGGTAACTAAGAGGTAACTGATGAGCTGGTATGAGATGAACTAGTATTAGTAGCCAGGTCAGAGACAGCAAAGTATTCAGCATCTATGGCATCACAGTCTGCACGGTCACGTAGATACTCAGAGAGGTCGGACCCCTCGAGACCATGACCAGGATCGTCCTCGGAATCCCAAGAATTGCTTTCCTCCTCTGATGTATCTATCCCCGATAGGGTTATAGCGCCTGCCTGTGACAAAAATGTTACATCCATTGGAAGAATCAAAGTTAGTTTAAAAAAAAAATCATTTGAATTTGCTTTACACCAATAAGAGGTTAGAGAAATAATATGAGATTCCAAAGAAGCCACTTTTATCTCAAAAAAAGACTTCAAATTCCTCAGTTGAACTTTTATTTTATTAATAAGTTGGGAACACATCAGGATGGACCCAAAGTGGACAAATAAGGTGAGAACTCGGAAGATATTTGTTAGTTATTAATTCTATGCAAATGAATATTCAGACATAAACTTAACTTTTAATTAAATTTAAATGACAGCTTATATTTTTATGTGTAAATAACTAAATATCAACTTGATACCAATAAAAGCTTTTGTTTTTGGTTTAACATCTAAAATTTGATCAAACGTACATTTTATTTTCCATGCGGACATGCCATGACATTTTTTCACAAATTGGCCACAGGTTCAATTATTTCATCTTTTTATTATGTTATTTCAGTCAACACCTGCGTTCTATTAAGGTCAAAAAGGCTAAATTACAGGAGGGCATAGCGGGAAATGGTACATGTCTCCGCTTGTTGTCTCCAAATAGGACCAAAAGTCGGTCTGTTTAATTCGGTCTTGTCATTGCCCAAACAAACAATAATTCATATCATTTGCAGTAATTCAAATTTTGAATTTCTTTAGAACAGATCTGAACCGTCTGATTCGTATTGACACGAGTGTTTAAAGGGAATGTGCATTGCAGACATAGACCGAATTGACTTGAATTCTGATCGAACGGTTGACAGGGGCGAACTCAAGTGGAGCCAGGAGGGGCATGCCCCCCATGAATTTTGAAATTTATTGGAGGGCTATGCCCAAACCAATTTTGCTATTCTCTGACACAGAAATCGCGCTAATCCAGGAATAGCTGCTATTTCTGGCGAGCTATTTCGAACCTAGCGCGTTTGGATGAAAGAAAAACGCTATTTCGCTATTCCTTAGAAATATCATGTTAGCTGCTATTCCGAGCTATTCTTTGTTTCATAATTTGAGTTACATTATGGGTTAAAATTATAACAAACTCAATTAGCTAATAGGTTTCAACCAATTAGTTATTTAAATCCAAATCGATATTTTTTAATCCCTCAACGAAAATCCTGAATCCACGGTCGAGATTTCAACACCCAAGATGTGAAGTAATGCAGAGGATACAGACTCAAGAAACAACAAGTGGTGACTTGGACTGCACCAAACAGTTAAAGAAAGTTGCATCCCTCTGTTCCCTTTCACTTGATCTTTTTCTTTTAACCTTTACTTGGGTTACTGTTACTGTTGCATGCTGTGTTACTTGCTTCTACTAGCACGGAAATAAAAGTACCACAGGTCCACAGTGCGATTTCTTTTTGTCATGCTTTTCAGGCTCATGGGTACTTTGATCATTTTGTAAGGATAAAGGATTATCATGACACAAATCAATGGTGCTTGGTGCCAAGCTGCCAATGAAGTTTATCTGGAGTGTTCCTCTATGATGGATGAAATCATTAATCCCAGTACATTTGCATGAACACAAGTTCACTAATCTTTCTCTATGTTGATCAAAGGAAAATATTTGAAACTTCTAAATATTACATAAATATATATTTCTCTTCAAGCAAATCTATAGACGGTTGTTATTGATTTTGTTTGATAATTGTAATTGGTTGATAAAGATTCTAGACATTATTATTTTGTAATCCAAAATTTTTTTAAAGTATTGTACTTCGCTAAAATGTGATTTTTTTTATATATAATATCTCTTATATTTATTTGAAATTACGAAACTTGACAAATTTCTTGAATTCACTTTGTCAATCAGATAATTATCAAACTAAATTTTTAATTTTATTTTCAAATCGCTCAATGAATAACTAGTCAATTTTTTAAGTTGTACCGATATAATATACAATATATCTATAACATGAGTCCGGCTAGTATAACATCAGTGTCATATGACACTAACTTCAAAATTGATACTTTAAATGACTAATCCAACCCGGTCAAATCGATTTACTTTATTAGTGATGTATTTACATGCAAATTTTTTTTATATTTTCGAGTTATTTTAGTATCAAATTAAGTGGTAAAAATGTTGAAAAATGAATGTATTGAAATTAAATTAAAAACTCATACATTTGACCGTTTGACTTGATACTAAATAAATTCGAAAATTATAAATTTCGCATATAAACGCACAACTAATGAAGTAGATCAATTTGAACAGTTTGAATTTCTCGTTTGAAATTGATTCGATAAGTTTTGAAATTAGTGTTATATAGACTAAAATAACACTGATGCTAGCCAAACTTCTATAACATGTTACCAACCTAGGGATCATAACAAGATACCAACTTAATGCAATTCAACATTTGAGACAAAAAATTTAAAGAAAAAAAAGAAAGCAACGGTTCATTTCATATCTCCTGGTACCAGTCAGGTCAGGTATCCAGAGGAAATCTGAAACCGACATCAAAAACAGGTCAAAAATCTGAATTTCTGGAAGAGTTTTTTGGCAAAAAGAAAGAAATTTCTGAAAGAGCTGTCCAAATTTTGCCGTTGGTTTTTGGATAAAGAAAAAAAATAGATAGAATAAATCCAAACATGGTGCGCCAAACAGAAGTTACAGAACCAATCTGCTCACGTGATTTCTGTATCGTACTATGTCACGCCCAATGGGCCAACGGCTGATCCTGCTCAGAATTTGTTATTGTAGAAATATATTAAATACTTTTAAGTAATTAGAAAGGTAAATTTTTTACACTATTGAAAAATTGGAATTATTAATTTGGTTCATTTAGATTATTACTAAATATCAAATTATTAATTTGATTACTTAGATTTTGCATGCAGATTAATAATAATATGCAGTGTTCTATAGCGACGCAATAGTGGTGCTATAGCGTTTTTAGACCTTAAACGTTAAGCAATGTAATAAAAGTGCGTTGTTTCAGCTACGACCGCTATAGTGATAATAGCGGTCCGCTATTTGCGCTACACGCTATAACACATGCTATACTACATAGGCTTTTATTTAAAGGTCCAAACTGAACCTTTTTTTTAAGTATCAATTTTTTTCAAGGTTTGAATTGTTTTTGCTTTTAAATAGAAAAAAAAAGTTTATGTTATGATGCTTAATTTGTTTTAATAGAAAAAAATATATAGTTTATACCATGATGTTAAGATTATTACGAATGGAAAGAAAAAAAAGATTCTTTATGATATTATTAGAGATATTTTGAATAATATTTTAGACTTTGTACTGATTCCATATGAATATTCTAATTCTTTAATCAGTTTTATGTTACTTATCACTCTACGAGACTACACAATATTGATAATTAGTAGAAATATAAAATATAATTTTTAAACAAAAAATGCTATGTTGGATAGCTTTTACTATAGCTACGCTATTTGTGATAGCATTTTTTTAGTCTTTCTGTGATGACGCGATGATTGCTATTTAAAACCTTGATAATATGTTATCAATTGCTAAAATCTACATAAGAACTCTACCAAATCGAATTAATAATTAATTGAATTGAAAAGCATGTTTCATTTTTTTTCCCCTTTCTGACAAAATATAAACTCTAAATAACCAAATTAATAATGGGTGAGGTTTTTTCAAAGAGCTTTTGGACAAATTCGCATCAAAATTGAGTCAAAATTGTCTGATTAACATCAAAATTTGAATAAGCAGTTTAAACTTACGGATCCGTTTAAAATTAAAATTCGAAATCTGGCATTCAAATCTCCAAGTAGATCAAACGATTTTAAGCCCAACCTTACATAAATTTGTGTGAAACAATTTGAACAATACTCAACTTCATTAATAATACAGTTTATTCTAGTACACCAAAAGAGTTCTATTTTTTTTTCCTTTCCGAAAACGAAATATTTAATATATTTCTAAAATATTAAAACTTTGGATGCTGCCTAGCTATAAGTTTCTCTCTCTTAGGGCCTGTTCGGCCAGATCACTATTCACGTGGGAAAAAAAAAATTCAGTTGAACTGAATTTTTTTTTTCCCACGGAAACAGTGTTTTTCAATTCAAATCCCGTGCCCGCGCCCATTCCCATTTGTCGGCCGAACAGGCCCTTATAAGTCTGTCAGTTTACACAGGTGAAGTGAGGCAAGGTTTCTGGCACGAATTCCGAAAGGTGACAACTATACCTACTCCTTAGTCCTTTCCAATGCACATAATTCTCGCTTAAATCCGTCTTGATAGATATTGTATTTAATGAAAACATTTCTTAATTCCATACATTTTATTTAAATTATTGTCTGACATGCAGATAATGCAGTACAGTAGGCCATCGTTTTGTTTCTAACCTCAGACTAAGATTCTTTTTTATTATCCAGGGACGGTGCGAACTTATTTTATTTAATAATTTTTAAGCCAGGCTGGACAGGTCATGATATTATTATTAATTAATTTTATTTATTGTTGTTATAGTTATTGGAGTGAATTTGGAGTAGAACTAGGGTGCTCTTAAGCTCACCAGAGTTTTGGTGATCTTAACTCTAAAACTCATCAAATTGATTTTAAATGACGAATCCGAATCATTGAAACCCGTCTACCATACGCGTGATGCATCTACATGTTAAATTTTTAAATATTCGAATTAATTTAGTATAAAGTCAAGCGGTCAAAATTAGAAGATTAATAAATTAATAAAGTGCATTCATTTTTTGAACGGTTTTTGACCGCTTGACTTTATACTAAATAAATTCGAATGTTTAAACATTTCACATGTAGATGCATCACACGTAAGGTGGGCGGGTTTCAACGGTTCAGATTCGTCATTTGAAATCGATTTGATGAGTTTTAGAGTTAAGCTCACCAAAAGTTTTGTGAGCTTAAGAGCACCCTAGTTTTAGTCGTGAATTTGGGTGTTTTTGAGTTCACAAAGTTTTTTTTGTCAACTAAACTATAAAATATATTAGAATTGATTTTAAATAATAAATTTAAACCGTTTAAAATTTGTAATTTATCTACTTTACAAGTGATGTGTCTCCATGCAAAAATTTCAAACTTTAAAATTAATTTAGTATAAAATCGAGTGGTTAAAATCAGAAGGTTTGTAAATTAATTTTAATACATTCATTTTTTTGATAGATGTTTTCACCACTTGACTCTATACAAAATTAGTTCAAAATTAAAATTTTCATATGTAGACACTAGACACATTACTTGAGAATTCAGAGTGATGAATGAAAAAAAATCTTTCAAAATCAATAGTTAAGTAGATGAATTTTAACATTTTAGATTTATTGTCTAAAGACTAAAATCAATCTAATAAATTTTAGAACTAAGTTCACAAAAAAAAACTTGATGAAATTAAGAACACCCTATTTCTACTCCTGTTATTGTTATCACTTCTTAGTTATTTGCTTATTTTGTTTGAATTGTTATTATTATTGTTTTAATTAAAATTTCTTAATTATTTTCTGGACTTACGGTTACTATTCTTTTTTTATTGGATACGTTTCTTTTTCTATTGGATACGTTACAACTCAGTGATCCATCCGGATAACAGCCGAAATTTTTTAAATTACCATTTTATAAAAAATGTTAAACCAAAACACCAGTTCTGGCTGTTTTTTACAAAAATCGCATGGCCGCTTGCCCTGGAAGCGGCCACATGGAGCTTGGCCGCTTTGGAGGGAAGCGGGCACCTATTATGGGCCGCTTTGGGGAACCCGTATCCTCTCAGGTATTGCACAATTATTGCAGAGGATGACTTACTTAACGGTTTGAGATTAAATCTCAACCGGCTTGGGATTCGGGTCACTGTAGGGGGCCCCATTTTTGGGCTTTGAGATTCGTGCCAAGTAAAAAAGTACGGTTCAGATCTAGTAATTGTAAAAGATTCCCTTATCAGGTATTGGAGAGGATATATTTTCCCGCTTTGGGGGCCAGCGGCCACTGTTCATTTTTTTTTTTTTTTTTTTTTTTTTTTTTTTGAAAACAAAATTTTATTTTTATTGTTTGTATTAAAATATTAGAAATGTTGAACATATTTATTTGAAAATAGATGAAATACAATATAATTTGATTTATTAGAAAGACTGCAACAAATAACGCGGATCAATATTTTTCAGGCCGGATTTTTCGCGGTTGTAAGAAAAATTAATATATTTTTTTATGTGTTATTGGAAAATAATAAAAATACTTAGATTCTGAGTTATTGATCCCGGTTCAAAATTCACTTCTAGGTAATACAAAAAATATTATGATCCTTCTAGTACATTTAATTTTTAAAAAGTTGTATCTATTTTTAGAATTATTTTTAATATGAAAGTAATTTAGTATGGACCAATCAGGTTGTGACACATCATAATTATGATAAATTGGACCATCTAAATTGTGACGCATCATAACATATGCAAAAAAAGGTTTGCACGCCCATGCAATTGAGCCATCTAAAGTGTATTTACTTTCCTCTTAATGTGTAACACTTGGAAGTTCGGAACCTTTGATGACAAAAACAGAAATAGACAGGTTTGCATCAACTTTATACGAGCGTGCCAATTTGCACTCACTGGTGGTTGCTTAATTGGTTTCTAGTCTATTCAGCTTTTAACCGAATTAGAAAACTTTGAACTAATTGTTTCAGTTTTTTTTTAAATGAACTAGTTTGGTTCAATTTTTAATCTATTTCGGTTTTTCTATTAATTGGTTCGATTAATATTATGATCCTTCTAGTTCGAAATGAACTAGTTTCGGTTTTTCTATTAAGGATCATAATATTTTTAAAAAAAGATATAACTTTTTATAAATTAAATGTATTAGAAAGATCACAATATTTTCTGGATTACCTAGAAGTGACTTTTGAACCGGGATCAATAACTCAAAATCTAAGTATTTTTATTATTTTCCAATAACACATAAAGAAATATATTAATTTTTCTTACAACCACGAAAAATCCGGCCTGAAAAATATTGAACCGGTTATTTGTTGCAGTCTTTCTAATAAATCAAATTATATTGTATTTCATCTATTTTCAAAGAAATATATTCAACATTTCTAATATTTTAATACAAACAATAAAAAAAAAAAATTCTGTTTTAAAAAAAAAAAAAAAAAAAAAATTAATGAACAGTGGCCGCTGGCCTCCAAAGCGGCCCATAATAGGTGCCCGCTTCCCTCCAAAGCGGCCAAGCTCCATGTGGCCGCTTCCAGGGCAAGCGGCCATGCGATTTTTGTAAAAAACAGCCAGAACTGGTGTTTTGGTTTAACATTTTTTATAAAATGGTATATTTAAAAATTTCGGGGATAACAGTGCTAAGTTAGCTTTTTTTTCTTTTTTCTTTATATTTTAAAATTTTTCAGTGCGGCTATGGATCGGTTTCTCAGTTTTTTTTTTTTTTTTTTTTCAAGTGCACACTCTTACAAAGCATGCACACTTCAACTCATACGCTCTCAAATTTAATTAAATATAGGGAAAATTTTGTTGGAAGTTTATATGCATGAACTTCCCTCTCCCATCTATCCATTATTGCACCTCAAAAGTGTTTATATTTAACACAAAAATTAATTATATTTGAATTTACAACTATTTATATCTACTATACAACTTTTTTATCCTTTTTTTCTTTGCTTATGAGATGGAACAAAGTTTAAGTCTTCAAGAAGGATAAAATGTAAGACAGGCATGAATATCGGACCACCAGCAGCAGTTGCATCCTCAAATTGAGAGTTTCTGGAAATTTTTAACCATCAGATTTAATTCGGACAAACTAGATCACGCATCAATACACGAGCTTTAAAATAATAGGAATTGGTGTAGGCATAGGAATTGAACTGCTTTTTACTGTTTCTGTGGGAAAAAAAAAATCAATTGAACTGAATTTTTATTTTCCTATGCGAATAATAACGGAGCCGAACAGGCTTTAAGGGAGTGTTCGGAATTTACTATTCACGTGGAAAAAAAACAATTCACTCATAGGACGTGTTCGCGTGGGAAGAAAAAAATTTAGTTCAACTGAATTTTTTTCTTTGCACGCGTACAATAACCGATGGTTAATTTTGACCTGTATCTCAAATCCGTTCCCAATCCCATGTGTTCGTCGAATGTCAGACTGAATTTTTTTTTCCCACATAAACAGTAAAAATTAATTCAAAAATTTTACAATCTCATTTCCATTTCTATTCACCTCCGTCAGCCGAACAAGTTCTAAGAGCCTGTTCAGCGTCCCTATTAAAAATAGGAATAGAAATAAAAACTGAAAATTACTGTTCATCTGATAAAAAAAATCAGTCTAAATAAATTTTTTTCACTCTGAACAGTAACACGCCGAACACGTCCTAATACTCATCACAGTCCTCGTGATCTCTCTCCCATGGTTCAGATATAACCAAATAATTTTCACGGTCCACATGACCAGAGTGGAGGTCCGTTCTATGGGTACTGGATTAAATTCAGTCAAACTTCCGATCTCAACAGCTCGATCTGCGTTAAAATTCGCGTATATTTGATGCGTTAGAATCTCGATGAATATCGAACGGTTTCATTAGGTATCGGACCGAATTTTGTCCGATTGAGGACCACAGAGCGCTTGTGACCCTGTTTAGGTAGGTACCCCGTACCTGCTGTTGTTTTCTCCTTGGAGGCTTAGGTCCTACATACACCGCACCGGTTCTGAATCCGTATCCTCCCAGGTACCTGACTCAACACAATTGAAATGGACGGTTCAGATTTACTCTCATCCGATCGGGATTCGGGATGACAGAGGGGCAGGATTATTTGTGCATTGAGATTCGTGCCAAGTTAAATAGAACAATTTTGGGCCGTCTGATTCAATAGTACTCAGTTCGGTAACCTGAGGGGATGTGAATTCACCGGTGCTACTATACACTATATGCTCTCTCTCTCTCTCTGTCTCTCTGCTTGGGTGCTTGCGTCTTTTTACACACAAAACCACCTCCCTTTTCACCCTCCTCGCACTCCCCAAATCCCAAATCCCAAATCCCAAACCCCTTCAGATTTTCAAAAAGATACTCACCTTTTCTCTCTTCTCTCCAATCTCAACAACAAAAACCCCAAAACAGCAAGCATAACAAACAGAGAAAAAAAGCAATATAGTACAATGCGAGTTGCTTCATCGCCATTGCTCCTTTTCCTTCTCCTTCTCATAATCTATGTCATCTCTCCGGTGATGACGTTGCCCGAGTTGGTCATCACGCCAGATTCCTACTCGAACGAACAACAGCCTCTAAACCCCGGCGAACTCGCCTCAAACACTGTCCCTGCTCTTCCTGTCGCTCAAGCAAAGAATGGCACGTGTCACCTCGATCTTTCTAACGAGCTGTTCGGCGGCGTCTCGGCTGCATGCGGCGGAGGCCGTGGTGGTGCCGCCAACCTCGACCGTGGCCGATGCTGTCCCGTTCTCGCCGCGTGGCTCTTCGCTGCTCATGCGCGATCCGCTCTGGAGGTATCTGATCCTCCTGCCGATGTGGCATCGTACGGCGAGGATGGTCCCATGGTACCTTACGATAACCAGATGTGCGTCGATGCGTTACAAGTAAGTACTTAGTAGTAACGTTTCCTTTCTTTAATGAAACTAAGCCTATGTTATTGACAATATTTTTTTCTAGCCTGTATCATAGTGTAAATAAATTATTGGACCTATACAGTCTGACTGAAGCACTATATTGTGCTTCATATTTCCAACTAGTGAAAATGCAAGATGTTCTTCAAGCTTTATCACATTATAGATATTGTGACTATAAATTTACCATTTACAAATTCATCAAAATGTGACATGCTCCAAATAAAATCTGAAATAATGTTTACATGGTACATTTTTCAAAGAATTTGTATCTCAACTGCTATTTTAGGAAGCGCTAGACAAGAAAGGTGTGAAGTTATCTCGGCCGAATGATACATGCGACACGGTGCTTTGCTTTTGCGGCATCAGGCTGCACCAGATCGGGTCGCTTCGCTGTCCTGCCGCCTTCTCTGTTCCTGTTAATGGTTCCAACGCCACACAGCCATTGGAGTCTTTGACAGCACGAAATGCCACGCCAACTGCCGCTGTACGGGATTTAGAGAAGAGTTGCCGGAATGCGTCTTATGCTGGGTGCACCCGGTGCGTTCAGTCACTTCAAAAGGTATATCATTTGGATACATAATTTTTTTATATAGTCTGTTTGATAAACTGATGTTTTTACAAATTTATATGGGTAAATTTGAATTGTGGTGTTGGTGCATTGCTTTAGGAAAATCTTAAATTAATTTTTACGAGGTATAACCGTATAAGACAGTATCTGTTAGAAAGTTGCTTTTAGTTAAACTAAGATTAATTTAAACCAAGTATCTTTGTTATTTAGTCAATAAGAATAATCTTTATATATTATCTTGTACTGTGGCACATAACAACTCTTGAAAAGGGACCACTTTTAGCATGTGAAGAGAACTAGAAAAGATCCCTTGTCCTAGTATACATTTGTGGTAAGTTTTCAAATGCTCTATTTGTTTGCTCGGAAGCTCAATAAGGGTGATTTTTCCTAAAATTTAAAAAATATGAGGCTATGGTACTATGCATATCAATTTTTTTTGTTTTGTTTTCATAGGTCAAAAAGTGATTTTGAACCGTTCAACATGATTTTCATACGAATATGTACCTGCAGACTAAATTTTACATTTTTCAGGGCTCTGTTTTTTGCAATTTTTTAGATATATGAAAAATCAATATTTTTGAATGGTCTAGAATCTTCCAATCAAGTGATTTTCTACATATGTAAGAAAACAATAAAAATTTCTAAAAACTATAAAGCTTGATCTAAAAAATTTCTACATGTGTAATAAAACTGTATCAGTATTTTATAAATAGAGTATAGAGATATTAAATACTGATACACACCAATATTCCCTATGCATAGTACCCTGGCCTCATTCATTGTAGATTTGCCTAAGCCAGTTGTTCTAAAAAAAGAAGATAAATGAACCATGCTTCTTATAAACTGAAGTATGTAGTAAATGAAGTAGGAGACATTTACTGCTATGTTTCTAAAAAACTGAAATATGCAGTAAATGAAGTAGGAGACATCTTGAATTGTTTCACTGGTGAATTTCTATGTTAACGGTTTTTGTGTACTTTTGAAAGGAATGTTAGATCCAGGTTTTTTCTACCCAAATTTGCGGCAAACCAATTTATTCATTCTCATTAAATGAGTCCCAAGCTACTCATGCATGGACATTTAATACTATAGCATTTTTTTTTTTCTTTTCAATCCATTTATCTCTGTTCAAATTCTATACCCAAGTGTTCGCTGGAAATAGAAAGCTCTTTTAAAATTTAATTTGTTCGGACGTTAAATCACATCTTGACCATAGATTTGGGGACCGTTTGTCCGTATAGTACCATTGTTAAACCCTAAATTCTAACCTCATCTTGACCACAAATTTTGAATGGAAAAAAAGACAATCAATTTGATTTGTTTTCTATTTCTAAAAAAAAAATTCTCTTTTAAATGTTACCAAGTATGAGAATCTGAAATTCATAACACCTAATAAATTGTAAATATCTGAACTGATTTTGTATTTTTCTGGTGTATATAGCTGAAGGGTGTGCCAGGTGCTGGAGATAATAACAGAGAGAGCAAAATGATGGGCCGGGACTGCCAGCTCATGGGGCTGACGTGGCTCCTAGCTCGCAACAAAACAGCATACATCCCCACCGTCTCAGCTGTGCTCCGCGCGTTGCTATACACAAATAGTGTTGCTCACATGCAGAGCACGTGCAGTCCAGACCGAGAGAACATGCCTTTGGCTGTGGATTCTCTCCAGTTCCAGCGCCTCACTGCGGATTCCTCCGGGGCCCCGCCTCCTTCCTTGCATTTCATTGGTTGTTTGCGGCTGCTCGTTGTCGGATTCCTGTGTTTGCTGCTCTGGCACGGGCTGCTGATGGATTGAGATGTGTGAAAGATGTGACTGGGTTGGGGCCTTGGTTTGTCCTTTCCTTTTTGTTTGTTTCTGGCCTTGTAAATTCTTTTTATATTAACCCCCCCTTCTTTTTAGAAATTTTGATTTGCTCTCTCTCTCTCTCTATACCTTATTTTAATATTTACCATTAGAAAGCTAGGTATGCGAAAATTATTTTATTGTGGGACTCTATAAGTCTTTTTCCCTCTTCTTTTGAGGAGATTTAGAGACTGAGACTTTGCACAAGTGATATTTCCAAAAAAAAAGTAGAATGATCATAAATTCCATTATTTAGTTGAGATAATGTCATGCACTAATCTAGCTTCTTCTTTTTGGGTCAAGTGGTGCACTCTTTGGTTTTTTTTTTTTAGTTGAAGTGGTACCTGGGGTGATTTTGTAAATTACTGAAAGAGGCCATAGGCAACTAAAGACAAATCTCTAATTTTGGAAGTGAGAAATTATACTTTGTTGCTGCTTAGAGAATTCACTTGTACTATTACTATTAAATGAATGATAGGTGAGAATCATTTAAAAGATACTAGTATCATACCTGGGCGTTGCAACGGGAATATATTATAAGATAAAATAGAATATGAAGAGACTTTTTTGTTGACATTAACTTGTTTAACTAATACATGTCTTTTTTTGTAAATGTAGCCTATTTTTTGTTTTTAATTTTTTTTTTCTAATTTGAGGCTGGTATCAAAATTGAAAATATATTTAGATTTTAGATTTTTCATAGCAATATTGTTGAGATAAATTTTCAAAATATTTGGATAGTTATAAATTAATTAAAATTAATCAAATTGAAATGGAGTTATTCAGATCGTGCAAAACATTATCCTTAAGCGTATTCTGTCTCATTGTACAAGATGGAAACACAGCCAAAATAACTCAGGATTGTTGCTCCTTGAGCATGTTATAGAAACAACTGATGATAACTCTGTAATATCCAGTATAGACCAGAATTCAATTTAAATTGAGATAAATTTAAAATGGTTGAATGAGAGAATAAAAGAATTATATATTTTCTCTTCTCTCTTCGGATGGAAAGATGGAACAAAATCAGTTTTTATTTATGCTATATTCTCTATCTCGGAAATGAAAGAAAGATGAATTTATATAGTAAACAATTAATTAAATTCAGTAAAGGAAAGAAAACGCATCCAAAATATTCGATAATTAAAAGGTCATTAATATTTTAATGAATCAAAGATTAAAAGAATTTGAACAGAGAAAATCGGAACAGGAACATATATACAATCAAGAGGTTTGTCCAATTGGCAAATATTTAACAACTATTCAATTTTCGGTTTAGTCCCTCAAATTAACAAATATTACGAATGCTAATAAATTTTGAGTTTCTCAAATACACTTCCAACAAATATATATAGAAACAAAGAAAGAGAAATAAGAAAATAAAGAAAAAATCGATTTCCATTGTGATCCGTATAAAAATGAAAAAGAGAAATAAGAAAATAAAGAAAAAAAATCAATTTCCATTGTGATCCGTATAGAAATGAAAAGGAAGGAAACAAAAAGAAAATGAAAACGGAAAGTGGAGTCTGCTCAATTGAAGATGAAGAAATAAGAAAATGGAGAAATATATTGCTAAATTTTGGAGAGTCTACTCAATTTTAATTGTAACATATCGTGTAGCAATACGTGTGGCGAGCATGTTTTTAACTAAATTTAGACTTCTATACATAAAACATATGCATTTAATCAAAATAAGACAGATTATGTGATTGGAGAGATGAGATAAATCCGAAATTTTATCTTTCAATCATAGTTGTTGACGAATCGGACACCCAACGTGCTTAATAATAAAATGAAGAGAATGGAGATATAAAAACATCTTATTACTTAAGTTTGGTCCATTTAAATTAAATTGGACCGTACAAAATCAATAGTAGTCGGCTGCTGCTGTTTTTTAATAGTTCACAATGTACCAAACACATTGCAAGGAGAGCATCCCGGAGGATGTTTGTCTGTTCTTAGCAATAAACTATAGAGTTTGGCTAATATAACATCAGTCTCATTTTAATCTATATAACACCAACTCTAAAACCTATCAAATTGACTTCGAACGAGTAATCCAAACCGTTCAAACCGATTTACATTACGAGTGATGCGTTTACATACAATTTTTTTTTATATTTTCGAGTTATTTTAATATCAAATCAAGCGGTAAAAATATTTTAAAATGAATGTATTAAAATTAACTTAAAAACTCACACTTTTGACCGCTTGACTTGATACCAAATAAACTCAAAAACTTATAAATTTTACATGTAAACGCACAACTAATGAAGTATATCGGTTTGAACGGTTTGGATTCATCATTTGAACTCGATTTGATAGGTTTTGGAGTTGGTGTTATATATACTGAAATGACACTGATGTTATATTAGCCATACTCTAAACTATAACTATTTGTAATGTTTTATTATCACTTTTTTTTTATCACAGTAAGCAACACACCCATCCAAGGTGTTTAAACGGTCGGTTTTGTTGAAAGTTGAAATCGAACTAAAATAACTAAATTAAATTTTTCTTCGGTTTTAAAAAATAGAACCGAATCGAATCGATTAAGAACCGAACCGAATAAACTAAAGTAAATTTTGGTTTGTTTGGTTCAAACCGAAATAAACCTATTGGTGTCATTATTAACGGAAATTACACATGTTCATACACAAATTGTTCAATTTCATACAGATGTTTTAAAATATTTAAACTAAAATGAAAGAAAGAAAGAAAGAAAGAAAGAAAGAAAGAAAGAAAGCAATGATTGAATCAAACAAACTATAAATTATACTTGAACCAATATAATTCGATTAATTCGGTTTAGTTGGTTTTGATAACCTGTGTTAAATCGAAATTTTTTGGTTAAGTTGAAAACCAAATAAACCAAACCGTTTGAACACCCCTCCACACACCTCACAACTCACTTTCTAATTTCCTGTAGTCGCAGGATTGGATCCTATGCCCTTGTGTATTATTATCACTTGTCGATGTATATAATGTGGTGCTTCCCAGTTATCTTTGGATATCCCCCGTGAAAAAATGATGGTCCAGTAGATGCTTTCAGAAATACCTAATTTACACTCTTTACATTATTATTATTTGTATATATTTGCCAAAAAATTAATAACTCATTTCAAATTTCAGACTTTTCATCCTTAATGATATATAAACCAATATTTTCCTTATTATTTACGAGAACAAAAATTCTGATTAAAACTCTCATGTATTTTTGGTTGGATTTTTAGACAATTGTATTTTTTTGAAAAAAATTTGGCGGTGCTTCTATTAAAAATGCACGTGAAATTTTTATATTTAACTGTATATGCATTTTAATATCACTTTAAGCGCAATGCAAGGACAATTACTTACAAAATGCATGCCGCATTTTATGATTTAAATGGAACTAAAATAATGATTGCTACTTGCTAGAGTGATATTTGTTTGTATACCTTTGATATATGGACTCGACAAAGACTTGAATTTGATCAAAATGATAATAAATCGACACAAACTATATTGATGACAACTAAGCCTATTTGTTCATATAATATATATAAATAAACATAATCATTGATATTTTTATATAATTTTTTAAGTTCCCCTAGATACAAAATGTCGGGCGTATGCTTATATTATTTCTTTTCATTGCGTGAAGAAATGTAATTGTCTACAAACAAAATTGCACATACAAATACCTACTTATTGCGTATAATTATTTGCACATAATTCAAATTTAATCCCCTAAAACTGTAGCTGGTCTTCATTCCTGAACTGGGCTTATCAACAAATTAATTGTCTCTTAGAAACTAGGTTTAGCTATTTCTATTATTTTCCATTTTTCATTTTATTTTTTAACTATTGCTTAAGTTATTAAAATAATTATTATCAAAGGATTCCTTCTCATCCAAATGATAAATATTTTAAGAGTTATTAAAGGAAACCTGTATACTAATCAGATAAAAAAAATGATAAACTGACAACCAAAAAATAGAATAATTAAAATACAAAAATATAGTATATTTCAGGCTGATAAAATACCAACACAGAGTAATTAATTGCGGAAAATTGAAATTGTTATTGAATTTCTAAAAGATTGAAATGATGAAATCTCAAGACTAGAAGGGGGATGTGTTTTGTATCGAATCCATATTCCATAATCCATATATCCCATCGGTACGGACTTTTTTTGTACTGCACTTGATGTTTTCAAACTTACAAAATGGGCACAAATTATCCCAACAGTTTTCAACTTTTCATGAAACTTCCTGACAAAAGAAAAAAAAAATCAAAGAAGTTTTAGTAGCTTTAAAAAATTATTAAATAAGTACTAATTATGAATTATTTACCAAAGGTCATATGTCTTATGAACATCTAGAATATTTATTTAGGCGAAAATTGACGCATAGTTGGCGACTTGAGTTTCTTGATCGCTTCAAATAAGTCCGGTAATTACTTGATAAGAGCAAATTAAACCTGTGTTACTTGATCATGAGGTAAAAATTATAAGAAAACGGGGGTTAAAAAGCTCATTAGAGACATAAATTTGCAACATTATTTTTATAACAATAGATTGGATTATATATTTTTATCATTCCCCATCTTTTTTTTTCCTGATAAATCACACCACTGCTGCATCTCAAATCTCCAAGCTGTTTTCAGGCTTCAATTTTTTTTTGACAAATTTAATAGCTTTCTTTTATTTTCTTATTGTCTATTTTCTTTCTTTCTACGCATGTTATGTAATTTTCTACTATGATAATTGGCAACCTATAATTTAAGGATACGAATCTGCTGCTATTCTTATTCTTCTAAGAATAGCAGCTTCGTGCTTTTCTTTATGTGTCTATCTCTCTCTTCAAAAGAGGAGGAGAGAGAAAGTGGAGAGAAAAGGTAGAGAGAGAAAGTGGAGAGAGATAGAGAGAAGAGTATGGAAATATTATGGAAAGAATAGCAGCGGATCGTTCTATAATTTAAAGAGGGGTACATATACAACAATTAACATCTCTTGAATACAAAACAATTTTTAAAGAGAGAAATGAATAGGAAACTTGCAGTACAAAACTATTTTTATGTGAATAGGAAACTTTCTATACAAACCAAATTTTAAAGGAAAATCCTTGGAGATTGGGCTTAGGCCCAATAACTGGCTTATAAAGTTCACGGGCCGTCGTAGCTTGGCGATGGGCCTTCAATTTATGTAAACCCCTTCGTCAAAGAGCAGTAATTTGAACTCTGATACAGAGAGGCCTTCCAAAGTTTATCAATTTCAAAGTGCTTGAGAAAACCTCTTCGTCAAATATGTTTGAGTTTTTCAATCTGATTTATTCAAATCGTACAATCCCTCAATAAATATGATCTACGAAAACTATAAATCTCAAGCTTGTACCTGCTGTGAAGGCTAATTTAATTGCTCTATAAGATAGAACCCACGCACACATCATATCAGAGAGTTCAAAGATTTTAAGTTAATTTAGTCAAACAGTCAACGAGTCATATGTGAGAGTATTTAAGTTCATTTTAATGCATTTATTTTTTAAGATTTCTGACCGCTTCACTTGATACTAAATTAACTCAAAAAAAATATAAATTTTGCACATAAAAACATCACTCATAGAGTAAATCAGTTTGAATGGTTTGAATTCATTGTTTGAAGTTTATCTAATCAGTTTTGGAGTTGATATCATGTGACATTAATATCATACTAGCTGGCTCATTTCTTTTAATTGTTTTCCTTTTAAGATCATAATTTTGCCCAACTTTGATTTCCATATTGTTTGTTTTCAGTACTACTCTTTATAACTATAACTGTGTTTTAGTTCTTAATCTGCTACTGGCATGTATAATCCGGCTGTAATGTTTATTAGAGAAATTAAATTGGCGTTCCTCATCCATTGTTTTACCTGTTGTGAACGCTAATTTAAATATGGGGCTGCCTTCCTCATCCTCTTTGAGCCAATTGTCCGAGTCTGGTGGTTGCTCTTTGTTCCCATGGTTTGGTTCTATTGTAGCTTCCGGCCGCACCCAGCCGGTATACGTCCAGTCTAACACTCTGACATAGCATTCCTTCCTTTGTTCTCTGTATGGGAGGAGAGTTGAGAATGGAATTCGTTTAAGGTATATGCATTTTATGACCAAAGAGAATTCAATGATCGAGATGGAATCCATCCCGAGCCGCACCCAGCCGGTATACGCCCAGTCTAACACTCTGACATAGCATTCCTTCCTTTGTTCTCCGCATGGGAGGAGAGTTGAGAATGGAATTCGTTTGAGGTCTATGCATTTTATGAGCATATCAAATTTTGTGTGATCTGTCTCTCTCAAATTATCCTTGTCTATGCACTCAATTTCCCCAAAACTTGATACCACCTCATGGAGAAAGAATTGCTGCCAGAATTCATGAGAGAAATTACTAATTTTGATCTTGACACACAAGATATTTGGTTGGCGGCATCTGAGTCCTTATCCCATTTCTGAATCCACCAGCCATTAGCCAATCCCCACGAGTTTAATAGGAGTAAAATAAGTAGTGATTTATCTTATCACTTAACCTAAAAAATGATCATTTATCTATTTTCTAAAGAATCAGGTTTCTTTTTGCTATTTTACTTGACACAGCACAATGTTAGAGTTGAAGACAATTAATGGATCCAGCCCGTTTTTCCTTTGTCATCGGTTTTTAAGTTTAACCGATGTTGCTTGGTTCATTTCCTATCGGCAGAAATTTGGACCGATGGTAATTTGACCTTTTGCCATCGGCAGAAGCATCACGCCGTTGCTGTTATGGTTTAATTAAAGGCACTGTTTGGAATATCATTCCTATCGGTTTTGACCGATGGTACTTGATTTGAGTATATATGGTTCCGATTGAAGCTGCTGATTCAATTTGAGCTTTGCCATCGGAACATTGGTCAAACAGTTGGCATTGAGTCTTTAATTGAAGCTGCTGCCGAACTATGGTTATTGCTATCGGTAGGAATTAAGCAAGCCGATGGGCGATGGTGTTTAATTGTTTGAGATCAATTAAAAGGTGCCGCTGCTTCCAGAGATGTCTGAGCCATTTCGTCGCGTTGAGTTAGAGCTGCTTCTGTCGTTTCTGTTGTCTCTTCACTTGGGCTTGTCTAGAGTTTGTTATCTTTCTTTTGAAACTTGTAAGAGAGTGTGGGAGACAGTGCCATTAAAAATTTCTAATCTTTTTGTACTTGTAAGATTCTTTAATTTTAGTGGATTTGTGCCGTGTGCACTCGTAATTTTTTCTCAAAAGAGTTTCTACGTAAAATTTTGTGTCATCTTTTATTACTTGTGCTTGCTTGTTTGTTGTCTTGATTTCTTTTGTGATTCTCCATTTATTTGCTTACCTCTTTTTTCAGAGCATTGAGTGCTCTCAACACACAATTCCATTCTTTATAGATGCTATATCATTTTCCAAATCTATAGATTTTAACTCTCTTTTTTATCTTTTTTTTTTTTGTCATTTATTTGGGATTCAAGAAGGAACAGGTAAGAATGGCCACAAACAGGACCAAAAATTCTAGTAATATTTTGTAGTTTAGATACACAGGTGGATACTGGTACATGTAAATAACGGACATATCAGTCTGTTGATGTACATAATTTTTTAGATCTTTTTTAATGAAAATATGTTTGTTAGCTGGTTGCTCGCAAATCCTAAAAAAACACTTTGTAAAATTGTAAATATGAGTGATTTTTTTGACACTAAACTTAGTTTTTCCTTGTTACATATATGATTATTTTAGGAGTACAAATTAAAGTTTTGAGTGCTGAGAGAAAATTTTACCAATAAATATCTAATTTACCCCTTCTCTCTCATATTAACTAATTAAAGAAGTGAGTGAGAATTCTACCTTTAAGTAATTATCAAATTAAACAAGGCTCAGAATTCTACCGGCCACTAAATATTATATTCTTATTTTTAATGATATTTCTGCGCTGATTTGTTTTACTGATTTAAAGCCTGAGGCATTTGAATAAAAAAAATATTATATGATTTAAAGCAAGTTTGTGCCAGAAATTTGTTCAAACACTAATAGCGTTGATTTTTTTTTAACGTATTAAATACTGATACTTTTTTGTTTGAAAATGATTATTATATAATTAAGTTTGTGGCATATATTTGTTTAGAGACTGGTAGCGCTGAAATATTTTGTAACATATTAGACACTGTTACGGATACGAATAATTGTATGTGTTTATATTTTTTTCTCTATTTGTTTTAGAACTATATATGTTTAGATATGAATATTTATTTTTGTTTATATCTTTCTGATGAGAAATATGGTTATGTTGGTGATATATTTTTGTAAATGAGAAATATATTTTGTAAAATAAAAAAATATTTAGTTCACATAATTACAAAATGTCTGAATTATATTTATATTTTATGTTACTTTATTTTCTAACAAAAAAATAATTTATTGAATAATATGTTAAACTTTTTACTGTTTTTAAATTAGATATTTGAATTATATCTCTATTCATTTAATATTTGATTTGTATCCGTATCTATTTAATATCTAATTCGTATATGTATCTGAAAAATAAATACCAATAATATGGCTTATGACTATCTGATCTGTATCCCATCAGTTTCCAATCCTATAAGCCGGAGAGGCACAAGAAGTGCTAAATGTTAGAAAAAAAATATCAGCTACAAATGGAGATGCGCTGATGATGAAAATGCTCGGCCCGACAAACAACTTAGAATGGTACTTAATTAATTATATCATATTCTTTTGATCTACATTGAATTTTCTATAATGCATCTTCCATTCAAACAGAAAAATATCCAATATTATTCACATGATTCCACACAAATAAATCATATAATAATCCAAACAGAAAAATATCAGTATCAAAACTCCCTTAATTAGATATTTACTTATTCAAAATTGAAAATTAGATATTTTCCTGTTCAAACATAAACTATTTATTTATATAGCCATTTTCAATTGTTTTCACTAAAAAATATAAATTAATATTAATGAAAGAGAAAATGTAATATCTTCCGGGCTACAGTCCCCTGAAAATCTCCGTGTATAAAAGTCTTTCTTTTTTAGCTTAGTTCTGACGCGCTTTCAATTGCCACAATTGTCATAATTTCAACTACCATAATTTCAAGTACAATATGTATGTTTACATGATAATATGTGTATGTTTATAGGATAATATGTGTATGTTCACATGATACTATGTGTATGTTCATAAAAGGTGGTCCCCAACAGCTGTCACACATTTTCAACAGCCGTCACGCGTTTTTAACAGCTTTAACGCGTTTTTAACAGCTGTCACGCGTTATTAACAGCTGTCACGCGTTTTTAACAGCTGTCACGCGTTTTTAACAGCTTTCACGCGTTTTTATGTTGACAGAATTTGTTAAATTAGTTTACAGGATTTAGTATTGATGTTTACAGAATTAGTTGAAAATATTTGAAAATTTTTGAGAAACTGAAATTTGAGGACTGTTAGCTGCTTCCTTAATGAAATATTTAACAGTCCATTTTACCCTTTCACATATCCTTTCCTATATTATTTTCTTTTCTAATTTCCCTTCGTGAAATCTCTTTGGGTCTTATCCCAAATTCAAGTTGTGTTACGAGAATCCCAGTCGAAGAATTCATTAATTTCAAACAACATGTGCCCAACATGTGTTACGAGAATCCCGTTGCTTGTGGCAAGCTTCCCTCATTAATTCTAAACTGTACTTTTTCAACGCTGTTTGAAAAGAAGCTTCCCGGCAAGCAACATCCATGGTTGAAAAAGTACAGTTTAGAATTAATGAGGGAAGGGAGTGGTACGGAGTAAAATTTCCAGCTAAGTTATCGCCTTCATTTTACAACACGCTGATAAGAAACAAGATCCAACAACAAACTTCTTTGATGCTGCAGTACTCTTTGTAGAGGAACGTTCACACTTCTATCTTTGAATCTCAGGAAAAAGTAAGGTTAGATTTTTCTCAACTTTCCAAAGAAATCGTTTTCTCTACTCTGTCTTTGTCAAGGACTTCCATTTCAAAATGTTCTTAGCTTAATTTAGTTAATCGGTTTTGTGATCTTGGTTTAAGAATACATGATTTAGTTCAGTGAAACCCTAGCTCCTAAAAGAAATCAGTTGTGACTAGCTGGTTTAAAATTAATCTGGCATAACAGGTTTATGATAGAATCTCAATTTGGGATGATAGATTTTCTACCTCCTTGCTTCCTCGTCTGGTGCAGATTATATCGTATTAATTCTTTTTTTTGTTATTTGTATATATTTATGGACTTCTCTTTTGCACTAGAACTAAAATAGGTGATTTTCTGGAGAAAGCGTTTTCAAAGTGCCCTCTTAATTCATAGTTTTTACCTTTTTAAGGTTAGTGGTTTATAATGCCTACTAATAACAATTGTATTAATAACCGAGGAAGTATTTACAATCAATACTTAAATAAAAAACTTTATTCTAGAAATTAAGTCTCTATTCTTTTCATAGTTATAACACATTAATTGGTTAATGTCGGCTAGGTTTTCAACAGGAAAGAAGAAGGACAATGGTTAAAATGCACCATTGGTTTTGTGTCCCAACCATACCCCATGTCTTTATCTCCGTTTACAAAGTTCAAACAGTCGATCTGAACCGTTCATCTTGTTCTATATATTAAAATGTACTTAGAGACCAAATTTTATATTTTTTGGAACTTTTTTACTATTTTTTTAGATATGTAAAATAACTGTTTTTGGATGGTCCAGATGCAGTGATTTTGTACCTATCTAAAAAAATAGTAAAAAAATTTCAAAAAATATAAAATTTGGTCTCTAAGCATATTTTAATATGTAGAACAAGATGAATGGTTCGGATCGACTGTTTGAACTTTGTAAACGGAGATAGAGACTTGGGGTATGGTTGGGACACAAAACCAATAATGCATTTTAACCCTACTCAAGAAGAAGATAGAAAAGATATAATTTGGATTTTTTTTTAATCTGTATATTAACAAGAGTCTTAACATATAACAATAAAATAAATTAATAAGATAAATAGTTCAATGGGTACAAAACTATTTGGGTCACAATTCACATCGCATTTTCTGACTTCCGAGCATATGCTTTCTCATTCGTTTTAATATATAGTTTCCAACCAGTACCAACTATCAAGAGTTTTAATTTCAAAAATAGAAGTAAAATTAAGAGCAAAGCTAGGATGTGATGTGCTCACCACATCCTAGCTTTGCTCGTAAAATTAATTACTATTGGTAGTTATAAGTATTCTACCTATTAATAATATAAAATTAAATAGTTTTCATGACATGACCATCTGTACCAATAACCTACTTATCATTAATGTACAAAAAAAGTTTTTTTGTTCTAGAGACATTTTAGATGTGAGTTGTTATGGTGTGTTTCTAATTCCCCACCTTCATATGCTCCGATGTTCGTCTCTATTTCAGAACAACTTTAGTTTTGTCAACGGAATTTGTCAAGGGCATCCTTAATTTCTATTTAAAATTGATATGGGGAAAAAGGTATGAATAAAGACACGTGGATAAACTAGCAAATTGGATCTTTTTATTTTATGTAAGATCCGACAATCTTTTTACTTGATGAAGGACCCAACCGATTTTCATGTTATTTTATGTTTTCTAGTTGTAAAATTAATTTAAAAATGCTGGTATGGTCTGGTGCTGGTAAAAAGCACCTTAATTACTGAATTTGAATCTGAGTTTTCATTTTCTTCTCTTTTTCTTATGCAGAATCTAAAATGCAAACTGAGTTCTGTTTGGTGCTATTATTTTTACTGTTCCTCCACAATACAGAGGCCTTGGGACCCGTCGGAGTAAAAACAGGGACCTTTCTCTCTCCTCCTTTTTATCTCAAACCAGGACAAGTTGCAAACAAATATTACTTTGATATCCCCTTTCCCAAGGGCCACATAGCTTTGAAGAGCTTCAATGGTGAGATCATAGATGAATGCAAAAACCCTGTCCCACTTCACAAGACATATCTCCACCATTGGGTCGTCGACAGGTATTGTTAACACAAATCAAAGTAGTGTTACATCTTCTTATTGGATTTCCTTTATGTTTGATCCAATTGGGGATTTTCCTTGGAAGGTTTTAAATTTGAAGAATTTTATCAATAAGAAAAAATCATAACCAAATTGTATTGTATACAAAATCGCGTACTTAGTACAGTGGTACGAGCCCTTGTCTCTCTTCGAAGAGACACATGTTCAATTCTCGAGAATAGCCTCTAAAAGATGCTGGGGTGTACCTGGGCCCTTTAAATAATTTTTTTTTTTATTGTATACAATTTTTTTACTCAAGTTCGTTATGTTAAGTCTAGGATATACCTGTAATCCTTTCTTTTTCTGTTTTTCCTTTTTGTCAACATGTCAAGATTGATTTGACAGTGTTTTTTTTTCTTTGTTTACATTTCTCTTGGCTTTGAGTTGTATGGGTCAATACATATATTTCACATTGTTTTCAGGTACTATGGGTTTAAAGACTCAGCACCAGGTGATGAATCAAAAATTATACCGGTGAGAAATTCTGGTCTCTGTAAGGATACATTGGGGCAGTATTTTGGGCTTGGGTCAGAGACACGTAAGACTGATACATGGGTCCCTGACCCATACGGTATAGTGGTTGGCAACCCAGAAGATGTGCCAGCTGGATATGAGGAGAGATGGCTGTTAAACGTTCATGCAATTGACACGCAAGGAGTCACTGATCGGCTGGGTTGCACTGAGTGCAGGTAGGATCATTGTTTGATTTTCAAATCAGTTCGTTGCATTCTCTGGTGGTGTGATGTAAGCACTGGCTGATTACCTACTGATAGTACCTGAAATTATGAAACGATGACAGGGTTGTTTCAGATCATGCAAGAAAATTTGTCATTCCTTCTTTGATCCGAACTTCAGATCTTTTCTGCTCTTCGAATTTTCTATTTTCCTCTTTTATTATCTATCTGAGTATTAGACATATATACTGGCAATAGAAACAAAGAAAAGCAATACCAAAGCCACCTCAAAAGCTCTAGATAATAAAACATATATACTGGCAATAGAAAGTAGAGTAGCTATGCTGAACCAAAGTATTATAAAATGTTGAGAAAAAGGGTTGTTTGAACCTTTGATTTCAGTAAATGATTATTGCTTTATCAATGATTACAATAAATTCAATTTTCAGGTGTGGATTGTACAATGTGACAATTGATGAAGATGGAGATGCTATACTTCCTAATTACACTGGCGGTTTATTATGCTGCTACGATAAGACTCAGTGCAAGATGAGAGAAGGATTTGAGAGTGTGACAAGGAAGCTTTTTATAAAGTACACTGTGGAGTGGGTTGATTGGGAGCCCCACATTGTACCCGTGAAGATCTACATACTTGATATCACAGATTCCGGGACAAATTCGAGCCAAAGCTGCAAGGTATAAAAAAAGTTGCACTTTCGAGGTAGAAGTTGCCTCAAATAGACAAGTTTGGTATATACCTCAAACAGCAGTACTTCTTATCCTGGGATGTGTCTTAGCACGAATCTCAGAATAAATGGACATGCTGATGCCGTGCAGGAAATTTAGGAAACAAAATTATCAAATAGATATCTGTAATTGACCTGGAATAAAACACCAGAATCTCTATATTATGTTCCTGTCTCTCAATTTCTCCAAAATATGTGAAGAACTGCTCCTTGCTGACAGCGTGAAGGCAAATTTACCACTTCTTCCTAACAATAAATTTTGTATACCAAATGAAATTTTAATCTTTTCTGGCTATCTAACAAGTGACAGCTATGAATATGTAGGTGGAGTATGATGTGAAAGAATGTAATTCAAAAGAAAGGGCAAATGGAGATTGTGTTGATACGAAGATTACAAGATTGGTTATCCCACGTGATGGTGATATAATTTATGGTGTGGCCCACCAGCATTCTGGCGGGGCTGGCTCTGCTTTATACGGCCTGGTAATATTTCAGTTATTGCTCCTTTTTCTTAAACATTACTAAGTTGAATTGCCTTTAATATATTATTGGTCAATAAAAAAATAATATGAGGAATAAAGTATTTTTACGTCTGAAATTGAATGTTATGCTATGCAACATGCAACGGCAAGATAGGAAGTTCTGTAAAATCTTGAGTCTAATAATACTTGGGAAAATTAAAAAATGGTTCAAAGACCTGTACCTTTTGAGCCATCAGAGTGCATGAGGAAGTTCTATGATGGAAATTCGGTATTATACCAGCTTGGAAACCAGGTTTTAATTTCATAATTCAATTGAAAATGGTGTTATATAACCACAACAGTCAACAGATGTCACTATTAGACCATGCAACTTCTCTTCATTTTTGCTTCACTAGCCTTTTCTCTGGTGTGATTAATTTGCACAAATGAATTAGGATGGAAGGCTCCTATGCG